>NC_138974.1:109257388-110457388 GCF_055761805.1 Camellia sinensis
CCATGAAGCCTGTACAAGTGAAATACTAGATCATAACAATAAAAGTCTCATTTAATCATAACAGAAAAACTGTAATTATTCCATAAATTACGATTTGTAAAAGAAAAGTATACTCAACTATTTCAAAATTTAAATTTGTGTGATACTATATATGGAAGCAATTCACTAAAATGTAATTAATTTTTATTTCAAAAACCTCTATTGGTTAACTATAATTTAACTATAACAATTAAACTCTAATTAATTCCATACATGACAACTTGAAAAAAAAATGTGCTCGGTTATTTTAAAATTGTGAATTTGTGTGCCACTAACATGGAAGCAATTCACTACAATCTAATTATAATCATAAAAAAAAACTCTAATTATTCCATAATTTATGAATTTTAAATATATACATATCTATCTATATATATATATATATATTTGTACTTTAAGATTTAAAATTATGTGTCATTAAATATGATAAATAATTCAACGGAACCTACCGTCATCTATGCTATAACTAATATACAAATCTTTTCCAAAATAATTTTAGGGCCTCAGTTACATAAGCTTAATAATGACCATGAACAGTGCAGTAACATGTGGATAGTTTTCCTACATAAATATTTGCCAAAAAATTGAATGAGAAATTTTTTTTTCCAATAATAGGTTGATGATTACATTTATGGCATATTTTACAAAACTTAATTATTGATTTTGTAATGCTAAAAGTTTGAATAAATTATAAAATTTTTAAATTACATAAATTTATTCATAAATTGTAAATGTGAAAAATGCTTGCAACATTCGAAAATATTAAATTTATTCATAAATATTAAATTTTCAAATGGTAGAAGAACTATTTGATTAAGTATAGAATTTTGTAATACACATTCTCAATTAAGTACACAATAAAAAACTTAGGCCTATGTGCTACAGTTAAATGTTTTTGCATACATATTTAGTTTAATTTATTTGCTTAGTATGTTAGTTATAAAAAAAAAATTAATATAAAACAATTACAATATATAAAGAATTAAAAATTAAAAATGATCTATTTAAAGAATTAAAAATTAACAATTACAATATAGTTTAACATGGGGTCATTTGCATTACAAGCTAAACATTCACATGGGCTGTCCAATTACAATCTCAAAATTAAAAAGCGCAACCATTTTACAATTTCACAATTCACGAAACTCATGTAAGCATTACATAGCCTTCATCGACCAGGCTGCGTCGGACATGTTCGCCTATCATGACCTGTCTACTGGCACTCACTGCAACAAGCAGTCAAAAGCCTATCTGATATATCCATTTCATTCGGAATACAGGACATAGATTTACGACCCCATTTTACTTCTCGCAGACGAAGTACATTAGGCATTAAGGTCCACTGCGGATCATCCCAATAATCTTGATACGGTATTGGATTGAATTTAGTTTCCCAAACTCTCATGTATATAGGAAGCTTGTATACTAGATCAACGTACTCGAATGGATTGTCACCGCATGCAGACATAACAGCGAGCATATGAAAACTTGGATAGTGTCTTATCTCGTATTTGCCACAACTGCACGTGGGTTGATTCATGCGCACAATCTGTGTATTGCGACCTCGTCCATGTCGAAAAGATGTTCGCACCTCAAATATGAGGCGGGGCCTATCAGACAATATTGTTACAAACTAATCAAGTTCATGTTTTTAGGTGTAATTAACTTCACAGCATAATAATAACAATTTAGTTTTACATTACAAACTAACCTATCGTACGATATCAACTGGAAAGTATTTCCCCTTCCGATGCCCTCCTCGATAGTTTTTTACATCTCTCTAGGGTATTGGAACTCATTCCGTACATCTATTTCTGCTTGGACCCCCATCTCGTCAAAATATTTTACGAGTCGTCAAAATGTAAACTCAACCATAGCTGCGATAAGTAAGGTCCTAGCACCTTTCAAGACACTGTTGAAGCACTATGAGTCATTGCTGGTCAATACCCCCCACCGATATCCACCGTCATACGCAAGGGCCTACTCCATAGGATTCATCTTGCAGACCAAATCGATGGCATCTTGGTTAATAGTATGTATCTGTTCTAAGTAAGCATTACACTTTCCTCGTTGATGAGCACTCCCTGCTTTCCATAGAAGTTGTTTCAGGTCCTTATTTTTAAACTTTGTGTTAAAGTTACTACAAACATGTCGAAGGCAGTGCTAATGATATCCAACAAATTGGAGCGACAAACTCAGCCAATGCCGCCTCACAGCAGCTAAAATACTCTCAGCTCGATCAGATATCAAAGTCACTCCATGTCGATCCATGACAATATGTTCCTTGATATTTGAAATGAAGAACGACCAAGACTCCAAACTCTCCTTGTTGACAACAGCGAATGCAAGCAGTAATACTTTGCCATTGGTAGTGACGATGGTTGTTACAAGCAACACACCAGTGTATTTTCCATATAAGAATGTACCATCTATGGTTATAACAGGCCTACAATATCTGAATCCATCGATGACGGGTTTGAAAGACCAAAAAACAAAGTGGAAGATGGGCATAATGGTTGTACCTCCAGTATATCTATGCTTCCATTGAACAATGGTGCCTGGATTAGATGTCTGTAATGCATACATGAATTTAGGCAACTACCTATATGATTCATCCCAATCCCCGAATACCATTCTAATTTCCTTTGCCCTTGCAGGCCATGCCTTCTTGTATGATATACTATAGTTCATGGTTTTTTTGATATCTTCGATGACATTCTTAATTGGCATATCAGGTTCATTCTGCATACGACAATCAAATATGAGTTGGATTATTTGGGTGTGAACACAATAAAAAACAAATATGTATATGTATAAACGTTTATTTTTTATACTCACTGCAACTTGTCCCAAAAGATGAGAAGCAATGTAACTAGAGCTAATATTAGTGTGGTCCCTGTTTATTCGTGGGTATAAACAATGGTGAGGACCCATGTACTGCTTTATTTCAAAAAGACCATGTTTTCTACTAAGAGATGCACGCAACCACCAATTGCAATCGTGCTAACAAGCAGACACCCAAAGGTCTCGCTTGGAGGTTACGACCTTATACTCTCGATTATTTGTTGCATGGTACAATTTCACAGCATGTACAAGTTGCTTCTTCTCAACGAAAACCATCCCTTTGTCCAACTCTAGATTTTCAGCGTTCCAGATCCGGTTATGGGGAACGACATCACGGCTACTCATGTCAAAATCACCACCCATGTGAATGTTCTCATAGAAAGGGATTTCAGGTATAGGTTGAATGGGGGCATTTTCAGGGTCAATGGGAGCGTCGGCATCATCTTCATCATCATCATCATCTGATCCACCCAATAAATTTTCTTCATCACATATTTCATTCTCATCATCGTCTAGGGCGACATCAGGACCGTACATGTCATTGCCAGCAAACTGCACATAGCTCACCGTTTCTACCATATTACTAGCAACTTCAACTGGAGTAGTATGATGGCTACAAGTGGGCACATCTTCTGTGTTATTGAGAAATTCATAATCATATCTGTAGACACTCTATTTTTGACCGCCCTCAAGACTTGGGCATTACTGATGTTTTACTTGGTGGAGAAAGGTGTGCAGGGGAAAGGTTCAGTTTCTTTGGCAAGGAGAGAGACAAATCTCAACTTCACACCCCATTTTGGACCAAAGCTATTTTGAATGGTTTTTAGACCTTAAAACACTCTCTTTCAAAACATTTTTGAAATAAAGTTTCTATAATGTTCTGAGGCTCACATTTTGTCAAATGATGCGCTTTTCGATAAACCGAGCAAGGACAAAGTGGAAATGAATGAAAGAGAGATGAAATCTTTGAAAAATCTTTCAAAAAACCTTGTTTAGGGGTTTAGAGTTGAAGAAAAGAGGAGAAGAGAGAAGAAACCTAGCTGAGGAACAAGTTGGGTATGAATCGCTAAGGGAGAGTCGAGCGGTCCTTGCCAAATCAGGTTTATCTGTCTGTGCACTTGGAGTTAAGATATGAGGCCACCATCATTGGAAATAAGACTTCCGGGGCTTCATTTCCACTCAAGAATCTCCTCAGGCCGAGTCCGGGTGGGGGAGATATGATTGGTTGAAGTTGAGCATCATCTTGGTTGGACCGAAACTGAGCAACCTTCACCAAAACAAGTATAACTTTTTTCACAGTTGGAATTTTGATACAAGGCTGATTCCATTGGAAATCTTACTTCCGGGGCTTCAATTTGGACACAAGCATGACCTTAAAATGAATTCACATGAAGGAGTTATGCCCGTTTGAAGTTAGACCTGTAGAGTAGATTTTTCCTGCCGACTAACCAGAACAGATGGCCGACCGACCAAATAGATGGCCGAACGACCAGTTAAAGTAGCCGGCCGACCAATTTTGCTAGCCAACGACCGTCCGGTGTATTCTACAGATTGAATGGATGCCAGCTGTGCCAGCTGGATGGCACAGACTGGATCCTCCATACACGTGTATGGAGGATCTTTGCTCTTGGTTTGAAGCTTCTAAGGGAAGCTTTAGTCCCTTGGCTCTATAAAGGAAGGCTCCTCTCTCCTTTTCCAGGGTTCTGAATTTTCAGAGGCTCATACACACACACTCCTCCATGTCTCTCTATTCCAAGCTCCAAAAAAACCCTTGTTCTTGGTCCCATTGCACTACACCTCATAGCCTATCACCTCCACCAACCATTCCAGCACCTTGAAGTTGATTTTCAGAGGTTGAGAGCTCACCATCTTGGTCTAGAAGCTACTGCATTGTTGTGTTACAAGGGATTCTGCAGGAAGCAATGGCCAACCGGCCACCTACAGTGCCGACCGACCATCGGTGGCTGGCCGGTGGTACAACAGTTAGCCGATAAGCCCATCCCCATGGCCGGTGGTGCTTTGAATTGGCCGGTGATATTCCAGAGTGATCAGGAATCAGTTCAAAGGTGCCCCAAGAATTTTCACAGTCCTCAGAGGAGCAGGGCAGTGTTAACAGAGGCAATAATGCTATGGCAGCGAGTTTCTGGGCGAGACGAGTCAAGCATGCATCATTCACGCATCCCGAGACAAGGTTGTGGCCACCTTCTTTCTGCATTTAATTTGTTAATTAATTAGAAATTCTGTAATAATTAATTTAGTATTATTTATTCGGACCGTCCGAGTGAGGGCAATTGTGTAATAAGTGTGCGTGAGTGTGTGTATGTCTCCCAACCCCACGTCTTTCTTCCCTTTTATTTACTAGCTTTCGATGGTTAGTCTAGGGCATGTTTCAATTAGCATACAGTATGATAGCACGTTTGCATCCATTCATTCGTTTTGCATGCACCGGGCTCGACGCATCATTCTAACTGCATTTGTATTCCAATTCCAAATTGAATATGTGTTAGTTGTAGCATTTCACATGTCATTGTAGATTAGCCGAGCCCATCTTAGTTGCATTTTGCATGTGTTGCATTAGCCATCTTAACATGAACTAGGATCATGCATATGATTACTAACAAGTTTCTGTTTTGGCTCGGAGTACTCGGTAAGTTCTCATGCTTTAGCATCCTTGCATGTGTGTGAGTGTTGCCATGACAGCATACTTACCATGAGGCTAGCTGCTTATGTGATATAACTGCTTGAGTGTCTGTGGATGGAGGTTGAATTACCTAAATTGGAATAATGCACTAAAACTGTGAGTTTTAAGCCCACTAGATAGTGACAAAACCATATTTTCTAAAGCTCACTTGAGGGTGGCAAAATCTACATTTTAGTCTACTTGCGAGTAGCAAACCATTTTCAGAACAAACGTGAAATGTTTTGTTCCAATTTAGGTGATTTGGTCTATACTTGTTTGCTGTGCGCATAACATAGTAATTCTAGGCTAATAACCGGAATAAGAGCATATAATGTTTTCAAAACAAGATATCATGGTTAGTAGAGGCCGATCTTTGATCGGGCGAGCGGGGGTGCTCATAGCTGACCTTCCCCAATCGTACCCAAGTTCTCGAGCCGAGGCAACTTTGGTGATGACTGACACGTGGCCGTTGGCACCGAGTCAGGGCTTCCTAAATTCCCCCAAAATAAAATATTTAGGTGACGACTCTGTATCTGGCAAAGCAGTCCATGTTTGACACTTCTTTTCTAAAAATCTATTTTCTCAAACCGATTTGCCGGATTTGGACTCTTTGGTTCAAATTAAGAATCATGACAATTCGAGTCCAAACTGTAGCATTGGGCCCACGAGCGCGTCTACAATATCCACCACGTGAACTTGATTCCACACCATGGCCCTCAAATGTCTGTTGTGTGTAACCCACTGCATAACATTGATCTGATGCATACATAGGAGACCGAAACGCTGCCGTGTCAATCCCATGTGTTAGCAATGTAGTGAACGAACGAGAACCCATATGTGTCATATTTGGGACATTGTGTACAACCTCTTTATCAATGTACACTTCCAAACAATTTGATGGTTGGAAACTTGCACCGATACTTAATACGGTGTTCAACGCCTCATCGTCATTGATTGGTAATATCTTGTATTTGCTAATTGCTTGCCACTGGCGATAAGGATATCTACATTTGAAGTTCAATCGGACACTTTTCCCGTAACTTGCCACCTTGGACATGAACATCTCCTCCAAATTGCTAAGCGTGGTGCCAAGTTGCACCTCATATATCCCTTTCGGCTCAGCATCATATGGCACACCTTCATCGGGAACCCGAATTATGTTCCCCCCCCCAGTAGAAGATAATTGGAACAGTCTCCATATACTTGCTTCAATGAAACAAAAAACATTAAAATATCAACAATATACTTATATCGGATTGTACTTCTAAAAAAATTATATGAATTTTAACTCATTCAATTGCAATTACTTGTGAGGCAAGAACTTTATTTAAGTAATCAGCAATTGTAATCCAACAATCATTATTGATTTTTTAATTAAAATATGAGTTAAAATAATTATTATGTTTTGGGTTTTTTAGTTTTTTGTTGATTTGTTTTGACATAACTGTCTATGGAACTCCTGTGTTCTGCTTTTTCATTATTTATTACAATTAACATTGTGTTCTTGTGCACGGTAAATGTAAATTTTTCTTTTTCTATGTTTCTTCTTCTTTGTTTTGGTAATATGTCAGTGTTGATTTGATTTTTTTAAATTAACCTGCTTTTATTTTTGTGTTGGTTATTTGAATTTGTTTAGGCAGACACTTGGTGGAAGCAAGTTGTGGGAGTCAAAAGACAATTTATATTTTTCTATAAGTGACACTTACATCATAAGTGACATTTTCCTATAAAAATTAGCCCTCTCATTTTTGTCAATTTATATTTTCCAGGGTAGAAGGAACTCTAGAGGTGAAACATTACTTCAACACCACTAAACATTACTTCAATTTATATTTTCTCCCATTTTTATTTTTCTCTCTATTTGTTTATTATTGTTTATTTTCTCATTTTTTTCACTTATTTTTATTCATATAAAACAACGGTTGAGGTTTCATCTCTACGTGGAGTTTTTTTTACTCCCTATGTGGAGACTCGTATCTTTTCTGCGTGAAGGTTCTTTTTCTCCATTTAGGATTTATTTCATATTTTGTACTCAGATTTATTTTATTAGATGAGTTATTGTTAGATGTATAATATATTAAATCTTGTGTTTTCTCATAAAAATAAATAAATATAAAAATAAACAATTAAGACTTGTACTAAAATTTAAATTTCACATTGTAATTTTCACGCAAATAGACATGCAATGTATTCTATTATATAAATGAAGGATGTCACATTTAAAAATAAAAGCAAAAAAAAAAAAAAAAAAGAACGCTCCCTACATACAATCACTATTACATTTAATATTTGGTTAAGGATTCATCAAAAACTATCTACAAATTTAAATATAAAATTATAAATTCATAACATTTACACCTACTTTTGAGTTACATGAATTAGGTATATTTTACATTTGTTAGAAAACTGGTATAGTACCAAAAAAATAACTCTCTTTTTGTGCACTTCATGAACTTTTATGGTAAGAGCTCATCATAGGTTCACGTAGAAGAAAAATCTCAATCCAACCCATAGGAACACATCACACTATTCAAATATAATAACTAATTGAGTTTTGAATAGAGATGGTAATTTTCCCCAATATCACTTCAATGAGAAACTAGGGTGGGGACGGGAAATTATATTTTCACACACTTAATTAACTCAGTACACATCTTTTTTTTAAAAAAAATCATTAGATTTCTATCCTTCAATCAAATTACCAACACACCCCTCCTTTTCTCCCTCCCTCCCTCCCTCCCAACTCAACCCAGTCCTTTGCCATTTCTTACCACCGGCAGTCATCTCCCTCCCTTCCGATCATCACCACCTTCATAGCATTCCTCTCCTCTTGCCCGACATCCATTACATAGACCATCAAAAATTATACTAATCAAAGTTTTAATTTGCGTATGGTGTAAAATGATGTGTATTGAGACAAAATTAAAAGTTTTAATTTGTGTATGGTGTAAAATGAATAAATGGTATATACTAACATACGTAAGGATGTTTAAATAGAATTACCTGTGGGGACACATTTTCCTATTCTCACCCCCTTCTCCATTATACTAATCAAATATAGTTTTATATAATATATATAATTTCATTTTTTTTAAATACAATAAGACTAAAACACTTAAATTTTTTACATTTTATACTAAGTTCAAAATTAAAATATTCTTAATAAGCCTCACTCAAATGGAGTCCAACTCCAAAAGGTTCAAAATTTTTATTTTTAATTCAGCTAGCAACCAAACCAAAAAAATAAAATCAAAAAGAGTAATGTTTAATTAGTAATTTTGCAATTTATTATATTATCCATTGAAAATGATATAATAGAAGAGTAATTTTGCAATTAAAAATTAAAAAGAGTAATGTTTAATTATTAATTTTAAAAGTTTAATTAGTAACTTTGCAATTAAAAATATAAGAAGAGTAACATTTAGGTGAAATTTTGTTGTATTTAAATTTTTGTTTTCAGATAATTTTATATTTTTAAAAATTGTGTACTGAATTTTGGTAAACTATGAAGTAACATTTAACAAAATATATGTATTGATATTACCAATACGATCATATTTATCAATCAATATTTGACAATGTTGGTTAATATATTGATAAATAACAATATTCAAAGTGCAAAATCTAAAATATCGACACTAAATGGGTTAAACAATGACTGATAATTCAAACCCTAATTGTGCTAGCGATTTATACCTATAATTACAGATTATTTCCACTATTTAATTACCTATAATTACCTATAATTCAAACCCTAATTGTCTCTACTATTTAAGGATGAAATTAGACATTTGGTAATGAATTACTATCCTGTCAAGACCAAAATTTTATCTTAAAAAGGTATACCATTTAGCATGAAATTATTTGATTCTTAAAAATACTTTTATTGGTGGCATGAAATTTTTACATCACAGTGTATACTAAATATATTTTTATTTTCATTTTTGCCAAAAATGAACATAAGCATGTTTAAAATATTAGACAGATTACAAAAAAGAAACTCCAGAGTTTTACGTATTTTTTAATTTAAACTTGAAAGTTATAATTTCATCAATTTAAATTTTGAACTTCATTCTGTGTCACAACCTACACTCATGTCCATCTCAGTTACTTTGTTTAACAATTTTTTTTTTTAAATACATGTGGCAATATATTATTTACTCTTTTAACTTCTTGTAAAACCACTTTTAAACTTGACCATACTGGATCACAAACTATCCTAACCATCCATTTAAATATGACCATGCACCTCACACAGTGGATAAACTCTCTCTCCTTCCCCATCTCTTTCACCATTGAAACCCACCTATTTCCTACTACAGCCTAATGTCGTCAAAACCCACGCTGCCTCTACAATCATCCTCCCCTTCCCCTTGCCCCACAACCCATCGCCACCCTCTAAATGCACTGTTACAGTTTGAAAACCTGGTTCTATTTCTTTTGGTAAAAATACTGCACTCAAAAAAAAACTTTTGGAAAGTTTCTTTCATTTAAGACTACTCATCTAGATAGTCTATTTCTCTTCACATCGAAACTTGGGAATAATCATCAATTATCTTCAATAAGATTTGGAAAGATACATCTCATGTTACATATTTATTTTTGTTGTCTTGGAAGAAAATGTTTCCCAACAAAACATATAAAACCTACAGAGAAGCACATTCAAGTAAAAAGTTTTCAGCTTAGTAGAAAATTAAACTCTCCCTAAATAGAGAATTTTTTTAAAAAATGCATTCTTTACCATTCATAAAATTTGAGTATGTATGTGGATCAACTAAAGTTTACTATACATGCTAAAATTCTAGAAGTAACTAACCCAGAAAACAAATAGTTCATGGCACAGAGGAGTACCAAAATGACTATCTAAGTTTCTGGATTTCCCTCTATTACTTCATTTTCGCTTTGATTTGAAGGGGGTTTTGAGGGGGAGTTGTTGATTGGTCGAGGATTTGAGCTGGGGCATCGAGTAGGTAATGGTGAGTTTGCATTCTTTGGACATCATTGACGATGCGAGAGCGGTGGATTAAGGACATGGTTGTGATTGAATTTGAGGAAAGGGATGATGGTGGATGATGGAGGAAAAGAAAAAGATATGCCACGTGTGCATTAATTTTTTTTTTTCGATTAAATAAGTTCATAGAGATGAATAGATGGTTAACATTGATATGGAATAAGAAGTTTAAGGTTTAAACTGATAAAATTAAAATTCTAGGGTTTAATTTAAAAAAATGCGCGAAACCCCATATTTTTTTTTAATTTGCCCTAAAATATTTTTTATAAAAAAAAAAAATTAGTAAACTGTACACTATCTCAATTAGTAGCATAGACAAAATTCATGTTATGTGTGTAATTTTGTTTTTTTATTGCATGCAACAATGGATGTTGACAAGGTGGTGTGGCAAATTTGAACACCTCCAAAATATTAGTCAATTTGATGGGTAATATCCTTCCCCATTGGATTAAGCATCCTTATAATAATATTAATTTATTAAAATGCTTAAAATGCATCAAACGAGTGGGGCCATCCAAGCACTACCATTAATTTAATTTTATTTATTTAAAAAAAGCCCTAATTAATTTTATAATATGGTAACTTTTGTATATGATTAAGTCACTCTATGCGACAGCAAAAAATTTATTTTCTTAAAAAATAAACTTATGCAAATTGTTGTTTAAGCACTTGAACCGTGTACCAACTACCAAAGAATAGAAGAAACTTTGAAGACCAGATCAAATTTAGGCAATTTGTGTTGTTTTTAAGACATACAAAATAGTTCTAGAACTTTTTTGTTTGACTAACAACATTTTACAATTGTGTATGAATTGAAAACATAAAAATAATTGTACTTCTTGTCTTAATTCTTTGTTCTCATTGCTCTTTTTGTTTCTCATTCTTTTTGAGGTTGGATATGCTTTGCTCATATGATCATTTTTGAATTCATACACATGTATAGATGTCCTATACAAAAATGTTTATTGAATTTGAAACATAAAGAAATTTTGAATCACATAGCAGCAATAACTTGAGATTTGGAATACGTCTAAGAACACAAAAATGGTTATAGAATTGGACACAAAATGTATATAGATGGATAAGATTTTTCAAAATACTAACAAACTCTATAAAATTTTATGTGTATATATGTATTTGTATTCAATTTTATGATAAATTTTTGTGTTTATAACAAGACTATAAGATTTTTAGCTAGTGACCCACTTTGATTTATAATATCTGTAAAAGGGCAATTCCAAAGATTCCAGTCATGGCAGAGTTTAGAGGAAGATCAGATATATGCACGAACCTTATTCAGTATCCAGAGACATTATTTCTATGATTTGAATCCATAACACTCGAATTATAATAGAATTATTTTATTTTATTTTATTTTTTATCAGCATAAGAAAACAACCTTACCATTGTGGCAAGGGCCTCCCTCCCTCAATATGATCAATTTCTAAAAGGCATTGACTCCAAATAAATAAATAAATAATAACTCTACACAACCCTTAATTTAGGCAATGATTTAATGGTACGCATGTAAGTGAGAGCAATTTAAAAAAACATTATTTTGTTTTCTTTTGATAAGTCTTGATCTATACTCCAAGGTTTGTCAGATTTACTAATCTCATTGGTTTGAAGTGGTTATTTTGTTTTCTTTTGTTATTTATTTTTCAAAATTTAGTCACTAATGCTGTATTTGGTTGACGAATTTGGACAGGAACTTGGAAAGAAAAAGAAAAAGAGTAATGCCAGAGACCCCAAAAATTCTATATTTTCTCTTTTCCTTTCCAAATCTCTTCTCCAATCTCCCAACCAAATACAGCTTAAGAACTTTTTTATATTTCCTTTTACGTTTCGTGCCCACTCACATGATGAGTAAAATTGGACTCTAATTGTATTTTGCGAAAAAACCTTTATTTTTGATAGTGAAAAAGTTTAGTTCCTTAGTGATCAGTTGTATTTTTGTTTTTCAAAATTTTTTTTTTTGACATTTTTTGGTTGATGTTATTATAACATAATGAAGAACAAATGGGGACCACTGCAAAAGTTTACAATGCCAAATGCCACTATTATATAGTTTTTATTTATTTTTTATACCATAGCGTTACGTAAAGTCTCATATGGTTATGGATTTTATATGTTAATGGGTGCATGCATTTGTACACTGAATATGTGTTTGTTGGTCCCTCTTTATGCATCAATTGTTTTATCTTTATTACCCATTATGGATATGGATATAAATATGAATCAAAAGTGTTAAAAATTGATTCTCGAAATATTTTTTTAATATTTAATGTAGTAGTGGCCTTTTGATCACAATCTAATAAAAAGTAAACCACAATGGACTATGATGCAAATTAACAACTATACTTTGTATAATAATTACAAAAAATCATTTGGTGAGTTAAGAATTTCAACGTGATTTATGATACAATAACATGATCATTTTTTTTCTTGTTATTTCTAAAAAATTTGTGAAATGTTACATTGTGTTATTGAGTGACATATAATCACGTTGTGTTTTAAGAATACTAAATAATTTCTCATATACTATAGCAAGAGCATCTCCATAAGATTAATTAAACTTTTAGTTATATTTTTAACTTAAGAGTTACTTTTGCACTAAAATGGAAATTATATAAGTGTGTCAACCTTTCTTTAATTTTGAATACTAATAATAATAATACCAAACAAATCAAATATACATATAGATACGGATATGAAACCCTAACCCTAGAATTGTTAGACAAATTCAAACAAAAACTTTGGGTTAGAACATTTTCACAATTCAAAACCCTAATTTCTAAAACCCTAACCCTAATTTCTGATTTCACAATTCAAAACCCTAACCCTAACCCTAATTTCTAATTTCACATTCAATTGAAAACCCTAGAACAATTTCATATTTCAAAACCACAAGATTTTACCAATTCAAAACCACAATTTCAATTCACAAAGCCTATTTTACCCACATTGATATCAATTTCAATTCACAGCATTTTCACATTCACAAACCCTATTCTACCAACATTTTCATCAATTCACAATATTTTCACATTCGCAAACCTTATTCTAACCACATTGTACCCACATTCACATTTTCACAAACACAATAAACACATAAAATTCAAATTGAGAGAGAGAGAGAGAGAGAGAGAGAGAGCAGAGAACCCACAGAGAGAGAGAGAGAGTGAGAGCAGAGAGTGAGAGAGAGCAGATCGGAAGGAGGAAAAAACAAAGTATAAAAAGCGTGGTTGCAAATGAGGGGGGTGGGTGTTTTTATATAAGTTGTAAAAGCATGGTTACGAACCACGCTTTCCCTTAAAACCGTATTTTGGTTAAAAGCGTAGTTATCATCCATGCTTTTCTTGGTCAATAGTAAAAGTGTGGTTGTGAACTACGTTTTCTGAAAAAACAAAAATTTATTTAAAAGTGTGGTTAGGAACCACGCTTTCTATAGAAAACAAATTTCTTTACACACGTGGTTTGCAACCACGCTTTCTTAATTAAAAGCGTGGTTTGTAACCACGCTTTTACGATTTTACCAATTTTCCGCGGCTGGGCCACAAAAATGGTGAAAGCGTGGTTCCTAATAGCGTTTCAGCTTATTTCGGGAATTCTGTCCAAACTAGGCTTAGTTTGGGAAATAGTTTGCTAATTTGACTTATTTTGGTCTAAGCCCCGTACATATTTCCGTCTTCATCACTTCGAGCGTGAGTGTGTGTGTGTGTGTGAGAGAGAGAGAGGGAGAGAGAGAGAGAGAAAGGGGGAGTGATTGAAAGTAGTGCACTGAGCAATGTATATTGTATGAGTATCTATTGTTCTTCTTGGAGTGGGCCCAAACACTTTTTTTTTATATATATTTTCATTTTAATAAATATGTACCAAACCACACTTATAAATAAATATAGGATAAACCATACATGGGCCAAATAAAATGTTTTGGGACCCTTTAAATTGATCCTAAGACAAATAAATAAATAAATAAATTTTGAGCCTATAACATTTTATTAAATTTGAGACCCTATTTTTGGACAAAAACTTTGAGGCCTAAGGCATAGGCCTTAGGCCAAGGCCGGCCCTGCAGTTGTATATCGCCTTACAATAAGAATATGCCATATGTTCTCTGTCATTCATTTGTTTCAAATCAGACCCTTTGGCACTCGGGATTTACAAAGAATTGAGATGGGGAGTCAAAAAGGGCGGGTCTTAGATAAACCTGAAATGTATGGAGATTTTTTTTTGCCTGCCAACTCAGAATAGTAGAGGCAACTTTCTATTCATATCTCTACAAGATAAGAAGATTTCCATTATTTTGAAGATAGAAAATTAAGCAATAAAATACTCACCATATAGACATTGAAACGGCATTGGATCTCTTCCAATTGCACCTTTCCAGTAAAAAACAAAAAGGAAAAAAATGTCTCTTCAGAATGCATCAAAGATCTAGGCTCTTTATGTGAAGAACCAACAAGAATTGAACCCAGATAATCTCCATCTATAAAAAAAAATAGAAAGAACTTTTTTTTACATATTCATCTGCAACATTAGGAGTGTAAGCACTGTGACCAACTACAATTGCAGTGTTAGCTTTTCTGCATAGTAACGTAGAATGAAACATAACTCTGCTGCAACAATTTATCCTTTAGTAAAAGAATTGTGAAGGCTTAGTTCCCCTATTTTCTTTCATCTTTAATTTTCACTAATCAACGCCATTTCCACTCTTCCATTTTGGGGCAGCGGCGAGGTACCATATGATCGAATGCGCTCTTCAGCTTGCATTGCCTGCATCAGATAGATATACCACACATTATTCTGTTAAAACTATCAGAGGTGAGTAACTTTTGAAATAGGAGTGATAACGCAATAAATGTCTAAAAAACTTCAAATAAAATTTGTCTGGATAATTAGATGTGACTTATGAGTAATCATCAATCATTTGATCCAAAATTACTGATAGAATCGGTGTAATTATTTGATTGAATACAGATCCAAACTGGTCATGTATAATTCAAATATTACACCCTTTCCAATTAGGTCCTGTTCCCATATCCAGTCTAGTCATCATAATGTGACAGTCAATAAATCCTAATACACTGACCTCCTTACGCCAACTAGTTCGGAAAACGTTCAACAATAAAATAGCTGTTTGAAGCAGACAACCTGCTAACATTCCCGACCAAATCCCTTCAATGCCAAGCTTGAATTTGTAACCAAGCAAGGCACCAAAAGGAAGGCCGAAGACATAGTAGCACCCGATGTTTATCAATGCGACTGAAAACTGCCAGCCTGTACCTACTGTTACCCCTGCAATTATAAAGAATTCTTAACGTCATGGCATTGATGGAAATGACAGAAAACCTCTATTTATGCCCCCCCCCCAAAAAAAAAGAAACAAATGACAGAAAACCTATCTATTAGTAAATTAAACTTTGTAAAAAACAAAATAAAATAAAAAATAAAAATGTTACCATGAAGAACAGGTTGGATACTGTTGAGGAGAATGGTTGCAGCCAAAAAAAAAACCCAGCTTTGATGTCTCTTTAATAACCCCATGTTTTCCTGTGAACATTTTGGGAAAATAGCTCTTAGCTGCAAGAATTGCTGCTGTGAACAGAATCCCAAAAAAGGTTGACGTGACAACAGCCACGGCAACTGAGAATTTGGCGTCTGTTGGACGTCCTGCTCCGAGTTCATTCGAAACTCGAACACTGCAAGGAAGTCAAGAAAACTGAAGACACATTGGGAAATGCTTAACAAATAAAAGGTATTCATTTATTTTGTTTTATGTAACCAAACATTGAGGAACTCTATGCTTACTTTAGCCCATGAAAATTACAGGGATGTTTTAATTGGAAACTCTTGCATTAGAAACATTTTTCGTAAGGCAAGTTTTTAACTTATTTTGTGGCATATAATCTGATAATTAGTTTGTAACTAACAAATTTAGAATATATTCTGAATTATTAAAAAATATTTAGAATATATAAATAAAATCATGAGAATTATACGGCTTAACAAATCATCCCCCTCTAGAATAATTGGAAAAGATAAATCTCTTACCTGACTGCAGCATTGAAACCCAGTGTAATCATTAGGGTCCAGAGTTGCAAGTTAATTGGAGAGCACCTGTGTTGTTTGTGAAGAAGAACGATGGGTTTATGAGATTGTGTATTGATTATAAGGAACTAAACAAAGTCACAGTGAAGAATAGGTATCTTTTGCCACGCATTGATGACCTATTTGATCAATCGTAGGGAGCTCAAGTATTCTCTAAGATTGACTTGAGGTCAAGCTATCACCAGTTGAAGGTAAGGAATGGGGATGTTCCTATGACCTCTTTTAAAACCCGTTATGGGCATTATGAGTTATTGATGATGTCTTTTGGTCACACAAATACATCAGCCACGCTCATGGATTTGATAAAGAGAGTGTTTAAACCCTAACTGGATAAATTTTTGGTGGTGTTTATTGATGACATCGTAATTTACTCAAGGAGTAAGGAGGAGCATGAGTAGCATTTGAAGGAAGTACTTCAGATCCTTAGGGAGAAGAGACTATTTAAAAAATTTAAGAAGTGTGAATTCTGGTTAAGCAGTGTATCCTTTTTGGGTCACGTAGTGATTAAAGATGGGGTATCTGTAGATAGCACAATGGTTGCAGCAATTGTTGATTGGCCACGACCTACTTCTGTGACAGAGGTACGCAGCTTTCTAGGGCTTGTTGGATATTACAGACGGTTTGTGGAAGGATTCTCCTGTATTGCTTTGCCACTTACCAATCTCGCTAGGAAAGGGGTAAAGTTTGAGTGCAATGATGATTGTGAGCATAGCTTCCAAGAGTTTAAACAAAGGTTGACATCAGCTCCAGTCCTTACCTTACCTGCAGATGAGGGTGGTTTTGTGATTTATAGTGATGTTTCACAATAGAGTTTAGGATGTATACTCATGTAGCATTGGAAGGTGATTGCTTTTGCATCACGACTATTGAAAGTACATGAGAGAAATTATCCTACGCACGACTTAGAGTTAGCAGCAGTGATTTTCGATCTTAAGATCTGGCGACATTATTTGTATGGAGAGTCATGTGAGATTTAAACTGATCATAAGAGTTTGAAGTATATTTTCACACAAAAGAACTAAATTTGAGGCAAAGAAGATGGCTTGAGTTGCTTAAATATTACAATGTGAATATTTTATATCATCCGGGAAAGGCAAATATGGTGGCAGATGCCTTGAGTAGGAAGGTCGCAGTTGTAGATGTAGCTGCTTTGTCTATCAAGAGTTGTTTGGTGGAAGACATGAGACGTTTGAGGCTTGAGGTTGTTACACCTTGTGATAGGGCATATTGTAGTCAATTGACAATTTAGCCAACCTTGAGAGAACGGATTCATTTAGCTTAGGAGATTGACCCCCAGTGTGAGCGTATTAAAGGAGAGATGACAGAGGGTAAGCATGTATACTTTGTGGTTAGTGATGATGGGTTTCTTAGATTCTGTAGCTAAGTTTGTGTTCCTGCTGGTGGTGCTTTGAAGAAGGAGATTATGACAGAGGCGCATAATTCTAGTTACAACATTCATCCTGAAAGCACTAAGATGTATCGGGATCTTCATGAATATTTTTGGTGGAATGGTATGAAGAGAGATTGCAAAATTTGTGGCTCAGTGTTTGGTGTGTCAACAGGTTAAAGTAGAACATCAGAAACCCATAGGGAAACTACAACCCCTACCTATACCAAAGTGGAAGTGGGATCATATTACCATGGACTTCATGTGCGGATTACCTCGTACTAGTAGTAATCACGATGCAGTTTGGGTAGCTGTTGATAGATTAATCAAGTCAGCACATTTTATTGCAGTATGGATGAACTATTCTCTAGCTCACTTTGCAGAGTTGTATATGAAGGAGATTGTTAGATTGCATTGTGCACCTGTGTCAATAATGTCATATCGGGACCCTCGTTTTGTGTCTAAATTTTGGAGTGCATTAAAATCAGCTATGGGTACTTGGTTAAATTTTAGTTTAGTTTATCACCCTCAGACAGATGGGCAATCGGATAGGACTATTCAAACTTTTGAGGATATGTTGAGGGCTTATGCTTTGGAGTGGAGAGGTAATTGGGATGATTATTTGCCGCTCATGGAGTTTGTGTATAATAATAGTTATCATTCTAGTTTGAGAGTAGCTCCTTACGAGGCTTTGTATGAGAGGAAGTGTAGGTCTCCTTTGTGTTGGTATGAGGTTGGTGAGAGGCAAATGCTGGGACCTGATTTGGTGGAGGATGCTACACAGAAAATTATCACCATCAGAGAGAGACTATTGACTGCTTAGAGTAGACAAAAAGTTATGTTGATCATTATATGAGAGATTTAGAGTTTCATGTGAGGGATATGGTATTCTTGAAAGTATCACTATGGAAAGGAGTCATCAAGTTTGGAAAGAAAGGAAAATTAAGTCCTAGATACATTGGACCGTTTGAGGTATTGGAGAAGGTTGGTGAGGTTGCGTACTATGTTGCTTTACCCCCTAGGTTGGCAGGAGTGCATAATATGTTTCACATGTCTATGCTGAGGAAATATGTGCACAGTTTGTCACATATGATAGATTATGAGCCGCTTCAAATTAGAGAAGATTTTTCGTATGAGGAGATGCCTGTTCAGATCTTAGATTCGAAAGAGAAAATGTTGCGTACAAAGACCATTAAATTGGTTAAGGTATTGTGGCATAATCATCTAGTTGAAGAAAAGACTTGGGAACGCGAGGACGAGATGCGCGAGAAGTAACCACATCTATTCTCATGATTTACTCAGGTTAGTTTCAAGGACGAAACTTTTCTTTTAAGGAGGAGAATGTGAGAACCCGAATATACAAATAAAATAAATAATTAGATAATAATTATTTTACAATCTCAAATATTTTGCTTGTGAATCTTTAAGTGCAAATTAAAAATTATTGGAGGGTCTTTTAATTAATTTTAAACCTAAAATAAATTTATGGTGAAAGTCTTTAATTTGGAGGTAAAATTTATTTATTTTTTTAAAAAAATAGGGGGCAAATTAGTTAGTATATTTTGATCTATTAATAATTGTATTTTATTTAAATTAATGGGGAGAGAAAATAAAATAATACAAAAAATAATAATTTAGAGTCTTTTGTTTAGATATATATACATATATATATATATATATATATATGGGAACCCTAGATTGCCTAATACAATATATGGCAGCAGAAGCAGCAGCCACGGGAGAGAGAGAGAGAGAGAGAGAGAGAGAGAGAGAAGTTTGAAGAAAAGAAGAAGAAAAAAAAAAAGGGAAGGATTTTTGGGTATGTGGTAGGTCTCTATCTTTCTTTCTTTTTTTTTTTTTTTTTTTTTTTTTTTTTTTTTTTTGTTCTTTGTCCTTACTCTATTATTATTTAATTCATTGATGGAGAGGTTCTAGGTGTATGTATCTTGTATATATATAATGTTAAGAAATCTGAGGAGAAAAAATGGTGCGTAAAGAATGGGAGAAATTCTTAGTTTAAAAATTCTATACAGAGCCACAAACTTTAAAAATTCAAGAATCATATCAAATGGATGAATTTTGAATTAAAATATTTGCAATAGATTAAAAACATATTGAACCCCATATCAGAATTTTCTCATAATTTTTTGGAGTCAAAATCTATATTAACTAGTACGTTCAAATCTGTCTAGAAAACCTGTGTAAAACAATAACTTCGGAAGGGTCGTTCTCTTTGGGTATACATCTGAAAATTATCAAATTAGCGTCATTAGAACCGGTTATGAGTCTAGTTTTGTAGATTTTTGGCCTTGTGTTGATTTCTCTTATATACTAAGAGAACCATTAAATTCTTTAAACTGCTGCAGAAAACAACCTGTTTGGACATAATTAATTGTAAATAATTGTTTTGATAAGCAAATCGAGTAAAACCAATTCAGTTTGAAACTAATGATATATTAGTTGACATCTAGAGGGTTTTGGAATTTTTTGAATGTCGTGGAGTGGGTTTTTAATTTTCCAAAGTCAGCAAATAGATTGGGAAAACTAGTTTAAAATTCTGTTTTATCTTAAAGTTACTTTTAATTAAGCTTTGATCTGAACCCGTGTCTTTAGTAATTTGAGACCTTGAAGAACATGAACTTTGGAATTATTTAAGAGTAATGGTGAGCGGGGTTGAGCTGTGTTAGTGCGCTTTAGTGTGGGGTACTTAATTAGTAGTGAAGTGTAGTTTTCATACTTGGTTCAGGGCATGAGTTGAACTTTTATACTCTATTCGAGGATTACATTATTCTGTTTTCAGGTGAGTAGTTGCATGCTAAATATTTTTATAAATGTTCCCTACCCTCTGTTCTGATAAATTATTACATTATCAATGAAATTAAATTATTTATGAAACATGTATAAACTTGGCATACTGTAAACTATTTGTTATGGTATCATGTTTATAATGGTGAACTACCATATTTTGCGAAACTGAATTGTATTGATTATTGGGACCATCTGTATATAAAAGCCTTGGGAAATTATTCCACTGTGTGTGGTGACTCTGGCCACTAGAGAATAGATCCAGGTTGGGCTGTGATGACTCTAGTGCTCAACGATTGTAAGGAAAAGTCCTAGCCTAGGATAGATGACATTCAACCAGACCGTCTTAGAGAAAAGGCCCAGGTTGCCACCTCGAGGATGACTTTTGGTTCGATATTGGATCCAACGGGCTTATTGCCTTGGGAACTTTGTTGTATTTTACTTGTTATTCTGGGTACCTAGAAAATTATTGGTGATCATGTTGTAATCTGTTTTTAATGGGGAGTGTCATTTATTAGGCTCTTGAGAGAGATGAGTATTTTAACTGTTAAATTGTTCAACCTTCTTTCTGAAACATATTATCTTTATCAAAACTGTATGCCAATCTAGTTTCTGTGATGTATATCTTATTTTGGAATACCCTATTTTCAAAAATGTATTTACTATTCATGTTGCTACTCACTGAGCTATCAGCTGACTTAGTTGTTTATCATTTCTAGGAGTTGGAAGGACTTAGAGCGGACTCATGGCATAGCGAGGACGCAATTGCATAGACCTCTAAGACATTAATTATTTTGTTTTAGCTTGTGACATAAGGTTTTGTACATAAATTGTGGTTGGATTTTATTTAGAATTATTTTATTTTGTGGGCGGTTTGTGCTCCATTTAGTATATGTTTTTGGAAGTTGGTTATGGTTGGTTTTACCATTTGTACTTGTGACATATGACTAGATTGGATTTTGATTTATTTATTTCTGGGCTATTGTCACATTTATTCTTTGTGATTTTTGGGTTCATGTTTAGGCTTACGTGTGCCTTGGGCTTAGTCCCTGTGGGCCACAGCCGATCATATGCCTGGATTTGGAGTGTGACAGTAGTGATACCAAACAGGGTTTTTTGTTTTGTTTTTCTTTGTGATTATAGGCCTCTGTTTTTGTTTCGCCTTAGGCTCCCAAAAACTCAGACCGACCCTAATTTATATGTATTACCTGAGGAAATTGTGGGCTTGCCTGTCTACCTACTTTAAAGTAATTTTTTTATGGATTCTTCTATGATCACCTACTATGGGGTTAATTTTTCTATACAACAATCAATAATCAATATGTTAATAAAATACAGAGACTTTAGTTGATGTTTGTTTACCAGATATAAAAGTCGAATATGGGTATGGGACCGGATACAATATGAGATGAGTCCCATATATTTTTTTCTGTCCCTATATCTTGTATTTGGTTGCTCCGAATATAGGGAGTTCGGATAGTATACGATACAAAAGGGGATATGCAATACCACCTCCCCATGGTATTGTATATCCCCACCGTCGGATATAGCTCATCTTTCATCCAAATGTCAAAAATAATCAGTCTCCTCTTATCCCATCATATATCCCATCTTAATTAAACATAGTATAAGCGACCCCACAGTATATATAATCCTTCTCATATCTTGCAACATATTATATCTCATATTTATCCTTAGGTATTACATATCATCCTAAAACCCTTATATCTTATCCGGATAATCAAACGGGACCTTATTTTTGGGTCTTAATTTGACTGTTAATTTTTAGCTTTATTCATCAATCTTGTTTGTTATATGGTAAAAGGAAAACAATAACAGAAAAGTTTGGTGGAATGCTACTCTGACTTTGCATACTCCAACAACTAATTTTGTCGACAATATCCAGTAGAAAATACATATGAAGTGTGCTTATCTTGCCAATTTTCTTATGGCGTTGACCTTGGTACTTGAGGGGGTTGGAAAAGCTTCTCAATTTGAACAAATATTGAGCTTAATGTGGTGTCAACAGCCAAGAAAATATTGCAAATGATGCTAAACATTGTGTGTAATGATCATCTAAGTCAAAAAACATTATAATCAAATGCATGATCTGAATTCTCATATGTCATGGCATATGTAATGTAACAAACAAAATTTGCCAACCTCTATGTCGATTGAGTTGTCTTTATTATTATTATTATTTTTTTAGGTACAACAGAAAGAAGTTGAGTTGTCTTTATCACATTGTTCTAACAACTCTCATTTCAAATACTAATTTCATCCCTGCATGTTACAATTGTATATTGTTTGACAATACGAATATGCCATCTATTCTTGTCATTCATTTGTTTCAAATCAGATCCTTTGGGACTTGGGATTAACAAAGACTTGAGATGGGGAGTCAAAAAGGGTGGGTCTTAGATAAACTTGGAATGTATGGAGATTATTTTTTATTTTTTACTTTTTTCTGCCAACTCAAAATAGTAGAGGAAACTTTTTGTTCATATCTCTACAAGATAAGAAAATTTCTATTATTTCGAAGATAGAATATTAAACAGTAAAATACTCGCCATACAGACATTGAAACGGCATTGGATCTCTTCCAATTGCACCTTTCCAGTAAAAAACAAAAAGGAAAAAAATGTCTCTTCTGAATGCATCAAAGATCTAGGCTCTTTATGTGAAGAACCAACAAGAATTGAACCCGAATAATCTCCATCTATAAAAAAAATAGAAAAGAACAATTTTTTACATATTCATTTGCAACATTAGGAGTGTAAGCACCGTGACCAACTACAATTGAAGTGTCAGCTTTTTTGCATGGTAACGTAGAATGAAACATAACTCTGTTGCAACAATTTATCCTTTAGTAAAAGAATTGTGAAGGCTTAGTCCCCTTATTTTCTTTCATCTTTAATTTTCACTTGTCAACACCATTTCCACTCTTCCATTTTGGGGCAGCAGCGAGGTACCATATGATCGGATGCGCTCTTCTGCTTCCATTGCCTATATCAGATAGATATACCTCACATTATTCTGTTAAAACTGTCAGAGGTGAGTTACTTTTGAAATAGGAGTGACAATGCAATAAATGTCTAAAAAACTTGAAATAAAATTTGTCTGGATAATTAGATGTGACTTATGAGTAATCATTAATTATTTGATCCAAAATTACTGATAGAATTGGTTTAATGATTTGATTGAATAGAGATCCAAACTGGTCATGTATAATTCAAATATTACACCCTTTTCAATTAGGTCTTAATACCCAATCTAGTCATAATGTGACAGTCAATGAATCCTAATACTGACTTTTTCAAAACAGTGAACTTGCAAGATGCTAAAATGGAATTACATAGGCTATAGAAATTATTATAGTACAAGAACATTACATACATGGCATTGGACTACCTAACCATAATTCCATAAACAAAGCCTTCAATGACATTCTGAACAAGAGAGACTGCAGCAAGTTCAAGACTTCCCAAATGGCCGATCAAGGCAACTGTGACAAACCAAATAGAGAACTGAGCCACTATTGTTAGTATGGCAGGCTCTACTGTCTCCCACATTTTCTTTGATTCACTCCAGCTTCTCTCACCTATCTTTTGCCTGCGCATAAGATCATTTATCTATCTTTGAACTCCCAACTGCCTTCAATCCATTTTCTGAGACACCAATTTTGCGTATTCTTTGCGATGGTCGCTTAAGCAAAGGATCTCTCGTTCAAACGACGAGATAGATATGCGTGAAACCCATAAGTGCCTTTGCTCGAGCCACCAAAAGGTTCGCTCAATCACACAAAATCCCTTCCCAGTATTTTTGCAGATAAAACAAACTACTGAGACCAAGACTTCTTCGCTCGAGCCAAGAGACCATCGCTCAAGCGAGCAAGACAAAATTCCAGGAACACTTATGTAGACGTCCCCGAACGTCCCAGGGGGGAATCCCCCGTTTTGTTCATTGGGCTCACTACAGTTCAGGACTCAAAGTCACGGTCCTGTATCTAATCTCGCTGAGTGCAATGCAAGACCGATGAATCATCAAAGAGTCCAAATCCGGCAAATCGTTTTTGAAAACAGATTGGGGAAGGTCACTTCGTGAGCACCCCCGCTCGCCCGATCAAAGATCGGCCTCTACTAACCATGATATCTTTTGAAAACATTATGCGTTCTTATTCCGGTTATTGGCCTAGATTTACTATGTGATGCGCATAACATATAAGTATAGACTGGATCGCCTGAATTGGAACAAAACATCTCATGTTTGTTTTGAAAACGGTTTGCTACTTGCAAGTAGGCTAAAATGTGGATTTGTCACCCTCAGGTGGGCTTCGAAAACAAGATGATTTGCTATTATCTAGTGGGCTTAAAACTCACAATTGATGAATTGTTCCAATCCAAATAACCCAACCTTCACCCACAGGCATTCAGGCAGGTATATCACATAAGCAAATAGCCTCATGGTAAGCATGCTATCATGGCAGTCACTCACACGCATGGAAGGATGCTAAAGCATAAACACTTACCGAGTACTCCAAGCCAAAACAAAAGATATGTTAGAAATCCATGCATGATCCTAACTATACAGAAATGTCTAATGCAACACATGCAAAAATGCAACTACAATAGGCTCGGCTATTCTAAGGATGGCATGTGAAATGCTACAACTAACAAGTATTCAGCTCGAATTGAAATACAAATGCAGTTAGTATGATGCGCCGAGCCTGGTGCATGCAGGACAGATGAATGATGCAAACATGCAAGCATAAGTATTCTAATTGAAACATGCCCTAATCTAACCATCATAAGCTAGTAAATAAAAGGGAGAAAGACGTGGGGTTGGAAGACATACATCACACGCACGCACACTTATTACAGTTGTGCCCTTGCTCGGAGGGTCCGAATAAATAATACAGTCCGAAATGAATAACGAATTACAGCTAATTATTACACATCCACTAACTAACAAACAAATTAGCTAAGTAAGCTATAAACTGGCATGCAAATGGACTACCCCGGCTCTGTTTTGGATGACAATGAATGCATGCATGCTCGATGCGCTTTGTCGGTAAATTCCATCGCGATGCCTTGTCCCGCCATTGTTTGCAGCTGATTTCAGAAACTTACACAAAGCTCCAGGAGGCTGAAACTCCACCTGGGGAAGGCTGCCGACCAGCTCTTGACTTGGGAAACACCTGCCGACCACCCCTCATGGTGAAAACCAAAAAAGGTGGTCGGCCTACCAGAAAACCTAGTCGGCCGACCACTTTCTGCCCCTGGACTCTGGTTTTTCTGCAACAAAGGCAAGAAAGAGAGAAAGCAATGTATTTTCAACATATGTGTGCGCAACCACTCCTCCCCGTCCTTGAACAAGCTCTAGCGAGTGTGGCCCTCGGTTCTCGAGCCACCAATCACGCATGTCGATGCATGATGGCCGAGAGACCGAATTGCACGTTTTAATATGGCATGAATGCAGGTATGAACATATGAAGCCAACAATTCTATCATAGATAATCAAGAACGTCGGGGACCGGGAATCGAGGTACGTTTCGTCACTTGGAGTACGAAACACCCCTTGTTTCCCGTGCTTGGACTAAACCGTATTCCAAGCACCATGCAAATGGAATGGCATGCACAATGCGACTAACATGCAACCTAGCATACGCAATGCTCTGTACTAAAATGGCATACACAATGCGTGTGATGTAACATGGCATATACAATGCTCTATAATGGAACCTAGCATACGCAATGCTATGGATTGAAATGGCATACACAATGCGCGTGATGTAACATGGTATACACAATGCTCTAACATGCAACCTAGCATGCACAATGCTATGAATTGAAATGGCATACACAATGCATAATGGACTTACACCAACATGAATGGACCTCAGCCACATTCACATCAATGGCCATTAGATGAAAATGAGACAACCGAAATGCGTGCACACATGCACGCAAACCGAGGACCGAACCTAAGGCATAAAATACCACTCTACCAAGACATGGCAAGGGATGAAAGATGGTCTATGAACATGTAATTTCCAGTACTAAAACATGATGCTAAATGGTCCCGAAACATGGAAATATGGCACCCGATGCATGGAATAAACCCCGAAACTCAAAACTAGGCACATGTATTGAACCACAAGTATACAAAGCAAGTATTATTTGATCATGAAGTCAAAATATAGAGCCAAGGCAGTCCCAAAACATGAACATTTCTAGTTTAGAGCATGGCCAAAAGATGCTAAGATGATGGACTCAAATAGCATGCAACATTGGCTAGCAAGCATGGTTTACATGGCATGTATATGAAGCAAATGAGAACTCATCAAACTAGCCAAAAACAGTGAATAAAACATGCCAACATATGCCCAAATAATCACTGAAATGTAGCCAATGTATGCAAAAATGAGGGGCTTCTTTGGAGGACCTTGCAAGGGGTTGTTAAGCACATACAAGATAGACACCTAGCATGGAAAAACAAACTCTAGAAATCAAATATGACAGCCCTAAAACTCACCAAATTGGTTCTGAAATGGGTCTAGGAAACATGCAAAGAAAGGCTCCTTTGAAAGGCCTTGGATGGGATTGCTCTACACATGCATTGTAGACATAAAATATGGCCAAAAGGGCCTTGGAAAGAACCAAGGCAGACCTTAAAACACACAGAATGAGGCCTAAAACAAGACTTCAATGCATGCAAAATAGGGTCCCTTTGGAAGGCCCAAAAGACCACCAAACAAGACAAGGAGAGAGGGGGTCACCCCCCTCTAACTTTGGCCCTCAAAAATACATCTAAGCCACTAAAAATCCACTAGATTTCAGTGGCTAAGAGGCCAAACCATGGTCAATGCAAGTGCTCTAATGCATAGCCTTATTCATGAAGGGATGAAGCATGCATAGGGGGAAGATGACCCCAAAAAGAAATGGGACCTTAACCAAACTTGAAGAGGATGTCAAAACAAAACTTTTTCCAATTTATAAAAGATCTCTAAAATTCTCACAAGTAAGGCTAAAATAGGATGCAAAAATAGCCCTAAAAGAGTGATTGAACAAACAAGGAAGTAAATGGATTCAAACAGTAAAGTTCCCTTAAACAAAGTTGAAGAGAAGCTCAAAATAAGTCACTTTACAGTTTATAGTAAATCTCGAAAGTGCTCACAAGTAGGACTAAGATATGATGCAAAATAGGCCTACAAAGAGGTGTAAAGCATGCAAGGGTGTAGGAAGCCTCAAACAGAAAAGTGTCCTTATACAATCTTCAAGAGGAGCTCAGAATATGACACTTTTCAGTTTATGACAAAGTCAAGAAATGCTTTCAACTAAGGCTAATCAATGGAGCAAAAAAATACAAGTTTAAGGGAAATAGGCACTTACCCTTGAAGAGCAGCAAAGCTGGAGCTTTTGGACCAAGTTGGTGAACCTTCAACGCTTGAAATCAGTCCCAAAGGGCTGGAATAGATGATGGAGGTGTGGTGCTAGGGGTTGTAGTGCAAAAAGGCCAAGAAAACTAGGGTTTTTGAGCTTGGAATAGTGACTATAGAGAATGGAGGATATATGCCTTCACCAAAATTGCTCAACCCTTCAACATGAAGCCAAGCCTCTCCTTTATAGAGGAGAGGCTTCAAAATATCCCAAAGGGACCCCAAGTATCCTCCATACACGTGTATGGAGGATGCACCAAATGGCCTCCAGCTGGCACAGCTGGATTACACTCAAAGAGAGCAAAAGCAAGAAGCAGGCTGGCCAGTTCAAGTGGCCGACTGGCCACTCCCCCTGGTCGGCCGACTAGGGGCCAAAAGGTTCAAGAAGAATTTCTGGCCGGCCATCCCAAAAAGGTGGCCTCCCAGATAAGTGCAACACAGCTGTGTAGTGAAAAACCAGAAAAAGTGACCCAAGAGAGAGAAAAGCTAGCTTTTAAGCAAGGTTCAAAAGGGTCAAGATGAATTTCTGGACGGCCTACCCATATTGGTGGCCTCCCAGATGAGCACAACACAATGGTGGTATGAAAAGCCAGAAAATATGGCTCAAAAGTAGGAAAAACCAGCTTTCGGTCAGAAAAATCGACTTTTGGAGAGAGAAAATGAGAAAACTGGTTTTTCAGGGAAAAAGGTGGCCCCCCACCATCCTACCACCTTCCTAACAATGAAAATAGGGTCCCTACCAAAAATAGACCAAAACGGATGCAAAACGAAGGTTCGGGGGCCAAAATGCGCGGTTCGGGGCCTCGAAAACAGACTGTTAGGCACCGGAAGTGACGTATGACCATGAAGGTGGTCTCCAGGGCCACGGTTTACCTCTAAAGGGAGGAAATAAGATGTGTGCCAAAAATCAGAGCAATCAGAGGTAGTTAGGCAATCCCGAACCGAGGCACACGGCCGACGACTTCGAAAACCGAAAACCGGCCTCCAAATGAGAAAAATGGCCTACGACCATGAAATGTAGCCTACGGCCACTGAGAGATGATCTACGAGACCTCTCCCTCCCTTCAGGAAGAGAAAACAGAGAAAACATGACCTGGTTCGCAAATCGAGGCAAAGCACAAAAGAGCTCCGAAGTCCGGAGGCAAGGCTCTCAGCCGAGACTCCGCAACTTCAGAACGAGCACAATATGCAACATCACCGAGCACTCAACTGGTGACGTCTGAGTCTAAAGGTCAGTCAAAAATGAGGTGTCTACAGTTGCCCCTCTTTGACAAAACTCGGAAGTCATTCGTGACGGGAGTGAATGTCAAAGCCCAGAGACGACCCATTTTTGACAAGGCTGAAGACTTAAACAAACATACATGATAACAAAGATGTGGCCGCAGGCATGCCCACAGGTAGGGGCAAAATGCAAAATGATATGCTGAAATATTTTGATAATTGGACTTATACGCTACGCGAAGCCGGTTTGAAAATTGGACTTATACGCTACGCGAAGCCGGTTTGAAAATTGGACTTATACGCTAAATGAAGCTGGTTTTAAAATTCAGGATTTATGCGATGCACTGTAATGACTAAAATGCAATGTGATAGCTAGGAAAAGGGAGGTACCTTACAGGGGCAATTGGCAATGACTTACCTCGGCAATGTCCTACCTCATGCTGATGTGGGAATCTTCCTCTTCTTCTCAGTTGAACTGCAGGTACTACTTTTCTCCCTGACTATGGTCGCAGCTTTCCCTATTCTCCAACAGGGTGACAGACTAGGTTGATTCAGTATCCAGAATTGAGGCCCATACATATGCTATCTCAATCTATGGGGCTGCCATACAGATTTCAAGCCGAGGATATACCCCTGGGTATTTAAACCAGACTTTAGTCTCGGAAATCCTGAACCTTTGCGTTCTAAGCATGAGCCATTCGAACTCTAGTTTCCACCGTCTCAGTTGGTCTCCTAGGAACTCACTGCAAACACAGGCAGGTGGCTATACCAGACCACTGGAAGTCGTTTGGGCACGACAAACACCAAAGGAATTGCACCTTTAGAGGATTTAAGGTCTCCTAGACCAAGGAGTGCACAAGATAGTGCGAATGATGCAAAAATACAATGTGCACAAGACAGTACGATGTAGAGTGAATGCACAAAACAGTGCTAAGAAGATGCACAAAATAGTGCGATGCTAAAGGTGTACAAAACAGTACGAGCATGGTGAATGCACAAAACAGTGCGATACAGATAAGGTGCGCAAGATAGCGCGATGCAATGCACTAACAAGTGTAGGTAAGGTTCGCAAGATAGCGCGATGCAATGCACTAACAAGTGCAGGTATGGTGCGCAAGGTAGCGCGATGCAATGCACTAACAAGTGTAGGTAAGGTGCGCAAGATAGCGCGATGCAATATGCAAAGCATAAGACAGTGCGATTGAGGTGCGTAAAATAGCGCGAATGTAAACTGCACAAAACAGTGCGATGCACAAAATAGCACGAATGATAAACTGCACAAAATAGTGCGATGCGCAAAATAGTGCGAATGTAAGCTGCACAAAACAGTGCGATGCATAAAATAGCGCGAATGATAAACTGTACAAAACAGTGCGATTGAGGTGCGCAAAATAGCGTGAATGATAAACTGCACAAAATAGTGCGATACGCAAAATAGCGCGAATATAAACTGCACAAAACAATGCGATTGAGGTGCGCAAAATAGCGCGAATGTAAACTGCACAAAATACTGCGACGCGCAAAATAGCGCGAATGTAAGCTGCACAAAACAGTGCGATTGAGGTGTGAAAAATAGCGCGAATGATAAACTGCACAAAACAGTGTGATTGAGGTGCGCAAAATATCCCGAATGATAAACTACACAAAACAGTGCAATGCGCAAAATAGCGCGAATGTAAACTGCACAAAACAGTGCGATTGAGGTGCGTAAAATAGCGCGAGTGATTTGAAATGCACTAAACAGTGCGATACGCTAAACAACACGAGTGATTTGAAATGCACAAAATAGTGCGATTGAGATACAATCACAAGATGCACAAGACAGTGCTAGTGAGATACAAAGTGTATGTGCACAAGACAGTGTGATAAAATGCATCTTCTATGCAAGTACGAGGGCATTTTCTATGCAACAGGGAAAGCATATTCTATGTATGAGACAAGCAAAACATATTCTATGCGGAATCAAAAGCAAGCATATTCTATGCATGAATCATAACAGTGCGTGGCACGCATGCAACAACAGTGTATATGAAAGTTCACATTCTATGCAATAGAGGAGCATCAAATATGTACTCGAGTGCCTCTGATTTGCCTCTTAGAGGACTTCGCAACACACTCAGCTCAAAAAGGGCACACCCTGTTCATATTGGTGAGAGATAACATTTGCATGTGAAACCCTCGAGTGCTGCTTGGACTGTCATTCTGACTTGAAGCAGGCTTACATTTGGGGTTGAGATACACTCATACTCCAGAGAAATGGCAAGGCCTGAGAAGGTGCGCCTGGAGTGTAGTCTCGGAATTTGCCGAAGTTGAAACATGCTAAGATGCTCCAAATTTTCCCTCTTTTCTTTTGCTTTGCAGTCCAGAACCTAAATTGCTTCAGATAGGTCCTTGCTTTACTATTCACACATGACCTGGGTTGGATTCTGTGGTTTTATGAAAGAACCAATCCTGTTTTGCACAAATGTGGAGAACGACACGGCACTCTGAGCACAAAACAATTTTTGAAATTGAAATGAGAAAAAGGTTCTCAACTGGGTATTGAGCCTACAACTGACCACAGCCAAAACGACTCAATAATGGAAAACAAAGGTAGAACAGCCTAAACACAACTCAACAAAGGAAAAACAAGGTAAAATGACCTAAACACATCTGTTGACACTCAAACGACTCAAAACAAGAATCGAGACAAACACAAACGCACAAACACAACACTCAGCTGTGTTACAAAGGCAAGAGACCTCTCGGTGTACGAGGAGCCAGTTTCTTCGGGCATTGTTTCCCACCCTTTCTTATTTGTCATTCTCACATCACTCGGCCCTCAGGCTTGGCTTTTCTCACAAAATCCTTTTCCTCACTTTTTCTTTCAGGGCACATTCTTCTATTCTTTAATCTCTCATTTTTTTTTCATCCCTCTCCTGGGTGGTTGATGGATAAACAAGAAGTTGCGGGCTCTTGCCTCTAGCATTCTGCTAGATTCTCTTTCTTCTGCGCACAGCTAGTGAATTCCTCCCACAGAGGAATTGCGCTGCAACTGGGTGTGAAGCAAATCTGCAGCTGACATTGGTTGACGATGCTCTGCTGGGGAATTTGGGCGTGATCAGATCTGTCCAGATGAGGGAGTGGAATATCTTACCCCATTCCAGTTCGTGCTTCGCACTTGGCTTGATACCTCGTTGTTTGGAGGATGTGGGAGCTTTCTGCCCTTTTGCGGTCAGCTTCCGTTGTGCCCTTTCCGGCAAGTAGAGTGCCCTTTCTGGAAAATATGTTGGCAATGGGGGAAAAGACAGAACACCTGACTCAACTGTGCCCCTAGTTCATCATTTTGACCATTTTTTGTTTTTGGCTTCTGCTAAAACAATTTTAACCAAAATGAGGGTTAGATTAACATGCTTGTTCAATTTTTGATTTGAAATCATGCAAGTCAGGTTATGAGCACTGAAAATTTTCCTTTTTTCGATCCAAGAAAAAGGTCCAGCTTTAGAAAAAGATGGAATAATTTTCGAGAAAATTAGTCAACCTCAGTAAAAATTTTCAAAAACTGTTTTTGCAAATGGTCACTGCTCAACAAGCACGGAACCTACTCTTGAGATGCACAACCTCAGATCCATAACAATGGTAAACTGCTCCTCATCTGAAGGACACTGCATGGCAACGGAAAGTTGCCCCTTGTTTGAACGGCACCGCAGCGCATTGTAGTCAGTCCTCAGAGCGACGAACACAACCAGACTCTCGGATACAGAAGATGATCAGAACCATCACATGGACATAGATGAATCTGAAGTGTTTTGCGGCTAGACTTCAGAATGAAGTTGCCTACATATCCCGAAGATGGGAATCAAGCCTTACGTAGTTCGGGCTTAAGGTACACTCGGGTATTAACCTCTCCTTTTGCGCTCTAACTTTTGCCAAGGCCGCCCTTCCGGGTTTTCAACCTTGCGAGCTTTGTTTTTCTTTTCTTTCCAATTTTTTATTTCTTTTCTCTTCTTTTTTTTTTCAATTCAATTTTTTTTCTTCATTTTTTGCATTTTCTTCATTTTTTTTTTGCTCTTTTCCTTCTTTTCTTACTCTAATTTTTGCCTGGGTCGCCCTTCCGGGTTTTCGGCCCAGCGAGCCTCTCAAGGGTAAAAGTGTAGCTTTTGTCCATATGGAATGGTTTGAGATCTCGAAGCCATCTGAATTCAGGAGAATGGCTGTTGTTCGCTAATGATGTAGGAGTCCATCCAATGGAGGGCTGAATTTGCCCCTAGTGTTGTGGATAGGAACTTGGTTGTCCTTCACCAATACTTTCTTCTTTTCTCCCTTTTGGGATTTGGCATCCTCGCTGATCTTCATCTTTGACTCTTCGAGCACATTTGAAATTCTTTTGCCCCTAGTTCGAGGGGTGGTCCTGATCTAGCTTCGCAAGCTTCTTGATCTGACTTTGTCGCCGCTACTTCACGGGCTGCTTTTGATCCGGCCACACAGGCCTCACATTGTAGTTGACCGTTGAACATTCTAAATCCAAGTTCAAGTTTTGAAATCAAGAGGGGTGGAGTCTAGAGGCTGAGAGCGATCATAGGCTGCACAATCTCAAGAGAGATTCCACACAGGTCTTCGCAGGACCGCGCAAAACATTTTTTTGAAATCTTTTAAGAAAGCGACCAGTGCTCGCGCTAAAGACAGTGTAGAACCAATCTGGATCAAGCCAGGATCCTTCCCAGTACTCACACTAACAAGCATGATTTCATTCATTAAGGGCTTAGCATGCCTCTCTTTCTCTCAATTGATCAAATTTTTGCAAAATCCGAGGAATTCCTTCCTCTTCGTTTTCACCGCAGTGTTCACAAAAAGTTTTGAAAAACTTAGGTCAATGCAATAATTTCAAGGCACAAGAGAGCAGGTGGAATGCACTGCCGTTTCATTCAAATCGCCACAACTAGCACACGGCAGAAGCAAACACAAGAGTGCGAAAATCACTGCTATTTCAATCAGAATCTGTTGGCATAACTGGCTCCAAGGCAGAAACAAACTCAAAAGAAAACGAAAAGACAAACACAAAAGAAGCAAGTGATGTCCGAGGTAACACCCCCGAAATCACCCGACTCCAACAAAACAGGACTGACTCGATACAACAAGACAGACCCAAAACAAAAAGACTGACTCTATACAAAACAACAAGACTGACTCAATGCCCAAGTTAGAAAGCACAAAAATTGGTGTTTGCATATTGCTCAGAACAGTGCGTGTTATTCCCACGTCTGGAGTTAATCGAGCGCTGCCCGCAAGTGGTTCATCCCCTGATCACATACTCACATTATCTCCCAAGTTCACCGATCCAGTGCCGATAGACTTTGCAGAGCTTGGCGGGAGGACAACCCCGTTGTCAAACAGATCCTGTACTTCGTGGTGAAGACGAAAGCAGTTGTCGGTAGTTTGGCCAGTTTGCTGATGGTACGCGCAATACTGGGTAGCATCATGTGTAGCCGGAAGAGGGTTCGGGAGAGGCCGAGGCTCAAGGGGTTTGAGATGGCCTTGTCCAACAAGGATTTGGAGAGCTTTGGACAAAGGCATATAGAGGGCATGGAAGACCCTCCGACCTCGGGGTTGGTACTTCAAGGTTTGTGGATTTTTGCTGGGCACACCAGAAAAGAGATTGGCAGGTGCTGGCCTGGCTTGCTGATCTCTTCCGAGTGGAGGATTAGAGCTAATAGGATCGTCTCTGGTATGACGGCCCTTCTCCCGATTTTCCCTTTGATTCAGACTGCCCCCAACATGAGTAGCGAAAGTGTCATCCACAGCCTTTGCAACAACTGCAATCACTTGCTGTTTGTTCAGTCCTTCGATTTTCAAAGCCTCAACAGCCCACATGAGGTGTTCGTGGGGATCAATGTCTACCCCTACCTTGTTCTTACCACTGGCCTCCACTTTACGAAAGGATCGGGTCGCTATATCCAAGCGGAGCCCAGTTGTTGTCGACACGCCAACACCCAGATCTGAGATGGCTTCAGGTTGGCCCTTTTCAGTTGTAGCTTGCTCCAAGATTAAGGAGCCTTTTGGATTGAAACTTCTAGCCTGTGATGTGGTCGATGATGGAGCCAAAATTCCAAAGGCTAAGTCTGCCACAATTCTTTGAAGATCTTCGATCATTCTCACCAACTCAGAAGTGGTGGGCTCACAGGTTTGAGATGATTGAGGTTCAAATGCACCCATCATGCATAAGTCCATGCTTTCTGGGATAAACGCCTCAGGCTTGGGTAGATGGACTGGGGTGATGTATATGCTGGGGTCGTAAGGGACGACCAGTGTATGGATTAGATTGAGATGTGGATGAGGTACTTGGTCATTGAGGTCTAAAGGTGGGGCTATTGTTCGGTTGTCGATGAGATTTTAGACCTCGTGACGAAAGCGGTAGCAACGGTCGGTGCCATGACCGCGCTGCTGATGGTACACATAGTACTTGGAGGGGTTATGTCCGGCTGGGAGTAGGTCAGGCAGAGGTTGAGGATCGAGGGGTTTGAGATACCCTCTTTTCATCAAGACTTTTAGTGCGCTAGTCAAGCTCATATAGAGAGGGGTGAAAGTTCTGCCATGAGCTCGGGCTGGTCCGGCGGTTTGTAGGCTTGGATTGGCAAAAGAGTTGGCTGTGGCGACTGTATTGATTTCTGCGGGGTTGGGAATAGCGCTACTACAAGCATCGGCACTCCCTGAAATCACCCGCCTTGTCGCTTCACTTGTTCTGGGAATGATCCCACTGTTGAACGTATTCTCAATCTGAACCCCAGTTCATGCAAACTTTTGAAAGTGAATAGCAGAGCAACTATCAACTTTTGCAACATATCATGCTCGAGGTTTTGCACCATCATCTGCACTTGATCCCTCTCAGAAGGGCGACGATCTGTCATTTGTGCTGCCTTTGCTCTCCACCTCGCAACGAATTCCACAAAAGGCACTGTTGGGTTCTGGCGAGTTGCTTCAAGCTCTTGGATGGTCATTTCAACTTGGGTATTGTAGGAATATTGATCGACAAAGGCCTCAACCAGTTCTTCCCAGTTTTGCTTCACTGTATCCACCAATTTGGCATACCAAGTGGTTGCTACACCCGACAGGGTTCTTCCATGCAGAGAGAGTTTTTGTGGCTTAGTCAGACCCATCGGCTTTAGGATATCCAAGAAAAGCCGGATATGTACCATAGGATCTCCAGACCCGTCGAAACGGTCAATATGTGGCATTTTGAATCTGTCTGGGAGCCGTACGGCAACCTCGGTGTACCCATCCTCAATGTCGAGAATGGAGTTAAGGCCATGTACCTTTTTGAATTGCTTTTCAAGGTTTGCAATTTTCACTACGGTCAGATCGAGCTCATTAACATCAAAGGGATAAAGCCTCTCATTAGGCTGCACCAGGGGTCTGAAAACTCGGGCTTGAGCCAACCCTTCTCGAGGATCTGGACCTTGTAAATCTTCAGCTGGCAGAAGTGGGTCAAAGTTCGGCTGGGGTCCCAAAGCTGGATGTGAGGCAGATGCCCCAGATGGGCGCTGCGTTTCAATACTGGTCTCGGCCTGCATGGCAGTTCCCTGATTTAACGCTATCACGGCCACAAATTCTTCCGAACCTGTGCCATCACAGTCTGCTGAGTTCGAACAAAGGTGATATGACTGGCGACTGACGGATCAGATGAACCGGTGAGCCCCGACTGGCCTTTCTTTGCCTTGCCTCAGCGAAAGAGCACTGGTTGCCCTTAAATTGAATTTCTGACCTAACAAAGTCTATCAGCACTAGTCCAATGTACCGAGGGGATATCGGAGCCTTCTGAAGCTATGGTTCCCAGACTACCTAGCAAAAGAGAAAACAGACAGCATCTCAGCCCGATTTCACCAAAACAGATATGAGCATAGAAGGATGACTATGCCTCCTACTGAATTCTGCCCAAAATTCTTCCTGTAAACCGATACCCTCAGGTAAAACTGATTGCCCCAAAATACTGATGCCCGCAGGCTTGATACTCAGACTTGCAAACTGATACACACAACCTGTAAAGACACACTCTGACAACACATAGCAGGCAAGTAAGAGCCAAAACACCCCTATGTTGGGGGTAGGGTTTCCCTGTCCTATTTTGTCAGGAGCTAGGGTTTCACTACGCACGCAGCGGTTTCAAACAACCTATCATCGGGCAAGCAACCTGTCCTAGTTTTGAATGGTCACTATGGATTCCGAATATGCACTAGGTCGAATGGTCAAAAGGATGCCCCGGTAAAAACCGGGGTTTGTGTTCCCATACTGGCAGAGCCCGCAACTGGTCAGCCTTATGGCATGCTTTGACAAAGTAAGCCTCCGGCAAACCGTTCAGGAATAGCAGATGGCAAACACGGTGTCCTAGGCGCACCAATGCACATGCAATGCAAAGAAACACATAAGTGTAGTCAAAACAAGATATCATGAGTTCGAGTCAAGTTCTCTAACTCTCCAGCAGAGTCGCCAGAAACTGTAGACGTCCCCGAACGTCCCGGGGGAGAATCCCCGTTTTGTTCATTGGGCTCACTACAGTTCAGGACTCAAAGTCACGGTCCTGTATTTAATCTCGCCGAGTGCAATGCAAGACAGATGAATCATCAAAGAGTCCAAATTCGGCAAATCGTTTTTGAAAACAGATTTTTTGAAAGAAGTGCCAAACATGGACTGCTTTGCCAGATACAGAGTCGCCACCTAAATATTTTATTTTGGGAAATTTAGAAAACCCTGACTCGTTGCCTAAGGCCACGTGTCCGTCATCACAAAAGTTGCCTCGGCTCGGAAACTTGGGTACGATTAGGGAAGGTCACTTTGTGAGCACCCCCGCTCGCCCGATCAAAGATCGGCCTCTACTAACCATGATATCTAGTTTTGAAAACATTATGAGTTCTTATTCGGGTTATTGGCCTAAATTTACTATGTGATGCGCACAGCATATAAGTATAGACTGGATCGCCTGAATTGGAATGAAACATCTCATGTTTGTTTTGAAAACAGTTTGCTACTCGCAAGTAGGCTAAAATATGGATTTGCCACCCTTAGGTGGGCTTAGAAAACAAGATGATTTGCCACTATCTAGTGGGCTTAAAACTCACAATTGATGAATTGTTCCAATCCAAATAACCCAACCTTCACCCACAGGCATTCAGGCAGGTATATCACATAAGCAAATGGCCTTGTGGTAAGCATGCTATCATGGCAGTCACTCACACGCATGCAAGGATGCTAAAGCATAAACACTTACCGAGTACTCCAAGCCAAAACAAAAGATATGTTAGAAATCCATTCATTATCCTAACTATACAAAAATGCCTAATGCAACACATGCAAAAATGCAACTACAATAGGATCGGCTATTCTAAGGATGGCATGTGAAATGCTACAACTAACAAGTATTCAACTCGGAATTGAAATACAAATGCAGTTAGTATGATGCGCCGAGCTCGGTGCATGCAGGACAGATGAATGATGCAAACATGCAAGCATAAGTATGCTAATTGAAACATGCCCTAATCTAACCATCATAAGATGGTAAATAAAAGGGAGAAAGACGTGGGGTTGGAAGACATACATCACATGCACGCACACTTATTACAGTTGTGCCCTCGCTCGGAGGGTCCGAATAAATAATACAGTCCGAAATGAATAACGAATTACAGCTAATTATTACACATCCACTAACTAACTAACAAATTAGCTAAGTAAGCTATAAATTGGCATGCAAATGGACTGCCCTGGCTCTATTTTGGATGAAAATGAATGCATGCATGCTCGATGCGCTTTGTCAGTAAATTCCATCGTGATGCCTCGTCTCGCCATTGTTTGCAGCTGATTTCAGAAACTTACACAAAGCTCCAGGAGGCTGAAACTCCACCTGGGGAAGGCTGCCGACCAGCTCTTAGCTTGGGAAACACCTGCCGACCACCCCTCATGGTGAAAACCAAAAAAGGTGGTCGGCCTACCAGAAAACCTGGTCGGCCGACCACTTTCTGCCCCTGGACTCTAGTGTTTCTGCAACAAAGGCAAGAAAGAGAGAAAGCAATGTATTTTCAACATATGTGTGCGCAACCACTCCTCCCTGTCCTTGCACAAGCTCTAGGGAGTGTGGCCCTCGATTTTTGAGCCACCAATCACGCATCTCAATGCATGATGGCCGAGAGACCGAATTGCACGTTTTAATATGACATGAATGCAGGTATGAACATATGAAGCCAACAATTCTATCATAGATAATCAAGAATGTCGGGGACCGGGAATCAAGGTACGTTTCGTCACTTGGAGTACGAAACGCCCCTCGTTTCCCGTGCTTGGACTAAACCCTATTCCAAGCACCATGCAAATGGAATGGCATGCACAATGTGACTAACATGCAACCTAGCATACGCAATGCTCTGTACTAAAATGGCATACACAATGTGCGTGACGTAACATGGCATACACAATGCTCTATAATGGAACCTAGCATACGCAATGCTATGGATTGAAATGGCATACACAATGCGCGTGATGTAACATGGCATACACAATGCTCTAACATGCAACCTAGCATGCGCAATGCTATGAATTGAAATGGCATACACAATGCACAATGGACATACACCAACATGAATGGACCTCAGCCACATTCACATCAGTGGCCATTAGATGAAAATGAGACAACCGAAATGCGTGCACACATGCACGCAAACTGAGGACCGAACCTAAGGCATAAAATATCACTCTACCTAGGCATGGCAAGGGATGAAAGATGGTCTATGAACATGTAATTTCCAGTACTAAAACATGATGCTAAATGGTCCCGAAACATGGAAATATGGCACCCGATGCATGCAATAAGCCCCGAAACTCAAAACTAGGCACATGTATTGAACCACAAGTATACAAAGCAAACATTATTTGATCATGAAGTCAAAATACAAAGCTAAGGCAGTCCCAAAACATGCACATTTCTAGTTTAGAGCATGGCCAAAAGATGCAAACATGATGGACTCAAATAGCATGCAACATTGGCTAGCAAGCATGGTTTACATGGCATGTATATGAAGCAAATGAGAACTCATCAAACCAGCCAAAAACAGTGAATAAAACATGCCAAAACATGTCAAAATAATCACTGAAATGCAGCCAATGTATGCAAAAATGAGGGGCTTCTTTGGAGGGCCTTGCAAGGGGTTGTTAAGCACATACAAGATAGACACTTAGCATGGAAAAACCAACTTTGGAAATCAAATATGACAGCCCTAAAACTCACCAAATTGGCTCTGAAATGGGTCTAGGAAACATGCAAAGAAAGGCTCCTTTGAAAGGCCTTGGATGGGATTGCTCTACACATGCATTGTAGACATAAAATATGGCCAAAAGGGCCTTGGACAGTGCCAAAGCAGACCTTAAAACTCACAGAATGAGGCCTGAAACAAGACTTCAATGCATGCAAAATAGGGTCCCTTTGGAAGGCCTAAAAGACCACCAAACAAGACAAGGAGAGAGGGGACCACCCCCCTCTAATTTTGGCCCTCAAAAACACATCTAATCCACTGAAAATCCACTGGATTTCAATGGCTAAGAGGCCAAACCATGGTCAATGCAAGTGCTCTAATGCATAGCCTTATTCATGAAGAGATGAAGCATGCATAGGGGGAAGATGACCCCAAATAGAAATGGGACCTCAACCAAACTTGAAGAGGATGTCAAAACAAGACTTTTTCAAGTTTATATAAAATCTCAAAAATTCTCACAAGTAGGGTTAAAATAGGATGGAAAAATAGCCTTAAAAGAGAGATTGAACAAACAAGGAAGTAAATTACTTCAAACAATAAAGTGCCCTTAAACAAAGTTGAAGAGGGGCTCAAAATAAGTCACTTTACAGTTTATAGAAAATCTCAAAAGTGCTCACAAGTAGGACTAAGATATGATGCAAAATAGGCCTACAAAGAGGGGTAAAGCATGCAAGGGTGTAGGAGGCCTGAAAAAGAAAAGTGTCCTTATAAAATCTTCAAGAGGAGTTCAAAATATGACACTTTTCAGTTTATGACAAAGTCCAGAAATGCTTTCAAGTAAGGCTAATCAATGGAGCAAAAAAATGCAAGTTTAAGGGAAATAGGCACTTACCCTTGAAGAGCAGCAAAGCTGGAGCTTTTGGACGAAGTTGGTGAACCTTCAACCCTTGAAAATCAGTCCCAAAGTGCTCGAATGGATGATGGAGGTGTGGTGCTAGGGGTTGTAGTGCAGAAAGGCCAAGAAAACTAGGGTTTTTGAGCTTGGAATAGTGACTATGGAGGATGTAGGATATATGCCTTGACCAAAATTGCTCAACCCTTCAACATGAAGCCAAGCCTCTCCTTTATAGAGGAGAGGCTTCAAAATATTCCAAAGGGACCCCAAGTATCCTCCATACACGTGTATGGAGGATGCACCAAATGGCCTCCAGCTGGCACAGTTGGATTACACTTAGAGAGAGCAAAAGCAAGAAGCAAGCCGGCCAGTTCAAGTGGCCGGCCGGCCACTCCCCCTGGTCGGCCGACCAGGGGTCAAAAGGTTCAAGAAGAATATCTAGCTGGCCACCCCAAAAAGGTGGCCTCCCAGATAAGCGCAACACAGCTGTGTAGTGAAAAACCAGAAAAAGTGACCCAAGAGAGAGAAAAGCTAGCTTTTAAGCAAGGTTCAAAAGGGTCAAGATGAATTTCTGGCCGGCCTACCCATATTGGTGGCCTCCCAGATGAGCACAACACAATGGTGGTATGAAAAGCCAGAAAATGTGGCTTAAAAGTGGGAAAAACCAGCTTTCGGTCAGAAAAATTGGCTTTTGGAGAGAGAAAATGAGAAAATTGGTTTTTCAGGGGAAAAGGTGGCCTCCCACCATCCTAATACCTTCCTAACGATGAAAATAGGGTCCCTACCAAAAATAGACCAAAATGGATGCAAAATGAAGGTTCAGGGGCCAAAACGCGCGGTTTGGGGCCCCGAAAACAGGCTGTTAGGCACCGGAAGTGACGTATGACCACGAAGGTGGTCTCCAGGGCCACAGTGTCTCTCTAAGGAGAGGAAATAAGATGTGTGCCAAAAACCGGAGCAATCAGAGGTAGTTAAGTGGTCTCGAACCGTGGCACACGGCTGACGGCTCTGAAAACCAAAAACTGGCCTCCAAATGAGAAAAATGGCCTACGACCACGAAACGTAGCCTGCGGCCACTAAGAGATGATCTACGAGACCTCTCCCTCCCTTTGGGAAAAGAAAACAGAGAAAACAGGACCTGGTTCGCAAACCGAGGCAAATCACAAAAGAGCTCCGAAGTCCGGAGGCAAGGCTCTCAGCCGAGACTCCGCAACTTCAGAATGAGCACAATATGCAACATCACCGAGTGCTCAACTGGTGACGTCTGAGTCTAAAGGTCGGTCAAAAATGGGGTGTCTACAACTTATAACTCAATAAATAATGTTTGTTCGCAGAATTGGCAAGACAAGGGACCTAACAATCTCCCTATTTATCAATTCCCGAACAAAACATTCTAACAAGGGTTCCTAGACAACACACGCACTAGACCCAACAACAAAGAAAACACAAACACTACGAACTAGTCTTAAACACCCCTGCTGCAAAAATCTTGGAAGAAACACCCTGCACAAAATAGATAATCCAAAGCACTGGGAAAAGATAGATTAATCAAGAAAAAACACATAACAGATCAAGACATAATCAGATAAACATATGAAAGTCCGAATCTAATCCAATATCCCAAAAATAGATCCCAAAATTGATTAGTCCAAAGCCATGCATAACAATATCCCAAAATATATGTAATAACCAACATCCAAATATCCCAATATCAACAAAAGAATCTAATATCCCAAAAATAGATCCCAAAATTCATTAATCCAAAGCCATGCATAACAATATCCCAAAATATATGCAACAACAAACATCCTAATATCCCAATATCAACAAAATAATCTAAATAACTAACTACTCCTCCTTTGTGACCGGGAGAGACAAAGAGAAGATAAAACAAGAACAGTAGCAAAAGAAAATAAACTGGCCAAAAACAAAACTGGCCAAAAACACAAACTGTCTAAAAAAAGAATAGTAAACATCACTGCGATGATGGAGGAGGCTGCTGCAACTGTAAAAGAGAAAGGATCTGAGCTGGCATGGTGTTCTACTGATCGAGACAGCCATCAAACGCAGCAAGCTAAGCATCCATCTGATCAAGGCAGTGTGTGATGGACTGCTCGAACTGATGGAGCTGGCCAAAAAATGATAGGGGACACAACTTCGGCGAACTTGCAGCGGCCGCATCAAACTCTGCCTCCTCGACAAGTGGATCATCACCTGTATAAAAAACCCCAGCCCCGAACGATCCCCTCCTGACATAGGCTTGACTCTGGGAGACAGTCAGTTTGGTGACAGGTTTAATAGGTGAAGGAAACAAATCATCTTCAAAACTAGGGACACCCAAAGAAACGAGAAACCGGTTTAACAAATAACCGTAAGGGCGACCCAAAGACTTACGACCGTCAAACACACCAATCATCTTGGCCATAATCATTGCAGAGAGGTTGATGGTGAGGCTGTAGGCAATACATTACAAAACATAACCCTGATCTTGGGTAATGTTAGAGGAATGAGTGGTGACATGAAGGTTGGCACTGACAATGATATTGAGAAGGAAAAATTAGGCAAGAAGCTCATTTTTTCGAATGAGCGCACCGGCGATCCAAGTCCAAGGAATAACACGTAATTCAGTGGCAACCATGTCAAGATCCGCAATGTTGCGGGGTAGCGAGGAAGGGATAGTGACAATTCCAGGCTTCATGAAGGACAAGAAACTGCCTAAAGACATCAGCATCAATAAAAAGCTCTTTATTGCGAACCCAGGTGTGCAAAGATGGGACTAGCTCATTGCGAATGGAGTGCATATTGTAGTAAACTCCCGAACCCAACTAAGGTTTTATGGACCGGAGAAATAGAGAACCTGGTCACCCCCCAAAGAATCAAACAAGGACTAGATAGAGATTGACTCGAAAGTGCTAGGGTGTACATTCCATTCTAAATGAACGGTCCGAGACACATAAAACTCTCGATACAGGTTAGACTTCTCTGGGGATTAGAATTTATCTTCATTGAACTTGGGACGGGATACAATGGTTTTGCGGCATTTGGAAGGCTCGGCCATGACTGATAGACACAAGGAAAGACCACCACAAAAACCCTGACCCACCAAAACAGAAACACACCCTAATTGAACCCCAAAACCAACCCAAGACACACCACCAAGCAATACCCAAAGCCCAATTGTACCCCCAAAAGCAAACAAAAGATCAATGCAATAAAACATTAGTGCTACAGGGTTAGATCAGCAACCAAAAAAAAAAAAACACAAAACACAAAACCTAATGCAAGTATGATATTAACAAATGCAAGCACTGCAGGGTAAGGTAGAGTGTATACTCAGGGCTAAGACAAGAAAAAACAGCAAGAGAGCAACAGTGATAAGGCCAATCTAAACCACAACAAGCACATGGGAAAAAATGTAAAAACCTAGAAATGAGGCACAAACCGAGTACCAGGCAAAGTAATAACATTAATAAATAAGTAAATAAAGAAAGAAAAACAAGGAAAAACTGAACCTAAATAACAGGGGAAAAAAACCAAAACAAAACAAAACAAAAACAAAAACAAAACTCTCAGGAGAAGAAACAGCCCGAAACAGCACACACATGGCTAGTGAGATAACAGGTAAAATGAAATCGACAAAAAAGAAAAGGAATTCTTACCAGAAAACAAAAAAGGAGAGGCTGGATGGAGGAAAGAAACTCCCAAATCCAAGGATGGCCGAGGGACGAGCAGTAAGGGTGAGGAAATTGCCCTAGGAGAGAGAGTAGTTGAAGAAAAATGGGATTGAAGAGACGGAAGGCACTATTTAAACCAGAACAAGTCGCTCGAGCGAGAAAGTTGTCGCTCGAGCTAGGCCACTAAAGCACACAGGGTCGCTTGAGCCAAAAACACGCTGTGGACGCGCCCTCGTGGGCTTATGCTTTTCCACAGTTCAGACTCAATATGTCATGGTTCTTAATCTGATCCCACAATATGTGATGTGAGATTGATAAATCACCAAAGAGTCCAAATTCGGAAAATCGTTTTGGAAAACTGAGTTTTCAGAAAGAAGTGCCAAACATGGACTGCTTTTCCAGATACAGATTCGAAGATCGGCCTGTACTAAGCATGATATCGAGTTTTGAAAACATTATGTGCTCTTATTCCAGTTAATTAGCTAGATTTTACTATGTGATGTGCACAACACACAAGTATAGACTAGATCACCTAATTTGGAACAAAGCATCACATATCCGTTTGTTTGGAAATGGTTTGAAGTTTGCTACTCGCAAGTAGGCTAAAACATGGATTTCAATGAATTATTCCAATTCAAGCAACCCAACCTTCACCCACAGGTATTCAGGCAGTTATATCACATAAGTAAATAGTCTCATGGTAAGCATGCTATCGTATTAACACTCACATACATGCAAGATGCTAAAGCATAAACGCTTACCTAGTACTCCAAGCCAAAACAGGAAACTAGTTAGTAATCAATGCATGATCCTAGTTCATGTTAGCAATGGCTAATGCAACACATGCAAAATGCAACTAAAATAGGCTCGGCTATTCTAAGAATGGCATGTGAAATGCGGCAACTCGATACACGTATTCAAGTTGGAATCGAAATATAATGCAGTTAGCATGATGCGCCGAACCCGGTGCATGCAAAACAGATGAATGATGCAAACATGCAAGCATAAGGATGCTAATTGAAACATGCCCTAGAACTAACCATTGTAAGCGGTTAAGTAAAAGGGAGAAAGAATTAGAGGTTGGAAGACATGCATCACACACACGCACGCTTATTACACAATTGCGCCCTCTCGAGGAAGGGACCGAATGATTAATACAAATTAATTAACTAACAAGCTAACTAAATATTACACAACGCTTAACTAATTAAACAGATTAATTAAGCTAAGAAAGCAGTAAAGCAGCCTCGGGAAGAGGAACAAATGCGTGAGTGCTCGGCTTCCCTCGGAAATCCGTCGCCATGCTCATGCTGCCTCTGTTTACACTAATTTGTACTTCTGAAAACTTCACAAGTCCCAAGGAAGCTTCAGAATCACTCCTTAAGCACAGTGGGATGCCACCGACCAAGAGAAAACAACACCGGCCATGGAGTTATGGTCATCGACCAAAAATGGGATCACCGGCACTATTTTGGTAGTCGGCCGGCACTGAAAGTTGTCGACCGGCCATTTCCTCCTGCAGAACACTGGTTTGCTGCAACAGAGGATAGACAGAACATGGCGATGCATTTTCAAAGCAATTTATGCACTACCACCCTCCTCAGTATGTTTGAGACTTAGAGGAGCATGGTTCTCGACCCTCAGGCCATCAATCACGCATTTCAGTGCATGATGGCCCAAAAAAGTCAAGCGTGCAATTCAATATCAAATGAAACGCACAAAACACACAAGGGACCTTAACCTCTATCATGTGTGATCAAGAGGCAAGGCAATGCACACACAATGCTATGCAACCTAAGCATGCAAACAAGTATGCAAACAACTCAAGCATGTGAACAAGCATGCAAACATGCAAGCATGTAATCAACATATCAAATACATGACAAGATGTAAGCTTGCAAGGATGCAAAATGCAACTTAAGCATGCAACGACATGCAATGAGCAAAGTATGCAACAGCATACAAGGCCAGCATGCAACAACATGCAAAGGATGGACTTACACCAAGAAGGACAGCTCTCTAATAGGTCCAAAACATTGGCCAAAATGCTAAGGGATAAGGGACAAAACCACATACAAACATGCATGCTAATGGCCCATCACTTTAAGCATAAAAGGGGACTTTTAAGAACACTTAAAAGAGGATGAACATGGACAAATGGCATACATTGTAAGCTCTGAAATCATATTAGAAATGGTGCCAAACCAACTAAACAAATCAAGCAAAGCATGCAACCAAGCCCAAAATTTGGAAACTAGCCACGGGACTCGAACCAAGACTATATGAAGCAAACCCCAAAGGGCCATGGGGACCTAAAACAGTCCCAAGGCAGGTCTAATCAAGACCAAAAACCCACTTAGATGGCATCTAAATGGCCTACACATGATGGCATACACAATGGTCCAAACATGGAGCATAAAACAACAACTCTTTAAAGCATTAAAGGAGCATCAAATGTAAGTAAACAAGCATGCCATATGGACTGAAATGACATGGTAAGCGACTCCAAATCACTGAAATAAGCCAAGTAATGCATGCTAGGGGGTTCAAAATTCAAAGCCTTCAAGTTAGATTGCATGGTAGCTACACAAAGCAAGTCATGGATGACTCAAACAACCAAAATCAGACCTTAAGCATACCAAAATGTGGATAAAAACTCCTCGAAGCCAAGCCAAAATCATGCTAAAAACACATGTTACAACATGATGCATGTTTAAGGCCAAAACATGGGATTACAAGACAAGTGTATGGAGCATACATGGCATGTCTAAACCAACTTAAAATAGTGTTATATCACGGCAAAACAAAGCCTAATATATACTGAAATGGAGCTAAAACAAGCTAGGCAAACATGCTACAACACAAGCCATTTATGCAAGCATCAAAGACAACATGGAGAAGGGATAACCCTCTCCTATTTGGGACCTCAAAACCACCTCTCCACCACTAAGAATCCTCTGGATTTCAGTGGTAGAGAGGTCATGCAAAGACCAAAACAATGGCCAAAATGGATGGCCTAAAACAAGGCCTAACAAGGCCTTGGAGGGGGGAAACAACCCCAAACCTCAAAGTGACCTTAAACAAAGTTCTAAAGCACACAAAATCAAAACTTTTATCAGTTATAGTTGAAGATTAAAACAATATGTAACATAGGTTAAAAGCTTGTGCAAAAATGGGGAATAAAAAGGATAGTTTCTCACCCTTGAAGAACCTCTTCAAGAACACCACTCCAGCACCTTCCTTGGATCAAAACCAACCCGAGAACCCTAACAACAACTCCTTAGAGCCTCAGCAACCAAGGATGGTGTAACACTAGGTGTTTGTGTGCAATAATGTGAACAAAAGTCACTTTAGGGCACAAAACACACACACAAAGGCCAAGAGAAGGAATTATAGAGATAGATAGATATGAACTCCCTAACCCTAATTCTCTGAACCTAGAGGAGGGAGGAGGGGCTCCTTCTTTATAGAGGTTCAAATCCTCAAGCTTCCAAAAGAAGCTAAACAAGAGGCAAATAGCTCCATACACATATATGGAGGGGGGAAGTGGATGCCAAATATCTGCCAAAAGCAGATAGAAAGGGGTCAGCTGGAAAATATGGCCGATTGACCAACAAAAATGGCTGGCCGACCAAAAACATTGCCGACCGACCAAAATATTTGGCTGGTAGCAAGAAAATCGAGCCGGTGGCCTCAAGTCAAGGCCAATGAGGTGTGGGGATGGCCAACAAGCCATTCCCTGCCCTCAGAAGCAAAAACACAAGTGTTTGGTGTACAACCATGAACAAAACAAACAAGTCGAGAGGTCTTGAGGCAAGGCGCATGACCGAAACCTTTGAGAACTCAAGACGAACACGAACATGGTTGATCACCTAGTGTTCAAACGGTGACGTCCAAGTCTTAAGAACGGTAAAAAATGGGGTGTCTACACATGCGCTCTCAGAATCTTATGCCACTTGCAAAAGTACTGGTTGAGGAAAAGTGCGCTCGAGCACAAACTCTCTCGCTCAAGCAAAGGTGAAAAACCAAAACACTTTGAAAAACACCTTGTGAGTAGATTAAAAACACTCATACTTGCAAGGGGGCCTACAACCAGAGGGAATTAGTATAATAACAAACTGTGACACTAAGATGAGATAATCCACATACCATGAATCCCGTAACCTTGCATTTTGGATGATACAAAACACAGTATCATGAGCAGAATAGGCCAACAAAGATCAATAATCATAAGCAACAGATGAATGCACAACACAGAGACAAACATGAGAGCTCATATAAAGAAAGTGTATGTGTGTAATCCTTGAGAGGCCACAAAGCTAGAGTTAATCCTGGTAGTGACTAGTTGGACCTCCGGAAAGAGTAAATAAAACATCACTGAGAAAAGTCAAACCACTAGAAATCAAGGGGTATTTGTTGAGTAAAAGCGGAGGCTCCCTCCTCAATCAATGAGTCCATTTTTTAATTTTTTTTTTATTTTTGACTTTTCTTTCTTGTGGGCATTCACTGGTGGCTTTCACAGTCAAGAGTATGGAGACCAAACCAGAGAAGCATAGAAACAAGAAGGATGGCCTAGTTGGTGCCTCAGAGGTAGCCTTTTCCTAATGCCCGGACTTCAAAGAACTGAGGGAGGAACCGTGAAAGTGAAAATTGATGGAAGATGGTTAAGAGACTCAACATCACCCATGACATGCTAGTGTGAGTCAATTCCTCTAAAAATGTATTAGAGACACTATTAGAGGTCCATAGAGAACTTTGATCACTTGTGCGGAAACCCCTGCAACAGTTTATCTCAAGAATGTGTACAGAATGAGATCATAAAGTCAATAAGCATGTAACGTCCTAACCCTTCACACGTCATCGATATTGTTCGCTTTGGGCCACGCCCACACGGTTTTGTTCTTCTCAGTGGGTCACCCATTCCAGAAGTACTCCAGCCTAAGCACGCTACCGAGCTTCCTTTGCAGGATTAGTTGAGACTACGGAGGTGATGAGAAATAACTACTATTGTAGGACATGTCTCTTGGACTTCTTTTGTTTTCTTGAGATTAGGGTTGATATTAGTTTATGTATTTATTATTTTTATGACCTTAGTATTTTGATAATTTGGCATTATGGGTTATTTTTCAACTTTACATTATTTAAGATTGTTTTGACTAGTTGTTGCTACTTTAATATTGAAGGTATTTGATAGTTATGAATTTATGATGGATAGTTTTGTTGGCATTTGTTAATTTTTTTTTTATATCTCTTGTATTTTTATTTTTTTAGCATCGAAATTTACTTAAACCTTATGGAGACAAGAACATTTAGATTTTATTTCACCCCTAGGATTTGGATAATGGAATATTGCTTGAGGTTTAGTCCTAATTTAATATTTAATTGTCCAAATTTTGGGACGTGACAGAGCATGAGCATTCAGAATGAGCTATGGACAAAGAAGAATTAAATCTCGCAAGCAGCATGGGAGGTGTTCATATAAGTCTTAAAAGCAAGGATGACAAGAATCAATGACAATGAGATTATAGCATCCAAGAGCATAGAAAGCCAATCACTCTCACCCACTCAAGTAACAAGTCACACCCTAGTTAATGAGAACAACACCTAAGGTCATTCTAAGAAACTCAAACCAAAGAAGATCAAGGGGTTTTGTAAAACTATCAGCTTTTTGATGCTCAGTAGGTACATGTTCAAGAACTACAAGGAGCTCTTCAACTAACTCTCGAATAAAATGATGACAAATGTCAATGTGTTTGGTGCGAGAGTGTTGAACTGGAATTTTACAAATGTTGAGGGCACTTGTATTATCACAGAAAAGGGTGAGAGTGTCCTGGTTTATACCATAATCATGAAGCATTTGCTTCGTCCACAACATTTGTGCACAGCAACTCCCTGCAATAATGTACTCAACCTCAGTGGTCAAAAGAGAACTGGTATTTGTAGACACCCCATTTTTGACCACCCTTAAGACTTGGGCACTACTGATTGCTTACTTAGTGATGCAGTCTATGCAGTGTAAAGGCTCGATTTCTTCAGCAGGAGGAGAGTCGAATCCAAACCTCACACCCCATTTTTGAACCAAAACTATTTTGAATGGTTTTTAGACCTTAAAACCCTCTCTTTCAAAATATTTTTGAAATAAAGTTCCTACGATGTTCCGACGCTCGCATGTTGTTAAATGTTGCGCTTTTCGGCAAACCGAGCAAGGACAAAGTGGAAATGAATGAAAAAGAGATGAAATCTTTGAAAAATCTTTCAAAACACCTTGTTTAGGGGTTTGGAGTTAAAGAAAAGAGGAAAGGAGAGAAGAAACCTTGTTGAGGAAGAAGTTGGGTATGAATCGTTAAGAGAGAGACGAGCAGTCCTCGCTAAATCGGGCTTATCATTTTATATACTTGGATTTAAGCTATGAGGCCACCACCATTGGAAATAAGACTTTTGGGGCTTCATTTTACACTCAAGAATCTCCTAAAGGCAAGTCCGGATGGGGGAGATATGGTTCGTTGAAGTAGGGCATCAATCCGGTTGGATCGAAACTAAGCGGCTTCACCAAAAAAGGCATAACTTTTTCAAAGTTGTAATTTTGATGCAAAGCTTCCACCATTGGAAATCTTACTTTCAGGGCTTCAATTTGGACACAAGAATGACCTACAAAGGAGTCCAGATGAAGGAGTTATGCGCTTTTGAAGTTGGGCCTGAAAAGTAGACTTTTGTGGCCGATCGGCCAAAAAAAGTAGCAGATCGGCCATCACAAGTAGCAGGACGACACAAAAGATGGCCAATCGGCCAAGAGTGACTCAAATTCATTTTTTTTTGAAGATATTTCTCCTCCAGCTATTTCCAGCTTGTGCCAGCTGTCCTAACTCAGATATTTTCGACCAAATGCTCTTTTTTTGCTATATATGAAGCTATATCTCACATATCTCCTAACTTAGAACATTTTGGCAAGTTTGAGAGCTTCTCACACTAAAATCTCTCTCTCTCTCTACAATTTTCAGAGCTAAATCTCTGCCTCACTCTGTAGTTTGCTCTCTCTCTTGCCCTCTTGTGCATAGAAGTAGAGAAACATGCCTAGTTTGCCTATGCATCCTTGATCAAAGTTGCCTATCTTTGGGAGGAGGTTTCTTGAAGCTCACTTGGGACTTTGTTTGAGCTCCAAAAGGTGATTTGAGCTCAGATTCTTGCCTGTTTTGGTGCTTGGCTTCAAGAGTTACAAACTCTCCCCTTTAAACTTGTTTTGCATAGCTTGTTTTGCCATCTTCTTCAACTACTTTGGGGCTGTTTTTGGGTGTTTTTGAACTGAAAAAACTCTATTTTTCAGTCCTCAAAATGGTAGTTTGAGCCTTGTTTGGCCAGGGGGTTGTCTCTCCTTTTTGCTCCTTGGCTTCTATGGTTTTTGGGCCATCTTCCAAGGCCTTTCAAAATAACTTTTCGTGCCCTTTTAACCACTGAAATCCAGAGAATTTTCAGTAGTAAAAACCCTATTTTGAGGCCTCAAAAAGGAGAGGGTGGTTCCCTCTCCTCTTGTCTTGCTTGCTAGTGTTGATGGCCAACCAAATAAGCATGTGTTTTTACTTCTTTATGGCTTTGTTTAGGCTCATTTTTGTGACTTCTTAGACCTTCCATAACTCTGTTTTTGTCTTGTTTGATCATTGGTTGCATGCTTCATGCACTTGTAGTGTAAATTCTCTTTGTTAGCCTTGCATGCCTAATGAGTTAGCTTGTTATTCTAGCATGTGTTGACTTAGTCTCAGCCCATTTTTGGTGTTTTTTTGGCATGTCGTAACTCTGATTTTGACTAGTTTGGCCACCTCTTGCATGCTTCATGTACTTGTAGTGCAATTGTGCTAAATTGCCTAACATGTGCTATTGTTTTGGCCTCTAAATCTAGCCATTCTTAGCTTATTTCGAGCATGTTTTAGAACAACTGCCATAACTAGTCTTGGGTTTTGAGGCCCATACCATGCTATACTTGTGATGTTTGCATTCCTTGGCATCATTTGGCATTGAATTTCAGAGCTTATATCTTTGTCATACTCTCATGTTTATCACTCTTTAACTGTGTTTAAGAGTTGTGCCGTTATGCCTTGTTTGTGAGCTACCAAATGAGCATGTTCTTCTTGCTTTCTAGGCTGCCATTTCAGCACATTTTAGCCTCTATTTTGGCATGTTTTAGGTCTGTCCATGACTGGTTTTGTTGTTTGAGCTTGATAATGCATGCTTCTAGTGTAATACACTTCACTAGTTTCAATGCCTTTGGCCTTTAACATGTCTTGCATGATTTAGTGTCTTTTGCATGACATTTCAGTGCTGAAATATGTGCCATTGCACTCCATTGTTTGCTCCATCATTTGTTTTGAAAGAGGTCTTGAGCCCCTTTGTTGGCTTAAGCATGAAATTGAGGCTCTCATGCCTATTGGTTTTAGTCCTCTCTTAAGGGCTTCTACTAACCAAAAGCATGAGGCTTCTTTCACGCTTAAGGTACTTGTGGTTTAGAGCATCTTTCCCATTAGAGGACAATTACATTTGGACAAATCAATTAAAGGATTAATTGGTAAGTTAAAATGAGTAAACAAAATTGAACCAAGTAAAACATGCCAAGATAACATGTTTGAGTTGCATTGCATGTGTTTGGATCAAACGTTAATCCAAACACAAGAAATATGAGACGTTTCATACCTGAAGTGATGAAACGTGTCACATTTCTTGGTCGCTATCCCCCTTGATTATGCATGATAGGGTGGAGGCCTCTCGAGTCTTATGTGTTATTTGCGTGCATTCATTGACATTGATTTGTGCAACTCGGCCTCTTTGGCCATCATGCATTGAGATGCGTGATTGATGGCTCTAGAGCCAAGCACTACACTTCTTTCAGCATGCGACATGATAAGGAGTGTGGTTGCACACACATTTTCTTGCAAATACACTGCCATGCCTCTGTTAGTGCTCTGTTGCAGCAAAAAGGAGAGATTGCAGGAACCAGTGGCCGACCGGCCATCAAAGGCTGCTGATTGACTATCAAAAGTGGTCGATGACCATTAACTTCGGCCGATGGCCATTCCTCTTGGCCGACCACCCCTCAGCATGTTCCTAGGGTGGATCAGAAGCATCTTGGAAATTGGCACAATTTTCAGAAATACAAAAGAGTGCAAACAGAGGCATCATGAGGCACGGTAGTGTGTTTCCAAGCGAAGCTGACTGAGCATGCATGCATCCCTCGTTACGAGGCCATTTCAGTGATTTTGTTAACTTAGAATAAACTGTTATTTTATTTGTGAAAGTGTTGTAATTAATTAGTTAATGCGTTTAATTAATTGGTTCATTTTGTAATAATTAGTTAACTAGGAATAGTTAATTAATTTCGTTTTATAATAATTAGTCTAATTAGTTTAATTAGATTAGTTAATTAGCTTAGCTTAGCTTATTCATTCGAACCCTCCACCGAGAGGGCACAAATGTTGTAATAAGCGTGCGTGTGTGTGATGCATGTCTTCCAACCACCATTTCTTTCTCCCTTTTATTTAACCGCTTTCGATGGTTAGTTTTAAGGCTTGTTTCAATTAGCATACTTATGCTTGCATGTTTGCATCATTCATTTGTATTGCATGCACCGGGCTTGGCGTATTATTAAAACTGCATTGTATTTCAATACCTATTTGAATACATGTATCAAATTGTTGCATTCATATGCCATCTTAGCCAGCCGAGCCTATTTTAGCTGCATTTTGCATGTGTTGCATTAGGCATTGTTAACATAGCTAGGATCATGCATTGATTACTAACTAGCTTCTTTTTAAGCTCAGAGTACACTATGAGTTTTATGCTTTAGCATCCTTGTATGAGTGTGAGTGTTGCCATGATAGCATGTTTGCCATGAGGCTATTTGCTTAAATGATATAACTGGATGGATGCCTGTGGATGAAGGCTTCATTGCTTGAATTGGAACAATTCATCGAAATGTGAGTTTTAAGCCCACTTGAGAGTGGCAAAATCATGTTTTTTTCTAAGCTCACTTGAGGGTGGCAAATCCGCATCTTAGCCTACTTGAGGGTAGCAACTTCAAACCACTTTTCGAAAACCAAACAAACATGAGATGTTTTGTTCCAATTTGAGAGACTTAGTATATATTTGTATGCTGTGCGCATCACATAATAATTCTAGATTAATAACCGGAATAAGAACGCACGTGTTTTCAAAAACAACATATCATGTAAGTAGAGGCCGATCTTTGATCAGGCGAGCGAGGGTGCTCATTTCAAGACCTTCCCTTCTCGTACCCAAGTTCCCGAGCCGAGGCAACTTTGGTGATGACGGACACGTGGTCTTAGGCACAAGTCAGGGTTTCCTAAATTTTCTAAAATAAAATATTTAGGTGGCGACTTTGAAATCTGGTAAAGCAGTCCATGTTTAGCGTTTTTAAATCAAAATCAATTTTCCAAAACGATTTGCCGGATTTGGACTCTTTGGTGATTTATCAGTCTTACATTGAACTTTGTGAGATTAGATTCAGAATCGTGACATGAGTCTGAACTGTAGTAGCTAAGAACAACGATTCGCGCCCTCACGCGTGGAGCTGAGTTCCGGGCGGTCTACAGTTTTTGGCAACTCCGCTGGGGATTTAGAGAACTTGACTCGAACTCATGATATGTTGTTTTGACTACACTTATGTGTTTCTTTGCATTGCATCTGCATTGGTGCACCTAGGACACCGTGTTTGCCGTACGCTATTCCTAAACAGTTTGCCAGAGGCTTGCTTTGAGAAGCGTGCCATAAGGCTGACCGGTTGCGGGCTCTGCCACGATGATAACACAAACCTCAGTTTTTACTGGAGCACCCTTTTTAACCATTCGACCTAGTGCATATCAGAATCCATAGTGACTATTCCAAACTAGGACAGTTGCTTACCCAATTGTAGGTTGTTTGAACCGCTGTGTGTGTAGTGAAACCCTAGCTCCTGACAAGATAGGACAGGGAAACCCTACCCCTCCATAGGGGTGTTTTGGTTCTCACTTGATTGCTATGTGCTTTTAGAGTGTGCCTCTACAAGAATGAATGTATTAGTTTGCAAGTTTGAGTATCGGCCTGAGGGTATCAGTTTACAGGCAGAATTTTGTGTAGAATTCAATAAAGAGTGTAGTCATTCAGCTACGCTCATATTTGTTCTGGTAAAATCAAGCTGAGATGCTGTCTGTTTTCTTCTTTTGCAAGGTAGTCTTGCAACTATAACTTCAGAAGGCTCCAATGTCCCCCGAGTACACCAAAGTTGTATCAATAGACTTTGTCAAGTCGGAATTGGTTCAGAAGCAACTTGTGTTTCCCTCACCCCCATCGGTTACAAGACGAAGGAGGATCAGGCAAAATTCACCAGTACAGTTTCTACAGCAGTTACGCCTCAGTTCACTCAGGTCTAGTCTGGTTTGGGAACAGTTGTCAGCATTCAGCTCAGCACGAGATCAATCACCCATTCCCGTGGCTCAGTATCCCCCAGCCAGTGTGGAAGAACAGATGCGGTACCTGTAACAAACAATCGAGGCACTGCAACAGGACGCAGTCCATCAGGCTGAAGTCACGGCTCATCAAGCCGAAGTGATAACCTAGCTACAACAACAACAGCCACAACAGGCTACGGCTTCTACATCTAATGCACCTCTGTAGACGCGCCTGCGTGGGGCCCTCGTGCTACAGTTCAGACTCAATTTTTTGTCACGATTCTTAATCTGAACTAAAGAGTCCAAATCCGGCAAATTGTTTTGAGAAAATAGATTTTTAGAAAAGAAGTGCCAAACATGGACTGCTTTGCCAGATACAGAGTCGCCACCTAAATATTTTATTTTGGGAGAATTTAGGAAACCTTGACTTGGTGCCAAAGGCCACGTGTCCGTCATCACCAAAGTTACCTCGGCTCGGGAACTTGGGTACGATTGGGGAAGGTCAGCTATGAGCACCCCCTCTCGCCCGATCCGAAGATCGGCCTCTACTAACCATGATATCCAATTTTGAAAACGTTATGTGTTCTTATCCTGATTATTAGCCTAGAATTACTATGTTATGCGCACAGCACAAAAGTATAGACTAGATTACCTAATTTGGGAATAAGCATTGCATATTCGTTTATTTTGGAAAAATGTTTTGGAATTTGCTACTCGCAAGTCTATTCCAACTCAGACAATCCAACCTTCACCCACAGGCATTCAAGCAGTTATATCACATAAGCAGCTAGCCTCATGGTAATCATGCTATCATGACAACACTCACACGCATGCAAGGATGCTAAAGCATAAATACTTACATCGTACTCCGTGCCAAAACAAAGAACTTGTTAGCAATCAATGCATGATCCAAGTCCATGTTTAAATGTCTAATGCAACGCATACGGAATGTCACTAGAGTAGGCTCGGCTAGTCTATGAATGACATGTGAAAGTGCACAAGTAGCATGTATTCAAGTTAGATTTGAAATACTAATGCAGTTAGCATGATGCACCGAGCCCGGTGCATGCAATACTGATGAATGATGCGTGCATGCATAGCATAAGGTATGCTAAATTAAACATGACCTATTACTAACCATCAAAGCAGGTAAGTAAAAGGGAGAAAGAAGTAGGGGTTGGAAGACATGCACACACTCACCCACACTTATTACAAATTCGCCCTCGCTCGGAGGGACCAAAAGAATAATACAATTCGAATAATGAATTAACTATCCTAGCTAATTAATTATTACAGACCAACTAAATTAATTAAACAAATTAATTAATTTAAGAAAGCAAGTAAAAGGGCCTCAGGAAGAGGGCTCAATGCATGCATGCTCGGGTCTTGCTCGAAAGTCCACTGCCATGCGTAGGCTGCCTCTGTTTTCCCTGCTCTGCCCCTCTAAAAACTGCCAAAGTCTCAGAATTGCTTCCCTTGACATTGGGAGACATCACCGGCTGAGGAGAATGGCCACCGGCAGTAAGATGTGATCATCGGCTGTTGATGAAGCTATCGGCCACAGATTTATGGTCGGTCGGCACTGAACACTGCCGGTCGGCCAAGAATGTCTGCAGAACCTGCAATTGACAGCAGCAGAGGGCAAGGCACAGCATGGCAATGCATTTCAAGCAATGTATGCACCGACCATATCCCTTATCATGTTTATGACTCAAAGGGACATGGTCCTTGGTTCTCAGACCATCAAGCGCGCATTTCAATGCGTGATAGCCCAAGAGACCAAGTTGTGCATTTTTCATTTCAAATGTAATGCAATGCACATAGTCAAACTAGGGGGCTTCTACCTCTATCATGACTCACTTCAAGAGGTGAGGTAATGCATGCACAATGCAATGCAACCTAGGCATGCAAGCTAAGGATGCAACATGGCAATGCAATGTGTACATGCAAGTATGCAAGCAAACATGCGAGGTGAGCATGCAAACAAGCAAAGAGATGGACTTAAACATGATTAGACAATTCTCAAACAAGCCTAAATCAGTGGCCAAAATGCCCAAACATGGAGGCCAACACACGAACACACATGCACATGTTAAAGGGCTAATACTTAAGTACAAAAGGGCAACTCTCAAGCACACTTGAAAGAGGCATAACATGGACAATTAGCATGTAAATTAAGCTTTGAAAATCATGCAAGAACATGGTGCCAAACCAACCCAAACAATGCAATCAAGGTATGCAAGCAAAGTCCAAGATTCAAAGCAAGCTAAAGGGGTATTGAACCACACTTAACAAGACCAAACATGGCATGAATTCAATGACCCAAAATAAAGTTTTAGCACATAAAACAAAGCCCAAAAGATTACTTAAATGGCATCTAAATAACTTGAATTCAAAAGCATGCACAATGACCAAAACATGGAGCATGCAACACAAGCCTTTGACACATCAAAGGGACCATGAAATGCAAGCATACAAGCATACTAAGTGGACTGAAATGACATGGAAAATGGTCCCAACCCACTAAATCAAAGCAAGTAATGCATGTTATACACTCACACCCTTAAGGCCAACAAGCCAAAATGCAAAGGGGCTATACAATGCATGCCAAAGTCGACCCAAACAACTAAGGACAGACCTTAATCATGGCAAAATAAACATGAAAGCTTCACAAAGCCAGGCCTAAAACATGCTAGAACAATGGTTTACAACCTAAGGCATGTTAAGGCAACAAAATGGCATTACAAGGCATGTATGCTAAGCAAGCATGGTGTACCAAAACCAACTTAAAACAATTCTATTTCATGGAAAAATAAGCATAAATAACAGCTAAGGCATGGTCAACAAGAGCCTAAGCTAGGTGCTCCCTCAAGAGGCAAAAATGGTCCTTTTCAAGGACAACAAGGAGAGGGGGTGGCCCTCTCCTTCTTGGGACCTCAAGGCACCATCCTTACCACTGAAATCCCTCAAGATTTCAGTGGTGAGGAGGCCCAAATACCAAAGTCCCAGAGCTCACACAAAATATCACAAAACAAGGGCCAAACAAGGCTTAAGAGGGGTCAAACAACCCCAAAGCTTAAAACACTCTTGACAAACTATTTAGAGGCCTTAAAAACAGAACTTTTATGTATTATATGAAAAGCCAAAAAATAGTTGCAAGATAGGTAAAAGTAGTGTGCAAAAATGGAGTAAAAAGGGGCTAGTTTCTTACCCTTGAAGTCCTCCTTCACAAATGATAATCTTGTTGTCTCCTTGAGCTCAAATCCAGTCAAGAACACCAAGAACAACCCTCTGGTCCCTCAACAACCAAGAGAAGGTGTAACACTATGTGTTTGTGTGCAATAGTATGGGCAAACAGACACTAGACACACACAAGAGAGAGATATAGAGATAGGAAATATGTATCAACCCTAACCCTAATCCAAAGCTCCCTCTGGAATTTTTTGTAACCCTAATGCCAAGAGAGGAAGCCTCTTCTTATAGGCAACTCCCTCTTGTAAGGCTTTCAAAACAAGCCATCCAAGAGGGAAATCCCTCCATAAACGTGTATGGAGGGGAGCAGAGTGGGTGCCAGCTATCACTGCTGGCACAAAATATCTACTAAAAGTAGATGAACAGTGATCGGCCATTCAAAATTGCCATTTTGGAAAAATAAATGGCCGATCGGCAATAAAGAGTGCCGACCGGCAATATACATTGCCGATGGCATAAAATCACTGGCCGGTGGCCTGAAGCCATGGCCGGTGATGTGTGGGGATGCCTCACAAGGCATTCCCTGCCCCTCCAAGGCAAAACACAAGTGTTTGGTGCAAAACCAGACACAACACGGTCGAGTCGAGAGATCCTGAGGCAAGGCGCGCAACCGAGACCTCCGGGAACTTAAGACAAACACAAACAAGGGTAATCACCAAGTGTTCCAATGGTGACGTCCAAGTCTTGAGGACGGTCAAAAATGGGGTGTCTACAACCTCCCACAGTTAACCCGACACCTGAAGCCACTACCCATACGGCTAATATCCAAGAGACTCAGGGCAATCCGGCGGAGCCAATCCCAATACAGGCCTCTAAAGCTCCTGTCCATCAAAGCGAAGCTCCATTTGAATTTAAGGTTGACTCAACTACACTTAAGGTTAATAAACTGGAGAAGTTATTCAAGCGGGCACAAGGAGTGAACTCCATCCTAGATTTAGAGGACGGGTATACTGAATCTGCAGTTACCTTACCGGAGCGGTTTAAAATGCCGCATATCGACTGCTTCGATGGCTCTGGCAACCCAATGGTGCACCTCCACCTGTTTTCTGATATCTTGAGGCCAATGGGTTTGACCACAGCCCAGAAGTTGTCTCTCTTCGGCCGAGCCATGTCTAGGATAGCCGCAATCTGGTATGCGAATTGAAGGACTCTGTGAAACAGAACTGGGAAGAGTTGGCTGAGGCCTTCATTGCTCAATGCTCCTACAACACACAGATTGAGGTCACAACTCGTGATCTCGATGTCACCTGCCAAGAGCCAAAGGAGGGTTTCTCAAAGTTCGTGATGAGATGGAGAGCAAAGGCCTCAATGATGACTATAAGGCCTTTCGACAAAGATCAGATCAGGATGATTGTTCGGAATCTGCATGGCAAGTTGTTACAAAAGATGGTCGTTCTACCTCTGTTTACCTTTCCAGCCCTTCATGAAATGGGGGTTCAAATCGAGGATGCCATCAGACAAGGGATCTTTGCGGAAGATAATGAGCCTTTGAAAAAGAATGTTGTTCGCAGTTCCAATGCTACTACTGAAGGTAGCACAGCTGCGAAATGCTCAGAAGTAGACACTATCACCACTTCCCTCAATGGCCAAAACCCAACCACTTCAAATCGGTCCCAAGCCCGAAATTTTCACCCTCTTTACATGAGTCTCTCTCGAGCTTTGAAAATGCTGCGAGAGGAAGGGTACCTAGAGCTCCTAGAACCTCAACCCCTTTCAAATCCTCTTCCACCAATATATGACCCAGCTAAATACTATGCCTATCATCAACAACACAGTCATGATACGAACCATTGCATCTGCCTCCGTCATAAGATTCAGGATCTTTTTGACGAAGAGACCATAACTCCACAAAAGGACCTCGGGCTAGTACTGACCCATCACCTTTCCATCTCAATCTAATACATATACTGCCGTCCACCTATGACCCCAGTATATACATCACCCCAGCCCATTCACCTAAGTCTGAGGTGTTTATTCCAGACAGCATGGACTTATGCATGATGAATGCACCTGAACCCCAATCATCCCAAACCCATGAACCCACTAATTCTGAGCTAATGAGAATGATTGAAGATCTTCAGAGAACTGTGGCAGATCTGGCCTTCGGAATATTGGCTCCATCATTGACGACATCACAGGCCAGAAGTTTCAGCCCAAAAGGCTCCTTGATCTTAGGGCAAGCGGCAATTGAAAAGGGCCAACCTAAAGCCATCTTAGATCTGGGTGGTGACATGTCGACAACAACTGGGCTCCGCTCTGATATGGCGACCCGATCCTTTGACAAGGTGGAGGCAAGTGGTAAGAGCAAGGTAGGGGCGGGCATTGGTCCCCATGAACATCTATTGTGGGTTGTTGAGGCTTTGAAAGCCGAAGGGCTGAACAAACTGCAAGTGTTGGCAGTTGATGCAAAGACTGTGGATGGCACTTTTGCCACTCAGAATGAGAGCATTTTGAATCAAGGGGCAAGCCAGGAGAAGGGCCGTCATACCAGAAACGTTTCTTTCAGCTCTAATCTTATACTCGGAAGAGATCAGCAAACCTAGTCAGTGCCTACCAATCCCTTTGCTGGTGCATCTAGCAAAACTCCGTAAACCTCAAAGTACCCACCCCGAGGCCAGAGGGTCTTCAATCCCCTCAACATGACTTTGTCCAAAGCTTTCCAAACCCTTATAGGACAAGGCCATTTGGAGCCCTTGGAGCCGCGGCCATTACTGAATAAACTTCCTCTCTCCCATGATCTGGCCAAGTACTGTGCCTTCCATCAACAAGCCGGCCATGACACTAACATTTGTTTTCGTCTTCACCACGAAATACAAGATCTGATTGATAACAAGGTCATTGTCACGCCAGGTCTTGCAAAGTCTATCGGCACTGGATCAGTGAACTTAGGGAATAATGTGATATGATCGGGGGATGAACCACCTGCGGATGTTGCTCAGTTTACTCCAGATGTAGTGGATGACATGCATTGTTTTGAGCATTGTGCAAATGCTGATTATCTTAATTTTCTGACTTGGGTGTAGAGTCAGTCTTGCTGTGTTGTATTGAGTCAGTCTTTTTGTACTGAGTCAGTCGAGTCTGTCTTGTTGTATCGAGTCAATCCTGTTTTGTTAGAGTCGGGTGATTTCGAGGGTGTTACCTCGGACATGTAAGTACTATCTTTGCAGGTGGTTGAGTGACGGTAGACCGGAATGCCATGTAAGTACTATCTCCATCTTCACTGGATTTAATTTCTTGCTCTAACCTGCTTTCATCATCCCAAATCATTGTATAGATTTTCATTCGGTTTTTTTTTTTTTTCGATGGACATTCAAGAGCAATATGACTAAACCCTTAACATTTGTAATTCTTGACACCTTGCCCCTTCACAATCTTCTTTTCAGTTTTTGGAGCAAGTTTTGGTGGAAAAGTTTTGGATTTTTCATTACTCTTATCTCTTAAACTAGGGTCCTTGAAATTAGACTTCTTTTTCTTTAAATTTTTTTTGAACTGTTTGGTAAACATAGTCTTCATTTCAGACTCTAGATCAAATTCAATCTCAGGGGTCTTAACAGCCTCATGAGCACTGGTAAAAGCCACACTATCTTTTTATTTATTTTTTTCAAAAAAATCTGATGGGCTTCATAAGTCTGCAAGTTTCCAACCAATTGATCGAGTTTGAGGTTATCAACATCCCGAGCCTCCTCAATAGCTATCACTTTTGTTTGGAACCTCTCAGTTAAAGTCCTCAAAATTTTTTCAACCACCTTAACTTCAGGGATTTTTTCATCGAGTGTGAAATAGGAATTCACGATGTCACCAAGTTTAGTATAAAAGTCATCAAACGTCTCATCATCATCCATAAAAAGAGTTTCAAAAGAGGAGGTGAGATGTTGAAGTTTTGATCTTTTAACATCAATAGTACCCTCATGAATAGTTTCAAGAATGTCCCAAGCCTCTTTTGCTACCTCACTCATGCAAATACAACGAAACTCTTCTGGTGTGATAGAGCAAAAGAGGGAATTGGGAGCCTTACTATTCCAACTCGAGTTTTAATAATCGAATGTGTCCCATTTATCAAGTGGTTTCGGTATATCCATACCATCAATGGTGACAACAAGTTCACTCCACCCATAGATCACACAGTGCCGAACTTTCTCATCAATCGATTTTAAACACGTCCTCATACGAGCTTTCCAATAAGAATAGTTTGTACCATCGAGTAACGGAAGTCTATGGGTGCAATTACCTTCACAAATTGAATCCATATCACAAATCACACAAAATCACACTCCTATAGTTTTGATAAAAATGAAGAGTGACCTACTCTAATACCAATTGAAAAATGTAAGAGATTCGTGATTCGAATCAAGATTAATTGCAACAATACCCAAATAATTAAAACTAACAATCTAAATTGTCTAGCATGTATGAAAGTGATTTAGATTGTTGCTTCAGAAATCAATAAATTGACACAACCGATTTTACGTGGAAAAACCACAATTGCAGCACCTCCAATTGTGATTAAAAAACCACGGGAGAAACGCCACTAATCAATCTACTATGAAATAAAGAAAGAATACAAATTTACCAAAACAAATTACCCAAACGCAATCAATTTGTTTTCAACAATCTCTATCTCTTTCACCACCACCTTCGTCTCGAAATTGATCAGCTTGATGTTAAATCCACAACATCCATGTCGAATCAATGACCATGCACAGCTTCGAACTCCTTCGAATACTCCATGCTTGAATCTCTTGATTCCACTGAAGAAGAACACTCTTTATAATTGAACAATCAAACAACTCTTTGATGTATACTTGTCAAACCATGAGTTTAATACTCAAGCAAACATCAAGAAAACTCACAAAATAGCTCTAGAAGAAAACCCCAGAACCCTCAAAGAAGATCTAGAAGTCGTAACCCTAAATTCTGATAGAACTACACATTTATAGAAAATAGGACCGCGATGGTCACTAGAGCGAAGGATCTCTCACATGAGGGATGAGACAGACACGCGTGAAACCCATAAGTGCCTTCGCTCGAGCCACCAAAAGGTTCGCTCGAGCTCACAAAATCCGTTCCTAGTATTTTTGCAGGCAGAGCAAACTACTGAGACCAAGACTTCTTCGCTCGAGCCAAGAGACTGTCGCTTGGCTCAAGCAAGCAAGACAAAATTCCAGGAACACTTATAACTCGATAAATAAAGTTTGTTCGCGGAATTGGCAAGACAAGGGACCTAACAATGTTTAGTGAAAGGCATTTTTTTTTATTTGATTTCATGCTCCCAACTCAGCCAACTTATTCTCCAAGAATCATGCAACAAATAAAAGTCAATTGCAAGTTTGCAAGTTTGCAAAACACCCTTTATAAAATTTGAAAAGAAAAGTTAAGCCTCAATTCAAAGCTTACCATGTTGTTCTGATTACCATGTTGGAATCACGATGACAAAGAAGCAACTACAATCTAACCTGCATCCATTGGAAGTCCGAATCAATGGTCTAATGTTTCTTCTAGGTATATAGTTAGAAGAAAAGAAACATGAAGGCAAGTTCAGTTACCAACAAACAAAAACACAAAGGACTCAAATTAACATGCACCGTGTAGTCTTGCCGACTTAAGAGACACATGTTCCAATTGTGTCACAAACGTGTTTAGGCCAAAAAAAAACTATGAAATATTTTGTATGCACTACATGATGTGTCTAAATGCATCCAACAGTGTCATATTTATGTCTAAAACATCTTAGACCGCCATGGCAGACATTTTGGTGCACCAGTGTTTCATATCCACCATCACAACAGCAACATCACTTGAAATGCATGAGTTCCTATATTTTGATGCATCGAATCCTATGGCTAAATCTCCAAAAAAAAAATATGTAAGTAAACTCACAAATAAAAATAAAGAAGAATAAAATGTTTCCTTAACCAAATGGAATGGTTAGTCTAATTATAAAGAGATCAGTTTGTAGGTAAAGCAATTTGGCAGTTCTACTGAACCAAATTATCTTCCTAAAAATGAAAATGCATAAATTACAAATACTACAGTCTACAAATCAAAACTAAAACGCTCCCTATATAGTTTGATGAAATTCTCATGGTAAGTTGCTAACAAGCTTTAGATAATGCATTAGTCATAATAAAAGCTTTCAAAAAATTATTTTATAAGATTGAATCATAAAAGCAAGCAAGCTGATACTCCCAATAGTCCAAGTTTCAGTCTAACTACGAAAACATTGGTATGCCACCTAAGTAGATATAGGGGACACACAAATCTGATGCTTTGATGCTTCAAGACTTTTCAATGATACCAAATAATAACAGACTCTTTTTATCTCATTCAAAAAATGGGGAGGTGGATTATTTATCTAAATTGGAGGGCATATTTTTCGAGTGTTTTCATAGTTGGGATCAGGGGTTGTTAAAAAAAATTTGGATTCTATAAAGCTTTTGGATACATGAGGTGCTGTATAGGTACATTTTTGTGATCGATTTTCCTTTTCTGTGTAGCGGGTGTAGCCCGACATCCTCTTGTATGACTTTTCAGAATCAATTTTACTTGAAAGCACATATATATAGGAAAATTTTTAAGACCCCTACCCACAATGATATGACATGATAGGCATCAGCTCTTGATTTGTTAGACACTCAACCATGCATGACCCAACTACTTTGCCTCATCATTGTAAGTGAATTTGGGATCTAAATTATGGGTCTCTAGCATTCATAACACATAGACTGAACTCCAAAAATCCAACATAGCATGAAACTTCACAATGCCTAAAATTGGAGATAAATGCTTAATAGAAACACTTTCCAATGAAGCAAATGTTTTAGAATAAGCTCCAATCTACCAATCGTATGATTTAGCCCAACCATGTGTGTAACTCCAAATATTCAAATCATTGAAATCATTCCTGAGAAAAACACAGACGGCCAAACAATGCAATAGAAATTCATTATAAGTCAACAGCTTAGTTCATCACAATCTGATTTCCCAACAAATTCAAGCTATAATTGAAAATTTTCTACTTTTCTACATACTGATTACAACACAAAACATTGAAGAGAAACTAAAACCCTAATTCAAAAAATGAATGACTGATATATATATATATATATAGAGAGAGAGAGAGAGAGTCTTACATTGGTAAGCATAGTTGAGCCAAAAAGAGCCATTTTTTTATGACGAGTGTGATTATATTACGTTTCATGTATATATGGTAGTTTATATATTCTGTATATATTAGGGCTTTTGTTTCCTTTTTTAGTTCTAGGGTTAGAGTGATATATAAACCAATGTATTCTCATATTTGATAGACAATTGAAACTACAGAAATTCTTCAGAAACTTACAAGGTATCAGAGCCAAGTGTGAAACCCTAGCCTTGTTGGTTGTCGTCTCTCAGTTCAAAGCCTAAGCCCGATTTGTGACTCGAATAACCCATCTCCTCCGTTTGACATCTCTGTTCTCCGAAGTCATAAGCGTACCGACATTATGATCAGCCTTTGTTAACGCCATGATCAGCCTCTGTTCTCACCAAAATTGCAACCTAGTTTTCTCTTACTTTCTGGATTGACTTGGTCCTGACCTCCCTCTCTCAGACTCGCAAGTGTGATCTCTCTATCTCTCCCTCTGGTTCACGAGATCGAAGAGGTGTCTGCCCTTGTTCTTCTCAATCAGCTTTGACTTCGACTTTTGCTCTGTGTTAGCTACTCGAGCCCATTGTCGACTTCGACTCTAGTTGTCTCTCTCTCACTGTGGTTTTGCTTGGATCATACTTGAGTCTGATATTGCTCTTGGTTTATTATAGTCTCAAACCTCAGGTCTCTCCTTATTACTATTTGACCCATTATTTCTATTACACTTGGACCCCTGTTTAGCTATTTAAGGTTTATTCCATTGATGGATCACCCGATGATGAATGTGTACGCTTGTCAAATGCTTGATTCCCTCAACAGGAAACCTCAGTGTTGATCCTACAACCTTTGCGCCTTGTTTTTGGACAAAAACAACAATTTTTTAAGCCTAACTATCTAGGTGCTTACTGACCCACTTGTGACTCCAGCCACCCACTATTAGTGGCCAGCCACCCCCTTTTAGTGTCATGCTGGCCACTTATGCCTGCAAACCCACTTGTGTGGCCTGCCGCCCACTTTTGGTGGCCTGCAGCCCACTATTTGTGGCCAGCCACCCACTAGTGTAAAAACCAGATATTTTCTGCCAGCTTTCCTCACAAATACATGCATCATTCTAGCTATGTTTACAAGGATATTTTCAAGGGTCTCTCATATATTTCAATATATAGATGACCCTCTCTCATGTTTTGGAGGTTGGAAAAATTTTGGAGTAAGAAAATATTTTTGAAGAGCAAAAGTTTGGTAAAATTCCTCTCTCTCTACAATTCTCTCTCTCTCTCTCTCTCTCTCTCTCTTACAACTTACATAACCTTTGCCTAGACACTCTAAACCAAAGCTTGAGAGTTTTTTGCTGAGGTGATTTGAGCTTGCATTTTAGCTCTTGAGGGTGTGAAATTAGTGGTTTGTAACTCAAGGGATCATTCATCTTGAAGAGGTATACATTCTAGTGCTTTTGTACCATCTCTACACTACTTGTTTTCTCTCTTTTCTTACTGTTTTTGAGTTGTTTATAACCTGTATTTTTGGGCTAAAACTTGTGATTTAAGGCCATTAAAGGTAGGGGGTTGACAACCCTTCTTTGAACCTTGCTTCTTAGGCCATTACCCTTGTGTTTCCCATCTTCTCATCAACTTTCTTTGAGCCTTTTACCACTGATTTTCTGAGGTTTTTCAGAGGCTAAAATCATGTTTTGAAGTCCCAAAAGTGAAAGGGTTGGCCTCCCCTCCTTGTGCTTGTGTGTTAGCTTTAACCCCTCAATATTTTTGCTTGTTTTTATAGTTGTTTTTGTCATCATTCTAGCACTTTTTGAATTGTTTTAGGACTATTTTTCTGTGTTAGTATCATTCATGCTTTGTATAGTATGCTTGTAGTGCAATGGTCCTCGTAGGCTTGGTGGTTTAGGCCTTAGCCACCAACCTATTTGAGTTAATAGCATTTGTTTATTTCTTTCCATACTTGTGTTCACCTCTAAGCATGTCTGTAACCTCCCTCCTTTCTTGGCCTTTTCTCTTTGTTTTGAGAGTTGCTTCAAAAAGGAGTGTTGTTTAAGCTTGAAGGGTGATATTGTGCTTAATGATTTAATCCCTTTGGGGGGTTCATTACCAATGACATGATCTCCTTTTCATGCCTAAAACAACATTTGGTTTGAAACTTCTCTCTAATAGTGAACTTAAACCTCATTATTGGACTTAATTGACTAAGGAATGGAAGGTAATTAAAAGAGGCAATAAAATTGGGGTTAAAATGAAGCAAGATATTAATAAGGTTTGGGTTCAATCGGACATTAATTGAACTCATTGAGTCTTGAGTCGTTTCATACTTGTTAGTGATGAAAACGGTTCAAGAATCAATGTCAACTCTTTCCCTTGACCAATCTGTGATAAGGAGGAGTCTTTTAGAGTCTTTTATTGAAAGTGTATCCCTTGGTTCATAAGTCATCACGTAATGAATTTGCGCCAATTGATGGCTTGCGAATTGAGCCAACCACTCTTTTGAGCTGTTTGATGATAATGAGGGGTAGGGTGGACAAACATCCCTTGAGGATGCTCTGTTTGTGCTTTGTTATAGTAGGAGAAACCCAATATTAGTGGCCTACAGGCAACTTTTACTGGGCGGCCGGCCACCATTAGTGGGCGGCTGGCCACCGCTTCTGGCTTGCCGGCCACTTTTTCCAACCAGGCAGTGTCCCTTTTTCAGCAGCATAGAGCAGAGGCCGAAGCAAAATAGTGCAAGTTTTTGGACGACAAACAGAGGCATTCCGGTAGCAAAACGAAAGCATTTTCAGGAGGAAATCCATATCCATGCATGAATCGTCCATCCATTCTCGGGATCCGTTAAAATAATGTTGTAGTGATAGTATGTTGAACTTAAAGTAGCAGACTTGTAACTAATTAGTTAAATTAGTTAGAATAACTAGTTAGTTTTGTGTTGTACTTAATTAATTAGCTAAAATAGTTAGTTAATTTATGGCATTATAATAAGTAGCTAGTATAGTTAATTTATTTCATTTGGTTTGTAATAGTTAGTTAATTCGTAGTAATTAGCTAGGGCATTCATTCGGACCCTCTTGTGCAAGGGCAAACATATAATATTTGTGTATGTCTTCCAACCCCACGTCTTTCTCCCTTTTATTTATCCGCTTATGATGGATAAAATGGAACATCATGTTTCATTTAGCATATTCTATGTTTGCATCCACTTCTCTTGCATGCATCGTGTCATGACCCGAACCCCGCCCTGTGGGTTAAGGACATAACCGGCCAGTAATCATGAGATTACCTACGGCCTCAAACCAAACCTAACATATTTTAGCAGAGTTAATGGGGGCCAAACAGAAGCAATTTAAAACTTTGTCCATAGAGCTATGCTTACATGGCACATCGCAACAACCATACATATGCACATTAATAACTCACAACAAAATATGTACCACACAAGGTTCTATACATACAGGATCATAATAGTCTAAGTCAACCCATCAAAACTAGGTGCAATAGATACAAGGTCTTCACCAATATGACAAAATAAGATAGAACGACAAAAATGGCGAAGGCGAGTCTCGTGCGTGAGACGCGCGGGCTGACCTGTAGACACCCCATTTTTGACCGACCTTAAGACTCAGGTGTCACCAGTTGAGCGCTTGGTGATATTGCATAATGTGCTCGTTCAGAAGCTTCAGAGTCTTGGCCGTGAGCCCTGTCTCCGGATTTCTGAACCCTCTTCTGTGCCTTGCCTCGGTTTGCGAACCAGACTCAGTTTTCTCTGTTTCTTTTCCTGAGGGGAGGGAGAGGTCCTGTAGACCATCACTCGGTGGCTGTGGGCTACATTTTCTGGCTGTAGGCCATTTTGCCCATTTCGGAGCCCGGTTCCCAATTTTCGGAGCCGTCAGGCCGTGTGCCTCGGTTCGGGACCGCTCAACCATCTCCATTCGCTCTGATTTTTGGCATACATCTTATTTTCTCCCTTTTGAGGGACACTGAGGTCTGAGAGACCCACTTCAGGGTCGAATGCCATTTTCGGTGCTTAACAGGCAGTTTTTGGGACCCCGAACTGCGTGTTTTGGCCCCCGAGCATTCGTTTTGCATCGGTTTTCGTTCATTTTTGGCAGGTACCTCTGTTTTATCACCAGGAAGGTCACTGGAGGGTGGGTGGCCAGCAATTATCTTAACAACCAGTTATATTCCATTTTCACCCTCCGGCACCCGTTTTTCTCACTCCCGAACCAATGTTGAACACCTTGGGGCCACTTTCTTCAACCCCAAACCACATATTTGTGTTGTACACACATGGGAGGATCCTAATATTATATGGCCGGCCACTAATGTTGCTTGAACCTTTTGAACCCCTCCTAAAAATGGCTTGTTCTCTCTCCTGTTTTACAGTTTCCAAATTCGAACCACAGGGTTGTGATGAGGGGACCCCGGAGGACACCTTTTTGTGGTGGCCGGCCAGAAAATCAACTTGACCTTTTTGAACACTAGCCGGCCGGCTAGGGAAGGTGGCCGGTCGGCCACCTGCAGCTCCAAAAGGTGGCCGGCCATAATCCCTAGGTTGTGCACTTTACAGCTGTATACTTTTTTCCCCAAAAAGATCTGTATCCGAGGGAAACAGCCTTTGGGGAAAGGACTTGGTCCTTTTCCCCCACCCTTTCCCTCCATGCTCCCCCTCTCCTTGGTCCATAAAACCAGCTGCCATCTCTTGTAATAAGGGTTAGAAAAATTGCTTCAAGCATATACATACATATCTCCATCCATCTCTCTCATTTTCCTTGAAAACTCCTAAGTTTTGGCTCCGTTTCTTCATCATCTTCATAACCTCATATTTAGGGCTCCGACCTAGCAGCAAAGGAAGGGATTCCAGCAGCTTAGAGTCATCAAATCTGGTCCAAGAAGCAACAAAAGTTTTGGTCTTCAAGGGTAAGTAGACTTTCCCCCTTTTGTAGCTCATTTTTGCACCAATCTCTTAGCCAATTTGCTTATTGTTTTGGGCTCCGACCTTAACTGAAACTAGGTCTATTTTGAGCTATTCTACATGTTTGTTGAAGGGCTCAACCCTCTTTGAGAATCCTATCTCACACTTGTTTCAATATCTCTTTGTATGTCAATATTCTTGCATGCTTCACTAGCCTATCATTTTTCTATTTTCGGACCATGATCAGAACTGAAAGTGGCCTTATTTTGACCTTCTTAACATGTTTTATTAAGGGTCTTTGCTTGTTTGGTGAATGCTTTGTATACCTCATGTTATAGTCACTTTTGAGCCTCATTTTGCATTGCATTTCTAGCATGTTTGTATACTGATTTTGGGGCTACCATAAACTTTAAATGTGCATATTTTTGGTCCCTCTTCAGTGTTGTAGAAGGGAATTTTTCAGTTTGGTCTTTTCATCTACCACTTGCTTCTTTGTCCATTTTTCGGTCCAATTCTTGCATAAGAGCTTAGCCATACCTATGTTTGTTTTTGGGATTTTTACAGTTCTGTAAAGTGGCTTATTTTGGGCCCCTCTTCAATGTTGTTGAAGGGCCCTAACCTGTTTGGGGTCACCAGCTGTGAGTTTCTTCATAACCTCATATTTAGGGCCATTTTTTGCACACTAGTTTTGCCCTATTTATGTTTTCTGTTTGGCCATGCTTTGAACTGTAAAAGTGCTTATCTTGGGGCTACCTTGCTTCTGTCTTTTCATTCCATGTGCTAATTATGCATGTTTTGTATAGCTGTAAGCCATTTTATGTACCTAGTTTCGCATTTCGGGAGAAATCCCATGCATCGGGTGTCATTTCGCCTTATTTCGGGGCTGTTTTGCTCCTCATTTTGCTACTGTTTTTTGCATATTTGCATATCATATTCCATGTCTTTGCCATGTCTCATTAGAGTGGTATTTCGGTGCCTGAGGGCCGGTCCTCGGTTTGCGTGCCCGCGTGCACGCATTTCGAGTCATCTTGTTTTCATCTGATGGCCTCCTATGTGAGTGGGGCTGAGGCTCTCTCATGTTGGTGTAAGCCCATTATTGCATTGCATATGCCATTGCCTCGATTTGCGTGCCTGTGTGCACGCGTTTCGAGGCACTTCATTTTCATTCATCGGCCTCCTATGTGAGTGTGGCTGAAGCTCTCTCATGTTGGTGTAAGCCCATTATTGCATTGCATATGCCATTGCCTCGATTTACGTGCCCGTGTGCACGCGTTTCGAGGCACTTCATTTTCATCCATCAGCCTCTTATGTGAGTGTGGCTGAGGCTCTCTCATGTTAGTGTAAGCCCCTATCATATTTCCATGTCATTTGCATTGCGTATGTCATTTTCTCGGTTTGCGTGCCCGTGTGCACGCATTTCGAGACATCTCTTTTTTATAGCATAGTGCATACTAGGCTGTATCTTAGTTGCATTCATGCATATCATGCATATTACATCGTGTTCGGGATAGAAGTTAGCCCGGGCACGGGAAACGAGGTGCGTTTCGTACTCCGAGTCACGGAACGTGTCTCAATTCCCTAGTCACCGACACTCCGGATCATCCATGATGGAGTTAGGTTCTTGTTGTGTTTATACGTGCATTCATTCTATATTGAGTTGCACATTTCAACTCCTCTGCCATCATGCATCGATATGCGTGATTGGTGGCACGAGGATCGAGGCATGCATATATCTGTGAAAATACATTGCCATGCCCCTTTCCTGCTCTCTGTTGCAGCAAAATGAAGAATCAGCAACTTTTTGGAGTTTGGCGCGCATTTCAAGGAAAGGTGTAAACAGAGGCTAATTGGGGCATCCCAGTGGATTTCCGCGCAAGGCAGCCCAAACATACATCATTCATCAGAAGCAAGGCAGTCCCTAGCTTTCACGCTAGTTTTATAGCTTTCTTAGTTAATTTGATTAATTAATTAGGAATTTGTATATTATTCGGACTGTAATATTTGGACTGTAATATTCTTTTATTCGGGACTGTATATTTATTTGGACCCTCTGTGCGAGGGCAATATTGTAAAAAGTGTGCGTGAGTGTGGTGTATGTCTTCCAACCCCACGTCTTTCTTCCCTTTTATTTATCCGCTTATGATGGTTAGATTAGGGCATATTTAAATTAGCATATAGTATGACAGCATGTTTGCATCATTCATCTGTTTTGCATGCACCGGGCTCGGCGCATCATACTAACTGCATTGTACTTTCAATTCTGAATTGAATACATGTTAGCTGTAGCATTTCATATGCCATGTTTAGAATAGCCGAGCCTGCTATAATTGCATTTTTGCATGTGTTGCATTAGGCATTTCTGTATACTTAGGATCATGCATGATTTCTAATGTAGTTTCTATTTTGGCTTGGAGTACTCGGTAAGTTTTATGCTTTAGCATCCTTGCATGTGTGTGAGTGACTGCCATGATAGCATGCTTACCATGAGGCTATATGCTTATGTGATATAACTGCCTGAATGCCTGTGGATGAAGGTTGGGTTATCTGGATTGGAATAAATCATCAACTGTTTGTTTTAAGCCCACTAGATAGTGGCAAAACCATCTTTTCTAAAGCCCACCCGAGGGTGGCAAAATCTGCATTTTAAGCCTATTTGCGAGTAGCAAACCATCTTTCAAAAACAAAACATGAAATGTTTTCTTCCAATTCGGGCGATCCAGTCTATACTTGTGTGCTGTGCGCATCACATAGTAACCTAGGCTAATAACCAGAATAAGAACATACAATGTTTTCAAAAATAGATATCAGGGTTAGTAGAGGCCGGTCTCTGACCGGGCAAGCGGGGGTGCTCACGAAGTGACCTTCCCCAATCGTACCCAAGTTCCCGAGCCGAGGCAACTTTGGGGATGACCGACACGTGACCTTAGGCAACGAGTCAGGGTTTCATAAATTTCCCAAAATAAAATATTTAGGTGGCGACTCTGTATCTGGCAAAGCAGTCCATGTTTGGCACTTCTTTCAAAATCTGTTTTCTCAAAACGATTTGCCAGATTTGGACTCCTTGGTTCAGATTTAGAACCGTGACAAATTTGAGAGTCCTGAGCTGTAGTGACCCCGAATATGAACGGAACGGGAGCTCATTCCTCCCGGGGCGTTCGGGGACGTCTACAGTTTCTGGCGACTCTGCTGGGAATTTAGAGAACTTGACTCGAACTCATGATGTCTGTTTTTTACTACACTTATGTGTTTCTTTGCATTGCATGTGCATTGGTGCGCCTAGGACACTGTGTTTGCCATCTGCTATTCCTGAACGGTTTGCCGGAGGCTTGTCTTGTCAAGGCATGACCATAAGGCTGACCGGTTGTGGGCTCTGCCAGTATGGGAACACAAACCCCGGTTTTACCGGGGCACCCTTTTTGACCATTCGACCTAGTGCATATTCGGATCCATAGTGACCATTCCAAGCTAGGACAGGTTGCTTACCCGATTTAGGTTGTTTGAAACCGCTGCGTGCGTAGTGAAACCCTAGCTCCTGACAAAATAGGACAGGGAAACCCTACCCCAACATAGGGGTGTTTTGGCTCTCACTTATCTGTTATGTGCTTTGGGATGCGTCTCTATACGAATGCATGTATCAGTTTACAGGGTTTGGGCATCAGGCCTGCGGGCACCAGTGTAGTAGTTTGGGCATCAGGCCTGCGGGCACCAATTCAGTACTTTGGGATTCAGTTCACCAAAGGGTATCAGTTCACCGGCAGAATTTTGGGGCAGAATTCAGTAGAGAGTACACTCACTCAGCTTTGCTCATATGGGTTGTCGTGAAATCAGGCTGAGGTGCTGTCTGTTTTCTCTTTTGCTAGGTAGTCTTGGAACCATAGCTTCAGAAGGCTCTGATATCCCCCGAGGTTCATCGAACTTGTGCTGATAGACTTTGCTAGGTCAGAGATTCAGTTCAAGGGCAATCAGTGTTCCTCCGCCAGAGGCAAGGTAAAAAGGGGTAGTCGGGCACAAATCACCGGTTCAGCAGTTACCAGGTCAGCGGCCCTTATCCACCCCAGCAGTGAACAGTCAGGCTGAGGTCTCAGTTTCTACTACAGGGATAGATACCAATCAGTCAGATGGAACAGCAGAACACGTCAGGGATGGAGGCAATGATGCGCCAGATGCAAGAAAGTATAAAAGTCATGCAATAGGATGCTGCTCGTCAGGAGGAATTTGCCAAACAGCAGGCTGCGATCATGGCTCAGCAGGCTGAGCTCATCATTAAGCTGCAACAGCAAAGCGGCGCGTCCGCTTCACAACAAGTCCCTCCCCCAGCAGGAGCTCCAGCACCTGGGGAGACGCCAAATGTCCAGGAAGGTACGAACATTCCGGTAGGGCCGGCTCCGCCCCCAATTTTAGCCCAACTGTCCAAAACACCTATCAATCTACCGGACTCTCCCTTCGAGTTCGAGGTCGACCCCACAGCGTTGAAGTTGAGCAAGCTTGAAAAGTTGTTCAAGAAATCCCAGGGGGTAAAGTCCATCCCGGGCATTAAGGACGGGTACACCGACGCAGCTGTAACTCTGCCGGACAGGTTCAAGATGCCTCACATCGACCGTTTTGATGGGTCAGGAGATCCCACGGTCCACCTGAGCTTGTTTTCAGATGTTTTACGCCCGATGGGCTTGACAAGATTACAGAAGCTCTCCCTTTTTGGCAGGACCCTGTCGGGTATTGCGGTCACCTGGTATGCCAAATTGGAGGATTCAGTAAAACGAAGCTGGGAGGAGATGGCCGAGGCCTTCGTCGCACAATATTCATACAATACCCAAATCGAGATTACGACCCGTGATCTTGAGACGATGAGGCAGGAGCCGAAGGAAAGCTTCTCAGAATTCGTAGGCCGCTAGAGGGCCAAGGCTTCAATGATGACCCTTAGGCCCACTGACAAAGATCAAATTCGGATGATTGTGCGCAATCTCCAGCCCAAGCTAATGCAGAAAATGATCGTGATCCCCTTCCCTACCTTTCCAGACTTGCATGAGATGGGAGTGCAGATTGAGGACGCTATGAAGCAGAGCCTCTTTGACCAGGAGAAGGAACAGCCCAGGAGGGCGTTTACCCGCAGTTCGAATGCGACCACCAGCGGTGATGCAGCTGCAAGATCTTCCGAAGTGGGCATGGTCACCGCCACCGCACCAAAAACAACCACCCCATTCACCGGTGCATTCGGGAGTAGCTCGCAAGCAGCCAAATATCCACCCCAAGCCAAGAAGGTTTTCACCCCACTTTATATGCCTTTGTCAAAGGCTCTAGGGGTTTTGATCAAGAAAGGGCATCTGAAGCCCCTGGAGCCGCAGCCATTACCAAAGAACCTCCCTCTCTCGCACAACCCAACCGACTACTGTGCCTTCCATCAGCGAGCCGGCCATGACACTGACATGTGCTTTTGTCTCCGCCACGAAATACAAGATCTGATTGACAACGGGGTCATCCCCGCACCAGGTCCTGCGAAGTCTATCAGCACTTGATCAGTGAACTTGGGGGATAACGTGATGTGATTGGGGGGATGAAGCACCTGCGGGCAACGCTCAGTTTACTCCAGATATGGTGGATAGCATGCACTGTTTTGAAGCATTTGCGAATGATAGCTTTTGTGCTTTCTCACTTGGGTATTGGGTCAGTCTTGTTGCTTTGTTTTGAGTCAGTCTCTTTTTTTTTGTTTTGGGTCTATCTTGTTGTATCGAGTCAGTCCTGTTGTATAGGAGTCGGGTGATTCCAGGGGGTGTTACCTCGGGCGTCACCATTTTGTTTTGTGTTTGTCTTTTCATTTTGTTTTGAGTCTGTTTCTGCCAGGGAACCAGTCGTGCCAACAGATTTGAATAAAACAGTAGTGATCTTCATGCTCTCGCATTTGCTTCGGCCGTGCGCCAATTGTGCCAGAAAGTTTGAATGAAACGGCAGTACTTTTCGCCTACTCTTCTGCACCCCAAAATCATTGCATTGACCTAAGTTTTTCAAAACTTTTTGAACACTGCGGTGAAAACGAAGAGGAAGGAATTCCTCGGGATTTGCAAAACTTTGATCAGTTGAGAGAAAGAGAGGCGTGCTAAGCCCTTAATGAATGAAATCATGCTTGTTAGCGTGAGTACTGAGAAGGACCCGGGCTTGATCCAGACTGGTTTCACACTATCTTCAGCACGAGTGATTTGTCGCTTTCTTAAAAATTTTCAAAAACAAAATATTTTGCGCGGTCCTACGAAGACTTGTGTGGAATTGCTCTTGAGATTGTGCAGCCTAGGATCGCTCTCAGCCTCAAGACTCAACCCCTTTGCTTCCAAACCTTGAACTTGAAGGTTCAACGGTCAACTACGACGTGAGGCCTGTGTGGCCAGATTTGAAGCAGCCCTCGAACAAGAGGCCACCAAAGTCAGATCAAGAAGATCAGATCTCATCAGAAGAAGCTTATGAAGCTAGAACAGCAGTCATTCTCCTGGATTCAGATAATTTCAGGATCTCAAAACCATTTGGCATGGACTCGTTACACTTTTATCCTTTGAGAGGCTTGCTGGGCCGAAAACCCGGAAGGGCGACCCAGGCAAAAGTTAGAGCAAGAGAAAAATACAAAAAAAAAAGAAGCAAAAAATGCAAAAGAGGAAAAAAGAACAAAAAAGAAAGGTGCAAAGAAAAGAACAAAAAAAGAAAAGAAAAAGAATTGAAAAGAGAAAGAAAGAAGAACAAAGCTCGCAAGGTCGAAAACCCGCAACGGGCGCCTTGGCAAAAGTTAGAGCCTAAAAAGGAGAGGTTAATACCCGAGTGTACCTTAACCCCGAACTATGTAAGGCTTGATTCCCATCTTTAGGATACGTAGGCAACTTCATCCTGAAGTCCAGCCATAAAACACTTCAAATTCAATTATGTCCATGCTATGGTTTTGGTCATCTTTGTCTTCTCTGTATCTGAGAGTCTGGTTACGTTCGTCGCTCTGAGGACTGCCCACAAAACGCTGCAGTGCCATCCAAACAAGGGGCAACTTTCCGTTGCCATCCAATGCACCGCGGTGTCATTCAGACAAGGGGCAGCTTCCCATCACCATTCAACGCGCCGTGGCGCCGTTCAAACAAGGGGCAACTTTCCGTTGCCATTCAATGCGCCGCGGTGCTGTTCAAACAAGGGGCAACTTTCCGTTGCCATGCAGTTCCCCTCAAGCAAGGGGCAATTTTCCTTCGAATCCGAGGTTGTGCATCTTGAGAGTAGGTTCCGTACTCATTGGGCAGTGGTCATTTGCAAAAATAGTTTTTGAGAATTTTTTTTACTAAGATTGACTAATCTTCTCGAAAAGTATTCCATTTTTAAAACTAGGCCATTTCTTGGACCCAAAAGAGGAAACTTTTCAGTGCTCACAGCCTAACTTGCATGATTTTAAATCAGAAAATCGAACAAGGGCGTTAATCTAACTCTCATTTTGATCAAAATTGTTTTAGAAAGCCAAAACAAAAAATGGTCAAATTGATGAACTGGGGGCACAGTTGAGTCAGGCTTCCTATCTTTTCCTCGTTGTCAATGCATTTGCCAGAAAGGGCACTCTACTTGCCAGAAAAGGGCATTGTATTTTCCAGAAAAGGGCACAACAAAGGGCAGAAAGCTCTCACATCCTCCAAGCAACGAGGTATCAAGCAAAGTGCGAAGCACGGACTAGAATGGGACAAGATATTCCACTCTATCATTTGGACAGATCTTATCACGTCCAAACTCCCCAGCAAAGCATCATCAACTGATGATTAGCTGTAGATTTGCTACACACCCAGTTGTAGTGCAACCTTTCCGTGGGAGGAATTCACTAGCTGTGAGCGGAAGAAAGAAAAATCTAGCAGAATGCTAGGGGCACGAGCCCACAATTTGCTGTTCATCCATCAACCACCTGGGGGAGGGATGAAAAATGAGAGATTGAAGAATAGAGAGATGTGCGATGAGAGAAAAAGTGAGAAAAGGGCTTGCTCAGAAAAAATAGAGCTTGAGGGCCGAGTGATGTGAGGATCACAAATGAGAGGGGGTGGGGAACCATACACGGTGAAACAGGCTCCCTGTGCACGTCTGTGTGTCGTGTCTTTTGTTTTGTTTTATCTCGATGCTTGTTTTGAGTCGTTTCGAGTGTTACTCGATGTGTATAGGTTGTGTGCCTTTTATTTCCTTGTTGAGTCGTTTTGCTGTGTTCAGTCGTAGGCTCAATACCTGGTCGAAAACTCATCTCTCAATTTCAAAAATAAAATTGTTTTGTGCTCTGAGTGCCGTGCCGTTCTCTATATTTGTGCAAAAACAGAATTGGTTCTTTCATAAAACCGCAGGGTTCAGCCCAGGTCATGTCAGAACAGTAAAACTAGGACCTATTTGAAGCTATATGGGTTCCGGACTACAAAGCAAAAGCAAAAGAGGAAATGTCGGGTATCTGAGTTTGTTTCAACTTCAGTAAGTTCCGAGGCTATATTCCGCGTGTACCCCTTCAAGTCTTGCCAATGCTCCGAAGTATGAGTGCGCCTCTACCTCAAGCTCAAACTCCAGCCTAATTCAGTGCCAGAATGGTAATCAAAGTGCTCCCTAAAAAAACCAGCCCCTGCCAGATGCATCTTGGCTGTGTTTGCCATGAGTTCCTAGGAGACCAACTGCGACGGTGGAAACTAGAGTTCGGACGGCTATCGCCTAGAACGCAAAGGTTCGGAATTTCCGAGACTAAAGTCTGGTTTAAATACCCAGGGGTCTATCCTCGGCTTGAAATCTGTATGGCAGCCCCACAGATTGAGATAGCATGTGAATGCGCCTCGATTCTGGATACTAAATCAACCTAGTCTGTCACTCCGTTGGAGAATAGGGAAAGTTGTGAACATGGCCAGGAAGGAAAGGTTGTAACCGCGGTTTAGGAGTACAATCAAGAAAGTGCAAGAAGAACCCACTCTTTTCAGCTCAAAATGTTACTGCGGAATTTTCAACTCATGTCTTCGATGTGTAGCTCATCGTCAGTCGGCATGCACGAGGTGTATCCTTTTTGGAATGTATCATGACCCCTCTAAGAGGTAAATCGGAGGTTGCGTTTGGAATTTGGTCTACTTAAGGCTTGTATTCCCTTATTCGGTATTTTTGTTTCAAACGGGTGTTGTCACGCGCGTTCCACTGGCATTGTTATGCTCATTCGTTGCATTGTTTTGCACATCTATCTGGCATTGTTATGCACATTCGTTGCATTGTTATGCACATCTATCTGGCATTGTTATGCTCATTCGTTGCATTGTTATGCACATCTATCTAGCATTGTTATGCTCATTACTTGCATTGTTATGTACACTTCACCTGCATCGTTATGCACCTTTTCACTTGCAATTGTCGTCTTTTCTTCTCTCGCATGCGGTGCGTTAGGACATCTTCGGTTTCGAACATTCGGACGAGTTCCGGTGTTCATTCATACCTTTCCTCTCTTGTGTGTGATACGCTGAGAAATTTCCCTTTTCTCTCTTGCATGTGATATGCTGAGAGGTTTTCTCTTGCGTGTGATACGCTGAGAAATTTCCCTTTTCTCTCTTGCATGTGATATGCTGAGAGGTTTTCTCTTGCGTGTGATACGCTAAGAAATTTCCCTTTTCTCTCGTGCATGTGATATGCTGAGAGGTTTTCTCTTGCGTGTGATACGCTAAGAAATTTCCCTTTTCTCTCTTGCATGTGATATGCTGAGAGGTTTTCTCTTGCGTGTGATACGCTAAGAAATATCCCTTTTCTCTCTTGCATGTGATATGCTGAGAGGTCCTCTATTGCGTGTGATACGCTAAGAAATTTCCCTTTTCTCTCTTGCATGTGATATGCTGAGAGGTTTTCTCTTGCGTGTGATACGCTAAGAAATTTCCCTTTTCTCTCTTGCATGTGATATGCTGAGAGGTTTTCTCTTGCGTGTGACACGCTAAGAAATTTCCCTTTTCTCTCTTGCATGTGATATGCTGAGAGGTTTTCTCTTGCGTGTGATACACTGAGGAATTTGCCTTTCTTCTCTTGCGTGTGATACGCTGAGAAGTTTACCTTTCCTCTTTTGCGTGTGATACGCTGAGAGGTTTACCTTCTTCCTCTCCTATGTGTGATACACAGAGAGATGCTGTGTGTAAGGCTCTGGGTAGTCTCAGTAGTCGCTTTTAGCCTTCTCCGCGTGAGACGCAGTGAGAATTGTATAATTTTCTTACATCCTTTCTGCATGAAATGTAGTTAGATTTGTATTCACTTGCTTAAAACTGTTGCATGGTATGCTTCATTACAGTTTTCTTTGCATGATCATAAATTATGTTCGGCTCTGTGCATATCGCTCTGCATTTTGCCCCATTGCCTGCGGGCATGCCTACGGGCACATCTCTGTTTATCTTGTATGTTTGTCCAAGTCTTCGGCCTTGTCAAAAATGGGTCGTCTCTGGGCTTTGACATTCACTCCCGTCACTTCTGACTTCCAAGTTCTGTCAAAGAGGGGCAACTGTAGACACCCCATTTTTGACCGACCTTAAGACTCAGGCGTCAGCAGTTGAGTGCTTGGTGATATTGCATAATGTGCTCGTTCAGAAGTTTCAGAGTCTTGGCCGTGAGCCCTGCCTCCGGATTTCTGAACCCTCTTCTGTGCCTTGCCTCGGTTTGCGAACCAGACTCAGTTTTCTCTGTTTCTTTTCCTGAGGGGAGGGAGAGGTCCCGTAGACCATCTTTCGGTGGCCGTGGGCTACATTTTGTAGCTGTAGGCCATTTTACCCATTTCGGAGCCCGGTTCCCAGTTTTCGGAGCCGTCAGGCCGTGTGCCTCGGTTCGGGACCGCTCAACCATCTCCATTCGCTCTAATTTTTGGCATACATCTTATTTTCTCCCTTTCGAGGGACACTGAGGTCTGAGAGACCCACTTCGGGGTCGAACGCCATTTTCGGTGCTTAACAGGCAGTTTTTGGGACCCCGAACTGCGTGTTTTGGCCCCCGAGCATTCGTTTTGCATCGGTTTTCGTTCATTTTTGGCAGGTACCTCTGTTTTATCACCAGGAAGGTCACTGGAGGGTGGGAGGCCAGCAATTATCTTAACAACCAGTTATATTCCATTTTCGCCCTCCGGCACCCGTTTTTCTCACTCCCGAGCCAATGTTGAACACCTTGGGGCCACTTTCTTCAACCCCAAACCACATATTTGTGTTGTACACACATGGGAGGATCCTAATATTATATGGCCGGCCACTAATGTTGCTTGAACCTTTTGAACCCCTCCTAAAAATGGCTTGTTCTCTCTCCTGTTTTACAGTTTCCAAATTCGAACCACAGGGTTGTGATGAGGGGACCCGGGAGGACACCTTTTTGTGGTGGTCGGCCAGAAAATCAACTTGACCTTTTTGACCCCTAGCCGGCCGGCTAGGGAAGGTGGCCGGCCGGCCACCTGCAGCTCCAAAAGGTGGCCGGCCATAATCCCTAGGTTGTGCACTTTACAGCTGTATACTTTTTTCCCCAAAAAGATCTGTATCCGAGGGAAACAGCCTTTGGGGAAAGGACTTGGTCCTTTTCCCCCAACCTTTCCCTCCATGCTCCCCCTCTCCTTGGTCCATATAACCAGCTGCCATCTCTTGTAATAAGGGTTAGAAAAATTGCTTCAAGCATATACATACATATCTCCATCCATCTCTCTCATTTTCCTTGAAAACTCCTAAGTTTTGGCTCCATTTCTTCATCATCTTCAAGCTCTACCATCACCACTCCATTCCAGCAGCAAAGGAAGGGATTCCAGCAGCTTAGAGTCGTCAAATCTGGTCCAAGAAGCAACAAAAGTTTTGGTCTTCAAGGGTAAGTAGACTTTCCCCCTTTTGTAGCTCATTTTTGCACCAATCTCTTAGCCAATTTGCTTATTGTTTTGGGCTCCGACCTTAACTCAAAACTAGGTCTATTTTGAGCTATTCTACATGTTTGTTGAAGGGCTCAACCCTCTTTGAGAATCCTATCTCACACTTGTTTCAATATCTCTTTGTATGTCAACATTCTTGCATGCTTCACTAGCCTATCATTTTTCTATTTTCGGACCATGATCAGAACTGAAAGTGGCCTTATTTTGACCTTATTAACATGTTTTATTAAGGGTCTTTGCTTGTTTGGTGAATGCTTTGTATACCTCATGTTATAGTCACTTTTGAGCTTCATTTTGCATTGCATTTCTAGCATGTTTGTATACTGATTTTGGGGCTGCCATAAACTTTAAATGTGCATATTTTTGGTCCCTCTTCAGTGTTGTAGAAGGGAATTTTTCAGTTTGGGCTTTGCATCTACCACTTGCTTCTTTGTCCATTTTTCGGTCCAATTCTTGCATAAGAGCTTAGCCATAACTATGTTTGTTTTTGGGGTTTTTACAGTTCTGTAAAGTGGCTTATTTTGGGCCCCTCTTCAATGTTGTTGAAGGGCCATAACCTGTTTGGGGTCAGCATCTGTGAGTTACTTCATAACCTCATATTTAGGGCCATTTTTGCACACTAGTTTTGCCCTATTTATGTTTGCTGTTTGACCATGCTTTGAAGTGTAAAAGTGCTTATCTTGGGGCTGCCTTGCTTCTGTCTTTTCATTCCATGTGCTAATTATGCATGTTTTGTATAGCTGTAAGCCATTTTATGTACCTAGTTTCGCATTTCGGGAGAAATCCCATGCATCGGGTGTCATTTCGCCTTATTTCGGGGCTGTTTTGCTCCTCATTTTGCTACTGTTTTTTGCATATTTGCATATCATATTCCATGTCTTTGCCATGTCTCATTAGAGTGGCATTTCGGTGCCTGAGGGCCGGCCCTCGGTTTGCGTGCCCGCGTGCACGCATTTCGTGTCATCTTGTTTTCATCTGATGGCCTCCTATGTGAGTGGGGCTGAGGCTCTCTCATGTTGGTGTAAGCCCATTATTGCATTGCATATGCCATTGCCTCGATTTGCGTGCTTGTGTGCACGCGTTTCGAGGCACTTCATTTTCATCCATCGGCCTATTATGTGAGTGTGGCTGAGGCTCTCTCATGTTGGTGTAAGCCCATTATTGCATTGCATATGCCATTGCCTCGATTTGCATGCCCGTGTGCACGCGTTTCGAGACACTTCATTTTCATCCATCAGCCTCTTATGTGAGTGTGGCTGAGGCTCTCTCATGTTAGTGTAAGCCCCTATCATATTTCCATGTCATTTGCATTGCGTATGTCATTTTCTCGATTTGCGTGCCCGTGTGCACGCATTTCGAGGCATCTCTTTTTTACAGCATAGTGCATACTAGGCTGTATCTTAGTTGCATATCATGCATATTACATCGTGTTCGGGATAGAAGTTAGCCTAGGCACGGGAAACGAGGTGCGTTTCGTACTCCAAGTGACGGAACGTGTCTCAATTCCCTAGTCACCGACACTCCGGATCATCCATGATGGAGTTAGGTTCTTGTTGTGTTTATACGTGCATTCATTCTATATTGAGTTGCACATTTCGACTCCTCTGCCATCATGCATCGATATGCGTGATTGGTGGCACGAGGATCGAGGCATGCATATATCTGTGAAAATACATTGCCATGCCCCTTTCCTGCTCTCTGTTGCAGCAAAATGAAGAATCAGCAACTTTTTGGAGTTTGGCGCGCATTTCAAGGAAAGGTGTAAACAGAGGCTAATTGGGACATCCCAGTGGATTTCCGCGCAAGGCAGGTCAAACATACATCATTCATCAGAAGCAAGGCAGTCCCTTGCTTGCACGCCAATTTTACAGCTTTCTTAGTTAATTTGATTAATTAATTAGGAATTTGTATATTATTCGGACTGTAATATTTGGACTGTAATATTCTTTTATTCGGGACTGTATATTTATTTGGACCCTCTGTGCGAGGGCACTATTGTAATAAGTGTGCGTGAGTGTGGTGTATGTCTTCCAACCCCACGTCTTTCTTCCCTTTTATTTATCCGCTTATGATGGTTAGATTAGGGCATATTTAAATTAGCATACAGTATGACAGCATGTTTGCATCATTCATCTGTTTTGCATGCACCGGGCTCGGCGCATCATACTAACTGCATTGTACATTCAATTCCGAATTGAATACATGTTAGCTGTAGCATTTCATATGCCATGTTTAGAATAGCCGAGCCTGCTATAGTTGCATTTTTGCATGTGTTGCATTAGGCATTTCTGTATACTTAGGATCATGCATGATTTCTAATGTAGTTTCTATTTTGGCTTGGAATACTCGGTAAGTTTTATGCTTTAGCATCCTTGCATGTGTGTGAGTGACTGCCATGATAGCATGCTTACCATGAGGCTATATGCTTATGTGATATAACTGCCTGAATGCCTGTGGATGAAGGTTGGGTTATCTGGATTGGAATAAATCATCAACTGTTTGTTTTAAGCCCACTAGATAGTGGCAAAACCATCTTTTCTAAAGCCCACCCGAGGGTGGCAAAATCTGCATTTTAAGCCTACTTGCGAGTAGCAAACCATCTTTCAAAAACAAAACATGAAATGTTTTCTTCCAATTCGGGCGATCCAGTCTATACTTGTGTGTTGTGCGCATCACATAGTAACCTATGCTAATAACCAGAATAAGAACATACAATGTTTTCAAAAACAGATATCATGGTTAGTAGAGGCCGGTCTCTGACCGGGCGAGCTGGGGTGCTCACAAAGTGACCTTCCCCAATCGTACCCAAGTTCCCGAGCCGAGGCAACTTTGGTGATGACCGACACGTGACCTTAGGCAATGAGTCAGGGTTTCCTAAATTTCCCAAAATAAAATATTTAGGCGGCAACTCTGTATCTGGCAAAGCAGTCCATGTTTGGCACTTCTTTCAAAATCTGTTTTCTCCAAACGATTTGCCAGATTTGGACTCTTTGGTTCAGATTTAGAACCGTGACAAATTTGAGAGTCCTGAGCTGTAGTAACCCCGAATATGAACGGAACGGGAGCTCGTTCCTCCCGAGGCGTTCGGGGACGTCTACATGACCCTTTAAAACCTTTGTTGTTCCTAACAGACTTTATTGGGCTGGGTTTGGACTTCTCTTGGCTCACCTACAAACACATGAATGAGCGGGAGTGAAAGCCAGTGAATAATATCAAATACAGAAGTTCTACAAACGTTATGTAAAACAACATGCTTCAAACGGCCTTGGGCCAAATTTGTATTTCTATTTAACATACATACATACATAATTTAGGTCAAGTAACTATGGTTCCAAACATACTGGCCTTTGGCCCATTTATCTTTCATTTGTCAGACTGGCCTTTGGCCCATTCAAACTTTCATGTTAAACTGGCCTCTGGCCCATTCATTCATGTCAAACTGGCCTCTGGCCTATTCATTCATGTCAAAATGTCCTCTGGCCCATTAATTCATGTCAAACTGGCCTCTGGCCCATCCATTCATGTCAAAATGTCCTCTGGCCCATTAATTCATGTCAAACTGGCCTCTGGCCCATTAATTCATGTCAAAATGGCCTCTGGCCCATGCATTCATGTCAAAATGGCCTCTGGCCCATTCATTCATGTCAAACTGGCCTCTGGCCCATTCAGTTATTCATAACAAACATTTGTCCATAATTCAAACTAGCACTTATAAGGCTTATAAAGAAATAAACAATTGGACAATTGACAAGTTTCAAAATATCGATATTACTCATAGTGACCGGTTGGTTGGTTTGCCTTGGAGCTCGACCTTAGGAGCTCAATCTTCCAAGCTATAGCAATTTCTTGAGTTTAATCTCAAGACTTCCAAGTTTCAAGACCAAAACATAGATTTTCTCACCTCTCTCTCTCTCTCTCTCTAATTTCGGGTCTCTCCCCCTCTAGAGAGCTAAATCAGTCAAAAGATGAAACAAAGAGAGGAATTGAGTGTGTATTGCCCTTTTTATACAAGTCCCACTAAATCAATTTAATAATGATAAATAATTGGGCACTAATTCATCAATTTAATCAATTTAATCTGGTTCGAATCAATTTTTCAATTAAACTTCACCGTAGGCTCTAAAAATTATACCAACCACAATGGCGCAATCAATTCCAATTTCTGTGGCCGATAGGGCCTTCAATTTAAACTCCAAAGCAGATAATCAAACAGATATTCCTACGGTGAACAAATAGAAATTCAAAACCACATATTTTCACATAATGGCACACAAAATCATATCAAACACATAATCATACTCATATTAAGGACCAATTAACATTTTACGAAAAAGGGATATCACACATCGAGGCTCGATCCATCATTCTAAACAAAACATTGTAGGTTTGCATACTTCGTTGAAAATGTGTTGAAACTGCATGCTATCAAGTTATTTCAAATGTCATATTAGTAGCCGAGCCTATTAATTACATCTTGTATGTGTTGCATTAGGCATAAATTACATTAATTAGGAACATGCATGTTTTCTAACTCTTTTGTTTCTTTTGGCTTGTTTTGGAGTATGAGGTGAGCATTTTTGTGCTTTAGCATATCGTATGCGTGTGATTGTTGCCATGTCTAGTATGCTTGCCATAAGGCTAATTGTTTAAAGTGCTTTACTTGTTTGAATGCCTGTTGATGAAGGCTAATTGCTTGAATTGAAATAATTTGATGAATGTACATATGAGATCACTTTTTCAAGTGGTACATATTCAAACACTTTTTAAACAAATATGAAATCAAAGTGTTCCAATTTTTACAAATTAGTCTATACTTGTGTGCGTCACATAGTAACAATAGTATAATAAATTGGAACAAGAGCATATAATGTAAATAAGATTCACATCACGATTAGTAGAGACTGATCTTTGATCAGGTGAGCAGGGGTGTGTGGCTTGCCTTTTTTGTGCCCCCTTTCGAAAGGTTTGAAAGAAAGCCCCACAATTCGGACTCCAGTGGTTTTGAATCTAATCTCACAAGTGTAATGTGAAATTAGTAAACACCAAAGAGTTCAAATCCGGCAAATCATTTTTGAAAAGTAAATTTTAAATCAAATAATGCCAAAATTGGATTGCTTTGCTAGATACAAAGTCGTCACCTAAATATTTTTTGTTTTGGGGAAATTTAGAAAACCCTGACTCGTGCCAAAGGCCACGTGTCCGTCATCACCAAAGTTGCCTCGGCTCGGGAACTTGGGTACGAGAGGGGAAGGTCATGAATTGAGCACCCCTGCTCGCCCGATCAAAGATCGGCCTCTACTAATCATGATATGATTTTTATCAACATTATGTGCTCATGTTATGATTATTAGGCTAGCTTTACCATGTGATACGCACAAGCAAGTATAGACTAAAATTGCAAGAATTGGAACAATTCAATTTCATGTTAGTTTGCAAAAATGGTTTGAATTTGCCATCTCAAGTGGGCATGAAGTTTGCGAATTTGCCACCAAACATAGTGGGCTTAAAACATGATTTTCCACTCAATAAAGTGGGCTTAAAACGCACATTTGTTGAATCGTTCCAATTCAAACAACAAGCCTTCATCCATAGGTATTCATGCAATTTAGCATTTAAGCACATAGCCTCATGGTAAGCATGCTAGACATGGCATCATTCACATTCATGCAAGTATGCTAAAGAACAAAAACTCACCTAGTACTCCAAGCTAAAACAGAAACTAGTCAGAAAATAATGCATGATTCCTAACTATACAAGATGTCTAATACAACACATGCAATATGCAATTAATAAGCTCGGCTACTAATATGCCATATGAAACAATTTAATAACATGCGGTCTAAGCACGTATTCAAAGAAGGAATTGAAACAACAATGCAATTTGAATGATGCGCTGAACCTCGATGCATGCAATACGAAAATGAATGGATGCAAGCATGTGGTATGCTAATTGAAACATGTCCCTAATCTAACCAACAAAAGCGGGTAAATAAAATGGAGAAAGGCGTGGGGTTGGAAGACATACACGCATGCACGCACACTTATTACAACATTATGCCCTCGCGAAGGAAGGTCCGAATGAATAAACTATCCAACTAGCTACGCTAATTAAGCTAACTAATTATTACAAAAGTCAAATTAATTAACTAGCTATACTAGCTAACTAATTATTACAAACCGAAATAATTAACTATTCTAGTTAATTAATTACAAAACGAAATTGAATAACTAGTTAAACTAACTAATCATTTACAACGCTTAATTAGCTACAACTAATTAATTACAACATATATTTGATCTATTGCTTATTAAACTAATCAGCTAATCCTAGGAAGCGAGAGAGGCCCATGCATGCTCGGTTTCTACCCGAAAAGCCACTGCCTTGCTGTTGAATGCCTCTTTTTGCACATTGAACACCAACAATTCTATCCACTTCCAGAACACCGCTGCTCCACCTTACCAACACACTGTGCAAATTTCACTGATGGCCGACAAGGGGCCGGTCGACTACCAATGGTGGCCGGTCAGCTACTGGTGGTGGATGTCAGCCACTGATAACCTGGACTTCCTTGCTACAACAGAGAGCAAACAGATCAAAATAGTGTATTTCTCAAGGGTTGTTTGCACACTTTGCCTCTCCTTTTCATGGGGAAATCAAAGGAGGGACAAAATTTAGTTCATAACCCATCAATCAAGCAATTTCATTGCATGATGACTTGTGAAACCAATTGTGTAAGTTTTTAATAAATGCAAAATGAGACCAAAATGACCATCACCCTATCATGCATGATCAAGGGCAATGGTGACGTAGGAAAGTGGCACATTTCATCACTTTTCAGTATGCATTGTCCCATTTTCCTTGTGTTCAAATTAACGTTTGGTTTGAACACATGCAATGCAACACAAAGAAATGCTAATCATGCCACTTTTACTTGCCAATTTTGTTTACACATTTTAATTACCAAATAATTCATTAATCAATTTGTCCATTGGTGAGTGTCTTCTAAGATGAAAGAAGTGTCAACCAAGGGATAATGTAAGGCAAGAGAGAGATCATGCCGTTGATAATGAACCCTCAAGAGGATTAAACCATTAAGCATGACCTCAATCTCAAGCTTAAAGGATCCCAAGCTTGAAACAACTCTCAAAAGCAAATGAAAAAGTGAAGCAAAGAGGGAGGTTGCAAAGATTATAGTGCTGAAATGGGGTGAAAAACAACACCAAAAGATGTTATCAACTCAAGCAAGAGGTGTCTAAGAGCCTAAAACACCAAACTTGTGAAGACACGCACACTAGAAGCATGCAAAACAAGACTTAAAAGCACCAAACAGCCAAAGCAGTGGCAACATAGCTCAAAATAGAGTTCAAAACATGCTGGACTTGAGCCACAAAAGCCTAAAACGTTAAGCTAATACACAGGGCTAACTAGGCATGCAAATAAGACACAAGGAGGGGAAGGCTAACCCCTCCAATTTTGGACTTCAGGATGAGTTTTTTGCCACTAAAAAATCTCTGAAATTCAGTGATTAAAAGGCCCAAAAAAAGTTGGTTTGATAGTGGTGAGCAAAGGTACAAAAGCTTTACAAACTAAGAAGTAAGAAGGGTGAACCACCCCTTAATTGAAAATGGCCTCAAACCACCACTTTTAGGCCACAAAAATGGAGCTTTTTACAATTCAAAAATAGGCCAAAAATAGTTGAAAAATATAGCACAACAAGTGTGCAAAACAAGTATAAAAGGAGAGTGTTATACCTCTTGAAGGGAAGACACAAATGAGGCAATAAATGAAGCCAAGACCACCTTCTAGAGCTCAAAAAGGGTCTCAAGTAACCTTATCCCAAATATAAGCAACTTTGGTTAAGGGTTTATAGGCAAACTTGAGGTGTATCTATGCTTGTATGCACAAAAGTTGAAGAGAGAGAGTGGGAGAGAGAGAGAGAGAAATATATATATATATATATATAGAGAGAGAGAGAGAGAGAGAATTTTGTTCTAAAATTTGTAACCTTCAAAAATGGGGAAGGAACCCCCCTATATATAGAAAAACAAGCTTCGAGCTTAGAAACATCCCACCTTGCATGTGTAGGGAGATGTAGCTCAATGTGCTAACAGCTGGCACAACTGTCAACAAATATCTGGAAAAAGACACTGGTGGCCGTCAGCCACCACTGGTAACCGACCGGCCTCACCAATGGCCGACAACCATGAGCCATGGCCGACAGCCTATGGTGGTGGCCGACAGGTCACCACAAGTTCTAGGCTTCAAACAACAAGGTTTTGGTCCAAAATAACGCACAAAAGGGACAAGCTTTAAAGGCTCAAAGACAAGGCATTCCATTGAGGACTTCAGCCACTCAAAGTGAACATATCGAGTGCAAAAACGATGACGTCTAGGTCTTGAGGTCAGTCAAAAATGGGGTATCTACAGTTGCCCCTCTTTAACAAAGCTCGAAATCATGAAATGACGTGAGTGAATGTCAAAGCCCGAAAACGACCCATTTTGACATTGCTGTAAGACTTGGGCAAACAAACAAAATGCATATGTAGTTGGTTGAACCCAAGGGTTGCCTACGTATCCCGTTGCAGGGAATCAAACGAGCATAGTTCAGGAGGCAAGATGCGAATGATACACAATCTAATAAAAAAATATAAATGATATACAATGTAATGAAATAATCAAACCACAAGCACTGCAAAACCACAACTATCATAAAGGATTGGCGATGCAAATCAAACTACATTTTATATAGAAAAGGTGCCGGAGCACTTTAACCACAATTCTTGCGGAATAGGCGCATGCACATACAAAACTATGTTTTTCGTAGAAAGAGAAAGAGTAAAAGTAATTTGGTGGTATGATATAAGTGACGAATGACCTGCTGAGGAAAGATCGTGATCCTAAATGTTGAATGCAACAAAACAAAGTACAATGCAATGGATGCAATGGATCTAGTGAATAAAGGGGCATGCCAAACCACATCTTGCCTAGAAAAGGCATGGACACAAAACAAACCATGTCTAACACAGAAAAGGTGTCGAAATCCTGAGACCACAATTCTTGCAGAATAGGCGCATACACATGCAAAACTATGTTTTAACGAGGGAAAGGTATGAGCACATGCCAAACTGAGCTTAACATGGAAAGGCCGGTATGATGCAAAGAATGCCATGGACAACGTAGCAGATGAATATAGGTGACATACTCCAACCACGTTGGAATCGTGAGGGGAGGAAGATCAAATCCCAAACACGCTGAAATCGTGTGAAGAAGGGGACACTCAAACCACGCTGAAATCGTGAGAAAAGGTCCTAAGAAAACTACTAAGGGGCGCGTTCCACGCGTCCTGAGATAAATTCCAAACACATTGAAATCATGTGAGGAAAAGAACACTCTAACCATGTTGAAATCGTGAGAAGAGGTCCTAAGAAAACTGCTCAGGGTCCGCGTCCCACGCGTCCTGAGAAAAGTTCTAAACACGTTGAAATCGTGTGAGGAAAGGAACACTCTAACCACGCTGAAATCATGAGAAGAGGTCTTGGAAAAACCGATAAATTCCAAACACACTGAAATTGTGTGAGGAAAAGAAATACTCTAACCACACTGAAATTGTGAGAAGTGGTCCTAAGAAAAGCCAATCAGGGGCGTGTTCCATGCGTCCTGAGATAAATTCCAAACACGCTGAAATCGAGTGAGGTAAGGGACACTCTAACCACGTTGAAATCATGAGAAGAGGTCCTAAGAAAAGCCAATCAGGGGCGCGTTCCACGCTCCCTGAGTTAAATTCTAAACATGCTGAAATCATGTGAGGAAATGAACACTCTAACCATGCTGAAATCGTGAGAAGAGATCTAAGAAAAGCTAATCAGGGGCGCGTTCCACGCTCCCTAAGATAAATTTCAGACACGCCGAAATCGTGTGAGGAAAGGGACACTCTAACCACGCTGAAATTGTGAAAAGAGGTCCTAAGAAAAGCCATCAGGAGCGCGTTCCACGCATCCTGAAATAAATTCCAAACACGTTGAAATCGTGTGAGGAAAGGGACGCTCTAACCACACTGAAATCGTGAGAAGAGGTCCAAAGAAAAGCCATCAGGAGCGTGTTCCACGTATCCTGAGATAAATTCCAAACACGGTGAAATCATGTGAAGAAATGGACACTCTAACCACACCGAAATCGTGAGAAGAGGTCCAAAGAAAAACCGTCAAGAGCGCGTTTCAATTTAATTTTGCGGGGCATGGGGTAATCCCTCCACAATATTTGATCTCAGCTTTGAAAGCATATAAATTGTTACAAAAATGTTGTCAGGGGTATTTGTGTAGCATTTTGAATAGACAACAAGCAGATGTGTGTGTTGATACAATTCCAATTGTCTATGAGTTCCCGAATTTTTTTTCGAAGGAGTTACCAGGAGAGTTAGTGGATCGTGAAATTGAATTTACAATTGATGTAGTGTCAGGAACTCAACCTATTTCGAAAACTCCTTATAGAATGTCACCAGCTGAAATGAAAGAATTGAAGGTACCATTGCAAAGCCTACTTGATAAAGGGTTTATTCGCCCGAGTACCTCTCATTGGGGCACACCAGTTCTTTTTGTAAAGAAGAAAGATGGGATCCTTAGGTTATGTGTGGACTACCGGGAGCTCTATAAAGTAACTGTAAAGAGTAAGTATCCCTTGCTCAGAATCGATGATTTATTTGATCAACTCCAAGGTGCGCAAGTCTTTCGAAAATAGATTTGAGATTCGGTATCACCAATTAAAGGTAAAAGCCGAAGATATTGAGAAGACTGATTTTCGAACCTGATACGAGCATTATGAATTTCTGGTTTTGCCGTTTGGGGTTACCAATGCACCGGCAACCTTCATGGATTTGATGAATCGTGTTTTTAAACCGTATTTGGATGAATTCGTAGTTGTGTTCATTGATGACATCCTCATTTATTCAAAAAACACGGAAGCTCATGAGAATCATCTACGATTAATTCTCCAGACACTTAGAGAGAAGAAATTATATGAAAAATTGAAGAAATGTGAGTTTTGCTTATATGAAGTAGTGTTTTGGGGGCGTGTAATAAATAAGGAGGGTGTTTCTGTTGACCCATACCAGATCGAAGCTATTGTGAATTGGCCAACTCTTACGAATGTGGTAGAGGTGCATAGCTTCTTAGGTTTGGTCGGGTATTACCAGAGATTTGTTAAATACTTTTCTAAAATTGATGTGTCGCTTACCTAATTGACCCAGAAGGGTGTTTCGTTTGATTGGTCAGAATAGAAGGAGTCTACCTTTCCGGAGTTAAAGACAAGGCTAACTACAGCACCAGTTCTTGCTTTACCATCTGGAACAGAGGGATTTTTGATTTTTAGTGATGCTTTTAACAAAGGATTGGGCTGTGTACTCATGCAGAATGGAAGGGTCATCGTGTATGCTTCTCGCCAACTCAAGCCCCATGAAAAGAATTATCCCACACACAACTTAGAGTTAGCGACAGTGGTCTTTGCTTTGAAGATGTGGCGGCATTATTTGTATGGCACCACATGTGAGGTTTATACACATTATAAAAGCCTCAAGTATATCTTTACTCGAAAGGAGTTAAATATGCGACAAAGATGGTGGTTAGAGCTTATCAAGGATTATGATCTACAAACACATTACCACCCCGGTAAGGCTAATACAGTTGCGGATGCTCTTAGCCGAAAAGGTATGGGGAATTTGACAAGTTTGCTCACATGGCGGAGAGAATTGCTACTTGATTTGGAAATCATGGATATGGAAATTGTGCTACATGGTCAAGATGCAGTATTAGCAGCAATGTCAGCTCAACCGGCACTCATTGAAGAAATCAAACAAAGACAAATGGAAGATGACTTGCTGAAACAAATATATGATGAGATAGAAACAAGGCCAAGGCTTGGGTACACCTTTGAAAATTTAGTGTTAAAATTTAACGACAGATTGTGTATCCCAAATGTGCCAAAAATTAAGAGAAGGATTATGGCAGAAGCTTAAACATCTAAATTTGCATTGCATCCCGGTAATACTAAAATGCACCAAGGTCTGAAGCAAAATTTTTGGTGGCCTAGTATGATGAAAGAAATTGCAGAATTTGTTTCAAAATGTTTGCAATGTCAGCAAGTAAAAGCGAAGCACCAAAGACCAGCAGGTTTACTTCAACCTCTCCCCATCCCAGAGTGGAAGTGGAGACACCTAACGATGGATTTTATTGTTGGCTTACCCCGAACTCCCCAAGGTATGAACTCCATATGGGTTATTGTTGACAGACTAACTAAATTAGCTCATTTCTTACTTGTGAAAACTCAATACAATGTATATAAGCTTGCTACTGTGTATGTGAATGAAATTGGGCGGTTACATGGTGTTCTAATTTCAATTGTGCCCGATAGAGATCTGAAATTTATATCAAGATTTTGGCAGAGTTTACAGGATGCTATGGGAACAGAGTTGAAATTCAGTATATCCTTTCACTCCCAAACTGATGGCTAATCCCAAAGAACAATACAAACATTGGAAGGTATGCTTCGGATGTGTGTCTTGGACTTCCAGGGGAGTTGGGAAACTTATCTACCATTGGCGGAGTTTGCATACAACAATAGTTACCACTCAAGCATAGGAATGGCACCCTATGAAGCTTTGTACGAGAGGAAATGTCATTCCCAAGTGTGTTGGACTAAAGCCGGTGATAGGTCATTATTTAGGCCTAAAATTGTATAATTAACGATGGAGAAAATCAGAATCATTCAAGAAAGATTGAAAACCGCCCAAAGTAGGCAAAAGAATTATGCGGATCATCGACGAAGGGACTTGGAATTTGAGGTGGGAAATTTTGTTTTTGTGAAAGTCACCCTGATGAAAGGACACACAAGATTCGGCAAGAAAGGTAAATTAGCACCCAGGTATGCAAGTCCGTTTCCAATCCTGGAAAGAGTGGGTCCATTAGCCTATCGTGTTGCTCTTGCACCGAGTATGGAGAAAATACATAACGTGTTTCATGTATCTATGTTACAGGGTTACCTCCAAGATCCATCCCATATTATAGACTACTGTCAAATTGCTTTGGATGACAACTTGATCTACGACAAGAAACCAATTCAAATTTTGGATCAACAAGTGAAGCAACCATGGAACAAAGCAATTCCAATGGTAAAAGTTGAATGGCAAGAACAATACGGGAATGAAGCCACTTGGGAAAGACAAGAAGAAATGAGTCTAAATTAAGCTTAATTAAAAATTAAGCCTAAATCATTCCAGTTAATTTGTTACGAATCAATTTTTTTACAAAACTTCATATAATGTCCTAAAAATCATGCTAATCATAACTATAAAGTCAATTTCGGTTTATCGCGCCTCTAAGGCTTCCAATTTTCAGTCCAAGGTCACAATTTCAATAGATTCTCTCATAACCAACATATATAACTTTATAAACTAATAATTCACACATATTTCACATCAAGCACATAAACACACAGATAATCGCACATATAATGAGGGAGTTTAAGCATATAAGAGGGTCGACTTATTACACTCTTCCGCTTAAAGAAGTTTGGTCGCTCAAACTTGTTTTGTCTTAAGGTGCAAATAATTTCGGACACTGTTGTCATAACTCAAGTCTTATTAGATGTAATGGATACACATATGAGCCTAGAGTAAACACTTAGACTCAAATATCACTACAAGAATTTTCACTTTTGGCAACTAAATTTTTAGTCGCCAAAAGTCAATTTTTAGTCACCGAAGCCTTTTAGCGACTAAATTATTTGGTCGCAACATTAGTCGCGGAAGAATTGTCGGGAAATGTAATTGGCGACTAAAAAATTGCCGACTAAATTTTTTGTCGCCAAAAGGTTGAAAAAAAAAATTAAATAGCACATTTTCGGCGACCAATTTTTTTTGTCGCCAAAAGCTTTAGTTATTGTTAATGACTAAACATTTAGTCGTGAAATTTTTTTTTAACTACTAAATATATTAGTCGCCTAAAGTAAATACTTGTGTTTTCGCTACTAAAATTTCAGTCACCTAAAGTCAAATATTTTTGGCTACTAAAGGTTTAGTCACCTAAAGTGTTATGTTTTTGGCTTCTAAAATTTTTGTCGGCAAATAGTTTTTGTTTTGGCTACTAAATATTTGGTCGACTAAAGTCCCACATTTTTCGCTACTAAATTTTTTGTCGGCAAAAGTGTTTTTATTCTTCAACTTTTCTTTTTATCTACGAAATATTTTAGTCTCCAAATGTTTGATTTTCTTTTGGCTACAAAAGTTTTAGTCACCAAATGTTTGATTTTCTTTTGGCTACAAAAGTTTTAGTCACCAAATGTTTGATTTTCTTTTGGCTACAAAAAATTTAGTCGCCAAATGTTTTATTTATTTTTTATTTTTTTATTTTTGACTACAAAACTTTTATTCGCCCAAACTATTTTCCCAATTTCTTTTTAGCTACTAATTGTTTAGTTGCCAAAAACCTGATCTTATGTTTTATTACAAAATTATAATTTCTCCACAACGTGTCTATATTCCATGCAACCTGTAATACGTATATAATTAAAATGATATGTATACTATCAATCATTCCGCAATCTACATCTATATACAAAAAATTAATAACTTTAAATGTCAAAGTCCATACAAACCAACTATTGTCCAAACTAAAATAATACAAAATATAGAATCATACAAAAATCAAAGCCCTCCGTATACAAAAAATACATTTACTACTTTGTGAGTGATTTTCCGACCACACTGCCAATCAAGCACCCAGCTGGAGAACACTGGCAGAATAGACTAAGCCCGAACGACCTGCAACAGAAAGAAAAGATCCCGGCGGTGGCTTATCCACCCGGAGGCACTCCGGCGATCAAGTTAGTTATCTCTCAAAGATATCAGAAGTGCTCAACTCACTATTTAGAATACAAATTGCATACCCTAGACCCATAGAGGTGCCTTTCTTTTATAGCAAACTCAATCCTAGTCCGAATAGAAGCCTAGCTCTAATGGACTTAGGCTTATTGCTAATCTTGGACTCCCAGTAGGATTAGGATAAACTCTCTAAGAGTCTTATCTTAATCCAAACTGAAGTCTTCTCCCATTTTAGGACTCTTGTCCCTTATCCGCTTATATCGAATTCTGGTATTGCCGCAAAATACCTCGGTAGTGCCCCAAATATCTCGACAAACATGATCTGCCCACGTAGCACCTCGGCTAACAACCTCGGCCATATGGACTACCCCAAAAAATATGTCCCCACAACTACCATGCAAAATGACCATTTGCCATGGTATAAATTACCATCGTAATCTGTACCACGACAAAAGGTGATGTATGTACCATGACAAAAGGTCATATATATATACGACGACAAATGGTCATATATGTACCACAACAGAAGGTGATATATGTACCATGCCAGTAATTATCAGTTGGTTGTCAAAAGTTTTTTGTATCAGTAATAGTAAACTACACAAAAGCTAAGAATGACAAAAGTATTAGTTCTATACAAAAGTGAAATTCCTTCTTCATACACTAAAATGGATTATCCACAAGTTCATGAAACAAAGCCATCTAAAAAAAAGAGCAATTGATTAGAAAATATCAATTTAGTCAGCCATAGGGAAAACGTTCTAACATGCATTTAAGGTAGAACAATGTAGAAATGTCTTGTTGGAAATAAAAGCATATATATATATATGTGTGTGTGTGTGTGTGTGTGTGTGTCACGCCCAGAACTCGCCCCTAAAAGTTTGGGCATGACCACCTCAGAAAAACGGACATAAAACCTGATGAATATAATCTACGGGGCCTGAACGGAAGCATTTAATAGTATATAATAGCAAACAAAAATAATAATCATAATAACAATATATCCATTGAGCTACCACTACCATGCCAGGATCACAAACAGAACAAAATGCAGTTAAATATGCAGTGTCGTGCACCTGAAGATAGCTATGTATATATACATATACGCCGATCTTAACAGACATTTAGGGTACAAATTAAAACTAGCAAAACTCCATAACTTGAACAATCAACATCTAAGGGCCTAGATACTCAGGGTTTGACAACTGGGTAACAAAAGCCACAAGTGAAGGTTGATCTCCAGGTTGAGTGCCTACAGAAACAAACATAAAATAGAGTGAGTCAAGCTCAGTGAATAATAATACATAACAATTCAATGCTCAACGTGAATTATAATCCATATCCGTGTGTTTATCAATAAAGAGAACATATGGTTTATTTGTTTCTGTATGCATAGCTAAGTATCTTTTTTAGAAAACTTGTCATATCTTGAACATTTGGGGTTCCATAGTGCATCTAGGCATTTTGGGGAAAATTATCCGGCAAGCATATCATATTATAAACATATCATAAGTTCATAGCATTTTTCTCATTTCAGAAATTACTTATCATATGAAACATTTCGTAACTCCAAATACGGATTTCATCAAAGTCATTTATATTTTAAGTATCTTTTGCGGAACGACCTTGAAATCCTTAACAAAATGGCATGAAGCTCTTATCAAAACGGCACAAAGCCCTTGAAACACATTGGCATTAAAGCCCTGAAACATATGGCATAAAAGCCCTTGGAACATCTGGCACAATAGCCCCTTGAAACATATGGCATAAAAAGCCCTTGAAAGATGGCATATAGCCCTTGAAAAGTTGGCATGAAGCCCTTGGAATGGCATAAAGCCCTTGTAATGGCACAAAGCCCTTGTAACTTGTGATGGCATAAAGCCCATGGAATGGCATAAAGCCCTTGTAACTTGTGATGGCATAAAGCCCTTGTAATGGCATAAAGCCCTTGTAACTTGTAATGGCATAAAACCCATGTAACTTGTAATGGCATAAGCCCATGTAACTTGTAATGGCATAAAACCCATGAAACTTGTAATGGCATAAGCCCATGAAACTTGTAATGGCATAAGCCCATGTAACTTGTAATGGCATAAAGCCCATGTAACTTGTAATGGCATAAAGCCCTTGTAATGAGGATGATTTCAGTCTTCTTAAAGTATCAGTATGCAATAATGCACATAAGTTTCCCATGGCCTGATTACAAATTAATACAGGTGTCTCGCGAACAACTGGATAATATTAATCATAACAATTATTAACTGAGGCCACATAATAATATTAAATATTGCATGCGTGTCATAGGTTCTTGATGACCTCGGGTCCATAAGTAACACAATAGAATAATCTCAGTTTCATACAGATACTTGGCTTAAAGATGAACATAATTCTATTTATTCATTAAGAAACGATGTAGTTTGCTTATAGATAATAGAGAATTATTATTCGCTAGTGATAGAACGAAGTCATTCCAAAGTCATACCAATATATGCCAATCTTTCAACGTTCACATTGACTTTCACTCATCATAATTGTTCATGTAACATGTTCGTGTAACACTTACAAGAAACAGAGCGTTAGTGATAATAATCATCAATAATAAATAAAATGTACATCTCCGTACTATTACTCACAGTGCATTGGTGGAGCATTTATTCCTCCCGAAGCGTGTCCTACACACATATGAAGTCGCACATTAATTCTTTAAATCATTTCCCCTAATTTCCTTTCTCAATTTAACATGATTTATGCTGCCCATAACAAGGTTCATTCGTAAATTTTTAGCATTATTGCAAAACATCTCAGAAATCCAATTAAACTTGTACACGTATAACTCAACCCACCAATTCCATGATTCTATTTCCAATTTGAGCAAAATCATTCTTTATCATCACAAATTCATCTAGGGTTTCAAGAACATAAAGTTTTTCATAAAAAATTCATTATTCTCATATCATGACCTTACATCCCAATTCCCTCCTTGATTATACATCTAGGGATCATACCCCATCACTTTAACCCATCAATTGAACCTTCAATGTTTCAAACTCAAAATTCCCAAAATCTCATAATTTCCTCTATATACTCAAAATGAAAATTTATACATTTATACAATGAAAATACCTCAAATCTAACCATGGATGTAAGTATTGAAGAGAAATAGAACCCCTACCTCAATAATCAAGCAAAAGAGTGAGCTTGGAAAGAAGCCTTCGCAAATCCAAGTACCAATCGGGTAAAAACATTGATCCTCCCTTGTTCTTCATCCTTGATGCCAAAAACCATGGTGGATCGTGATCAAAGTAAAGGAATTCAAGGGTTTGGGGGCTAGGGTTTCGGACATGGAAGAGAGGAAGGAAGAGGAAAGAAGAAAAACATCTAAAATGATCCAAAATCCCGTTTTTAAAGCTGCTGGTCCGAAAAACCCGCTCGAGCGCACATCTTCACGCTCGAGCGTACATGCATTCAGCACAGATGTCAAAACTTCAAATAGGCATAACTCTCCCATCCGGACTCCGTTTTAAGTCGTTCTTGTGCTCAAATTGAAGCCCCAAAAATAAGCTTTCCAATGGTTCCAACCTCACATCCAAATTCAAAGTGTGGAAAAAGAAAAGGGCAAAAGAGTGATGGCTGATCGTAGACAAAATATTCAAACTAAAGTTTTTGATCCAATCTTACTCTACCATCATATTACCACCACAATCAAGACCCCAAAATAAAATAACGAGGTTCCAAATACACCACTACAATGTCAAGGGAAATCTTACTTCTCACGCTCGAGCGTCGCTTCAACCGCTCGAGCGCGCACAGACCAATAAAGCAGTCCGCTCGAGCGTCAAATTCTCCGCTCGAGCGGAGATTCACATCTCCCAGAATCTCAGGCCGTCTGCAAAATTGCTGAGAACCCCAAAAGTCCGCTCGAGCGTAAACTCCTCCGCTCGAGCGGAGGGAAAAATTCTGGGTCGTCACATCCTTCCCGCCTTAAGAAATTTCGTCCTCGAAATTGAAGAAACCAAATAGAAGACAGTTCAACCATAAACGGAAACACACCCTGCAATGTTCCAAAACTAGATCCACACTTGGGATTAGATAGGGTCACAAATACTTTCGATCAACACATACATATCAGAATTTCAACGGGTAAGGAGCAACACTAGCCATTTATAATCCCAAAGTCCATAATAACTTCTCAATTAACAACAAATTTTCAATTACACTTCACTTAACGGCATCATCAATTCTTTAGTCCACTTGACATTTAAAAAAAAAACAAAAACAGTGATGACCATCATACAATTACTCCTTAAAAACAATTACGTAGAGGAGTTCCTACTTAACTTCAAGAGAGGCCAAACAAACATACCTTAAGTTTTAGGATATCTATACCCTCTTTCACTTTCTCATTTGCTCCCTAGAAGATCTATGCTCTTCTTTTCAACCCTTATTCCTTACGTATGAAGACTTAGGTATACATATAGATAGTCATATATAAAAACATATAGGACAAAATCCAATTGTTAAATCATTCCGAAATTGAAATCTCGTAACCATACTTAAGATTACATAAAATTATGCTAATCACAGATACATAATCAATTCAAATAATTAAACCTTTAAGGCTTCCAATTCCTTATTCGATTATTCTAAGTATAACAGATACGTTTCTTGTTAAACAGATAGGCATCCTTAAACATAGTTCCACTATTTAGTCTTAACTGCTCAGGGGATTTCACCGTAAACATTTAAAGGTACAAAACAAGGACTGAAAACATGATTTATAAATTCCTATAGCATACATTAATTCCTTAAGTGAATCTTATAAGGCAATTTACTCGGTGCTACATGACCCTTACGGTTATGTATAGTTCTCAAAACAACTTAATTACGTGGTCAAATAAAAATCCGATTTTGCATCATTGAACCAGATCTTATAACCTACCAAATAAGGTTCTGCCTAAGAGGCACGATATATTCCATTTCACCAGTCCCCAATACAGTGATAAGCTCAAAGTCATATTTCATTTCCAAAAACATATCAAAATCATATCGTTATGTGGAGTCAAAACCACATTTACTAATTGTTGACAAGATTGGAACGGTGGGAAGAAGAATCCCCATTATAAACACCTGATCATGCCGTCATAAGTTCAAATCTGGATAATATATACAGTTATCAAACAAGGCTAGAAATCGAATTCAAAATCTTACTTGATTAATCAATCATAACCATAAGGTATGATATTTTCCTTTGCTAACACTTTTTCTTGTCATAGCACAAATTAATTTGGCCTCTTCTCTTCTCTTTTTTTTTTTTTTTATCTTTCAAACGATTCTTCTTTTTCTTACTGGAAGACACGAGGTCAATCACATGGTTTCGTATTCACATCATAACTGCCATATAAGTGATATAGGACAATGTCATAATTGCTAACATTTGCATAGTTACACAGATAGTTCACATGAATGATTTTCTCAATCTTAAATCACTTAATATACAAAAACAGAATTTGAATTCTTGCAGTAGCTTAGCTATTTACCGATCATTTAGTTTGACGTCGAAGTAGTCAATAGCTACTCTATCTCTTTTTTTTTGTCTCGTGTAAGTAGACACGAGATGTGGGTAAGGTCCTTTATATCATTCAATCATTTTTACACGAAATCCTGATCGCAAATTACAGGATACACGTAAACAAATCAGCTTACAGACTTCAAATCACAAATCATGGATTCCATAATCGATCCTGATTGCACATAAACGAAACAGATAAATAGAAACATATTCATAAATATTCCTAGTTATACTTGAATCAAAAACAGAAATCAGAGTTTATGCTTGATCATAATCCACCCGTACAAGACCGTCGGTGGCACCATCCGTACAAGACCGTCGATGGCAAAACATATCTTGTAACATACTGAACCCATCATCATTCCTTAATTTGTAACATAACATATCAGAAAATAAAGCATTGCTTGTCATATCATGTCATTGTCATGCGCTTAACAAAATAGGATAATCAAAGTACATATCCCAATATTTTGTTTTCAAATCATAGGTCCATACAGTACCATGACAAGGAAGACATAACTGTATCATAACTATTCCATACTTAGTATTTACGCAATTTGCAAATCATCTAAATAAACGATAGGTAACTATCAGTTCAAAATCAACCAAAAATTGCATGTGCATTACTCACCAATCACTTTCCCTTTTCATTTTGTCTAACCAACCCGAGGTGATCCTCTATCCTTATTTCCGCCATGCTCTACACAACAATCAATCAAAATATACACAAGGAATGTACAATAAACATGACTCATAATCGTTAACGTGAACAAATTACATTTACCGTTGCTATCCATCTTTTCGTATGTACTAAGGATGTCATGCATGAAGCCTAAGTCTTCTCTAGACATCCTACAGCTCAATGGATCCGTGTGTGAGATAGCAACTCGTGCTTTGATACCACTTGTCACGCCCAGAACTCGCCCCTAAAAGTTTGGGCATGACCACCTCAGAAAAACGGACATAAAACCTGATGAATATAATCTACGGGGCCTGAACGGAAGCATTTAATAGTATATAATAGCAAACAAAAATAATAATCATAATAACAATATATCCATTGAGCTACCACTACCATGCCAGGATCACAAACAGAACAAAATGCAATTAAATATGCAGTGTCGTGCACCTGAAGATAGCTATGTATATATACATATACGCCGATCTTAACAGACATTTAGGGTACAAATTAAAACTAGCAAAACTCCATAACTTGAACAATCAACATCTAAGGGCTTAGATACTCAGGGTTTGACAACTGGGTAACAAAAGCCACAAGTGAAGGTTGATCTCCAGGTTGAGTGCCTACAGAAACAAACATAAAATAGAGTGAGTCAAGCTCAGTGAATAATAATACATAACAATTCAATGCTCAACGTGAATTATAATCCATATCCGTGTGTTTATCAATAAAGAGAACATATGGTTTACTTGTTTCTGTATGCATAGCTAAGTATCTTTTTTAGAAAACTTGTCATATCTTGAACATTCGGGGTTCCATAGTGCATCTAGGCATTTTGGGGAAAATTATCCGGCAAGCATATCATATTATAAACATATCATAAGTTCATAGCATTTTTCTCATTTCAGAAATTACTTATCATATGAAACATTTCGTAACTCCAAATACGGATTTCATCAAAGTCATTTATATTTTAAGTATCTTTTACGGAACGACCTTGAAATCCTTAACAAAATGGCATGAAGCTCTTATCAAAACGGCACAAAGCCCTTGAAACACATTGGCATTAAAGCCCTGAAACATATGGCATAAAAGCCCTTGGAACATCTGGCACAATAGCCCCTTGAAACATATGGCATAAAAAGCCCTTGAAAGATGGCATATAGCCCTTGAAAAGTTGGCATAAAGCCCTTGGAATGGCATAAAGCCCTTGTAATGGCACAAAGCCCTTGTAACTTGTGATGGCATAAAGCCCATGGAATGGCATAAAGCCCTTGTAACTTGTGATGGCATAAAGCCCTTGTAATGGCATAAAGCCCTTGTAACTTGTAATGGCATAAAACCCATGTAACTTGTAATGGCATAAGCCCATGTAACTTGTAATGGCATAAAGCCCATGAAACTTGTAATGGCATAAGCCCATGTAACTTGTAATGGCATAAAGCCCATGAAACTTGTAATGGCATAAGCCCATGTAACTTGTAATGGCATAAAGCCCATGTAACTTGTAATGGCATAAAGCCCTTGTAATGAGGATGATTTTAGTCTTCTTAAAGTATCAGTATGCAATAATGCACATAAGTTTCCCATGGCCTGATTACAAATTAATACAGGTGTCTCGCGAACAACTGGATAATATTAATCATAACAATTATTAACTGAGGCCACATAATAATATTAAATATTGCATGCGTGTCATAGGTTCTTGATGACCTCGGGTCCATAAGTAACACAATAGAATAATCTCAGTTTCATACAGATACTTGGCTTAAAGATGAACATAATTCTATTTATTCATTAAGAAACGACGTAGTTTGCTTATAGATAATAGAGAATTATTATTCGCTATTGATAGAACGAAGTCATTCCAAAGTCATACCAATATATGCCAATCTTTCAACGTTCACATTGACTTTCACTCATCATAATTGTTCATGTAACATGTTCGTGTAACACTTACAAGAAACAGAGCGTTAGTGATAATAATCATCAATAATAAATAAAATGTACATCTCCGTACTATTACTCACAGTGCATTGGTGGAGCATTTATTCCTCCCAAAGCGTGTCCTACACACATATGAAGTCACACATTAATTCTTTAAATCATTTCCCCTAATTTCCTTTCTCAATTTAACATGATTTATGCTGCCCATAACAAGGTTCATTCGTAAATTTTTAGCATTATTGCAAAACATCTCAGAAATCCAATTAAACTTGTACACGTATAACTCAACCCACCAATTCCATGATTCTATTTCCAATTTGAGCAAAATCATTCTTTATCATCACAAATTCATCTAGGGTTTCAAGAACATAAAGTTTTTCATAAAAAATTCATTATTCTCATATCATGACCTTACATCCCAATTCCCTCCTTGATTATACATCTAGGGATCATACCCCATCACTTTAACCCATCAATTGAACCTTCAATGTTTCAAACTCAAAATTCCCAAAATCTCATAATTTCCTCTATATACTCAAAATGAAAATTTATACATTTATACAATGAAAATACCTCAAATCTAACCATGGATGTAAGTATTGAAGAGAAATAGAACCCCTACCTCAATAATCAAGAAAAAGAGTGAGCTTGGAAAGAAGCCTTCGCAAATCCAAGTACCAATCGGGTAAAAACATTGATCCTCCCTTGTTCTTCATCCTTGATGCCAAAAACCATGGTGGATCGTGATCAAAGTAAAGGAATTCAAGGGTTTGGGGGCTAGGGTTTCGGACATGGAAGAGAGGAAGGAAGAGGAAAGAAGAAAAACATCTAAAATGATCCAAAATCCCGTTTTTAAAGCTGCTGGTCCGAAAAACCCGCTCGAGCGCACATATTCACGCTCGAGCGTACATGCATTCAGCACAGATGTCAAAACTTCAAATAGGCATAACTCTCCCATCCGGACTCCGTTTTAAGTCGTTCTTGTGCTCAAATTAAAGCCCCAAAAATAAGCTTTCCAATGGTTCCAACCTCACATCCAAATTCAAAGTGTGGAAAAAGAAAAGGGCAAAAGAGTGATGGCTGATCGTAGACAAAATATTCAAACTAAAGTTTTTGATCCAATCTTACTCTACCATCATATTACCACCACAATCAAGACCCCAAAATAAAATAACGAGGTTCCAAATACACCACTACAATGTCAAGGGAAATCTTACTTCTCACGCTCGAGCGTTGCTTCAACCGCTCGAGCGCGCACAGACCAATAAAGCAGTCCGCTCGAGCGTCAAATTCTCCGCTCGAGCGGAGATTCACATCTCCCAGAATCTCAGGCCGTCTGCAAATTGCTGAGAACCCCAAAAGTCCGCTCGAGCGTAAACTCCTCCGCTCGAGCGGAGGGAAAAATTCTGGGTCGTCACAGTGTGTGTGTGTCATGCAATATTTATTCCAACCAATTGTACAAACAATCTATTATGTAATTTTTTTCGTGCTATAAATATACAAACGCAATTATTAGAATATGTGGATGTTATTTTCATAAAGTTGTCGCTCTTTAAACTAAGTGTTAGGCATTTTTTGACTAAATGTAAGGCATTTTTGGCTCTAATTGCCAACCTACGGGTCCGAATTAAATTATGTTTGTTGTCATTGGTCCTATTTGTCATGGGAAAGCTGTCTGTGATAACCATATTGTGGTTCGGGGGCTGTTTTGAATTTTTGCCCCTGGAACGCCTTTTTTCGACTAAGTTTAAGGTAATTTGGGCTCTAACTCCTAACCTACGGGTCTAAATTACATTATGTCTATTGTCACAGGTCCTAATTGTCATGGAGAAGCTGTCCGTGATAGCCATAATGTGGTGAGGGGGCTGTTTTGAATTTTTGCTCCTAGAACGCCCTTTTTCGACTAAGTTTAAGGCGTATTCGACTCAAACTCCAAACCTACGGGTCCGAATTACATTATGTCTATTGTCACAAGTCATATTTGTCAAGGGGAAGATGTTCGTGGGAGCCACATGGTGGTTTGGGGGCAGTTTTGAATTTTTGCCTCCGGAATGCCTTTTTTCGACTAAGTTTAAGGCGTTTTTGGTGCTAACTCCTAGCCTACGGATCTGAATTACATTTGTTCTTTATCACAAGTCCTATTTGTCATGGGAAAACTATCTGTGAGAGCCAAATGGTGGTTCAGGGGCTGCTTTGAATTTTTGCCCCCAGAACGCTATTTTTCGACTAAGTTTAAGGCGTTTTCGGCTCAAACTCCAAGCCTACGGCTCTGAATTACATTTCGTCTGTTGTCCCAGGTTCTAATTGTCATGAGAAAGCTGTCCATGACAGCCATACGATGGTGAGGGGACTGTTTTGAATTTTCATCCCCAGAACGCCATTTTTCGACTAAGTGTAAGGCATATTTGGCTCTAACTCCCAACCTACGGGTCCAAATAAAATTCTGTCTATTGTCATAGGTCCTATTTGTCACAGGGAAGCTATCCATGACAGCCATACCGTGAATTTTCATACTGTTTGGAGCTTGTTTTGAATTTTCACCCTCAGAATGCCTTTTTTCGACCAAGTTTAAGGCGTTTTTGACTCTAACTCCCAATATACGGGTGTGAATTACATTCCGTCAATTGTCACAGGTCCTAATTGTCATGGGGAAGCTGTCTGTGACAACCATACAGTGGTGAGGGGGTTATTTTGAATTTTCGCCCTTGGAACACCCTTTTTCGACTAAGTTGAAGGTGTTTTCAACACTAACTCCCAACCTACAGGTCCGAATTACATTCCATTTGTTGTCACAGGTCCTATTTCTGAAGATGTGCTAATTAAGGTGTTTTGTGAGGGTCCTATGTGTTTTTTTTTTTTTTTTTTTTTAAGTTTATCATATAATGAAATTCCATTGTTTCTATAACATGGAAAATTTGCATCAATAAATATTCTCCCCGCTTCTCTTCTTTTTTTACATAATTAATTAATTAGTTAATGAATTAATGTGTTATTTCTTTTCTCCTCTTATTTGCATAAAGTCAAAACAATTCCAAGTGGTCCAAAACAATAATGTCAATCTGTGAAGTATTTTTGTAGAAGTTTTAGTATCATATGAATAAAATTCTTCTTACCAAATACGATGATGACTGTCTGAACCCTGCAATAATGTTGTGAGTCGAAAAACCACGCTGTTCAGATGATTAAGTTGTTCTTGTTGTTGCTCCCTTGCTTTTTTTTCCTTCTTCTACTTCTTTCATCAGCTCCTCTCTCTCCCTCTTCATCTCTTCACGTTCTCTCTAGCACACTTCTTTCTCCTTCATCAAATAATAACTAACTTCTAAATAGGCCAATTTGTCATTGTAGTCCATACCTTTTAGCTTAAACACAGTAATGATTGAAAACCAATTGACTCGACATTAATGTATGATAAGTTTCTCTGCTTAAAAATGAGACCTCTTTCAATTCAATTTCAAGTGGTAGCCGATCATGCACTACCAAGTGCACTTAATAAACCATACACTAAGATTTTCATATTTAAACCCTTAATATAATTATTAAAGAACTCCCAAGTCTCTTCAATATTGATGAATATCATCAATTCTACTAGCAGAATTAACTCTTTGAACACTAGTGGGACTGGGACTTACAATGGTTCACATGAGACATTTTCTTCATAAATCAGGTTTCTATAAATCACCAAATACTCCCAAAATTCAATGGATCGGTCATCCAGGCTTCCAAAAGATTAAATATCAAAAAAATAAAAAATAAATAAATAAAACAACAACAACAACAAGAACGCCCAAATAGTACACATTAAATATCAAATGATGAAAAAAAATTCAACACAACAATATTTATGTACTTTGTGTTTATTATTACTGTTGTTTTCTTTTCTAGGATGTTTATTTTCTATATTTTCTAGGTGGCACTAGTCCTTGGGGTATGAGGGGTGCCCACATAATGTCTTGCAATGATCTTAGGTCTGACACAATATAAATGTAAGGTTGATTTTCAAGGCTATTAAAAGTTGTACCCTCTCTAAGGAATATCATGCTTTAGAGTTGTGCCTTCACTAAAAATGTTGTTTATTAGGTCAGGATTCTCACTGAAGGGCCCCTTTTCCTGACAAAAAAGCTAATTTCAATCATTAGAAGGGAAGTCTTTCCATGCATATGAATTAATGGCAGAGCTACAGCCATTCACTCAATACTACTCACCCATATGAATAGTCCTTATAATGCAAGTCTAAATTTTGCAACCTTTGTTTTAGTTTTGCCACAAATTATGACAATCATGGGCTGCTAAGGTGCTGCATTTGCATCTAAGCAGTGGACAAAGCGTTCCAATCTAATATAAACCTTCTACAACCAACCAAGAGGTTAAGTGAGATGAGACAATGCCTCTAGTAATGCTACTGACCTAGTTATTCTTAATAACATTGTAAAACAAAGTAATAATTGTACAACACCAAATGAAGGGTCATCATCCAGAGCTCGAGACACTTTCAAAACTTAGATCACAAGTTTTAAATTGTCGAAAGAACCATTCCTCATCACCCATATGTAAAGACAAGTACACACATAACACAACAAAGTTCAAAATCTAGTATCCAAAAAAAAGCTGCAATATCAAGTTTGCAGTTAAGCCTGTTAGATCATTAAAAAGATATTCCATCACATAACAAAAAACAATGTAATATAACAATGACTCATTACATAATTGTTCAACCAAAATAATTTTATATCAATCAATTTAAACCAAAAATTTTACCAGTTTGTTAATGTTTGTATCATACTCCCTAATTGCCTGGGTCTTAGATCCCTACTTGCTACTATAGACACCCCATGTTTGACCGACCTTAAGACTCAGACGTCATCGATTGAGCGCTCGGTGATAGTGCGTGTTGTGCTCGTTTCGAGTTTCTGGAGTTTTGGCTGGGTACCTTGCCTCCGGGCCTCTGAACTCTTTCGACTTTGGCTCGGTTTACGGACCGAACCTTGTTTCTCTTCCCTGGAGGGAGGTGGTGGTCTCGTAGACCACTTTTTGTGGTCGTAGACCACTTTTTCTACTTGGAGACTAGTTTCTGATTTTCAGAGCCTTCAGCCGCGAGCCTTGTCTCGGGACCGCTTAACATTCTCCGTTTCGCGTGGTTTTTGAACCACACCTTGTTTCCTTGGCCTAGAGGGCCACTGTGGTTTGGGAGACCACTTTTGGTGCTTGTCAGCTAGTTTTCGAGGCTCCCGGCTGTGCGCTTTGCCTCCCGAACTTTCGTCTTGCATCCGTTTTGGTTTGTTTTTGGTACAAACCTTATTTTTGGTACAAACCTTGTTTTCCTTGTTTGGAAAGTGGTACAAGGGTGGGAGACTAGTTTTTCCCCCCGCAAACCACTTTTCTTCCTTCCAGTTAGTTTTCTGGTCAGACAACTGGTCTCCCTGGTCTTTGGACCATCAAAAGTGACCAGCCACCACATCATTTGCTTGTTTTCATGCTGCTAACCTTCTCCCACCATGGCCGACCACTTTCATTTTTGGGAGACCACTTATTGTGTTCGGTCGACCACTTCAAGTGGTCGGCTGCTTTTTGTCACTTTTTTGGAGATATTTTCTTCCAGCTGGCACAGCTGGATGGCCTTGAACCCTTAGCTTCTTCAAGAAGCTTGAGCCTTGCTTCTCTATAAGAGGGAGGCTCCCCCTCCCTCCTCCAGGTTCAAATTTGGTGCATTGAGATATACATACACATATATCTCTATATCTCTCTTGGTCTCATATTTGTGCCTTAAAGTGTAATTTCTTCATACTTTAACACACAAACACACACTCAAACACCATCCTTTTGTTGATGAGGTTCTTAGGAGCTAGTTTTGAAGTTTTTGGTTTGGTTTGTGCTTGAAAAACCTGCTGGAGTTGTGGTTTTGAAGGTGGTCTACAAGGGTGAGCCTTTAACCCTTTAGACCCTTTGTTTTGCTTAAGATTTTGGACCCTTTTGAATGCTGTTTTAGGACTAACTTCCTATTGAAAAAAGTTCTTTTTTTCAGTCCTTAAAATGTTTGTTTGAGGTCACTTTTGTGTTAGAGGTTGTCTACCTCCTCTTAGGCCTTGTTTAGCCTTGCTTTTGTGCCTTCTTTTTGAGCTTTTGGGACCACCTTGTTTTGGCCTTCTCACCACTGAAACTCAGAGAAATTTTAGTGGTGGAAGTGGTGTTTTGAGGTTCCAAAAAGGAGAGGGTCATCCCCTCTCCTTGTGTCTTCAATACTTGCTTCATTAGCCTCATGTGTGAGCATGTTTGTTATGCTTATGTTGGCCATATCTTAGCATGTATTTGGGCTTATTTTTCTGTGGCATACTACTTTTTTTACTTGGTTTTGTCACTCCATGCATGCCGAATACACTTGTAGTGTAAATCTCATAAACTAGTCTTGTATGCTTCATGAAGTAGCATGTCTTTCTAGCTTATGTTGACTCCATTTTAGTAGGTTTTTGGTGTTGTTTTAGCATGCCATGACTCTATTTTGGGTGGGTTTGATGGCTTCTTGCATGCTCCATGTACTTGTAGTGCATTTCCATTCAATAGCCTAATGTGTATCATGCTTTAACATGTCATTCTAGCATGCTTTTGGCTTAACTTTGAGAAGCTTTTGTCCATGTTTTAACATTAGTTAGCTCTGATTTGTGTTGTTTTGACCATGCATGCATTGCTTTGTATAGCTATAATGTATTCTAGCTTGTTAGCTTTGTGCATCAAGTCCACTAGCATGCATTACTTGGACTATTTGAATGATTTGGCATCATTTTTAATGTGATTTCAGTCCATGTTTCATGTTCATGCACTTGCATTTATCACTCTTTCAATGCATTGGAGGGTTTCCCCCTTTATGCCTTAACATGAGCCATTGCGTATGCCTTCATGCCTAAGCTTGCGAGCTATCATTTCAATGTGTTTTTGGGGTTATTTTGCCATGATATAACTCTGATTTTTGTTGGTTAAGTCATTCCATGCTTGGTCTTAATAGGTGTAGTGTAATCCACCTTATTTGCCTTGTATGCATCATGCCTTATGCCCTTCATGCTAGCTTGTTTTGGCTTCCTTCCATACATGTTTTAGACTCATTTTGACATGTTCTAGGACTATTTTGGGTTTCCATTGCCATATGCTTCATGCTTGGTATAGTTGTAGTGCAATTGGCCTTGCTAGCTTTGTGTTTTGATGACTCATGCATGCTATCTTTGAGCTATTTAGATGATTTGGCATCATTTAATACTTTATTTTAGAGCTTATAGCATTGTTATGTTCCCACTTCATTCATTCTTTAAGAGCCTTTGAGTGTTGTGCATTGTTGTCTTGCTTATGGCCTAGCTTGTATGCTTGCATGCCTTGACCTTTGAGCCCCTAACTTAGCTTGTTTTGGTCCATGTTTTGACCTACTTGAGCTTTGTTTGTGGTTGGTTCATGCATATTTTCCATGTATTGCATGCCTCCTTTGTAGTCCTCTTTATTAGCTTTCATGCTTTAGGACCTTTGCATGCTATACTTGTGTTGGATTGAATGATTTGGCATCATTTCTTACTTAATTTCAGTGCATTTAGTGTTGTTACACTTCCACATTTGTCACTTCTTGAGCCTTCTTGAGAGTTGTGCTCTTAGGCCTAGTTGGTTGGCCAATGCATTGTGCAGGCATGCCTTGCCTTTTGTGCCTTAGTTTTAGTGTTAATGGCCTCTGTTCTGGCATGGCTGAGGTCTGCATACATTCGGTTTAAGCCCATCGAGCATTGTGTATGCCATGTTACATCGCATCGTGCATGTTATGTTATTGTCTGCATTGCGCATGCCATGCTCTTGATTTGCATTGTGTATTCCATGTTAGTTATTGCATTGAGTATGCCATGTCCATTGCATTGTGTATGTTATGTTGCCATTTGCATTGTGTATGCTAGTTGACATTTGCATTGTGCAGGCTAGTTGTTGTTGCATGCTTATGTTGTCTTGCATTGAGTATGCATGCATTAGCATAGTTTGTATGCCATTAGCCTTGTTAGGTTGTTCATGTTGCATTCCATGCTTGCATGCTTAAGTCATATTGCATATTTGCATGCTTGTGTTGCATTACATTTTTGCATGTTCCATGTTACATAGCATTGTGCATGCCATGTTATGTGTTGCATTTTGTTTGGAATAGGTGTTAGTCTGAACACGAGAAACGAGGGACGTTTCATACTTGAAGTGATGAAACGGGCCTCAATTCTCGGTCGTCGACGCTCTTGATCATACATGATAGAGTTTTAGGCCTTATGTGTTTATGTGTGCATTCATTTTCATATTGAATTGTGCAACTTCGCCTCTCGGCCATCATGCATTGAAATGCGTGATTGGTGGCCCGAGGATCGAGAACCACACTCCCTTGAGCTTATGAAATGATAGGGAGGGTGGTTGTGCACACATATCTTGCAAATACATTGACATGCCCTTTCTTGCTCTCTGTTGCAACAAATTGGAGAATTGCAGCAACAATTGGTCGGCCAGCCAGAAAAACTAGCTGGCCGACCACTTTTTCAGCACTGCAACAACCAAAAGTGGTCGGCCAGTGGCTGGAAGCATCCCTAACTGGTCGGCCACCCTCCCACAAGTCCCCAAGATGAGTTAGAAGCTATCTGGAGCTTGGTGCAAGTTTCAGAGAGCAGTTGCAAACAGAGGCAAATTGGGGCATCGCGATGGATTTCCGAACGAGGCGACCGGGCATGCATGCAGTTTTCTCCCTCTGAGGACCCCTTTTTACTGCTTTACTTAGCTAATTTTCTTAGTTAGTTTATGCTTTGGATTCGGTATTCAAGTAGTTAATGCGTTTAGCTGCTTAATTATTTTGTAATAGTTAGTTAACTAGGATTAGTTAATTAGCTTCGTTGTGATGTAATAATTAGTTTAATTAGCTTAGATTAGCTAGTTAGCTTCTTATTCGGTCCCTCCGTCGAGAGGGCCAACTGTTGTAATAAGCGTGCGTGTGTGTGATGCATGTCTTCCAACCCCCATTTCTTTCTCCCTTTTACTTAACCGCTTACGATGGTTAGTTTTAGGGAATATTTCATTTAGCATACCTTATGCTTGCATGCGTGCATTCATTCATCTGTTTTGCATGCACCGGGCTCGGCGCATCATACAAACCAACATTGTATTTTCAATACACTTACTTGAATACGTGTTCAAACAACATGTTATCGAGTTGCATTTCACATGACATTCTAGATCGCCGAGCCTATCTTAGCTGCATTTTTGCATATGTTGCATTAGCCATCTTAACATGAACTAGGACCATGCATGATTTCTAACTAGTTCTCTGTTTTGGCTCGGAGTACACTGTGAGTGTTTACCCTTTAGCATACTGCATATATGTCATTGATTACCATGAAAGTATGCTTGCCATGAGGCTAACTGCTTATTTCGTATAACTGTCTGAATGCCTGTGGGTGAAGGTTGGATTACTTGAATTTGAACAATTCATCAAAATCCTCGTTTTAGCCTACTTGCGAGTAGCAAACTTTAAACCGTTTTCAAACAAATGAACATGCAATGTTTTGTTCCAAATTAGGCGATCTAGTCTATACTTGTATGTTGTGCGCATCACATAGTAATTCTAGGTTAACAACCGAAATAAGAGCACATGTGTTTTCATAAAAAAAATATCATGCTTAGTAAAGGCCGATCTTTTGATGATGACGGACACGTGGCCTCATTGCATGACCTTCCCCTCTCGTACCCAAGTTCCCAAACCGAGGCAACTTTGGTGATGACGGACACGTGGCCTTAGGCACGTGTCAGGGTTTCCTAAATTCCCCCAAAATAAAATATTTAGGTGGCGACTCTGTATCTGGCAAAGCAGTCCATGTTTGGCACTTCTTTATAAAATCAGTTTTCCAAAACGGTTTGCCGAATTTGGACTCTTTGGTGATTTATCAGTCTTACATTGCACTTTGTGAGATCAGATTAAGAACCGTGACATTGAGTCCGAACTGTAGTAGCTCAGAACAGAATGAGATTTTACGCCATTACAGCGCAGAGTCTCAGAGAGTTCCTAGGAGCGCGTCTACAGTTACAAATTGAACCTACAACCACCAAAAAATTACGTTAAGAACTAATGGAAAATGATAAAAGGCATGCCAAAATATTAAATAACTAAATATACAACTCAAAATGGAAACAATGAATTCAAACCTCGAAGCATCTTCGCAGCTAATCTAGCTTCCCTCTAACTATGCCCCATAAAGGACCCAAAGCAAACATCAGCACAAATTCTTTTCAATTTATATATTTAGTTTCCTTTTTTTTTTTGTAGGAAAGCAATACCTAGATATGAAAAAAATATAACCTCACAACACAAACACCAAAAGTAATTGATTTCAAGTGTCACTAAAAACAAACAAACAAACAGAAAAAAAAAATGACACGAATCGAAGTGTTATTAAACTAATAAATAGTTTCTGTTCAGGTCACAAGTGAACACCCCCAAAAACATAGATTTAGAGAAGAGAGACAGACAGAGAGAGAGAGCTAAACCACCACTTCTTCCCTGCCCTGTTGGCAACTAAGCAGATTTAATTCAACTCCAAAGATGACTAACAATTTAACATCTCTAAAAAGTCCAACACAGTACAATTCCTGTCAATATAGAAGGAATTTTCAAACCATACAAACTAATGATGTAACTGAAATCCTATATCTCTCAAAATCTTAAAATACCAAGCAAGTGGCAAACAACCTTGTAACCAAATCATCTTTGAGATGTTGAGATACTCAATTGCCAGAGAAGCAACGTACTTCTAATAGAAATCAAACAAAATTGAAACCATTTTTGGACATGAAGAATAACATAATTTCATAGAAATCAAACAATTCAACCAAACCCATTTACAAAATCAACACAAAATTAACCAAAAAAATCATATAAACCCTAGATGAAGTGTGAGAGATAGGGAAATAGGGCAAGGCAGAGAGAGAGGACCGAGAGTGGCAGAGAGAGAGGGACAAGAACCTGTGATTTATTGCAGTGGAGGTGGTGATTTGCGGCGGTGGCGATGTACGACGGTGGCCAGCGACGGTGAGGTGGTGACCATCACTGAGCGTGCGTCTAGTTTGGCATACAAGTCTGTGTGTTTGTGAGACAGAACAAAGAAAAGATCTGTATGAAAGAAATAAGAGGGAAGGGCGCCAATATTTCCCTTTAAAAAAAATTTCCTACCTTTAGTGACGAAATAAATATTTGTCGGCAAATGTAATCAATAGCTACTAAAATTTTGTAGCTATTTGTTTAATATTGGCTACTAAAAATGTTTTTGTCAGCAATAACTACCCATCTACGACTACAGTTTTTTAGTCACTGATGGTTGCAATAAATAAGCTTATTTTTGGCGACTAACAAAATTTTTTGTCGGCAAAAGGCTGTGCACGCTGACTAAAACCATAATTAGTAGCCTAAAATGTAAACAAATGTTGACTACAACTTTTTTAGTCACCTATTGATATATTTTTAGCGACTAAATATTTTTTTAGTCGCTACTAACTAACATATGGCTACTAAAAAAATTTAGTAGCTAAAAATTAAATCATTGCCGACCAACAGGAAAATTTGTCGGTAAAGGTCTAACTTTTGGCGACTAAAAATGTTTTAGTGGCCAAAAGTGGTCGCCAAAGGTGCAGATTGTTGTAGTGTATAAAAACATATCTCCTAAGAGGGTTCTAGAGAAAGGAAAGAAGAGAAAAGAGAGAGAGGAAGAAGAGATCAACCAAGAGCTTGGAGATTGAAGATTTTGGAAGGGGATTTAAAGAATAGAGGTCAAGGTATGTGTAACTCAACTAAAATACCCTAAATCTCTCTTCAATTGATTAGCATCAAGCCTTAAAATGACATTTTTACACATATATAACTTAGGGTTTTGAACGAATAATCTTGCTTAAGTAAATATCCATGGAAGTAATAAGGATTCATTATATTTGTTTGCTTGAGAGTTGATCCTTGTATTTTGAGTTTGTCTTGAGTTAGCTTGAGAGGAATTAACTTCTAATAATAAGTTTTTGCATACTTTGAACTCCTATATGTATATATGTTTGTATATGTTTTGATGGACCATGAAAAGATGAAGAAATGAAAGAAATGTGGTAATTTGAATTGTATGTGTTCCATTAAAATGAGTTATGATCTAATTGAGCTTGAGATTTATGTTTATTGTGTTCACATGTCATGATGTTGAAGTGAATTTGCTTGTATTCAACCATAGAAATGTATTTGGAAAGTTTGATCTTTGATGAATTTCGGACTGCACAATAAAGCCCAGAACCGCACGTGCGGGGCTCAGGGCCGCATGTGCGAGATGCACAGCCCCACGTGCAGGGCTCACAGCCGCACGTGCGGTAAACAAGGAGGCAAGTTGAGCAATCTAAAATAAAAGCACATGTGGAGTTGCACGTGCGGTGGGGGACATCCGCACGTGTGGCCAGTGGGGAAAAATTCTGTCAACTTCTTTTACTCTTCTTGACCCTATAAATCTATTAATGTGTATATTTGATCCTTTTGAAATGCTTAAAGATGAATAGGAATTGAATGAATTGGACAAATAATTAAAGAGAAAAGGCTAAGGAAAAGTCTATTACTTACAAGTTGTGTGCCATGTGCAGGTCACGTACTGGAAGGGACCGTTGCACGACCACATCACAGTGAGTATAGTAGTGTAACGATATGTCTTATTTACATAATGTGATTATGATTTATATGTTTTTGAATGGCATACATTATATAAGTTTTGTTGTGATTAGAATGATTGAACAATAGCACATGAAATGAACTCGAGGTCGTTTCGTTTCTGTTATAAATGAAGGGCCTGAGGCCGTTACGATGTGGATTACTTATGACTCATGGCCTTAAGGCCGAGGGAGATGGAGACATGTCAATGTTCATCTACCCTATAAGGATATGGATTATTTAAGACTCATGGCCTAAGGTCGAGGGAGATGTAGACATGTCGATGTTCCATCTACCCTATAATGTTTCAAACAGCTGTTGATATGTTGGGCGCAAGACCGTTCTGTATTATGTTGGGTCCAAGGTCGTTCCATCTTACATGGGCCCAAGGCTGTTCTAGACTAAGATTATAAATAAGACATGCACATGGTTTATATATATATATATATATATTCTCCAAGACATATGCTCATTTACATAAACCTTCTTACATTATTATTATTATTCACTAAGCCTTGCTCGCTCTGTATTTATGTATATTTATGTAGGTGACCAGCTCAACGGCCAGCCCTAGGTTAGCTCTAAGAGCCTTTTGGTTGATCTATTTTGTTGAGCCTTCTAGAGTGGAGCCTTTTGCCTTTTTGTGGCTTTTTTATTTTATTTTATTTTATTTTATTTTATTTTTACATGTTGTTAAGTCATTGGTGACTTTGTTTGGATAATTTGTTAATATGTACAACTTTTGGAGAATCAACTCTTTGTATATACCTACATAACTTGAATTGTGTATGTGACTTATATATATGTGATGCAAACTTTTGAATCTTGGCATTTAAGCACTACTCAATGGACGTTCTGTTAATTATTTGCTTCTTCTTTTGGCCCCATTATTAGATAAAATATTTGTTGAAAATTTTGTTTCGAGGCCTAAGTACAGGTCGGTCATGCCCCCAACTTTTAGGAGTAGGTTTGAGTCGTGACAGAAAAAGCATTTCAATAATGAAATTCATAAAGAATCAATAATGTTACCGAATGGGAGATCAATGGATAAATGATTATTTTCTTACATATATTGAGAAGGATGTATTTGATAGTGTTGATAATGAGCTGATTATGCAACGATTTCAGAATATGAAATCTCGTCGTGGTCAATAATAAAAGCTAATGTATTTGTATGTCTTTTTGTTTAAATAATAGTATCAATATATATTGAAATTTCTTTTGTTTATAATTTGAGAATTTAAATTAATTTGTTGATTATTTGGAAATAGGTGACAAATATGTGATTAATGTGATTTTTTTGTAAGATATATGAAATTTAAGTTTTTAATCGATACCACTAACAAAAATTCCTGGAGTCACCATTGATCTCCACCCTCTACCATCACCACCACCACCAATAGCCATACCATTGCCACCTCCTCCACTGCTATCACTACCTTCACTGCCACCATCACAAATTAGAAAGAGCTCACTAATGTAAACATGTCAGTTTGTTTGATTTGTCTAATCCATATACAAATCAACCTAACCTACTTAAATCTGTTAACCCGTTTAAATTTGTTTGTTAAAGGTGTGAATTTGAGTTTAGTTGTTATAATGCATAACCCATTTTTACTCACTCAAATCCACCTGTTTATTGTCTCTAAATTAAGCCAAAAGGTTAGTGGACCATTTTGGGTAATTTACCAAAGAACACTATAGGACATGAAGTGGGTTTCTAATTATGATAAATTATACTATTAGTCCTTATAATTTAGGCAAAATATCAATTTAATCCTCGTAGTTGCAATTTGAATCTCATACCTTTTTTTCTTTTTCTTTTTCTTTTTTTTTTTTTTGCAATATTGTTCCTTGTCGTCCGTAATTAATATTTTGTTGAAAAAGCAACATGTGCAAAACTAAGGGGACCAAAGTGTAATCCCAAAGAAACTATTGAATTCTAAGTTTCTTTTGAATTCTAATTGTCCCTCTAGTTTTACGCATGATTTTTTTTCCATTCAAAATTATGATAGTAGCCAACGGAGGGGTCACGTAACAAAACTGAAATATAGGGTTTAAATTATTCAAATTGAAACTACAAGAATCAAAATGAGATTTTGAAAGAACCAATAGTGTAATTTACCCTTCTGATTAGATGTCATTATCATTTGGACAAATTACTGTAGTAGTCTCCATGGTTTATCCCTTGTATAATTTTGTTTCCTAATGTTTCTATTGGCTCAATTTTGACTTTAAATTTTGAAGCTTATGTCACTTTAGTCCAATTGATTGTAACCGGAATAGCCATCAAGGAAACAATAGTAGCTCTACCATGCTAACTGCTCTAGGATCTGATCAATAAAAGGTAAACGAAAGTGATCCTTCCTAGTCCTGGAATTGAGCCTGCGATAATCAATGCACACTTGCCACCTGGTGGTGGTTCGTATGGGACTAACTCTTCTTGCTTATTCTCAACAATAATGGTGCCCGATATCTTGGGCACCACTTGTGTGGGGCTCACCTACTTGCTATCTGAGATGGGGTATATAATGCCCGCATCTAACAACTTCAACACCTCTTTTTTTACTACCTTTTTCATGTTAGGATTAAGCCTCTGTTGCATTTCACAAGAAGGTTTGGTGTCCTCCTCTAAGTGTATATGATGCATACATATGGAGGGATCTATCCCTCTCAAATCGGCCATTGACCACCCTATATCAGTCCGATGCACCACAAGAACACTCGTTAATTGACTCTCTTGCTCTTCAGTTAAGTCAAATGCAATGATGACAGGTAAAGTATCCTGAGGCCCTAGAAAGGCATACCTGAGTGTGGCCGGGAGTGGCTTCAACGCAAGTGTAGGTGGTGTGACTAAGGATGGTATGGCGGGCTTTCTAGACAGAAGAGTGAGAGACTTAAACCGGGCTTTCCACAAAGGAAAATCTGGTGTAGAAGAAGAATCAAGTAAAGCGTTCACTTCCTCAACTGAATTGTCAATATTCAAATCCTTAAACCCAAAATTAGCTAAACAAGCCTCTAAAGGGTCCTCTACAAGAATGGAGGGTAAAGCCTCCTCTACTATCTTGCCCACAACATCCACAAATAAGCACTCCTCTCTTTCATGGGGTTGTTAGGATGCTTGGAAAACATTGAGTTTCACTTGTATATTTCCAAATGAAACATCCATAACTCTGGTACGACAATTAATACATGCATTAGCTATAGCCAAGAAAGTTCGACCTAAGATCATCGGGATTTGTTTCCTAGAGCTGGCTACCGGTTCCATATCCAAAACCAAAAAATCAATAGGAAAATAAAACCTATCGACCCTTACTAGCACATCCTCAATCATGCCATGTGGCATTTTGAGGAACCGGTCAGCCAATTGGAGTGTGATAGCAGTGGGCTTTAACTCGCCAAGCTCGAATTCCTCATATGCAGAGTACGATAATAAATTGACACTAGCCCCTAAATCTAACAAGGCCATATAATGAAATGGTCCCCTATAATGTATGTAATGGTTGGGCCCCCCTGGTCTTTAAGCTCAGGGGGTGTGTCACTCAATAAGATGGAGCTTACTTGCTCCGTGAGTATGACCTTTTGGGACATGTGTGTCCTAGATTTACGCTTTTACGTACAAAGGTCCTTCTAAAATTTGGCATAGGAGGGTACTTGCTTAATCACCTCTAACAGGGGAGGTTGATTTTAATTTGTTTGAAACCCTCCATCATCACTTCTATGGATACCGCCTTCTTATTAAAAGGGGACGTTGTATCAAGGCATTGGGGAAAGGGTGCCTTAGGCACTTATGGTGCCTTAGACTCATGTGAAGTACTAGGGACTAAGTCATCCCCCTTATGTGTTTCTCTCTCACCCTTGCTCTCATTGGGTTTACCACCGTGGTCACCCTTCTTAGCCCTAGTTACATCTGACGCAAATGGCCAAAACTCTAACTCCCTCCCACTTTTCGAAGTGATCTTCGCCTGCATCTGTTCATGGTGCTTTCCATTCCCACTCGACCCCTCTGCCCCATATTGACCCTTAGGGTTGGCCATAGTTTAGCTCGACAATTTTTGCTCATCTCTCATATTCATGTTATTAGCCATTTGACCTAATTGGGCCTCCAGCTTGGCAATGGAGTGAGTATGGGAGTGAACTACTGGTGCTAACTCCTTAAGTTCTGAGAGAACTTCCAACACTTGAGTCTTAAAGCCTGAGTTGCCTTGAGGAACAGGCGGGGGTTGTGGTTGCTAGTAAGATTGTGGTGGTCAGTAAGAAGATTGGTTGGCAAAATTATTAAAATTCTGCCATGGTGGTGGAGGGTTGTAAAAAGTGCCACGTGAAGGAGGTCTTTCTAAAAAATTAGGGTGACTTCTCCATCCCGGGTTATATATGTTAGAATATGGGTCATTACCCGGTTTGGAGAATTCTTGAGCGGCATTTACATGCTCTTGGACTAATTCCAGAAATTGTGACGCCGACGAGGACTCACTCAAGTCATGAGCAGGGCTCGCACAAATAGTACATGCCTCATGAAATTGAGGCTATGGTTGCTATGTAGGGGCATGTCCCGAAGCTAATAATTGGTCCATTTTGTGGGACAATGCCTCTACTTGATAGGCTAACTCTAGGTTTTGTCTTACCTTATAAATGCCCTCTCTTTTCGAGGCTCTAACTACCAACTGCCGGACCTATTGGGCTGCGGCATGGTAAAAGGAATTATCACTTAGGTTCTCAAATAATTGCTATGCCTTGGCGTTATTTTTGGACACGAATGTCCCACCATAAGAAAAATCCACCATTTGGCGGTGAGGCTCAATTAAGCCATAGTAAATGGTTTGAACAAGTTGCCAATCAGGCACTTAGTGGTGGGGACATTGCTGGAGAAGGTCATGAAGACTTTCCCATGTTTCATGAAATTGCTCGCCATTAATTTAAGAAAAAATGGTGATGGCTCGCCTCAGTTGGTTGGTCTTACCAATGGGAAAGTACTTCTCCAAAAACTTCTGCTCTAATTGGTCCCATGTTGTGAAAAAATTAGCAGGTAAGGAGTTCAGCCAATGTTTGGCTTTCTCCTTCAGTGAAAATGGGAACAGTCGCAACATTAAGGCATCATTGGTGAAATTTTAGATCCTCACTGTAGAGAAAATTTTCAAAAATTCATGCAGATGTTTGTAAGGGTCGTCATGAGCTAGTCCATAGAATAATGGGAGCATTTTGATGGTGCTGGACTTAATCTCATAATGAGCGGTGGTGGTGTCGAGTAACTAAATGTATGATGACGATGTATATGCAGTGGGTGTGAAGTAATTTTTAAGGGTCCAGTTGGGCCCATTTGGGACATTCGGGTTCGCCATCTCTAATGGTTCGAAGTATGGATATTCAAGCCTAGGAACACGGGAAGAGGCTCCAAGGTTCCCAAAAGTCCTTTCTAGTTCATGGTCCAAACTCCACAATTCAGGGGGACAAGAACAGCACCCGTGCATACACCACTCACACACACACACTAAGTTATGGAAGCAAAATACCAAAGGGGAAATACTCATTGTGGTTTAACGAAAACACTTTACTTGTTTTATGGGTGCTTAACGTGTAGACCGTTGTCTCCAACCTCCACTTGAGCTCTCTATTTTTTAGCACTTTGGTTCTTATGGGTCGTTTCACACACAAAAAATAAACACTAAACTATATCAAATTCCTCAGAATAACGATAAGTCTAGGTTTCGATCCACAAGGACAAATGCGAAATTAAACTAATTTAATTGTTAAATTCCTAAATTAATTTTGATAAAAGAGATGGTTGTTCATAACCTAATGATAATTAAATTAAACAAAGCGAATAAACTAGCAATTATAAATAAAGATGAAATTACTGATTTTGGTAAAAAAATACCTAGGGTAATGAATTCACCACTAGCTACATAAACATAGTTTCAATTTGAAAATCAATTATGTTACGATTCGAACCAAATAATACTTTGCAACTACAAGCTCGAAGCATTGATAAAGAGAATTAACACATTCAATGTATAGGTACGAACCATCAAGTAGTACGAGTCGTTCACTCTAAACTAGGGTAGCAACAAGACTCATCCCTTGTAGTATGGCTTATCTCATACCTTGAACATGAAAAAATAGAAAACCATTGCATGGAAAGCATTCAACAATCATAGAAAGTAGAATACTTGAAGAAATAATGGAAAATTATATTTGAAAACTTCTTGAATACCATATAACTATTCAAACCATTAGATAACCTATTTACTTAGCTAGGGTTTCATCAAAACCCTAGAAATAGAAACGTAGCCACTCATGGAGGCATGGGAAGAAGTAGAAGAAGAAGAAGAAGATGCCTCCATGAAAATTTCCCTTGAAGCTTGAGAAATGTCTTTCCAAACCCTAGCCCCTCATTTCCTCTGAAATATTTTTGAACCCTAATGACAACCTCTTTTCTCCCAACAAAACAGGCTTGAATTTTTACGCACGTAACCCTAGGTGAGTCGTTCGAGCGGTGGAGCCTGGCCGCATGTGCGGTGAGGTGGCAGGCTGGGAATTTTCACTACCCGCACGAAGAATCTGCTTTTGCATCACTTTTTGCTTGAATTTCCATGTTACCTGCCAAATCTGTACAAGTGCACAAAACACATCATCTCCACCGAATAAGAAAAATTAAAAGACTATAAATGTAACTTAAGCGGCCTCGTGTGATACCTTTCGGCCTACATCAGACCACCAAACCCACCACCCTTAATTGCAAACTCATCTCTCTTCGCTACCTCCAATGCCAATGCCATTCTTTCTACCACTTAGACCACCAAACCTACCATTTCCACAAATCACCCATTACACCAATAAAACACCCCAATTGCTACCCTTAAGAACATATCCATCCCCTTCATTATGCTCAACACTAAACCAACCCACATCTACCGCCAAACAATCATCTCCTTTGACACCTTTAACGTCAAACCATCTCCTTTTGCCACAACCAACACCAAAGACTACCCACATTCGCCATCAAAATCATATTTTTTCACTACCCTAACACCAAACCCACCCCTATTACTATCAAATCAAACATAAAATAAATTCAAGTTAAGAAATCAAAAAAACAACTAAATATGTAGAGAAGAAGAAAGAAGAAAATGGCAGAGAAAAAGAACAGATGGAAGGAAATGTCAACAACCTCTGCCTAGTCCATCATATTGTCACTTGAGCCTCCTTGACCATCACTTGAGTCTAAGCCTTCGACTCAGTAATTGCCCCCAACTCTTTCTTGTCACATTCCTCTCATCTCCCAACCCTTCATTGTTATTTATTCTTCCTTTTACTCAACCCCATTGCCACCATCCGCTTTTTTTCTCCTTTGACTCTATCTCCACCATCCGGTCCCAACCTTTTTACGATTGTGTACCCCTCTTTTAGCTTGTACTTCTTGCTTTTCTTTTTGTCTATGTCTCTCTCTGAGTCTCTCTGTCTCTATATCTATGAGTTATAGATTGTTGAGTGACTCACTGAGTTAAGTTTAGTTATATGTTGAATTAACCCATTGAGTTGGATATTTTATAGATAAATTTTCAACTTTACCCCACAAAATTTGGGTTGTGCCACGCTAGTGTACATTTTTCATCAAAAATTATAATCGATATTATTGATTGGACTAAGATGAAATAAAATTCAAAATTTAAGGTTGAAATCAAGCCAATTAAAAATAATAAGAACCAAAATGACATAAGGAACAAACTATAAAGACTACTAGTGTAATTTTTTCCTTAATATTTCCTTGCACTTATTTTAATTTTCTTTTTTCTTTATAAAATATAATGGGTTAATTACACTTTTTTACCCCCACAGTTTGACCCAAATTTCACTTTAATCCATGTAGTTCAATTTGAACAATTTGATCTCTACACTTTGAGTTTAGTTTCAATTTGGTCCTTTCATCTAAATTGGAGGTTGAAATTAAAAATTTTGGAACACTTGTTAATTTGCTAAGGTTTCAATTTGGTTCTTCTAACTAAATTGGATGTTAAAATTAGTAATTTTGAGACACTTGTCAATTTTCTAAAGTGTATACGTAGATAAAATTAACAAAAATTTATATGGAATGACTAAATTGAAACTAAACTCATAGTGTAAGGACTAAATTATTCAAATTGAAACTATAGAGATTAAACTGAAATTTTAGTCAAACTATAGGATGGAAAATGTAATCTTTATAGTGGATTTTAAATCGTTTCTCCGTCATGGACATAGATATCTCACCGAACCACGTATATCTTATGTTTGTGTGTCTGTTTGTTCTTCTTATTATTGTTTATTGTGTGATTGAATCAGATTCTTACATAACAAAAACTATAATTAAGCCAAATATAATTGTAACGATGCACAAAGTTAGTATAATGAGAAACTTAAATGATATAAAGAAAAGTTCCCCAATATGAATGAATTCACACTTTTTAGAACAATAATTTGATTATGAATTCTTAGTCAAGCCATTTTGAGTTACAAATGCACCTACAGCTTTTATGGACTTAATGAATTGGATTTTCAAACCATTTTTGGATGAATTTGTGATTGTGTGCATAGATGATATTTTGATTTATTCTGAGAGTAAGGAAAACCATGAACAACATTTGAGAACAATCCTCTTAACACTCAAGGAGAAATAGTTGTATAAGAAACTTAAGAAGTGTGAATTTTGGCTTGATAAAATTACTTTCTTGGGGCATGTTATTAACAAAAATGGTATATCCGTTGACATACAAAAAATTGAAGCAATTGTGAATTGGCCTAACAGAGGTTTGCAGTTTTATGGGTTTGGCAAGTTACTACAGAAGAGTTTTGAAAGACTTTTCAAAGATAGTTGTGCCGCTCACTCAACTTACTTGGAAATGAAAATCGTTTGAATGGACAGACTAAAGAGAGTCTGCATTTCAAGAATTAAAGACAAGGCTAACTACAGCGCCGATCTTGACGTTGCATCAGGTATGGAAGGTTTTGTGATATATAGTGATGCTTCTTATAAGGGATTGGGTTGTGTTTTGATGCTGAACGGTAAGGTAATTGCTTATGCATCTCGGCAATTGAAACCTCATGAAAATAACTACCCAACACATGACCTAAAACTTGTCGCCGTTGTCTTTGCATTGAAATTTTTGCGTCATTATCTTTATGGGGCAAAATGTGAAGTATATACAGATCATAAAAGCTTGAAGTACTTCTTTACTTAGAAGGAATTGAATATGTGTCAAGGGAGATAGCTAGAGTTGATCAAAGACTATGATTTGGAAATCCAATATCATCCTGGCAAGGCCAATATTGTGGTTGGTGCACTTAGTAAAAAGAATGTGCAAAAACTTGGCGTGTTTACTTACAGAGTGGAAGGAACTTTTGTTGGAATAGGAAAGGCTTGAAATAAAAGTTGTACATCATAGGCAAGACAGTGTGCTAGCCGCAATGTCAGCACAACCAATAATTATAGAAGAAATCAAACAAAAGAAAGTGAAAGATGAGTTCCTCAAGAGGGTATGTGATGAATTTGAAACCAAGCCAAGAGTGGGGTTTACTATCGGAGATCAAGTGTTGAAATTCCATGGAAGACTTTGTGTCCTAAATATTTCTTAATTGAAAAGAAGAACCTTGGAAGAGGCTCATAAATCTAAGTTCGCAATGCATCCGAGGAATACCAAAATATATCAGGATTTGAAACAAGTTTATGGGTGGTCTAGTATGAAGAAAGAAATTACAGAGTTCAACTCTAAATGCCTTCAATGTCAATCGATCAAGGTGGAACAACAAAGACTAGCAGGGTTGCATCAACCTTTTCCTATTCTGGAATGGAAATAGGAACATATTGCTATGGATTTTATTGTGGGACTACCTCGGACACCTAGAGGTATGAATTCTATATGGGCTATTGTGGATAGGCTAACAAAATCTACTCACTTTTTACTTGTTAAGACATTTTATAATACTGATAGACTTGATACTATCTACATAAATAAGATCGTACGTTTGCATGGAGTACCAGTTTCTATTGTGTCAAATATGGATTCTAAATTTGTTTCTAGATTTTGGCAAATGTGAAATTTGAATGTTTAAATTTGTGTTATGTGTTTAATTTGTTTATATTTGTTTGAATTATGGAATATTTGTTAGAATACCGGTTTTGAATTAGAAATTGAAGGCTTAAATGAATTCATAAACCAAAATCATCAAGTGAAATAGACTAATTTGAATATTTAGAACTTTTTGGAAAGTTTAATTAAAATTTGATTCAGATAAAAATAATTATAAATAATTAATTAGATGTAAGTTAAATTAATTAGTCTTAAGCTTGTTTAATTAGCGAAGTCTAATCCTATGTATATATATAAGTTAATTGATAGTTAGAACTCATTTTCTAAAACTTGAGCTAAGATTTTAGAGAGAGTGTGAGATCAAACTCTGGAGAGAGAAGAAGAAGAATTGTGAAGAGAAGAAGAGGAATTGAAGAAACTTGTGAAGTAGAACACTAAATTCAAGCTCTAGGTATGTATTTAACTTCTAATTCTTGAATTTAATCCTACTAAGAAGTGTATTCATGATGAGAATTAAGATTATGTAAGGGAATTTGTAGGATTAGTTTGAAGATGATGAGAATTGTCTTCAAATGGACATGCATGCATAATTTCATCATATTTCATTATCCTAAGCATGAATTCTACCATCTTTGTTAGATTTGAATTTAAATTGCATTTATATCTTTGATTTTGAAAAGTTTGAAGGTTTGAGTTCATGATTTTATAGGACTAAACCCATAGTTTGAGAATCATGAAGAATTGAGTTTCAAACTCCCCATGCATGGAGGTTTTGTTTTCAATTTTGCATTTGAGTTAATGATTTCAAATTATTTAGGTATCCATGTTTTTCAAAGTGTTTTGATGTGTTTGTCCCAGCCATACAAGCTTTTTAACTTTTAACTTGTGTTTTGAAGCTCAAAGTTCTGTTTTGAAAACTTAGATTTCGACCTCATCGCTCTAGCGATGAAGTTACTATAGACACCCCATTTTTGACCGTCCTCAAGACTTGGACGTCATCGTTCAAACAAGCGATGAAGTTACTATAGACACCCCATTTTTGACCATCCTCAAGACTTGGACGTCATCGTTCAAACACTCGATGATCATCCATGCTCTTGTTCGTTTTGAGTTTCTGAAGGTCTCAGCTGCGCGCCTTGCCTTGCAGCCGCTCAACTTGTCTGTTTTGTGCTTGGTTATGGACCAAGAGCTTGTGGCTTTGTTTCTAAGGGAAGAGGGTGGCTTGTTGGCCATCCCTACAACCCATCGGCTAGGCCTCATGCCTATCGGCCTTTCCTTCTTTCCATCGGCCATCAGTGGTGGCTGGTCAGCACATTTGATGGCCGGTCGGCACCTTTAATGGCCGGTCGGCCATACCTTTTGGTTGAGGCCCTTTTTCTTGCTTTTGCAGATATTTTTACGCCAGCTATGACAGCTGGTGAGCACAGATTGCATCCTCCATATACGTGTATGGAGGGATTAAACCAAGCCTCTAGCTTGTCCAATAAGCTTGAGACTTGGATTTCTATAAGAGGGGAGGTCCCTCTCCTTTTCCAGAGGTTCTAAAAATTTTCATTAGAGACAACATATCTCTCTCTATATATATATTTCTTCCTCTCTCTCTCTATATTTGTGCTTGTTTGTGCTCAAAAGTGTCATTTCTTCACACTTTTGCACACAAACACCTAGTGAAACACCTTCACTACTGAGTTGAGGTTCTTGGAAGTTGCATTTGAGTGGTTTAAGCTTGGTTTTTTCCTTTGAAGTTGTTGTTCTAAAGTGGTTCTTCAAGGGTGAGTCTGTGACCTCTTTAGAGCTTGGTTTTCATAGCCTATTTGGCCCTATTTGCATGCTTCTTTTGGCTTAACTTTCAGCTGTAAAAAGCTTCATTTTTAAGTTTTACAAGTGTTTGTTTAGGCCACTTTGGTGTTGGGGGTGGTCTACCCCCTTTTGTACCTTATTTGGCCTTGTTTTGAGCCATCTCTTTTAGGCCTTTCGATCACCTTCTCTTGGCCTTTTAGCCACTGAAATCCAATGGATTTTTAGTGGTAGAAATGTGGTTTTGAACCCCAAAATAGGAGGGGGTTGTCCCCCCTCCTCTTCTCTTGTGTGCTTGTGTTGATGGCTCACCAAGTTAGCATGTTTTTCTACCCCCTTGAGGCTCCATTTCAGTATGTCTTAGGCCTTGTTTTACCATGATATAGCTCTATTTTGGCTTGGTTTGGTTACCTCATGCATGCTTTTTACACTTGTAGTGTAATCCTTGCAAACTAGCCTTGTATGCTTAAGGTTTTGGCTCATCTTTCTAGCATGTGTTGGTCCATTCCAGCATGTTTTTGGTCATTATTTAACATGCCTTGACTCTGATTTTAGTTGGTGAAGTCATCTCATGCTTGGTTTTGGTAGGTGTAGTGTAATCCTCCTCATTGGCCTCGCATAATCCATGCTTCATGCCTCTAATTCTAACATGTTTTAGCTCTAGTCCATGCATGTTTTCGCCTTGTTTTGACCTGCCTTGGGACTGTTTTAAGCCATCTTGGCCCTTTGGGGCTTGCTCGATATGGCTATGGTACAAGTGCCTTTGCTAGCCTTAAGCTTTAAGTCCCTTAGCATGCATTGCTTGGCCTATTTGCATGATCTAGCATCATTTTGTATGTGATTTCAAAGCATATGTCATTGCCATACTCTCGCATTTTCCACTCCTTAATTGTGTTTAAGAGTTGTGCCCTTATGCCTTGTTGATGAGCCATTGCATGACCATCATTGTCACACCCCAAATCCGGGCATGACCGGCCGTGGCCCACAGGGACTTAGCCCAAGGCACATACGTAAGCCTAAACCTGAACCCAAAACCATAAAGAATAAATGTGATGATAGCCCAGAAATAAATAAATCAAAACTTAATCCAGTGACATGCCACAAGTGCAAAACAAGTCATAACCAACTTCCTTAAAATATATATATATACTAAATGGGACACAAACCGCCCACAAAATAAAATAATTCTAAATAAAACCCAACCACAATGTATGCACAAAATCCGGCAAAGAAACCTAAAACAAATTAAATAAATGCCCTAGAGGTCCATGCAATTAAGTCTCCGCTACGCCATGAGTCCACTCTAAGTCCTTCTAACACCTGGAAATGGTAAACAACTAAGTCAGCTGATAGCTCAGTGAGTAGCAACATGGATAGTAAATACAGTTTTGAAAACATGGCTCAATTCCAAAATAAGCTATATATCACAGAAACTAGATTGGCATACAGTTTGGTAAATACAATCTGTTTCAAAAAGAAGGTTCCACAATTCAACACTTAAAATACTCATGTCTCGCAAGAACATGATAAACGACATTTTCCACTTAAAACAGATTATAACATGAACACCAATAATTTTCTAGGTACCAATAAAAACAAATAATCTGCCACACAGTTCTCAAGGCTATAAGCCCCGTTGGATCCAATACCGAACTAAGAGTCATCCTCAGGGTGGCACCTGGGCCTTTTCTCAAAGACGATCCGATTGAAGGTCACCTAGTTGTTTTTAAAGGTCTTTTCCTTACAATTGTTGAGCACTAGAGTCATCACGGCCCAACCCGGATCTGTTCCCTAGTGGCCAGAGTCACCACACACAGTGGAATAATTTTCCTGGACTAAATACACACATGGTCCCAATAATCAATACACATCAGTTTCTCAAAACATGGTAGTTCATCATTATAAACATGAGACCAAAACAAATAGTTTACAGTATGCCAAGTTCACACATGTTTTAGAAATAATTTGATTCCATTAATAATATAATAATTTATCAAAACAGTTTAATCATGAAACAACAATTTAATTTTCCAACAGTTCAGGATAAGGGAACATTTATAAAAATATGTAGCATGAAACTACTCACCTGAAAACGAAATAATATAATCCTCGAATAGAGTGTAAAAGTCCAACTAATGCCCTGAACCAAGTATAAAAACTACACGTCACAACTAATTTAAAAATACAAAAAAAAATAGGAACTAAGTAACCTCAACTAAAGCGCACTAACACGGCTAAACCCAACTCACCGTTACTCTTAAATATTACCTAAGTTCATGTTCTTCAAGGTTTAAAATCACCCAAGACATGGGTTCCGGCGAAAACTTAATTAATTGTGACTTTAAGATAAAACAGAATTTCAAACAAGCCTTCCCAACCTATTCGCTAACTTTGAAAATTACAAAACCCGCTCCACACTATTCGAAAAATTTCAATAACCTCCCGATATGATCTAATATATCCTAAGTTTCAAAGCCAATTGGTTTCACATGATTTGCTTGTCAAAATAATTATCTACAATTTATTATATCCAAACAAGTTGTTTTCTGCAGCACTTTAAAGAAATTGACGGTTCTCTTATTATACAAGAGCAATCAATGCAAGGCCAAAAAAGTACGAAACTAGACTCGTAACCGGTTCTAATGACACTAATTTGATAATTTTTGGATTTATACCCAAAGAGAACAACACTCCCGAATTTACTGTTTCGGACTGGTTTCCTGGACAGATTTGAATACCTCAATTTATATGGATTTTGACTCCCAAAAATTATGAAAAAAAATCAGATATGCAATTCAATATTTAATTGATCTACTGTAAAAATTTCAGATTAAAATTCATCCGTTTGATATGGCTTCTTGATTTTTAAAGTTCGTGATTATGCGCAGAATTTTTGAATTAAGAATAATACCCATTCTTTATACATGAATTTAACTCCTCAAATTTCTTAATAGTATATATATATACAAAATATATAAACCTACAACCTCCATGAAGGAATAAAATAATAACGGAATAAGGATAAAAACAACGCCAAAAGGAAGAAGAAAGACAAAGACCTACCACATACCCAAAAATTACTCCTTATTTGCAATCCCCTTTTCTTTTCTTCTTCTTTTCTCTCAAACTCTCTCTCTCTCCCCGTGGCTACTGTGGCTGCCGTTATAGTGTTGATTAGGAACCCTAGTGTTGTTATATATTGTATTAGGCAACCTAGGGTTACTTTATATATCTAAACAAAAGGCCCTAAATTATTATCTCTTAATATTATTTTATTTTCTAACCCATTAATTTAAATAAAATATAACTATTACTAGATCAAAATATGCTTACTAATTTGGCACTTACATTTATTTATTTATTTATTTTATATAATAAATCTTGCCTCCAAATTAAAGACTTTCACCATAAATTTATTTTAAGTTTAAAATTAATTAAAAGATCCTCCAATAATATTTAATTTGCACCTTAGAATTCACCACCAAAATATTTGAGATTGTAATATTATTATTTAATTATTTACTTAATTTTTATATTCGGGTTCTCACAATCATCATCTTGCCTTTCATGCTACCATTTCAGAGTGTTTACTATTTTGGCATGCATAAGCTCTGTTTTGGGCAGGTTTGGTTGTTTGAGCATTGCATTGTATAGCCTTAGTGTTGGGTACATCACTAGCTTTAATGATTCAAGGTCTCTTGCATGCTATACTTGTGTTGTTTAAGTGATATGGCATCATTTCTTACACAATTTCAGAGCATATAGTCTAGTTATAGTTTCATGTTTGTCACCCTTTCAATGCGTTTGAGGGTTGAGCTTTGTGCCTTGCTTGCGAGCCATGAGTTGAGCATGCTTTTCTTGTTTCTTGTGTTTAAGTTTCAGCACATTTTGGCCATTGTTTGGGCATGCATGAGGTCAGTCGAGAATTGGTTTAAGTCCATTGAGCATCGCATTGCATGCCTCCTGTATGATGCTCTTTACTTACCTTGATGTCTTGGCCTTCAAACATGCCATGCATGCATTGTCCACATGAAATAATCTTGTGCATGCCATTAGCATTGATAGGTTGATCATGTTGTATGTGTTGTATTGTGTTTGGATCGAGCGTTGATCCAAACACAAGGAATGCGGTACGTTTCGTACTTGAAGTGATGAAATGTGTTGCGTTTCTTGGTCGCCGACCCTCTTGATCAATCATGATAAAGGTTAAGGCCCTTATGTGTTATTTGTGCATTCATTGACATTGAATTGTGCAAACTTGGCTTCTTTGGCCATCATGCATTGAGATGCGTGATTGATGGCCCGAGAGTCAAGTACCGCACTCCCTTGAGCTTGAGAAATGATAGGGAGGGTGGTTGTACACACATACCTTGGAAATACATTGCCATGCCTCTATTTGTGCTCTGTTGTAGCAAAAGGAGAAATTACAGGAAGCAGTGGCCGACCGGCCATCAAGTCTGCCGATCGGCTATCAAAATTGGCCGATAGCCATAAACTCTGGCCGATGGCCATTCCTCTTGGCCGATCATCCATCAGCATATTCCTAAGGTGGATCAGAAGTATCTTAGAAGTTGGCACAACTTTCAGAAGCCCAAAAGAGTGCAAACAAAGGCATCATGAGGCACGACAGTGGATTTCTGAACGAAGCCGACCGAGCATGCATACACCCCTCGCCCCGAGGCTCCTTTTAACTACTTTGCTTAGCTAGTTAACTATTTGGTTCTGTATTTAAGTAGTTAATGCACTTAGCTATTCATTTGCGTTTGTAATTAGTTAACTTGTTAGTTAATTAGTTTTGGTTTGTAATTAATTAGCTTAGTGTAGCTAGTTAGTTGATTTATTCGGACCCTCCATCAAGAGAGCGAATGTTGTAAAAAACGTGCGTATGTGTGATGCATGTCTTCCAACCCCATTTCTTTCTCCCTTTTACTCATCAGCTTTCGATGGTTAGTTTAGGGCATATTTCGATTAGCATACCTTATGCTTGCATGCGTGAATCATTCATTCGTCTTGCATGCACCGGGCTCGGCGCATCATACAAACTGCATTATATTTCAAAACCAATTTGAATACATGTTATCTAGTTGCATTCACATGATATCTTAGAATAGCCAAGCCTATTTTAGTTGCATTTTTGCATGTGTTGCATTAGGCATCTTAACATAGCCAGGATCATGCATGATTTCTAACTAGCTTTTGTTTTGGCTCGGAGTACACTGTGAATGATTATGCTTTAGCATCCTTACATGTGTGTAAGTGACTGCCATGATAGCATGCTTGCCATGAGGCTAACTGCTTAAGTGTTTAACTGCATGAATGCCTGTGGATGAAGGTTTCATTGTTTGAATTGGAACAATTCATCAAAATGCGAGTTTTAAGCCCACTTGTAGTGGCAAATCATCACGATTTAAGCCCACTTGAGGGTGGCAAATCCACTACTTAGCCTATTTACAAGTAGCAACTTCAAACCATTTTCAAAAACAAACATGAGATGTTTTGTTCCAAATTGAGTGATTTAGTCTATACTTGTGTGTTATGCGCATTACGTAGTAAGTTAGCTAAATAAACCGAAATAAGGACGCATGTGTTTTCAAAAACAACATATCATGTTAGTAGAGGCCGATCCTTTGATCGGGCGAGCGGGGGTGCTCATTTTAGTACCTTCGCCTCTCGTACCCAAGTTCCCGAGCCGAGGCAACTTTGTTGATGACGGACACGTGGCCTTAGGCACGAGTCAGGGTTTCCTAAATTTCCCAAAACAAAACATTTAGGTGGCAACTCTGAAATCTGGCAAAGCAGTCCATGTTTGGCGCTTTTTTATTCAAAATTGATTTTTCAAAACTAATTGTCGAATTTGGACTCTTTGGTGATTTATCAGTCTTACATTGCACTTTGTGAGATTAGATTCAGCACCGTGACAGGAGTTCAAACTGTAGTAGCTAAGAACAACAATTCGTGCCCTCGTGCGCGGAGCGAAGTTCGGGGCGGTCTACAGTTTCTGGCAACTTTGCCAGGGATTTAGAAAACTTGAGTTGAACTCATGATATGTTATTTTGTTTACACTTATGTGTTTCTTTGCATTGCATTTGCATTGGTACGCCTAGGACACCGTGCTTGCCATCTGCTATTCTTGAACGATTTGTCGGAGGCTTGCTTGGAAAAGCGTGCCATAAGGATGACCGATTACGGGCTCTACCACGATTGGAACACAAACCTCGGTTGTTACGAGGCACCCTTTTTGACCATTCGACCTAGTGCATATCGGAGTCCGTAGTGACCATTCCAAACTAGGACATGTTGCTTACCCGATTGTAGGTTGTTTGAAACCGCTGCGTGCGTAGTGAAACCCTAGCTCCTGACAAGATAGGACAGGGAAAACCCTACCCCTCCATAGGGGTGTTTTGGCTCTCACTTGCTTGCTATGCGCTTCTAGAGTGTGTCTCTACAGGAATGCGTGTATCAGTTTGCAAGTCTGGGTATCAGGCCTGCGGGCATCAGTTTTTTTGGGGGAATCAGTTTTACCTGAGGTATTAGATTTGAAGTAGTGATTTGGGGGATAGTGATCAGTGTTTGAGAACGGTTCTTTCAGCTTGTGATTGCCAACTGTGTGTTGTCTTTATTTTAAGCCGAAACGCTGTCTGTTTTTCTGGTTGTTTGTTTCCTTATTTTGCTTTATTTTATGTTTTTGCAAGGTAGTATAGCATCAAATATTTCTGAAGCACTCTGGGTTAGAGGTAGAAGGCTTCATTGATCCGAGGATCTAGTTGATGGACAAGCAGTGTTCTTTTTATTACCTCCGGTTACTAGACGGAGGTCAGTTAGGCACAGTTCATCAGTACAGCAATTACCAGATCAGTGGTCTTTATCCACCCCACCAGTGAGTAGTCGGGCTGAGGTTTCTGTTTCTACCGCAGAGAGAGATATACCTGTTGTTCAGTCAGATCAGCACCTTACGGCCAATATGGAGGACATGATGCGTCAGCTCCAAGAGACGATGCAAGCCATGCAGCGGGGTGTTGCCCGCCAGGCAGAGGTTGTGGCACAACAAGCAGAGTTAATTGCCAAGCGACAACAGCAGCAACAACCACAACAAGCTGGAGTATCTGCTTCGCATCCACCTCCACCCCCACCTAGAGTTCCAACACTCAGGAAGACTGTAAACGTCCAGGAAGATACGGACATCCCAACAGGGCTAGTTCTGCCACCAGTTCTACCGCAGATTTCAAAGACACCGGCCATCTCAACAGATACAACGTTTGAATGTGAGATGGATCCAACCGCTCTGAAGATGAGTAAGATTGAAAAGCTGTTCAAACGGGCCCAGAGGGTCAATTCCATTCCAGACATAGAGGATAGATACACTGACTCAGCGCTGACGCTGCCGAACAGGTTCAAGATGCCGCATATAGACCGTTTTAACAGTTCTGGAGATCCCATGGTACATTTGCGGTTGTTCTCTTATATCCTACGGTCGATGGGCCTCTTTATATTACAAAAACTTTCACTCTTTGGCCGAACCCTATCGAGTATCACGGCCATCTAGTACGCAAAGTTGGAAGACTCTGTCAAGAGAAGTTTGGACAAGATGGCTAAGGCCTTCGTTACCCAGTATTCGCACAACACGTAGATCGAGATCACAACTCGTGATCTCGAGATAATGAGGCAGGAGCCGAAAGAGGGCTTCTCTGACTTTGTAACCCATTGGAGAGCCAAAGTTTCTATGATGACCACCAGGCCGGTCGAGAAGGATCAAATACGGATGGTTGTGCGCAACCTCCAATCCAAACTGATGCAAAAGATGATCGTCTTACCGCTCCCTACCTTTGCTGATTTACACGAGATTGGGGTACAGATTGAGGACGCCATGAAACAGGGTCTGATTGACCACGAGAGAGAACAGCCCAAGAGGGCGTTTACCTGCAGTTTGAATGCAGGCACGAGTAATACTGCAGCTTCCAGAACTTTCGATGTGGGCATGGTCACCACCACCACATCAACAACAGCCACACCCTTTACCGGCACATCTAATGCTACCCCTCAATCAGTAAAATACCCACCTCGGGGCCAGAGGACTTTTACCCCACTATATATGCCTTTGTCCAAGGCCCTGGGGGTTTTAATCAGAAAAAAAAAAAAAAAAAAAAAAAAAAAAAAAAAAAAAAGCATCTGAAGCCCTTTGAACCACACCCACTGCCAAATAATCTCCCACCAACCCACAACCCGGCCAAATATTATGCCTTTCACCAACAGCATGGTCACGACACCGACCAGTGCTTCAGACTACGTCATGAGATCCAGGATCTCATTAACAATAAGGTGATTGCACCTCCAGAAAAACCAAATGTCACAACCAACCCACTCCCACCACATAACCAAGCTCCACCACCCAAACACATCAATCTGATCCAAACTGGGGTTGTGCCATACGACCCTAGCATATATATCACACCCTCCCACCTACCCAAGCCTGAGGTGTTCATCCCGAACAGCATGAATTTGTGCATATTAAGCACCTCTCAAACCCAACCTGAACTGGTGGTGGTGACTATCAAAGATAGAATTGGGTTGATTTTGGAGGTAGATGGGAATGTTGATTCAGAGCCCAAGGGGTCTGGGAGCTTTGCGTACAACCCAAGTGGTTACATCACATCAACAGACTAGGCTGAGCCGAGGGTAGAGTTGTCGATTGGGGCAGAGATCAGTGTGGTTCGGGAGGATGGACCTAGTTAGGGTTTAGATGACCTAGCAGAGCTGGAAGAGGATATTGCCAACCTTCAATTCTTCAATGAACAGGATCCGGGGGACGTGACTGTCAGCTGGTTTGATCTGGATGAATCGACAGAGGCTACGGGGTGGCTCAGTGACGAGCCAGATGTTGTTGAGGAGCACCAACCAGAACAGGGGCAATCAGAAGCCAGGATATCAGCAGTGGACAAAATGGCCGAGAATCAGAAGAAATCGCCGGAGAGCACCGGTGTAAAGAATTTCGCTCGGGATCCAGGCAGTTTGAATATAGTGGAAGCTGAACAGGAGGCTGCGTTGAAGCACCTTGAGCAAGAAAAGGTCAAGGATCTTGAGAGGGCTAGGAAGGCCAAAGCCCCTACGGGGACGAAATGTGCTGTGAGCACAGGAATAATTGTAACGGAACCAGACAGCTGTCTGTCGGTTGCCGACGGGATGTAGTGGGAAGACAACGACTTACGTCTTGCCCACACTGACGAGGATTAGGGGCAGAACCAATCGGATGACACCTGGTACGTTGAGGAGGTTGACCACACGACCAGGAGTGGACGGTATTTCAAGCCCCCACACTTGGACCAACTAGAGGCGTCTGGAAAGAACAAAGAAGCGGAGAGGCAGAAGGAAAAACTGCTGGAGGAGGAGGTTGTACTGAAGCAGCTTAAGAAGATTCAAGCAGACATCTCCATCTGGGGACTGCTAATGGCCTCGAGGGTTCACAAGCAAGCTATCCTTTCTACAATGGACATGGCTAAACTTTCAATCGATACAACTCATGAACAGTTAGTAGGGCTGGTCTTCCCGGGAGGAGCTTCCCCGACCTTGGCCTTTACTGACAAGGAACTGCCGCCTGAGGGCTCAGATCATAACAAACCACTCTATATCTCCGTGGAGTGCAGAAAGAAGTGGGTACCGGTGGTTTTGGTCGACACAGGATCTATAATCAACATGTGTCCGTCAAGGACAGCATATGCTATCGGGTTGAAGCCCGCAGATTTTGTGCCTACAGCCCAGGTGATACGGGCTTATGATAATACCAGCCGAGAAGTGATGGGGACTGTACAGATTCGGACTCAGGTCGGTCCGGGGCAACAGGATATTGATTTTCATGTCTTGGATGTTTCCGCCACCTTCAATCTACTCCTAGGGCGGCCGTGGCTACACCAGGTAAAGGCTGTCTCTTCCACCCTGCACCAAATGCTGAAGTGCCCCCACGAAAAGGGGGTGGCAATCGTTTTTGGGAATTCTTCGATACATCTGCTGCCAGAGGATTCTACACTAGTCCTGGAGATTAAGCATGGCACGAAGGATGTATTTTGTCAGGATTCACCCTAGCTGAGGCGCGGGTTGTACAAGACGTGCTAGCTGTTGATGAGGGGCTATACGTCAGCGCATAATCTGTCTACCTTATGAACAAGCTTCAGAACATGCCTGGGATGGGACTAGGGCGAAATGGCCAGAAGGGCATCGTAGCATCGGTCGAAGTGCCGCACAACCCATATACCTTTGGCCTAGGTTATTTGCCTACCAAAGAGGATTGGGTGAGGAAAGGAAGAGAGATGGTTGGTAGAGCCAGGGCAAAGCAGGCCGGGAAGCATTATGAGTTGGTGCACCGACCTATCCAAGGAACCCTGAACAGACGCTTTGTTCGGGAGGGGGAAGACTTCCCGTTCCACTGCTTTCCGGAGCCATGGCTAAATGCAGAGAGGCGGCGCTTGCCGGGGTTTGAGATTTTCTTTGACTCGCAATTGTCTACGGATAAAGTTGACGAAGAGCAGACAGACCCACCGGCTGAGGCTGAGCAGTGCAAGGAGGAGGATTCCGAGAGCACAGAAATTGAGATGGGGGTAGCACTAGCTTGTCTCCTCGCAGATCCTCAGATCGTACTGGAGTGCTTGGGGGATAGCTTCTCAGTTTCCATGATCGGGGATGAAGCGGCTGTGGGCCCACCTTCAAACATTCTGGATGCATCCATCGCACCCTCCCTCGTCTAGCAATACGAGGAGGGCTTTTTATCTAGTAGTACCGAGTCAGGTAGTGAGCCGGATTCTGATTCCACTGAGTCTGTGGAGTCGGAATCAGGTTCCAGCTCGTCTGAGTCTGAGTTCGGTATTCTTGGAGCTGATAACCCGGATGCCGCTGTCCTGTCCAGGTCGTCTTTTTCTTTTTTCTTTGAGTCTGTTATAACAAAGGAATCAGGCGGACTGGATGTTATTAATAAGAATGGTGCGATTGTGGCTTCCGAGTACTTTTTTGTGCCTTTAATTTATTGCATTAATCAAGACTTTCAAAATTTTGATGAAAACGACAAGGAAGAAATTCCTCCAGTTTTGAAATATTTGCTTGATCAAGAGCAGGAGAGGTTTGTAAAGCCTTTGGTTGATGAAATCACCACAATTAATGTTGGTACCGAGAAGGACCTGCGACTGGTCCAGATCGGGTCCACGTTGTCTTCAGAGAAGCACGAGCGCTTAGTCGCTTTATTAAAAGATTTCAAAGATGTTTTCGCATAGTCCTACGAAGACATGCCTCGAATCGATCCTGAGATTGTACAGCATCAGATTCCTCTTACCCCGAGGCCCGACCTGCTAAGCAAAAGCTCCGAAGGATCCGCCCGGACTGGGCTCTGAAAATCAAAGAAGAGGTTACCAAGCAGATTGACGCAGGATTCCTGTTGGTATTTGAATACCCTACTTGGTTGGCTAATATAGTTCCAGTGCCGAAGAAGGACGGCAGAATTCGGGTATGCGTGGACTTCAGAGATTTGAACAAAGCCAGTCCGAGGACGACTTTCCTCTACCGCATATCAACGAATTAGTGGACTTCACTGTTGGGCATGCGCTGCTCTCATTCATGGATGGGTTTTCAAGCTACAATTAGATTTTGATGGCACCCAAAGACAGGGAGAAGACTGCTTTCACCACCCCGTGGGGAACCTATTGTTATAAGGTGATGTCGTTTGGGTTGAAGAATGCTGGAGCTACGTATCAATGGGCTGTGACCACGATTTTGCACGATATGATCCATAAAGAGGTTGAGGTGTACGTGGACGACATGATTGTCAAGTCCAAGGAAAGAGAGGGCCACTACACCGCCTTACAGAAATTCTTCCAACGGATCAGAGAGTATCGGTTGTGGCTAAATCCTAAAAAATGTACGTTTGGTGTTACAGCAGAGAAAATGTTGGGGTTCTTGATCACACAAATGGGTATCGAGGTCGATCCTTCTAAAATCAAGGCCATCTTAGAAATGCCACCACTGAGGACTGAAAAAAAGGTGCGAGGCTTTCTAGGTAAAGTGCAATTCATAAGACGGTTTATTGCAAAATTAACCTTCACTTGTGAACCACTGCTTGGTCTCCTGAAGAAAGGAAAGAAATTCCATGGGATGACTGATGCCAAGTTGTTTTCGAGCAGATCAAGCAGTATCTACATAACCCACCTGTGTTGTCACTGCCTGAGCCGGGGAAACCGTTGATTCTGTACCTATCAGTGACTGAAACGACAATGGGCTGCATGCTTGCACAGGAGTCTGAGGACAAAGTGGAGAAGGCTATATACTACCTGAGCAAGAAAATGCTGGATTATGAGACCCGCTACACTCTGCTGGAGAAGGCTTGTCTGGCCTTGGTATGGGCTACCAGGAAGTTGAGGCACTACCTGTTAGCTCACTCTGTAATACTGGTTTTGAGATTAGATCCCATAAAATATCTCTTTGAGAAACCAGCACTTACGGGTAGGCTAGCCCGTTGGTTGCTTCTGCTTTTCCAATTTGATCTGAAGTACATGATGCGCAAGTCAGTGAAAAGGAGAGCGGTAGCGGAGTTCCTAGCCGATCACCCAGTGGACGGGGATGAAGCAGTCGAGTATCTATCCCAGATGAGGCCATTTTGCATGTCGAAGAAGAGACTTGGACGATGTACTTTGACGGAGCGTCAAACTAGTACGGGAATGGGACAGAGGTGTTGCTGATAGCACCCGACAATTCCCGCATACCCTTAGCATTCAAACTCCGATTCAAAGTGTCGAATAATGAGGTAGAATATGAGGCATGTATTGCTGGATTAGAAGCCGCCCTAGAACTAGGGGCAAAACGGTTGGATGTCATCAGGGACTCGAACCTTGTTGTATCTGAAGCTAAAGGAGATTGGAAAGTCAAAGAAGAAAAGATGAGAATCTATCGCCAGACCTTGGACGTTCTGATTCCTCAGTTTGAAAAACTGAACTTTGCTCATCTGTTAAGAGAGAACAACAGGTTCACTGATTCATTAGGAACTCTATCTTCTATAATAGACATCTCTTTCGAAGTCCGGATGCATCCGATCATCATTGAACAGAAATTTGTGCCGGCCTATGAGCTAATTGCTGCCATAGATGAGGTACAAGATGAAAACCCCTAGTATTACGACATTTGGAGCTTCTTGAAAAAGGAGGTGTATCCACCAGGGGCAAACGCCAAAGATAAGAGGGCAATTCGAAGGATGGCTACTCAGTTCATCGTCTGCGGGGGTAAACTGTACAAGCGGGGTCATCTCGGGATGCATAAGTTATGTGTGGATGCTGAAGAATCCAAGCGCCAGATAGAAGCCATCCATGGAGGAGAGTGCGGAGCACACATGAGTGGGGTGATGCTAGCCCGAAAGATCCTAAGGCAGGGTTATTACTGGTCAACCATGGAGGAGGATTGTATCAGCTTTGTTCAACGATGCCACAAATGTTAGATCCATGCAAACCGCATGAACATTCCGCTATCGATGCTGTACAACATGACTTCGCCATGGCCGTTTTTAGTCTGAGGGATTGATATAATTGGAGCTGTCACTCCGAAGGGGTCCAATGGGCATGAGTACATTCTGGTAACGATAGACTACCTCACGAAGTGGGTTCAGGTCCAATCTTATGCGGTGTTGAAGGCGTCGCACGTTGCTAAGTTCATCAGGAACAACATCATCTGTCACTACAGGGTCCCGAATGAGAATATTTTGGATAATGGTTCCCACTTCAAGAAGGAGGTGATCGACTTGTTGGAGAAGTACAACGTGGCTTTTCATAAGTCATCCACATATCGGCCGCAAACCAACGGAGCTGTTGAGGCCGCCAACAAGAACATCAGGCACATTCTGCAGAAGATGGTGGAAACGTACAGGCACTGGCCAGATAAGCTGTCATTTGCTCTTTAGGGCTACCGGACTTCAATTTAAACTTCGACTGGGACAACTCCGTATTCCTTGGTTTATGGGATGGAGGTTGTTCTGCCTATCGAAGTTGAGGTTCCATCATTACAGGTATTGGCTGAGTGTCAGATAGCTGAGGCAGATTGGCAGCAAGGCAAGTTCGAAGAACTCATGCTCTTTGACGAGAGAAGACTGAAAACACTGTATCACGTCTAGGGTTATCAACGAAGAATTGCCAGGGCTTTCAACAAGAAGGTTAAGTCCAGGAATTTGAAAGAGGGAGATCTAGTGCTCAAAGACAACCGGGCTCCCATTCACGACCCTAGGGGCAAGTTCAAACCCAATTAGACTGGCCCTTACATCATCAAGTCTATCTGGTCGGGTGGAGCTATCATCCTGATGGACCTAGATGGCCTAGAGTTCTCCCAGCCGATCAACATGGACAAGTTGAAGAAACACTATCCCTGAGTGGCTCGCTAGGCCAAAAACCCGAAAGGGTGACCTAGGCAAAAGTTAGAGCATGAAAATTTTGAAATAATAAAAACTGAGCTCGCAAGGTTGAAAATCCAGAAAGGGCGGCCTTGGAAAAAGTTAGAGCACAAAAGGAGAGTGTTAATACACGAGTGAACCTGAACCGAACTACGTAAGGCTTGATTCCCATCTTCGGGATACGTAAGCAACTTCATTCTTAAGTCCAGCCATAAACACTTCCAAATCAAGTTTGTTTATGTGATCATGTTGGTCATCTTTGTCTATTCCGTATTCAAGAGCTCGGTTGTGATCTCCAGTGCAATGCTATTCAGACTAGGGGCAACTTTCCAGTTGCTGGATCCGGGGTTGTACATCTCAGTGATAGATCTCAGGCATGTCCAGTTGCGATCCATATCGAAAATGGTTTTGAAAAGTTTTAATAAAAGTTTATTTTGCTCAAATTAATCTTTTTACGACTTAGACCATTTTTGGACCAAACGGAAAATTTTCAGTACCCACAACCTTCAATTACATTGATTTCAGTACAAAGTTCTCCTACTCTTGAATACAAATTGAAATTGTTTTTTGTTACATTCATAAAGAAAACTTGAAAGCACTGATTAAAGCAAATAAATTTGGGGCATAGTCAGGTGTTCCTGCGCCCTCTTCTAGAGCTTGTGGAAGCCTCTGATGCCAAAGTAGGCCCAACATGCGCCTCGTCATCGAGCCATGCTATGCACTTGTCAGACAAGGTGCAACTGAAAGTGGGAGCGGAGGCCAGAAGCTCTCTCATCCTCCATGCTGTGGCATACTGAGCTAGTTGTGCGCCTCGGACTACAAATGCGGCAAGGTACTCTATCCCTTCTTCTGGGTAAGTCTGATCATGCCCAAATTGGAGCCGAAATCAGAACGGGAAGTAAAAGACGAAGTGTGTCAGGCCAATCAACTGAATCCGGGGCTGGCGAGACATGCTGTAATTCATCGCCGGCAGGTTGAGCCAAGGGCAGCGCCAAGCAATATTGACAGCAGACAGACTGCACATCCATTCACACCACCATCCCTCATCTGGGGCATCGACTAGACGTCATCGGAAGAAATAGCTGCGAGCTGAATATGCTGGGCATGAGTCCCCAACCTTCAACTTATCCATCAACCATATCTGGGGAGGGATGAAAAATGAGAGATTAAAGAATAGAGAGGTGTACGTGGAGAGAAAAGTGAGAAAAGGGTTTTGAGAGAAAAACCGGGCCTGAGGGCCGAGTGATGTGAGAAATATATGTAAGATAGGGTGGGAAACATTACCTGTAGCAGTAGTGGACTTTCCGCGAATCTAATCGTCTCTCGGCGATGGAAAGCATCCAAACCCATCAATGTCTCAGCTAGTGTCATGGCGATGCAACTCTTGCCCTCTTTTAAGCCTTGGGCAACCTCAATCAAACGGACGCTAGACCCTCCGGAGCCTGGGGCAAGCAAGTAATGAGACAACATGCACAAGCAAAGCGCATGTCGCCGGAAACCCTGCCAGTGATGATCGCCGCGGTCACTGGCATCGGAAAACAAACGAATCAAGCTGGGGATGTCCAATTTCCCGTCGCGGATCAAAGACCTAGCATCATGCAAATTGAGCCCGCACATCCGTCCTAAGGCTTGGATGTGGCCAAAGCAGAATTGTGGCAAAATCTCTTCCTCGCGCTCGGACTCCATCAAAGCTTGGAAGTCTTCGAAAGTAGGACACATCTCTTGTCCGCTAAAGCTAAAAACATGAGTTACCGGATTCCAACACCTTGCCGCGGCATGGAGGAACGAAAAATGCAGCGGGGTGCGGCTCAACGTGAATAGTGCATTTATTCCGAAGCCCCAGAAATTCAGCTTTTCTGAGCCATCCAAGTTAGCAATCCAATTTGTGAGATTTTGGGCAAGAAATGCCTCCATTTGGTGTAAAAACTGAGTTGAAATGGAGAAACTACGAAGCTGGGGTTTTTGTAGAAGATAAGGTGTTGAGTGGAAGACAAGTGGCAGCATTCTGGAGGTACTTGACATTAATGGCCGACCGGCCAACTCTGATGGCCAACCAACCATCTTTTTAGTCGATCGGCTAGTTCTTGTGGCCGATAGCCCTTTATGGTGGCCGATGGTCTCCTAACTTTGCCGATGGCCTCTTCTTTTCTTCTCTGAGCTGTTCATGTGTTAGAGGTGTTGAGAACATGTGACTTGTTCCACATCAAATGCCTTTTTGTGACGATTTTGCGAAGTCATGCCTGTGTTACCTTAATTTGTTTATCAAGTTGTTGCATTTGATTAATTGAGTTGTATTTTGCATTGATTGTTAAGTTCTTGTCTTGCTTATCGAGTTGTATTTACATTCGGTTAGCATGTCAAGTCTTGGTTTTGCTTATCGAGTTGTATTTACATTTCAGTTGTCAGTTGGTTCACTACCTGATTAAGGCAATGCAATTCGAGTGTGCAATTTTCAAACAAAATTCAATCTCATTTACATGTTGTGCGATGCGATGCGATGCGATACTTAGAATGTAAAATGTAACACTTTTCAATCAAAAAATCTATTTTCATTCCATCATGTTTTCTTTTGCAAAAAGTGTACAAGTTTTAAAGAAAATAAAACTGCCTAAGGCTGTACAATGTGCAAAAACTACAAGCAAAAAAAGAGAAATAAAGCAAGAGCAAAACATCTGAAATCCGCGCCAATCGCCTCAAGAGCGGGAAGCCCTCCTCGTCTTCTTCCTTGACGACGGCCCAGAACTACTGCCATCAGCTCCGCTACCTGAGTCTGAACCCGAGCCATCTCCAGCCTCATCTCCATCCTGAGACGACTCCGACTGTGGACTCACTGCCTCCTCGTCAAACTCATCATCATCTGGGGCAGGCACCCGTGAACTACTCTCGGTTTGAGTACGCCCTGCTCTGCTACGACTATGCGCTGGAGTCCCTCGTCCCACTCTCCCTGCTGCTCAGGGAGGCATTGAAGGTCCCGCCAAGGCACCCGCAGTACCTGGTATCTGGAATGGGGCCTAAAAAGAACAATTCGGCAAATGCATCAGTTATGCTACGCGAGGCTGAGTATGGTATCAAATGCGGTGAATGATTACAGTGTATGAATGCTGTGAGCAGTATATGAACGCTGTGAGCAGTGTATGATTACAGTGTATGAATGCTATGAGCAGTGTATGAACGCCGTGAGGGGTAAATGATTGCAGTGTATGAAGGCCATGGCCAGTATATGAGATGCAGTGTATCAGTGTCGTGAGTAGTATATGAGTGTGATGTATCAAGTGCAGTATTCATAATGTGATGCATCAGATCAGTATGGAGCAGATTATAGAGGGTTTTGGGACGGAGGTTGGAAGAACTTACCGGAATATCGTAAATGCTCGGTAGGTCCATGCTCCTCTGCAGCATCCCCATCACCGAAGCCGACAGCTCCAGAGCTTGCCTAGTGTACTCTATGGAAGCATGCAAAAGTGTTGAGGTAATTAGTAATCTGTGGGATATCAACTGAAATGAAATGAATATACAAAATGTAAAGTATGGCATATACCGGGGTCGAGCCTCGAACTCCGATGAGCTCATGATCAGCCGAGGGAGGAGCGATGGGTATCTGATAAGTCTCTCCAGGCCATCCTCGGCATGTCATGGTAATGGGTAGGTCTGGCCACTCCGCTCTCTGTCCCTCCGGGAACCCCTCCTGCCATAGGCCTAAGTCGCACTTGACCCTCCCGCTCCTCCTGCTGTGGCTGCAGGTCTCTCTCTCTCTCTCACCTCGGCGAGCACTGGCCAGAGGCCGCATAAGATAAGTCTAGATGAAGACGGTGTAGTCGCCATCATCTCCGAAAAAGTCAGCATCCCAACCGATCGTGAAATCGGTCATCTCCTATGGGGTGTATGTCTCTGTATGCCTCATATACGAAGGAGGCGGCATCGGGACTATCTACTCAGGCAAACCGAGGCTCTACCGCAAGAAGCGCTCTACCAAGTACCACGCGCGACAAACTGGGTCCTCAAGCAAAACTCGAAATTGGGCAGTCTCCCGAGCGCCCATATACTGGTCTCTAACTGCGTCAGGCAGCACTACCCAGGGCCGCCAGGTGATCTGTAAATGATGGATATACAGGTTGTTATCTGCTATTGAAAGTGCAATATAAAGCAAAGCTCAAATGAATTGTAAAATTTGAAATACCTCTGCTACGGCTACAATGTCAAAATGTCGGCGGAAGAATAAGAAAGACTCTCGTGGCCTCTGCTCGCATCTCACATCATACCTATGTGAATATGGAACCACGGGGGGCATCTCTACCTCCGGGTCTGGCACAAGCCTCGGGAAGTAGGCATATACCCACAACTACAGAATGTAAAAGGGCAATAATGAGTATGTTTATCAGTAAAGCAGTATGCAGATAAAGTAGAAATCAGAGAATGGTGTGCAGTGTATGGTGCAATCTGTGCAATGTACAACCAGTGTAAAGAAGATTGAGTGTTATGCAGTGTGTGTGGTGTACAGATAGTGTAAAGCAGAACTGTAAAGCAAAAGGTAAAGATGTACCTCCCAGGCTCTCCAATAGCCTTCTAGCAGGTGCCCACTCCGGCGAGATGAAGAACTCATATATCCATACAGTGTGGCCAATCCTACACCACCCCAGTCATAGCGCCAGATGCGAGTCACGTCTACCAGTGCACTCAAGAGGTAGAGGCCAACGATGTTCCCCCGGTCGGCGAATAGAGTAGTGCCGAGCAAGAACATGAGGAACCCCCGGGTGTAGTGCTCGACCTCCTCGCGAGTCGTCGGCGTCTGTCCCATGAACTGGTCCTCGAACCATGAATATCTCACGAACCCTGGTCGGGAGAGAGGTAGGCGAATCCCCAGCAGAAAGATCTGAGTAGCATCTCACTCGCCCATATCAGTGTCAAAAGGGATCGGATCACCCCCTACTCCGATGCCGGTGAGCATGGAGAAGTCGAAGGGAGTCATCGTCATCCCCCCTATTGTAGAAAGGTGGAAGGAATCGGTGGTGTCTCACCAACTCTCCACTAAAGCGCCTAGAAGAGGCTGACTCGCAGTGAAGCGTGAGAGTCCCATGCAGAATACGCCAAAACCGGCCTCGTCGACGATGTGGCGAACATCATCGGGTAGCTCCATGAACCAATCTTGTGCAATGGTGTTCCCATAACCCCGGAAGGTATGGGAATCTCCCTGTGTTCAAGACAAACAGATGCGAAACAGTGTCAGAAATACACTGTATGCATATGTTTAGAACTGATAGAAATGCAGTGTATGTATGAGTTCAAATTGTCAGAAATACAGTGTATGAATGTGCTCAGAATGAACTAGGCATACGATGTACAAGTGTGTTTGGGGATAATCAGGTGAAAAGCAGTGTTGGCCATCCAAGATATTGATCTACATTGTGCAAAGTAAAGAGGGAGTGTGTACCTTAGAGGCGCCATAAGATAAGTGTGACTCCGGCTCGCGTAGTAGGAGGTCCTCCGGAGCACCTCGCGCAAATCTCCTGAATTGGCGAATACCACCAGGAGGCAACACGTGCACGTCAGGGTGATAAGACGCTGGGTCGAAAGGCCGAATGCCCAGCAACAAAGACTCAAACTCGGGATCCATCTCCATCCCTGCAGGAGCCCCACCCTGTGGAATATTGTCCACCATCTCAAGAAGAGTGAGAAAATGGTCGAAGGTATAAAAATGGGCAAGAATGCCAAAACTCAACAAAAAGTCAACCCCGAGGGGTGAGAAATAGAAGAAAATGTCGAAGTGCGGGAGAAGGCACGAAGATCAAGGGTAACTCGGGGGAAACAAACCCCAAGTGACGGAAATCAAGAAAGGAGCACTGAAGGCACTTTTCAATCGGTTCAAAGTGCGAAAAACAACGAGGGTTTCGCAAATCAAATGTTTTTGGGACGTTCGAAAATGCATTTGAAGCACAGATCTAAGGGGGAAAGTGATCTAGAGCAAGAGGAGAAAGGTTTTTGGCCTTGGAGAAGTGAAAGAATAGGGTTTGGAACCCTATACTTAAAGACCCGAGGCAAATGGATGAAACTGCCCTGAATCTGCCACTTTTGGCCGATTGGCCAAATTGTTAGCCGGCCTACCAAATTGTTGGTCGATGGAGTTTTCTGGTGGCCGATGGATGGCCGATGGCTCCCTCTTGTGGCCAATGACCCTTCAATGCCCTTTTTTGGGATTTTTCTGTTGATTTGTACCCTCATCTCTCAAGAAAGTTCAAGGAAATATACCTTTTGAAGCTTGAGCAGCCTCTATGGTGACCTCGAACCGTGTTTTCCATGTTGCGGCACTCAATATGCACAAAATGTATCCTTTTTCGTATCCTTTTGCATGTTGCTAGATTCGAAAATTATCTTTGAATGTGTGGCTTTACAGTGTTTTTATCACATTCACGGGGTTTGCACTTGTTATATGCCTCTTTCACTTTTGCATCGGACATGCATCATTGCATTTACATAACATATGCGCGTTGTGTCAAATAGGTGTTCGTGTTTATATTGCATGGAGTATGTACATTACATGAAACATGTTTTAACCTTGCTTGTATAGAATGTGCACTTCTCACCTTGGCATGAAGTGCGCATCTTAATGTTGCATGGAGCATACATTTCTCACATTTTAGTTGCATTGTTTTGCACCTCTCTACTCGCGTTGTCACGCACATTTTAGTTGCATTGTTTTGCACCTCTCCACTTGCGTTGTCACGCACGCTTCAGTTGCATTGTTTGGCACCTCTCCACTTACATTGTCATGCACTTTCTAGTTGCATTGTTATGCACACTTCACTTGCATTGTTATGCACGTTCCAATTGCGTTGTCACACACGCTTCAGTTGCATTGTTATGCACCACTTCACTTGCGTTGTCACACACGTTTCACTTGCATTGTTATGCACCCTTTCTAGTTGCATTGTTATGCACACTTTACTTGCATTGTTATGCACGTTCCAGTTGCGTTGTCACGCACGTTTCACTTGTATTGCTATGCACCCTTTCTAGGTGCATTGTTAAGCACACATCACTTGCGTTGTTACTCACGTTTCAGTTGCATTGTTTTTCACACTTCTACTTGCATTGTTATGCACCATTCTACTTGCATTGTTATGCACACTTTCAGTTGCATTGTTATGCACCCTTTCAGTTGCATTGTTATGCACACTCTAGTTGCATTATTATGCACCCGTTCTACTTGCATTGTTTTGCACATTCCAGTTGCATTGTTATGCACTGTTCTACTTGCATTGTTATGCACCGTTTCACTTGCATTGTTATGCACATCTCCCATGCATTGTTATGCACCTTTACATTGTACTTGTCAAAATCTCTCTTTTGTGCAGGCACAATATTGTATGTACAGTTCATTCGAAGTTGGTGAAACCAGACGATATTGTATGTACGGTTCATTCAAGAGACGTTCTGATTCAGTTTGAATGCTATCTATCACACATGTTCATGTTTGGCACACGTTCGGATGCCTTTCTCTTTTCGCGTTTGATACGCATCTAGATGACTGTGCTTTCTTGCACAGTCCTTCTCCTTTTGCGTTTGATACGCTGGGAGCTATTTCGTTTGAGACCTCGGGTGTTCCCGGTCGTCACTTTTAGTCTTTCCTGCGTAAGTCGTAGTTAAGATTGCATATTTTTCTTACATCATTCCTGCATGAAATGTAGTTCGACTTATTCCCGCACGTAGCATGTTCACTTACTTGCTTATGTACGAGTTTGCTGTAGTATTTCTTTGCATAACAATTGCATGTTATTTCTTTATAGCCCTCTTTGCATAATCATAAGTTATGTTCTGCATTATGCATGTCATTTGCATTTTGCCCCTGCCTGCGGGCACATCTCTTTGTTTTCTTGCCTGTTTGTCTAAGTCTTCGGCCTTGTCAAAAATGGGTCGTTTCTGTGCTTTAACAATCACTCCCGTCATTTCTTGACTTTCGAGTTCTGTCAAAGAGGGGCAACTGTAGACACCCCATTTTTGACCGTCCTCAAGACTTGGACGTCATCGTTCGAACACTCGATAATCATCCATGCTCGTGTTTGTTTTGAGTTTCTGAAGGTCTCGGCTGCGCGCCTTGCCTTGGAGCCTCTCAACTTGTCTATTTTGTGCTTGGTTGTGGACCAAGAGCTTGTGGCTTTGTTTCTGAGAGAAGGGGGTGTGGCTTGTTGGCCAGCCCTACAACCCATCGGCCAGGCCTCATGCCTATCGGCCTTTCCTTCTTTCCAACGGCCATCAGTGGTGGCCGGTCAGCACATTTGGTGGCCGGTCAGCACATTTGATGGCCGGTCGGCCATACCTTTTGGTCGAGGCCCTATTTCTTGCTTTTGCAGATATTTTTGTGCCAACTGTGACAGTTGGTGAGCACAGATTGCATCCTCCATACATATATAGAGGGATTAAACCAAGCCTCTAGCTTGTCCAACAAGCTTGAGACTTGGATTTCTATAAGAAGGGAGGTCCCTCTCCCTTTCCAGAGGTTCTAAAAATTTGCATTAGAGACAACATATCTCTCTCTCTATATATATATTTCTTCCTCTCTCTCTATATTTGTGCTTATTTGTGCTCAAAAGTGTCATTTCTTCACACTTTTGCACACAAACACCTAGTGAAACACCTTCACTGCTGAGCTGAGGTTCTTGGAGGTTGCATTTGAGTGGTTTAAGCTTGGTATTTTCCTCTGAAGTTGCTATTCTAAAGTGGTTCTTCAAGGGTGAGTCTCTTACCTCATTAGAGCTTGGTTTTCATAGCTTATTTGGCCCTATTTGCATGCTTCTTTTGGCTTAACTTTCAACTGTAAAAAGCTTCATTTTTAAGTTTTAAAAGTGTTTGTTTGAGGCCTCTTTGGTGTTGGGGGTGGTCTACCCCCTTTTGTGCCTTGTTTGGCCTTGTTCTGAGCCATCTCTTTTAGGCCTTTCGATCACCTTCTCTTGGCCTTTTAGCTACTGAAATCCAGTGGATTTTCAGTGGTAGAAATGTGGTTTTGAAGCCCAAAATAGGAGGGGGTTGTCCCCCCTCCTCTTCTCTTGTGTGCTTCTGTTGATGGCTCACCAAGTTAGCATGTTTTTCTGCCCCGTTGAGGCTTCGTTTTAGCATGTCTTAGGCCTTGTTTTACCATGATATAGCTCTGTTTTGGCTTGGTTTGGTTACCTCATGCATGCTTTTTACACTTGTAGTGTAATCCTTGCAAACTAGCCTTGTATGCTTAAGGTTTTGGCTCATCTTTATAACATGTGTTGGTTCCATTCCAGCATGTTTTTGGTCATTATTTAACATGCCTTGACTCTGATTTTAGTTGGTGAAGTAATCTCATGCTTAGTTTTGGTAGGTGTAGTGTAATCCTCCTTATTGGCCTTGCATAATCCATGCTTCATGCCTCTAATTCTAACATGTGTTAGCTCTAGTCCATGCATGTTTTGGCCTTGTTTTGACCTGCCTTGGGACTGTTTTAAGTCAGCTTGGCCCTTTGGGGCTTGCTTGATATGGCTATGGTACAAGTGCCTTTGCTAGCCTTAAGCTTTTGAGTCCCCTAGCATGCATTGCTTGGCCTATTTGTATGATCTAGCATCATTTTGTATGTGATTTCAGAGCATATGTCATTGCCATACTCTCGCATTTTCCACTCCTTAATTGTGTTTAAGAGTTATGCTCTTATGCCTTGTTGATGAGCGATTGCATGACCATCATCATCTTGCCTTTCATGCTACCATTTCAGAGTGTTTACTGTTTTGGCATGCATAAGCTCTGTTTTGGGCTGGTTTGGTTGTTTGAGCATTGCATTGTATAGCCTTAGTGTTGTGTACTTCACTAGCTTTAATGATTCAAGGTCTCTTGCATGCTATACTTGTGTTGTTTGAGTGATATGGCATCATTTCTTGCACAATTTTAGAGCATATAGCCTTGTTATAGTCTCATGTTTGTCACCCTTTCAATGCGTTTGAGGGTTGAGCTTTGTGCCTTGCTTGCGAGCCATGAGTTGAGCATGCTTTTCTTGTTTCTTGTGTTTAAGTTTCAGCACATTTTGGCCATTGTTTGGGCATGCATGAGGTCTGTCCATAACTGGTTTAAGTCCATAGAGCATCGTATTGCATGCCTCTTCTATGATGCTCTTTACTTGCCTTGATGTCTTGGCCTTCAAACATGCTATGCATGCATTGTCCACATGATAGAATCTTGTCCATGCCATTAGCATTGATAGGTTGATCATGTTGTATGTGTTGCATTGTGTTTGGATCGAGCGTTGATCCAAACACAAGGAATGCGGTACGTTTCATACTTGAAGTGATGAAACGTGTTACGTTTCTTGGGCGCCGACCCTCTTGATCAATCATTATAGAGGTTAAGGCTCTTATGTGTTATTTGTGCATCCATTGACATTGAATTGTGCAAACTTGGCTTCTTTGGCCATCATGCATTGAGATGCGTGATTGATGGCCCGAAAGTCGAGTACTGCACTCCCTTGAGCTTAAGAAATGATAAGGAGGGTGGTTGTGCACACATACCTTGCAAATATGCTGTCATGCCTCTGTTTGTGCTCTGTTACAGCAAAAGTAGAAATTACAGGAAGCAGTGGCCGACTGGCCATCAAGTCTGCCAATCGGCTATCAAAATTGGCCGATAGCCATAAACTTTGGCCGATGGCCATTTGTAGACATCCCATTTTTGACCGTCCTCAAGACTTGGACGTCACCGTTTGAACACTCGGTGATCATCCATGTTCGTGTTCGTCTTGAGTTCTCGGAGGTCTTGGCCACGCGCCTTGCCTCAAGTCCTCTCGACTTGCCTGTTTTGTGTTTGGTTTTGCACCAAACACTTGTGTTTTGCTTTTGAGGAGCAAAGAATGGCTTGTTGGCCATCCCCACATCTCACTGGCCATGGCTTGAGGCCACCGGCCATTGTTTTATTGCCATCGGCCAAATGTTTGGTCGGTCTGCACTCTGTTTGGTAGGTCGACCATTTATTTGGTCAATTTGGCATTTTTGGCTAGCCGACCACTGTGCATCTACTTTTGACAGATATTTTGTGCCAGCTGTGCTAGCTAGCACCCACTTTGCACCCCCTCCATACACGTCTATGGAGGGATTTCACTCTTGCTTAGCTTGTTTTGTAAGCTTTGCAAGAGTGATCCTCTATAAAGGGAGGCCTTCTCCTCCCTCCTTTAGGGTTACAAAAAAAGAGTTCCAGAGGTCTGAATTAGGGTTAGGTCTTGTGTATCTATCTATCTCTATATCTCCCTCTCTTTTGCTCTTTGTGTGTGTATTAAGGTGTTTTGTTCATAGTTTTGCACACAAACACGTAGAGTTACACTTTCCTTTAGCTACTGAGGTGCTAAGGAGTGATTTTCAGAGTTCTTGAGTTGATCTAAGCTTGGAGAAGGGGCTGGAGTGGTCCTTGTGAAGAAGGTCTTCAAGGGCAAGAACTTTACCCCTTTCTTCCCCATTTTTGCATAGGCTTTTAGCCATCCTTGCATCTGCTTTTAAGCTTAACTTATAACATATAAATGTTCTAATTTTAAGTGCTTAAAATAGTTTTTTAAGGTTGTTTTGGTGTTTGGGGTTGTTTGACCCCTCCTAGGCCTTGTTTGGCCCCCATTTTGTGCTATTTTGGTGAGTTTCGAGACCACCTTGTTTGGGCCTCCTCACCACTGAAATCTAAAGGGATTTCAGTGGTGGGGATGGTGCTTTGAGGTCCTAAGAAGGAGAGGGCCATCCCCTCTCCTTGTTGTCTTCAAAAGTTGTCATTTTAGCCTCATGTGTGAGCACCATTGTTGAGTTCATGTTGGCTATGTCTTGGCTAGTATTTGTGCTTATTTTTCCATGATATAGCACTATTTTAAGTTGGTTTAGACACACCATTCTTGCTTTGCATACTTGTCTTGTAATGCCATGAATTGCCTTAACATGCTTTGTGCTTTGAGCCTTGTTTCTAGCATGTTTTTGGCCTAGCTTTGTGAAGCTTTTATGCATGTCTTAGTATGCTTAAGGTCTGTTTGGAGTTGTTTTGGCCATCCATGACATGCTTTGCATAGCCACCTTGCATTTTGGCTTGTTAGCCTTGGGTGTGTGAGTGTTAAGCATGCATTACTTGGCTTGTTTCAGTGGTTTGGCACCACTTATAACATCATTTTAGTCCTTGTGGTATGCTTGTATGCTTGCATTTGATGCTCCTTTAATGCTTCAAGAGGTTGGTATCTTATGCTCCATGTTTGAACCCTTTTGCATGCCGTTAGACTTAGGCCATTTAGATGCCATCTAAGTGTGCCTTTGACCTTGTTTTGATCTGCCTTGGGGTGGTTTTGAGTCCCCATGGCCCTTTGGGACTTGCTTCATATAGCTATGGTTTAAGCCCCTTGGCTTACCTTGAGTTTTGGACATAGTTGCATGCCTTGCTTGCATTGATAGGTTGATTTGGCATCATTTCTCATGTATTTTCAGAGCTTGCTATGCTTGCCATTAGTCCATGTTTATCCGCTTTTAAGTGTGCTTAAAAGTTGCTTCTTTATGCTTAAGAGTTGGGCCATGTGTGCATGCATGTTTGTATGTGTTTTGGCCTTCATTTCCTTAGCATTTGGCCATTGTTTTGGGCCTAATAGAGAGCTGTCCATCTTGGTGTAAGTCCATCATTCAAATGTTGTTGCATGCTCGCCTTGTGTGTTGTTGCATACTTGGCCTATCGCATGTGTTGCATGCTTGAATCACATTGCATTTGGCATGCATCCTTCCTTTTGTCTTGGTTACTCAACATGTAATATGTCTTGCACATTTGCATGTTGGCATTGCATCTTGCATGCTTGTTAGCTTCCATATGTTGTTACATGCCTCACATGCTTGTTTGCTTAGATTGTGTGCCTAACATACATTGCTTGTGCCTATGCTCATATTGCATACTTAGCTCGCATGCTTAGGTTGCATTTGGCATGCATGCCTTGCCTCTTGAATTAATTATGATAGAGGTTGGGCCTTATGTGTTTATGTGCATTACATTTGACATCAAATTGCACAACTTGACTCATTTGGCCATCACGCATTGAAATGCGCGATTGGTGGTCCGAGGGTCAAGGACCATCCTCCTTTGAGTCATGAACATGATAAGGAGGGTGTTGGTGCACACGTTTGCTTGAAATGCATTGGCATGCCATGTTTGCCCTCTGCTGCTGTCAAAACAGGATTCTGTAGGAATGGATGGCCGGTCGACTGCCAAAAGTGCCGACCGACCAATAATATTTGGCCGAGAGCTGAATATTTGGTCGATGACCAATTCCCTATGGTCGGTGGTGTTTCCCCTTAGCCGGTGACATCCCACAACCCTCAGGGAGTGATGCTGAAGCATTCTTGGGATTTGTGTAAGTCTCAGAGGAGAAAAGCAGGGAAAACAGAGACAGCTGGTGCATGGCGGCGGATTTCCGGGCGAAGCCAATCCGAGCATGCGTGCATCCTTCTTCCCGAGGCCTTTTACTGCTTTCAGTAGCTTAATTGATTCGTTAATTGGTTAAGTGTTGTATAAATTAATTAATTAGCTTGTAGGTTAATTAATTGTATTATTCATTCGGTCCCTCCGAGCGAGGGCAAATTTGTAATAAGTGTGGGTGCATGTGTGCATGTCTTCCAACCCCCACTTCTTTCTCCCTTTTACTTACCTTCTTTTGATGGTTAGTATTAGGACATATTTAATTTAGCATTCTTATGCTATGCATGCGTGCATCCATTCATTTGTATTGCATGCACTGAGCTCGGCACATCATACTAACTGCATAATATTTCAAATCTAACTTGAATGCGTGTTACTTGTTGCGTTCCACATGCCACTCTTAGATTAGGCGAGCCTATTCTAGATTGCATTTTGTATGCGATGCATTAGCCATTTAACATGGACTTGGATCATACATTTGATTGCTAACATGTTCATTGTTTTGGCTTGGATTACACTGTAAGTGTTTTATGCTTTAGCATCTCACATGAGTGTGAATGTTAACATGACAGCATGCTTACCATGTGGCTATATGCTTATGTGATATATCTGCCTGAATACCTGTGGGTGAAGGTTATATTGTTTGAGTTGGAACAACTCGTTGAAATCCATGTTTTAGCCTACTTGCGAGTAGCAAATTTCAAACCGATTTTCAAACAAACGGATATGCGATGCTTTGTTCCAAATTAGGCGATCTAGTCTATACTTTTGTGTCGTGCGCATCACATAGTAAGATTAGCTAATTAATCGGAATAAGAATGCATAATGTTTTCAAAACTAGATATCATGGTTAGTAGAGGCCGATCTTTGATCGGGCGAGAGGGAGTGCTCATAGCTGACCTTCCCCAATCGTACCCAAGTTTCCGAGCAGAGGCAACTTTGGTGATGACGAACACGTGGCCTTAGGCAAACGAGTCAGGGTTTCCTAAATTTCCTCATAAAAATATTTAGGTGGCGACTCTGTATCTGGCAAAGCAGTCCATGTCTGGCACTTCTTTCTAAAAAAATCTGTTTTCAAAAATGATTTGCCGGATTTGGACTCTTTGGTGATTTATCAATCTCACATTGCACATTGTGAGATCAAATTAAGAACCGTGACAATTTGAGTCCGAACTATAGTAAACCCACAAACGAACAGAACGGGGGGGATTCATCCTCCCAGGACATTCAGGGACGTCTATACCATTCCTCTTGGCCGATCATCCATCAGCATATTCCTAAGGTGGATCAGAAGTATCTTGGAAGTTGGCACAATTTTTAGAAGCCCAAAAGAGTGCAAACAGAGGCATCACGAGGCATGGTACTGGATTTTCGAGCAAAGCCGACCGAGTATACATACACCCCTAGCCCCGAGGCTTCTTTTAACTACTTTACTTAGCTAGTTAACTATTTGGTTCTGTATTTAAGTAGTTAATGCACTTAGCTATTCATTTGCGTTTGTAATTAGTTAACTTGTTAGTTAATTAGTTTTGGTTTGTAATTAATTAGCTTAGCGTAGCTAGTTAGTTGATTTATTCGGACCCTCCGTCGAGAGGGCGAATGTTGTAATAAGCGTGCGTGTGTGTGATGCATGTCTTCCAACCCCATTTATTTCTCCCTTTTACTTATCAACTTTCGATGGTTAGTTTAGGGCATATTTCGATTAGCATACCTTATGCTTGCATGCATGCATCATTCATTCGTCTTGCATGCACCGGGCTCAATGCATCATGCAAACTGCATTGTATTTCAATTCCAATTTGAATACATGTTACCTAGTTGCATTCACATGATATCTTAGAATAGCCGAGCCTATTTTAGTTGCATTTTTGCATGTGTTGCATTAGGCATCTTAACATAGCCAGGATCATGCATGATTTCTAATTAGCTTTTGTTTTGGCTCGGAGTACACTGTGAGCGATTATGCGTTAGCATCCTTGCATATGTGTAAGTGACTGCCATAATAGCATGCTTGCCATGAGACTAACTGCTTAACTGTTTAACTGCATGAATGCCTGTGAATGAAGGCTTCATTGCTTGAATTGGAACAATTCATCAAAATGCGAGTTTTAAGCCCACTTGAAGTGGCAAATCATATCATGTTTTAAGCCCACTTGAGGGTGGCAAATCCGCGACTTAGCATACTTGCGAGTAGCAATTTCAAACCATTTTCAAAAACAAACATGAGATGTTTTGTTCCGAATTGAGTGATTTAGTCTATACTTGTGTGCTGTGCGCATCACGTAGTAAGTTAGCTAAATAAACCAGAATAAGGACGCATGTGTTTTCAAAAACAACATATCATGTTAGTAGAGGCCGATCCTTTGATCGGGCGAGTGGGGGTGCTCATTTCAGGACCTTCCCCTCTCGTACCCAAGTTCCCGAGCCGAGGTAACTTTGGTAATGACGAATACACGGCCTTAGGCATGAGTTAGGGTTTCCTAAATTTCCCAAAACAAAACATTTAGGTGGCGACTCTGAAATCTGGCAAAGTAGTCCATGTTTGGCTTTTTTTTATTCAAAATTGATTTTTCAAACTATTTGCCGGATTTGGACTTTTTGGTGATTTATCAGTCTTACATTGCACTTTGTGAGATTAGATTCAGAACCGTCACAGGAGTCTGAACTGTAGTAGCTAAGAACAACAATTCGCGCACTCGCGCGCAGAGCGGAGTTCGGGGCAGTCTACAGTTACTGCTCGAGCGCACAATGTACGCATCCAAGAGTTTTGCAGAGTTTTGCAGACTGCTCGAGCAACCAAGAGTTCGCTCGAGCGAACCCAATTTACATTGTATTTGGCTTAAGCGACCATCGAGCCTAGATTTCGAGCATCCAGTACTTTTGCAAACTGACTAGACCGCTCGAGCGAACACCCTATTTTCATCAACTTTTGAAATACACTTTCAAGTGCATATTTTCACTTCCATGTTCTTTTAGACATTCTTATACATTGTTTAGGCTTCAATAAGGAAGTGATAAGTTAGAAATCCACTTAAAGAATTGAATTGAATGAAATCGAAATAGAATTGAATTAAAGATGTATGTTTGAGTAGTATGTTTCAATGTGTATTTGTTATGTATTTTGTGTAGGTTAGACACCCGAAGTCTAGCATTTGTTCAAGCCCACTGTGAGTAATATCTCTATAAAGATATGTTTAAAATGTATTTGATTTGTTCAAGAATGATATTTTAAAATCTTATTTTGTTTACTTATGAATGAATGTCCTTTTTGGAAAATGTATTTGTGGCATCCTTTAGTGAAGCCCTTTCCTGCGGGACATAATACCTTGGCCCATGGATTAATTAAAACACAGAGATCTCTGATGTTATACCCTCGTGGTCCATATTTAATTACCCATTGTGGTTCAATTGTTTGACCCATTGTGGTCCCATTGAATTGACCTTAATGGTCCCATTGGCTTTGGCATATTGATATTTTGTTACTCTATTGGATGTTACCACGTATAATGATTTGAATGGATATTGATAACACAAGGATTGATATGATTAGATATATGAACTGTTTTGGAAATTGAAAGATATGTTTATGAGATGTTGGATTTCATTCATCAATCCTTTATATTGATATTACTCATTAGGCTTTAGCTCACCCCCTTCCCTTATATATATGTAGGTGAGCACATGGATCATTAAGCTTAGAGTTGCTTTCAGGAGTTTAACCTTTTTGAGAAGTCGTTCGTGAAGTGCCTCCGTGATGGGGCGATGCTTGATCTCTAGAGGAGTTAAGCTTTTGTTGAACCTTTGTTATAAGTTTTGTTTTGAAGGATGATGGTCATGTTTGAATGTACTTCTGTTAAAGTTTAAAGTCTTTGTAAATATTATGTAGTGTGACTTGAATGTTGATTATCTATATAAACGATAAAGTTTACCATATAAGCATAGCTCAATGGGCTTGATTTATTATTGATTGCTTGCTTCCATTAAGCTCCATTTTCAATAAATAGTTTGTGTTTGTTATTGAAGCCGTAGGTAATCTATGGTTACTGGTCGGTCATGATCTAGACGTTTAGGGATAGGTTCAGGTCGTGACAAACTGATATCAGAGCACGAGTTATTACCTCACGCACTTGTCCATATGAGCAATAAGGAGTCTAGAAAAGACTTAAGATTTGCATTCATGTTGCAAGTATAAGCATGATGTGAGTTAACATTTGTATAAATGAATATGTGTGGATACATTTGTGTATATGATAATGCAAGTTTATATATATCATGGTGAGAACAAAAGCGGATGAATTTGAGGAGTCTACCTCCTCACAACTTGATAGAATGGAATGATGATTCAAGATATGGCCAAAAATTTAAGGCAACAACAACCACCACCACCACCAATGCATGTACCACCTCCAATACAAGATCATCAAGCAGATGATCAAACAATAGCTTTGACAAAAGAATTCAAAAAGATGAAACCACCGTTGTTCTATGGGAGAGTGGATTCATTGCAAGCTATAACTTAGGTCCTTGGTATTGAGAAGCTTTTTGAAGTGTTTCCATGCACAGAGGCACATAAAGTTCTATTGGCCACATTCATCCTAGAAGATGAAACTAGGAGATGGTGGATGTTGATTCGAGATAAAAACAGGGGCATTGATTGGGTCTAGTTTCTGGAGATCTTCTACAAGAAATATTTTTTGCAATGTATACGAGATAAAAAAGTGTCGAAATTTGAGAGGCTCAGACAAGGAAATAAGACGATGCACGAAATATGAGGCTCAATTTACCGAGTTGGCATGCTTTGGGCCACACATGGTTAATACATATTACAAGAAGACTAGGAAGTTTGAGGGAGGACTTTGTGATTCAATTTAGGAGAGGATTAATGTGCTAAAATTACCAAAATATGTTGATGTTTTGGATAGGGCGTTAATGTTAGAATCAAACATGGCTGCTCAGAACCGAAATTTTGAATGGAAAGGCAAGAGACAAAACTTTAATACAATTAAAGGGACAACATCATCGATGAGCAAGAAGTCAAAATCTGAAGCTTCTAGTAATTCGAATCAAAGTGGTAATTTAGTGCCTACTTGTACCATATGTAGAAAAAAACATTAGGGTGTGTCTTATCGAACTATATGAGCATGCGATCAGTATGGGAAGGTAGGCCATATGGCAAGGGATTGTACTCAACCTCATCAAGGAGGCAATAGGGGTGCTGCAAGTTCAACTAGATCGGTTCCTATAGTGAAGCCCACTACAACATCTGGTGCATGAAGAGATAATCTGAGACAAGGAAGAGTTTTTGTAAACATTATGTAGTGTGACTTGAATGTTGATTATCTATATAAATGATGAAGTTTACCATATAAGCACGGCTCAATGGACTTGATTTATTATTATTGATTGCTTTTGCTAAGCCTCGTTATTAATAAATAGTTTGTGTTTGCTATTGAGGTTGTTGGTAATCTATGATTATTGGTCGTTCATGACCTATACCTTTAGGGGCGGGTTTGGGTCGTGACAATTTAGTTCAATAATTACTTAATATATTTGAGGTGGAAAGTACCTATCACATTGAATTTATAAAATTCGATCCACGTGAATTAATCATAAATGATAGAGAAAAGACAATATTAAACATAATCAAAAGGCCTCTCTCGTGTATATATATATCAATGTCATTCAATACATGAAGTTCTCCAATTACATATATTCTATATTCAAGACATCTACGTAGAGAGAATATATTGTATTTAATTCAAAACTAACAACAATGAATGTATTTAAAATGCCCATAGACTTACATCAAGAAAAAGGGTATAACCCTTTAAAAGATGGCACTTGGCCAACAAAAAAAAAAAAAAAAAGCAAAAAGCCCAAAGCCCAAAGCCTAACAAATCAAAAGAACTCTCACCTAACTTATGTACATATCCTATGCATTGCCTCAAGTTCAGGGCATATCATCAATATCTGAAAAAAAAAAATTAGCCACGCAGGGTGAACACATATTCTAGTAGGATAATCTTTCTAGTCATTAATATACATCTACACAATCACATGATCATGATGCTACATATGTATATGATGCTCTACTGATTTTTCAAGTCAATATAGATTTTGTTTCCAAAATCACTGTTATTATAAGTTTGATAAATATTTATTCATAAATAAAACCATCATTTTATCTCAATGAATCTTACTAAGGTACATGTATGTGACAGTGATCATCGCTAAACACTATCTAATCTGCTAGTGAGTTATCATAAGCAATACTCTGCCAATGGTCTTCGCACCTAATCAACCCCTACTTTACTGGGACTAATCGGAAGGATAAATAGGGTACCTACACCACGCGGGTTTCCGGTCTTTCACTAAAGTCTCTCTCACCACATTAACCATCATCTCTATACACTACACGGATTCACTATGCCAATCAATTTAAAACCATGATATTTAATTTGTAAAAAGAGTAACTCATGTCATTTCTCAATTCCACTAAAAATGTGTTCAACATACATTCGTTTAACAATGGGTTTTCATCTGGAGAATACAACAATTCACATACACAATTATAAAAGTGGGTTTTAGTTCATCTGAAGATTTCAACCTCAACAATAATGCCATTCTCCATCAATGGCCAACAATGCAATCTCTAACATTATTTAATTTCACAATACTCATGCAAATTATCCTCAATTTCAAAGTAGAGATACAATTTCTACAATTCATTCCATTTCACAAATTAGGATTTACCAAATTTAGGACTTTCTTAAATTAAAATATCTACATGCTATTTGATATAAGGAAAATAGGTTTGATAAGAAGATTATAGAGAAATACCCAATCAACCCCAAACACTAGCCTCTAACATGAGTTTTCACAAATATCTCTACAAACCTTCCAATGGGATATACCAAAAATACCACGTATACTCATCTAAATCCATATTAAACAAGTAAAAGAAAATCTTACCTCTTGGAGAGAAGAGGATGAACACAATTTCTCGAAAATGTCTGAAACGAATTTTGAATTGGATGATCTCGAAGCCCTCGTCGAGCTCTACCTTGTTAATACTCGAGTCAAAGATCAGTTTCGACTCTAAGTGTGACGACCCTAACGTACATATTATTTTATTAGGCATAATTGCATGATTATGTGTTTAATTTGTGTTTATCTGTTTGTTTATGGAATATCTGTTAGAAGGACGAACTTTGAATTCGAAATTGAAAGCCTAAATGAATTCAAAAACCGAAATTGACTAGTTCAATAGACTAATTAGAATATTTAGAATCATATACCAAGTTTGATTAAAATTTGATTCGGATCAAAATAATTAGAATTGACTAGAATTAATTAAACTTAAGCTAGGTTACTTAGCCTTAATCCTACTTAACTAACCTAACCTAATCAAGCCTATATATATGTAATATAAGCTTATGAATTCATATTTTCTACATTCGTTGAGCTGAAATTGTAGAGAGAGTTGAGAGCACAACTTCTAGAGAGAAGGGGAGAATTGTGAAAGAATTGAAGGGATTGAACAAAACTATAACCAAATTCAAGCTCTAGGTATAAAATTTAACTATAATCCTTGTAAATAATCCATGTAGGAGTTGAATTCATGAGGTTTGTAGGATTATTTGCATGAATTGAGAAGGAAATGCTAGGATCACTTTGAATTTGGTAAACATGAGTTAAATTGGGACATGCATGCATAATCCATCATCTTTAAGTTTGATTTTCACCAAAATCTTTACATGCATAAGGTTATACTTGACATTTTTGAAGATTCTTTATGATTTTACACTTCTCATCTCATATGATCATGTTTTGAAAGGAAATAGGTTGAATTTATTACATGCATGGCAAAACTATTGAGTGTAGGGTTTTGTTTTGGAAAATTTAAAGAGGTTTTGATACTATGGTTTGATAATTATCATGTATTCATGCTTTACAAGAGTTTCCTAATGTTTTATTTAGCCATGCAAGCTTTGGACTTGAAACCTATGTTTTTGAACTTCAAACTCAATTCTGGAAAACCCAGAATTCAACCTCATTGCTCAAGCAATGAAGTCATCACTCAAGCACACTTTGCATGCTCCCAATATTTTTGCAGAGCTTTGTAGTTGGCTTGAGTGACCAAGTGTGTGCTTGAGCGAACCCAATTTTGCATTGCACTTGGCTTGAGCGGCCAAGTGATGGCTCGAGCCCACTGTGACACCATCCAGTACATTTGTAGACAGACTACACCGCTCAAGCACAGCAAACTGCCCTATTTTCAACATTTTTGAAATACACTCTCATGTGCATATTTTCATTCTCATGCACCTATAGGCATTCTTGAACATAGTTTAAACGCCATTGATAAGGAAATGAATTAGAAACACATTAAAAGGGGATTAAATTAAGTAGAACATTTGCTTGAAACATGTGTTTCAATTTGTGCTTTGTTATGTGTATAGTGTAGGTGGTTGCTCGAGGCTTAACATTGTTACTACCTACTGTGAGTAATATCTCTAGAAGGATATGTTCAAAATGTATTGTTTTGAAAGTTATTAATTGAATGTTTTTGAGAAATGTCATTTTATATGAATGAATGAAGATCCATTTTGTTAAATGTATTCATGGTATCCTTTAGTGAGGCCCTTGTTAGGGCGAATAATACCATGTTCCATGGATTAATTGAAACACATAGATCTCTGATGTTAGACTTGAGTGGTCCACATTGAATTATCTATTACGATTTATTGATTGACCCGATGTGGTCCAATTGGATCGACCCTAGTGGTCCTATTGGCTTCGACATATTGTTATATCGTTGCTCTATTGGATGTGCCACGTATAATGACTTGATTGGTTATTGATAATACAAAGTATTGATATGATTGGTTATATGAATTGCTCGGATATTGAAAAGATAATGTTTTGAATTATGTTGGACTTCATTCGTCTAAATCCTTTATATTGATGTCACTCACTGGGCTCTAGCTCACCCCTCTCCTTTATATATATATATATATATATGTAGGTGAGCATGTGGAAGGTCAAGTCTAAGGAAGCCTCGGTGTCTACCCTTGTGAAACTATTTTTGGAAGTGCCTCCATGATGGGGCGTGCTTGGACTAGAGTGGAGCCAAGTTTTGTCAAACCCTTCCTTTTGTTTTGTTTTGTTTTTGTCATTTTGGAACTTGCTTGTGAATGGATGTTGTAAAAGATGTTTAGATTCACTGTGATGTATCTATGTAAGAAGAATAGAAGTTTATTTTCTATGAAGAGGTCTTTCATGTATGCATTGCTCAATGGACTATTATTATTATTATTATTGCTTCAGCTAAGCCCCGTTTATTACATTATAATTGATTTTGTTTTTGAGGCTGAAGGTAATCTGGAATTATTGCCCGGTCATGACCTAAATATAGGGGTAGATTTGGGTCGTGACACTAAATGTTCCAAATGAAAGGTTGAAGTTGTAGTTACGATGGAGAGAGTGTAAAGAGAAGAGAGAAGAGATATAAAGAGAGATATAGTAAATGAGGAGAAAGAGATAAGTTCTCTACAGAAAATAGAAAAAACAAAAAAAAAGGGGTTCAAAATGCTTGGCTGAGGGCCTGCCACGTCGCAACCTACATAACTTGACCGCTCGTGCAGTGGATCAAACCGCTCATGCGGTGGCCTCGCCACTTGTGTGGATAGTTTGGCCGCTCATGCGGAGCTCCAGCAAAATTGAAACCCAACTCGGCCACTTGTGCAATGGATTTGGCCACTCATGTGGCCAAATTCTAATCAAGGTCACTTGTTCCAAAAATGTTTTAAGTCTCCATTTTTCATATTTGCGTCCAAAATGAAAATTTTGAATACACGAGACGGCAAAAGAAATTAACGTGATTGCAATTGCAATCGCAATCACCAAAACACAACCTGTCATATTGAGGGTTTGAAATTGTATCAATACCTCCATACACGTGGGTTTAAGTCGGGTCTAAAACCTAAGATGCTATGGTACATATTCTAAGACTTACTTTGGGTGAAGTTCCAAAAGCTCTCATGAGCAAAAAAGCAGAAAACAAAAAACAAAAACAATGGGAAGGATTAGCAATTAGCAAGGTTTTGGGTTCAATCTTTTTATTTGTCCACAAATTTTATTACAAATTAAGTACAAATTTTTTTTAAAATAATAATAATATTTTTTTTTCAAACCAAAATGAATTGTGAAATAAAAGAGGAAAAAAAAAAAAAAACAGTTTAGTCAAATTAACTTAATGAACTCAAGTGCACATTATTTTCAATGTCAAATTTTCATAAAGTTCTGGCTTATCTAACATGGTTTCCTCAGTATTAATGACTAACAAAAATGAGAGTTACTAAGAGAGAACATATCAGGGCCTGTGGCCTAGGAACTGTGTAATACCACTCTATACTATAAGATTTCGTGTTAAAATCCTATGAAGAAGAATTTGATACTCTTGTGGTTCTTCTTTCCCTTACTAACAACTAATATCCAAGAGGATCTCCAGTGATCAGGTAAAAGGGACTATAGCTAAAAAAAATCAGTAATGCTAGGTATCATGAAAAGTCTTTCATAAAAATAGTCATGAAAGATTTGTGACCTTTGGATTACACTTACAATAAAGCACTACACACTAATCAAGATAATCTAAAGGTCACAAATTTTTCATAATCCTTTTCATGACAAAATTTTTATGATCTCTAACATTTCTCAAAAAAAAATAGCATGACGTTGAAAAATTGGTGCTCCAAGGTTTAGCTATGGTTAAACTTGCCAGTACAAAAAGGTTGTACAGATTTACTGTTCATCTTTCCCTTTCCTATCCCTCAAAAAAAATTCAAAAAATCACTTGAAATTTTTTCTAGAAATAAATTCACATATCAACAATAACTCCATAAAAATCAAGATTGAAGATTGAAAAAAAAAAATAAAAAATTTGGTAGTTAGGAGAGAAGTGGTTGAACTGTAGTTGGAAGAGAAATTGTTGAATTAAAATAATTTTAGTCTACTAAATGCTCTAACCCCTATTGATATATACCTTGTCAAAAAGAACAAAGAACACACTTTAATTCCAAAAGTTAAAGTAAAAACTAGTAACATCTTTCTTTTTACACTTACTTTTGAATTCTTGGAGTTCACTTGAATTTGAATAAGTTTAATCATCATTTTCTTTCTTTCCAAGTAAAGATTTGTTCAATTTTGGAGGTAAATTCATTGTTTTAGGCCCACACATCCTTTGTAATTAACTACAAGAAAAAGCAAGAAAAACAATCCTTTTCCTCTTCATCAAACCAATGCATCAAAATAATTGTCCAAAACAAACAGTTATGTAAATTAATTCAACATTTCAAGCAGTTTTGAATCTCCATAATAAATAAATGTTAGGTACACAGTAGCAAAATAGTTAATTTACAATATACCAAAATTATATATTTCTTCACCTATTTTTTTACTTATTTTATAAATTCACATTAATAAATACAGATAATATTAACTTATATATATTATATCTATCTTATGAGTAAAAAAATATAGGTAAAAAAGAGTATGAGTAACATTTTCTGCCCTTATTTTATATACACAAAACTAAATAAATAAATAAAAATCTTACACGGGCATTAAAATTCCGTTAAGGATATATTATATCGATGCCCTTCTATTGACGGGGATGATAACGGTGATGACGGAAGTGATAGTGATGTCACTGCTTGTCTATTAAAATATTCCCTTATGTTAAATCCACTCGGCGTTAACTTTGCCGTTAGATCATCGTCTTCCCGTGACGGCAGAAATGGCGGCCGTAACACCTCCGTTAATAGGTCCCACTTAACACCGCGAAAGAACTCGTGCCGTTTGATCTCGCAGGCACCGTGATTGTACCCCAATCGCCTGGTTGGGTCTTTCTCTAACAGCCGTCCGATCAAGTCAGTCAAGGCCGATCGCTTCCCGATGAACTCCGGCGGTTTCATCAACACGTTCCCAAACGTTTCCTTTCGATTCTTTCCCTTAAACGGTGTCGTTCCGTAGTGCATCTCGTAGGTGAGAATCCCAAGTGCCCACCAGTCGACGGCGAATTCATGACCGTCGCCGCGAACCACCTCCGGCGACACATACTCCTCCGTACCCACGAAGGAATTGGATCTCTCGCCGGCGGAGAAGCTCGTTTTCCGGCGACTTACCGGCGAGACGCGAGCACTTTTGGCTTTTTTCAACCCCTTCTTCTCGGACATTGGCGGTGCCGGAATCAAGCGGGTCAGATACCGGCGATGTTTCCGGCGAGCACCCTCATTTGGGTCGTCAATGGGATCCACGTCGAGCAAGGCCTGGACAGGCCTGGGAGTGAGGCTACGAGAGAGGTCGAAGTCCGTGAGAGTCACGTGACCAGACTGTTGTATCAAAACGTTCTCTGGCTTGAGGTCGCGGTACACGATGCCCATGCTATGGAGGTGTTCGAGAGCGCAGACGATCTCAGCGAGGTAGAACCGAATGACTGAAGGAGAGAAGACGTGGTCGGTCTGACGGTAGCGGAGAACATTGAGGTCGCCGCCGGGGCAGTAGGGGACGGCCCAACCCAACAACTGGTGCGTCTCGAAGGATCCGAGAAGGGTGGGGAGGAAGGGGTGGGTCGGGTTGGATAAGCGGGCCAGGACGGAGACCTCCCAGCGGGCACGGCGGTCAGCGTCGAGCTTGGAGTAGAGAGAGCATTTCTCGACAACTTTGAGGGCGAAGGGGCAGAGGGCAGAGGGGTCACGTGACTGGTCATGGACCAGAAATACAGTGCCCATGGCGCCTTTTCCGAGTATTTTGATTGCTCTCAGGTTGTCCAGCTCTAGCTCCGGTGAATTTGGCTCCATAACAACCACCACTGTAGAGAGATAGACACAGAGAAAAGAAGAAGAAGAAGAAAGAAGAAGAAGAAGAAGAAAATGGATATTTAGAGAGAGAGAGAGTGGGAAGGGGGGTGGCCGGGTGAGGGTGACTTATTGATTGAATGCTCACAGAAAGGACCGCGGGATAAAGAATGGTGGTGATCATGTTGAGGTTTTGTTTTTTGGCTTTTATACCTTTTTTAGCTATTCTTTTTCTTTTGTTTGTTGTTTTTGTCAGAAGATAAATTAGTATAAAGAAAGGAAAATCCTTGCTCTCTCTAATGAAAGGAGTATAATTTATGTATAAAATATGTTTTTAAATATGTAAAAAAATAGAGGTAACTTTATTTTATCGCATGTGATTTAGGTCTCATGTGATTTATTCCCTGATATTTATAAATAATTACATAATTTTTATGTGATTTTTGAATTAAAACACACTATTAAATATTCTGTCTAATTTAATAGTAAGTGTAAAACATATAACAAATATAAGAAGATTATATGTTATTTTTCAAATTTCAAAGGCGTAAATCGTTCAGGGATTAAAGTGTACATTGTCTTCTAATCAAATGATAAAAATATTCGTAATTTACACGCTTAAGTTGCTTATATATAGAGATATTTCAATCTTTTTTATTAAATCGTTAATGGGTCTAACGGTATACTTCAATCCACAAATCACATAAGGGTTATGTGGTCATTTCCAAACGTTAGGGGATAAACCATATATAGTCCAAACCACGAGGAGTACAGTAAAGTTTACCTAAAAAAATATATACAAGGATAAATTACACTTGCCTCCCCTAAAATTTCTAACAATTATAGGGATCTCTCATGTGGTATTAATAATTACACTAATCTCTCTTACTTTTAAAATTATTATCAAGATTCCCCCACTGTTATGTTATTTAGAATTTGCTAATGTCATAGATTATAATACCAAAAATGATGAAATCGGCCATTAGTTACCTTATCTATTCAAATGAGAAATTTAACTCACATTCCTTAAGGTTTTGCATATATATTATTAAAGTTTCATACATATTTTTGCATTATTTAATAAAATTCTTAAATTTGATGCAATATTAAATAACACTCTTAAATTGTTAAGACATTATTAAATCATTTAATGAAAAAAAAAGAGCTTAATTTTCATTGATAAAATACTTAAAAATAAGAAAAATTCTAATGTACACACCCTATGAAAGTAGTGTATCATATGCACCCCTTAATTATGCTATTTTGTTCTTTAATGATCAATTTTTATCTTTAGTTATGACATTATTTTAGTTACAATTCATAAGATCTTTAGTTATGCCCTATGTTGTGCTTTATTATGACATTTTTTTTTTTTTTTTAAGTTATGGCTCAAAAAAAAATTATATCATTTTCTTCTTTAGTTATAAAGTGGATATAGTGTTTTCTCCTAAATCTCTCTAAAATTATTGTTAGATAACATTATAATAATTTAATATAAGATTTATTCTACACTCCATAAATAACGTAAAATTTATCATTTTAAGTAATGTATTTATTATTTGATTTTTTTTTTAAACTTGAGATAAATGGATTTAATTTATTTTATTTTTTTACAATTTGCATTACTTATTTATTCATATGTAGAAAAAAATATTATTGCATCTTTCCTCAATCATATATTATTCTCAAATTTTAATTTTTATCTTTGAGTCATTAAATTTATAGTCGATGCATATTTAAAAAAACACAAATTAATATTTCTTACATGATTAAAAAAAAATTTAAAAAAATATAGAACTAAAAAAAAATTTAATCGCCTCACAATAAATTAAAATTGGTTCATAGAGAATGAAAGATTAATAAATCATTTGCAAAAAAATTAAAACTAAAATTATATTTAAAGTGTATAAATCAAATTATTTAAATTAAAACTATAGAGATTAAAGTAAAATGTAAGTCAAACTATAGAGATTAAAGTAAAATGTAAGTCAAACTATAGAAGTAAAAAGTTCAATTAACCCCATAGATTATTAAAGTAAAATTGAACTTAAAATTTATTGACCTTAAAGGGTGATGTATTTTGTAATCAAACTTGCTTATGATAACAGTTGCCAAAAACAAATTTTTGCTTATGATATAATAAGCGTAAGGCTTGTTTGCAGTCCGATTGCAAACTGGACTGTATTATTGGTTCTTCGTGGGCTCACTATAAAATTTTTATTGATAATTTAAATTCTTAATGCGTAAGATTCATTAAGTAACTCATCCTTATAAAAAATTACATTAATCAAATATTGATTGTTACTTGATCAGATCATATTATTGTTATTTTTTTTTTTTTTAAATCATGCTGAACATTAACAGAAATGTGATCTGATCAAGTGACTATTGATATTCGATCAACGTAATTTTCTGTAGAGATGAAATACTCGATGAGCTTACACATTGAACGATTTAAATCGTCGATAAGAATTCCATGGTGAGCCCATGGCCCAACAGTACGATCTAGTCTGATTACGAATTTTTTTGTAGAAATAAAATACTCGATGAGCTTACACATTGAACGATTTAAATCATCGATAAGAATTCCATAGTGAGCCCATGGGGCCAACAGTACAATCTAGTCTGATTTCGAACTACGCCCTATTTGGCAAGTGGATTTTTGGTTTTTTTTTTTTTTTAAACTAAGATTCATAAAAAGACAAAATTGACTAAAATAGTTAATAAGATAAAATATTACATCAAACCAATAATCATTTCATTTTTTCTCTCACAAATATTACATCCAAGTTTCAATTATAAAAAAAAAATTAACTATCTTTCCAGATATAAAAATTTCAATCTACTAAAATAACTAAAAATTAAAATAACTTATTAAAATAATCAACTTCCGACATAGGGCTATAATAACATAACCGTTCATATATATACCCTTCATTCTTTCGTACGGATGAAAAATCATCATTACTTATTATACTTATACATATTGGGATGTTTTGGAATGATGATTAAAAATTATTTTTTTATTTTTTTTGACTTTTTTTATAAAAGAAGGAAGTGAGTTAAAAGTTGGAAAATAATTTTTAACCCACTTCTCAAAATAGGCTTTTAATTGCATCTATCTATATATGCATGTTGATTGCATCTATCTATCTATCTATTATTATTATTATTTTAAAAATATGAACACCCTCACTTATTTTTTTATTTTTTCATACTTTTAAAATGTCCCTCACTTATTATTATATATATTGTTTTAAAAGTGTGAACACCTTTACTTGTTTTCTACTTTATTATATTCTCAAAATACCCCACACTTGTTTTCTACTTTTTTTTTTTTTTTTTTTTAATATTTCGGAAATACCCTTCTCAACACATTGTCTCTGAAAATGTACTATATAGCAACAGTAACAGACACCATATAGTTACAGACACTAAGATTTCTAAATTTTTGTGAATGATCGATTTATAGTTTTTGTCAGAGAACTTCATATAATAATAATAATAATAATATTTGAAATTCTTAAAAGATAATCTAATCCACAATGACATGGCATATAATTGATGCAAATAAATGTTTATTTTTAATTTGTCACACTTAATTATAGTAGTAGATATAGTGCCTGTGGGGACATAATTTTAGGGTCGTGCCACATGGACGAGGTGATTGTCGAGGTGCCACGTAGACGAGCCAGATTGTCGGGGTGGTTGCGGTGTTGTCGATATATGGTGCAGTAATACCTGAATCCGACATGTTTGGATAGAGAGCAATAGTCTTAGATAGATGAGGCGCTTAGTTCGAATAGAGATGAAGCTCATAAGGAGTTCATCAATATCTAACTAAGAGTATGTGAGAGCCAGATAATTGGAATAATTAGAAGCGTACTCTAGAAGACAGACTTTACACGGCTCTACCCTGCACGATAAGGATGCTGAGGCTTGGTTTGAGAAATGGGTTGGCTTTTTGGCTTTTTGGCTTTTTTGGCTATTTTAGCCTGGGCTAAAAAGCTTGGTTTGGAAAGGGCTTTTTGGCTTTTTGGCTTTTTTGACTTTTTTTGTGAGAGAAGAATGTAATGATTATGGGTTGGATGTGATGTTTTGTTTGTTATGGCTAAAATAGCCTATTTTGTTTTTTGTGGCTAAAATAGCCAAAAAAGCCTGGAAACTAACTTGCCAAACAGAGGCTGAATATAATAGATAGGCCGAATAATGGATACTAAGCTATGGAGCCAAGTAAAAAAGAGGATAATGAGTGACAAGTGGGCCTGGCCACGAGGCCCAGGAAACAAGTATAAATAAAGGAACAACAGACTAAGAAAGGTAGGTGAGAATGATTGTGCTTAACTTAGAATACAAGCATTCTTGAGTGTGGATTCTGACTTGTCCGTCGGAGTGCTAATTCCGGCACCCCCGACCAGAGTGTTTATTCCTTTTTAGGTGACTGGAAGAGGGTCACGAGCGTTCTCCAGGATCAGAAGAGTATTTCCAAACCACTTCTCCACAATTGGCGCCGTCTGTGGGAATACTCAAACACATCCATGCGCGAGCGTGATGGAAGATCCTCCGACAATCACTGTCGACCCTATACCGCAAGATGAAACCACTCCAACAAACTTACTTGGAACGAAGACTATCGCCGCAAGACGTGCCTTGAATTTCACCTCACCCTCGACTTCGGAGCACGAGACAATGCAGGCGATCATGGAACAAGCAAAGCAAAATGAATAGAGGTTGGAGAACATGATCGCTGAAAACGAACGACTTCGTGAAGATTTGTCCTTGGAAATGGCGAAGTCCAAGCAAGCTGTGCGCCTAAATCCGGAACGATCTCCGAAGGTAGGTGGGCGACAACCTCGAGCACGACAAAACACTGATAGCGACTCCGACTCATTATCCCCAGAGCCCAGGAAGAAGGGACGACATGAAACCACCATTTCTTCCGAAGAAAGTCCTCGTACAATGCACAAGCGAAGAAAGAACAGTTCGGACGAAGACCAACACGATTCCTTTGTACGACGGATTGCAAAGGCTGCGCTACCCAAGAAATTCAAAGCACTGTCGTTCACCTTGTACGACGGCAAATCAGACTCCACCGACCACATCTGCCACTACAAGCAGGCCATAACATTGCATGTAGACGACGAGGCCCTCATGTACTAGATATTTCCCAGCATTTTGGGACCATTGGCGGTTAGGTGGTATTATAAACTGGAGCCGGCTTCGATTAAAACCTTCCACCAACTACAGAAATCTTTCAGGGCCAGATTCATCACCAATGAAGTCCAGCCAAAGCAAGCCGATTCTCTCTAGGCAATGTAAATCCTGCCTGGAGAAATACTAAGAGCATATTCGGCGCGATATTGGGAATGCTTTAATCTTGTTGATGACGCTTGCAACGACTCCATGGTCATCACCGCCTTCAAATATAGTGGCCTCCGCTGTTTCTTGACTAGAAGACCCCCCAAAACAGTTTGGGGGTTGATGAAAAAAGTAGAGGAATACTGCAAAGTGGAAGATGACGCCTTACGGGTTAAGGCCGGATACATGGCCAACAAAACGGCCCCTCTCGAAATCGCTCAGCCAATATGTTCCGCACCACCTCAGAGCCCTAAACCACGACAGCGGGCTAAACGAGACAAGAGATAGGATTCTCGCCGACCCAGCGATCAATGCTCACACCAAGCAAATGAGCAACTGCAAGTCGATAACAGGCGCACAAAGCGCGCCGACAACAAATATACGGAGCTGTCAGAGCCTATCAGCTCGATTATGTCCAAAATCCAACATCTTCCGTTCTTCAAATGGCCGTCCAAGATGGTAGGACCTCCTAACACGAGAAGGCGGGACAGGCATTGTGAATATCACAAAGATCACGGTCATGACACGGACAGTTGCTATGCCTTGAAAGACCACCTTGAAGAATTGGTGCAAGATGGTCAGCTCCAGCAACATGTCCGGAAGAGCACAATCAAAATTGTCGCTCTTCGGCAGGAGTCACCTCTCCTCAGTGTTATTTATATGATATATAGCCTTCCAACACCACGAACCATACACGCAATTCATTCAACCCCCCAGACACAACGCACACAAAGGAAACAGCCCCACGAAGCTCCGAGCATTACCTTCGACGATTCCGATATTATCGGCATAACGCTCTCCCATATTGATCCATTGGTCATTGAACTACACATGAACTGATTTATCGTTGAACGCGTCCTCATAGACTAGGGGAGCACTTCGGAGGTCATGTATTATGAAACCTTCATCAAACTCGGCCTCAATGAATCAGACCTGTCTCCGACTCCTCATCCATTATTCGGCTTCAACGCAAATCCGGAGTACCTGTTGGGGAAAATCACATTACCCGTTCGGGCGGGTTCCTAAACGGTGGATGTGGAATTCTTGGTCGTCAAGCTCTCTTCGCCGTATAACCTCATCATGGGGCGAATTTGGTTGCATACTATTCAAGCCGTGCCAAGCACCTATTATCAGCTGCTACGCTTCCCGACCGAACACGGCGTTGAGCAAATTTGTGGTTCCCGGCAATCCGAACAAGCATGCTATCTCCTTTCTAGAAAGACACCAACGGAGACGCAGGCCAACTCCACTGAAGTGTCGAAGCGTGATAGTCTCGACGATGTCAAACGGCTCCCTAGCAAAAAGCCACAAAAGCTCTAGGCGATACCAGCAGCAGCTTCCCAAGACGAATGCTTAACGCGTCCAGCTGCGCTGCTACACGCCGGGAAAGTTGCTCCTGAAGGTATTTCCGGATGATAGGAGACCGGTTGATGGAAAGTTAGGCACGCGACCTTACTCCTACCGCACTTGCGCAAATTCTATTATTAAACCCGACCTGTGGGGAATGACATTGGTTCTGAATGGCTCACCATGTACACTTTCCACTTCTGTAATGCAAAGATTCCTGTTTACTCACTGTGCAATCCAGTTCAAAAGTGTTCCAAATAAAGTCTCCGGATTCGGAGCCCCATCGGCACATGACGTCTTTGGGCCGATAAAGCCTCCGAATTCGGAACGCCCTTCGTGGATATCACGATTGGCCAAAAAAGTCTCCGGATTCGGAGCCCCATCAGCGCATGACGTCTTTGGGCCGATAAAGCCTCCGGATTCAGAGCACCCTTCGTGGATTGGCCAAAAAAGTCTCCGGATTCGGAGCCCATCAGCGCATGACGTCTTTGGGCCAATAAAGCCTCCGGATTCGGAGCGCCTTTCGTGGATGTCATGATTGGCCAGAAGTCTCTAGATTTGGAGCCCCATCGGCGCATGACGTCTTTGGGCCGATAAAGCCTCCAGATTCGGAGCGCCCTTCGTGGATGTCACAATTGGCCAAAAAAGTCTCTTGATTCGGAGCCCCATCGGCGCATGACGTCTTTCGGCCGATAAAGCCTCCAGATTTGGAGCGCCCTTCGTGGATGTCACGATTGGCCAAATAAAGTCTCCGGATTCGGAGCCCCATCGGCGCACGATGTCTTTGGGCCAATAAAGCCTCCAGATTCGAAACCCCATCGGCGCATGATGTCTTCGGGCCGATAAAGCATCCGGATTTGGAGCGCCCTTCGTGGATATCACGATTGGCCAAATAAAGTCTCCGGATTCGGAGCCCCATCGGCGCATGATGTCTTTGGGCCGATAAAACCTCCAGATTCGAAGCGCCCTTCGTGGGTGTCACGATTGGCCAAATAAAGTCTCCAGATTCGGAGCGCCCTTCGTGGATGAAAACATTTACACGTCAAAGCAGGGATATATAGGTTGAACCAGTACAACCGCATGAACAAGACAAAATATTCCAGCATTCAAAATAAGATGCTTAATTTAGCATACAAAAATTCAAAATGAGACAAACTTTTAGAATGAAACATTTTATTCGATCAAACAGTAATTACAAAAGAACGCAATCTGCGCTCAAAACATTACAATGTCTATTCTCATACGGTGTCACGTTGATACAAGCGGCAGCCCTGAATCAATGCCCTCTGATCAGAGAACACCCACAACTTGAAATGCTTTGATCTGACCGCGCTTGAATCCACGATTCACAACGGTGATATAATCACCTTTGAGGCAGGGACCTTTGGCACCATAGACAACGTCAAGGCCAAGATCCAAGACAAGAAAGGAATTCCCCACGAGAGCAACAATGCTCAATGGTCGCGGCGCTATGTTGCCCTCATTTCTCGGTCGCGATTACGGAGAACTTCGCCATTGCTGTTTCTCCCGTAGAGGTGATCCGCTTTGATGACTTAGAGGCTGACGTTTTTTCCATTTTTTGAAGGCCCTGGCTCCCGCGCGAATGGGTTCTCTGCTGCGATCCATTGTAATGTCAAGCTTAGCCAGAGTCTGAGCTTCTCCTCTGCTGCTGAAGAAAAACTCCGTTCAACATTCACACTTATCTAACCCCACGCAACAAAATTGTTTTAAATCGAGTCTGAGCACAGTAAGCGAAGTCACTGGAGCGAAAAGCCCGAGGCGATTTATTTCTAAAATCCTTGCAGTGGCCCCGAGGCGATTTCATTAACATTGAACTCCAAAAGAAAGATGCCGAGCGATATTGGCCGTAGCCACTCCATGTACCAATCTTTGGCCTTTTTGTTTTTGGGGTTAAAATAGCCTAATTATATAAACAACAATTATAGATTGGCTGACTGTCTTCGGATTCGGAGCCGCTAGTGCATGACACCTTTGGGCCGGTTAAGCCTCCGAATTCAGAACCTTATCGACGCAACTAACCTTACGTGACACGCCAAAAATACATTTAGTGAAGAATGCTCAGGACAAGCCGGTATATAACCTTTCGGAATTAAAATGCCTAGTTGATTTGAGCCGGTCAATGCTTATACAATGAAATGCATGTAAACACGTGTGTGCCGAATGAAATTTACAAAGAAATATTTAAAATAGAATGTTTTATTCAATCAGGCAATAATTAAATAGTTATGAACGCGATCTGCGTTCGAACGTTACATTGAATATTTTTATACGGCGTCGCCCTCATCCTCACTCTGCTCGACTTCAAAGGCGGAAAATGGAAAATGGTTATATTGGTACAGTGGCAATGCCGAATCGACCCCCGCTGCTCGGAGAGCTTCCTCGGCCTAAAGTGCCTTAATCTAACCATGCTTAAATCCATGATTTTCGCATCGGAAAACTTTCTCGGCGAGCTTTTCCTTGGTCTTCTGTATCCCTACTTTTCGGCCATCATGGAAGCCCTTTTCATAGGCCCTCCCCTTCGCGGATTCCATCATGAACATGCTCGCCGTATCGCGATCGGCAAGCGCGGTACTGATAAGCCGCTGGGTGACCCTTTCTTCAACGATTAGGTTAGCCTGTCCGACGAGTTGTGCCTGAACGGCCTTGGCCTTCCGTAGCCCACGCTCAACCGATTCCAGGCGAGCTTCCAAGCTTCGAATGCGTTCATCCCTCTTCTCTATTTCTCGGCGGGAAGCACGGAGACGCGTGCCGATTTTGTAGGCGGTATAGAGCCCCTTCACTGCACCGTAAATGCCTTCACGAAACACTTCAAAGTCCTGTTGACCTACCATTGATTGCTAAACCTCGGGAGGAAAAATCTATCGAGCAAATTCGACTGCCACACTCGAATCTCGAACGATTGAGTCTGCATCTGTCATGGGCCTATTCCCCACGAAGATTGCAAACTCAATGGGCGTGGGTTTTCACCGGGGTCCCTTCCAGAACGGGGTTGCGGGGATTTGCCTTGTGGCTCCTTGTCCCTCCTAGGCGACCTACTTCGACGACGAGGAGATTGACGTCTCTCCCGATCCCTCGAAATCCTACCTCCCAAGCGCGAAGGTTCGCCACTTCGATTCATGTCTCCTCCCAGCTCAGCTAGCGTCCTCGCTTCCCCTTTGCTGTTAAAGAAGATTCTATTCGACATTCGCGCTTGTTTATTCTTCGTCAAAGACCTGGACTGAGTTGCTCATTGAGCACTTAAATAGGACCTTCATTTATAGATTCCCTACGAGGGCAGCGCCTCCAAGGCAATCTCATTAATATCAAAACCTCAACAGCCCGAAGCCGACCGAGTTGTGCCCCCATCAAATACTGATTTAGGCAGTCTTAACTTCTGCAAGGGCAAATTCATGAAGCAGCTGGGGCAAGGGCAGATTCATCAATCTATCCGGCTTCAGTGCCGCAGCCGCTTCACGAATACACTCGTCAATATTGTACTATTCGGCGCCTCAAATTCATGAAGCAGCTGGGGCAAGGGCAGATTCATCAATCTATCCGGCTTCAGTGCCGCAGCCGCTTCACGAATACATTCGTCAATATTGTACTATTCAGCATTTCAAATTCATGAACCAGCTGGGGCAAGGGCAAGTTCATCAATCTATCCAGCTTCAGTGCCGCAGCCGCTTCACGAATACACTCGTCAATATTGTACTATTCGGCGCCTCAAATTCATGAAGCAGCTGGGGCAAGGACAGATTCATCAATCTATCCGGCTTCAATGCCGCAGCGGCTTCATGAATACACTCATCAATATTATACTATTTGGCGTTTCAAATTCATGAACCAGCTGGGGCAAGGGCAGATTCATCAATCTATTCGATTTTAGTGTCGCAACCGTTTCATGAATCGATTTACTAGTCCTATTCGGCACAAAGAGTCGATTTACTTCTTCGGATAAATTGAGATTAAACTAATATAATGGCCAAGATTACACTGTTATCCAAAGTAGTGGAAGGCAAAACCTTTCATTAATATCAAAAACTGTGTACAAGTAACAGTGAAACGAGAAGGAAATTTTCATTAATAAATTGAGCTTAGATAGTAACTAATTTATACATGAAAATTACCTTGAATCCACTAAACAAAAATGTACAATGAAATTAAAGATACTTGATAAAATTAGAATGTCTCCCAGATCAATCCTCGGGATCAGACTCAAGTGGCTCAACGTCCACTTGCTCGTATGGAATTGGCAAGGCCAATGTAACTCCAGTGACAACGAGGGCTCTGAGCCACTCATGTTTGAATCCCCGATTCTCGAATTTGGGGACCTCATCTACGTATTCCTTCAAGGTGGCGTTCTTCCCAGCTCCTAGCGCCGTAGAAGCTACAGATTCGACTTTTTCCTTGGCCGCCTTCAATTCTTCTAACTCGGCCTCTACGTTGGACAACGCCTCCTGGGCTAACTTGAGCGACTCCTCGCTCGCGTTCGCCCTATCCTTGGCTTCGGATCTGAGCTGGTCAGCAGTCCGAGCCCTCTTCTTTTTAGTTTCGACTCGAGCAATTTCCATTGCGGCCTTCATCGCCTCGAACTCGGCCCTGCTTCTTTCACCTTCCGCTTCAAACTTTAAGCGACTAATTCTTTCAATGGCATCATGCTGCCGATGGCCTAGTTCGGCTATCCTTCCAACCGTCTGCAAAACAAGTTCGGATCTCCACATCAAGCAACATCTCATGCAAACCAAACCAAACGAGCAAAAAAGAAAGTATCGTATACATACTAAAAGGACCAACTGGGCAGCGACCACTATAGCTACCAAATCTGGCTCTTCTCAAAAGGTGGCCTTGTCAATCGGTAGTGAAACCGAGGTGGCCAAGCTCAACGCCACGGCTGGATCCTTCATGGCAGATGCGTTAGAGGAGATTGGCGTGGCTTTAATCTTCGGTTGAACAACGAAGGGGACAACCACGTCGGATTCCTCTAAGCGAGGCCATTTGTCAGCAGAGCTATCCTTTGAGCTGGCCTCTCCCTTGGCGGAACGTTTTTCGCCCCGCTCTTTTGAAACCAGCCGTTCTTTCGTAACCTGCTGTTCAGCCCCCTCCTTCTCGGCCATAACAACTTGCGCCGTTTCTTCTGCAGTAACCGATTGTAAGGACTCAACCGGGGCAGGATTAGAATGAGCGGCCTCAACTTTCTTTCGAGCGGCCATTTGCTCGGCATTTCTTTTTCTCGCCATCTGTGTGAGATTCTCCCCAGCCATGCCTTCTGAAAAAATGCCGGGAAGATCTCCCAAGTTTGTAAAAATATCTCCGAAGGAAAACTCCGCCCGACCCGAAGTAGACGGTGAGTTAGGCTGGTTAAGACCGGCTGCCTCAAACGCTGATTTCAGAGCTTCGTCGACCTTTTCGGCCTCGGCGGCGAACTTGCTCGATAATTCGGCATCTACCTCGACAACTGGCTCTAAGCTTTGCTCCGAATCAGAATCTTCGAGACCAATTTGCCTAAGGATCTTGAAACTGGAGAAGACAAGAGCCGTAAGGTGTTGCTCGCCGGTTGGGATCGGGATGTCGTCTGCGGCCGAGAACGTAGTGTAGGTAGGCTCGTACCGCAGGAGAACATGAGCAGCCCTCCCTTGCTTTTGTACGTTTGGACGGCCAAAGTACTTTAGTGCAGTTTTAATTTCCGCAAGGACTGCGTCGTCAGCCGAAGTCAAAATCCTCTTCAACTTATTACCTGCAAGAACAAAGGGTAAGGTTTGAAGAAAGAGCCGCATAAAAGAAAGATCAACAAACAAGGAGTTACACGGCAACCTGGTTCATCCCTCCGTCTGGGAATAGGGTCTAGGCGATCTTCGCCTCCGCCGAACTTCCAGTTGCCTCGGACATTGACCATTACATCGTCAACTCGTTTGCCAGAGCTGGCAAGTATCGTTACCAAATGATGGTCGGTGTCCTTGGCCTTGAGAAAGTAACGCCCGAGCCGACCGGAGGATTTGGCTAAAGCATAGCAGTGTCGAATCACCGGAATGCCAAGGTTAATCCTGAGACGTCGGTTCAACTCTACGATTCCTATTACGATTCAAAAAAAAATCATATTGGGTTGCGAAGGAATCAGATTCCAATAGCAGAGGACGGCCTTGAGAAATGGGTGTTGGGGAAAGCGAACTCCGCCCTCCGTAATAGACATGAGAGGGAAGACGATTATATTTTGGTCGTCCCTCTCCATATCAAGGGTATTGTCCGTTACCAAAGAAAGATGGACATCCTCAGGGATAGAAAAATGTCTTCGGAACCCAGAAATTCGACCCTCGGAAAGGAGGTCTTTCAAATGCTTAGCCATTCTAATAAGAACTCAATGATATTCTAAATCAAAAACAAAAGCAGAAAATAGGATTGCAAGGAGAAGAGAAGAAAACATACGAAAGGCAAAGGAGACAAGGAGAGAATAGATAGGAGTTGCAGAAAACGCATCGAAGAAGAGATACTGACTGGCAGTCCAGGAACTTCAAATATTCAAAAAAGCATATTTTCGAAAGGACTTGAGTTTCAAATCGTAATAAATGCGAGAGAAGCACGAATGGCGCAGGAAAGCGTTGCAGTGACCAAAAAACACATATGCATTCTGACACGCATCGGGAATAGGATTAACTGCCGAATTCTTGACTTCTAGCCAAACACGCCGACTAACTGATGCTAGCGAGGTGTTTGGGGGGCAATTATGGGAGCCGGATAATTGGAATAATCAGAAGCGTACTCTAGAAGACAGACTTTACACGGCTCTACCCTGTACGATAAGGATGCCGAATATAATAGATAGGCCGAATAATGGATACTAAGCTGTGGAGCCGAGTAAAAAAGAGGATAATGAGTGACAAATGGGCCTGGCCACGAGGCCTAGGAAACAAGTATAAATAAAGGAACAACAGACTAAGAAAGGTAGGTGAGAATTATTATGCTTAACTTAGAATAAAAGCATTCTTGAGTGTGGATTCTGATTTGTCCGTCGGAGTGCTAATTCCGGCACCCCCGACTGGAGTGTTTATTCCTTTTCAGGTGACTGGAAGAGGATCATGAGCGTGCTCCAGGATCAGAAGAGTATTTCCAAACCACTTCTCCACAGAGTCTGAGATAAACATTGTGCTTAAGTCCTATGAAGCGAGACTTTTAGGGGACGAAGGCACTGATCATTATAAAAGTAAGGTACCCTCTTAGGTCTAAGGTATGCGTTGACTTGTGTACTGAGTACTTGATTTGATATTTTTGAGAGATAATTTGACTTACTTGATCGTCAGAATGCCCCCGGGTGAATGAGTCATCGTTGTATTCTTATCTTTTTATTAGCAGATGATTGGTTTAATCTATTCTGCCTCGTACTCTCTAACTAAGTTCCCTGTTTGGTTGCGAAGTCGAAAATCAACACCCACGTCTAATTGTCTTGTCACATTATTGTAGTTGAATTTGTAGACATAAATTGTGGATCTCCAGTATTTTTCATATAATAATACATAGTTTTATGGTTGAGTTTTTCAAAATTCAAATCTAAACTTTATAGAATTTGACGAACTTGTGAGACTCACCACAAGTTCTATTTTAATGATCCAAATCGTTCATTTTGTATGACCTTCTGTGTAAATTTTATCTTGATTGTTTAAAAACAAATAGTTTATTTTTAAAAATATATTTGCCGTCTATTTTTCAAAAAATGTGATAAAATAAAAATGTTATGCATATCATATCAATCTAATTTTTTATGTGAATGATATATACTAAGGGTTCTACAAAATGAACAGTTCGAATTATTGAAACATAACTTTTGGTGAGTCCCACGAGACCGTCAAATTCTCTCAAATTTAAACTAAACCCTAATTTTAAAAATTAAAAATTAATATTTTTTATATAGATCGAATGGTCATGCTCCTACAAATCATTTCAAAATTAAATTGGATAGACAAATCTATTCATTGACAAACACTTTCTCTTCTATATAAAATGTAAGCAGGGTGTAAAAATAGTTTGCGGCTCATGGGCGGTCTGACCGATTAGGCCCGGTTAGGCCTAAGCTCAAACCGGGACCTTAGGCCTGGGCCTAGATCGTCATTTTGAAACCAGTTCGACTTGTGGCCGGCCCATTGGCCCACTCAAAACTCGGCCTGAAGCCCAGCCTGCCCTGAGGCCCAGTGTCATTTTTAATGAAAAAGAATAAAATTTTAGTGAAAAAAAATAAAAAATAAAAAAAGTTCAGGCCCGATCCTAGGCTCAAGTGTATGAGCCCCATCCAAGGCCTAGCCTGCCGGCCCGACCAAGGCTCGAATACCCCTTGGACCTGGGCCCAATTTTCTAGCTCATTGGCCAGCTTGACTTGACCTGAATTTTGGTTGGAGCCCGCGCGGCCCCGACATAGGCCGGCTTGGGCCAAATTTACACCCCTAAGTGTAGGGGTTTTTTTTTATTGTTTTTCACATATACAACTTTTACTTGTGTTTATTGTACAAGAGAGAATCCAATAACTTTTTGTTAACACACATTTGTCTTTATTATGAGGACTTCTACACACTCAAAATTTTTACTAGAAATTTGTCTAGAAATACATGTATGGTTGATATTTATTTTAGATGGAGGACCCATCGTTTAAGAATTAAATTTAGATCATTCAGTAGGATCCTCAATAAATTTTGGGTTTAAGTTTACTCTTTCTTACAATTTTTACTTAGTTATTTATCGGCCAAATCACATTTGTACATCATCAGTTTTCTTTATATCAATAGTTTTACAATTTTTTAATACTAAACCTCTCACTATTCTCATCCAATATGAAATATTATTTTTGTGTTTGGTTGATAAATCAACCTAATTTATAAATTCAGTATAAAATACTATTTTTCTAATGCCTATTTCCTTTATATTATTATAAAGTTTTACATTTTAAAAATATAATTACAAATACTACGTGCAATGCACGTGTATACCACTACTATATGCGTAACACAAGTGTCAAGGCTTTCTTATATATATTGATTTTCTTTGTTTGTTTTTAGTAATTTTTTAATTTATACTTTATTTGTTTAAATCCGACTAAATTAGACAATTCTAAAATTTTAGAAAGTTTAGATTTTTTATAGAAGCAACTAAAATAAAACAGCTATTTTCTTTAACAGAAAAGTGTCAAAAGGTTGGTTTTTATTTTTTTGTAATTTTTCTTTTAAAAAATTAAAATTCAATGTAATTTGGTCTAGATATACATATATATACACAATTTGTGCAATAATGCTACAATGACATTTGTGGGCTAATAATTGGGTAAATTATATAAATAGTTCATGCTCTTTATATAATGTGTTAATTTGGTCTTTATTATTTTAATTTGTTTGATTTTACTTTTTAATTTAACAGATTATGTCATTTTAGTCCAACAAATAACGGTTGTTAAGTTTGGTGAATAGAAAGTTAAACTATGAGTCAATTTAGTCCTTATAGTTTACATAATGTGTCAATTTGGTTCCTGTCAAAATCGAGCAAATTAAAATAATATGGATCAAATTGACACATTGTATCAAAATCGAGCAAATTAAAACAATAGGGACCAAACTGACACATTGTGTAAACTACAGGGATCAAACTGACATATTGTGTAGACTTTTTGTCCACCAAACTTAACAACAGGTATTTATTGGACTAAAATGACACAATCTGTTAAATTAAGAGACAAAATAATCAAATTAAAACAATATGGATCAAATTGACACATCGTGTAAAGTATAAGAACTATTTACATAGTTTATCCTTAATAATTTTATGATAATCATATTTTTATTCCATATTTAGTAAATTATGTGAGTTGTCACTATTACTTTGGTTTGGTTTAATGTGTTCCATTACTTGTGTTCGTTTTGAATATTATTAACAAATCATATAATGTCATAAATTAAATAAATAATTTCAAATTATTTGACAACAATTCAAATGGATGCAATTTCAAAAATGTGTATGCAGGTTTGTATCCCGTATAAGTGAAAGTTGTGATATGATGCGTATCTCTCACTTACACCTTCATAAATATATAATTATTTTAAGTTATTGACATTTATTTGTAATCCTCTCTAAATTAAGTATGACATTAAAATCATCATAACATTATTGTTTATGCATGCGTGAATGTTATTATACACAACCAATTAAGATTATTTTTAACAGACTGTGTTATTTTAATCTTAACAATGTTATTTCTTAATATGCTACAGTGTTAAAATATCATATCTTAATAGACTCATTCCAATAGTGCCATTGCTATTATTTAACACAATCACCACAAAATTTAATTTCTACCATATGGTAGAATTATGTGCACTTAATTATATTTATTCACAATATCTTTAAATTGAACTTTCGATTAAAAAATTAACTCTAATAATTAAATTTATATAAAAAAATTCAATTTATGAATATAATTCAAACTTACATTAAAATATATAATCATGGAGAAGGAGAAAAATGATCATAGTAATCAGAGTTTGTTGAACCTGCCAATTGTCAAATGCAAATTTATTTGAATTAGAGTTCGAATTAAAATTAATTAGTGGAAAAGGAACATATATAGTAATCAAAGTTTGAATTAAAATTATTTCAATATGATGATTAATAATTTTTTAAGAAAATATTAATTTTGTTGCATTTGTGTCAAAAATTACCTCGATAAAATATTAATTTTGCTGCATTTGTATCAATAATTTTTTAAGAAAATATTAATTTTGTTGCATTTGTATCAAAAATTACCTCGATAAAATATTAATTTTGCTGCATTTGTATCAATAATTTTTTAAGAAAATATTAATTTTGTTGCATTTGTATAAAAAATTACCTCGACAAAATATTAATTTTGTCGCATTTGTATCAATAATTTTTTAAGAAAATATTTTTTAAAGACATTACTGTAAAGTTTTAAAAGTTAATGGCTAAAAAAAAAAAAAAAAGCACTCGAAACCTCCATTATCTGAATAATTAGGCCAATACAAATTATCGCCCGTCATGCCGTGGAATATTTCTTTCTTGATTATCCATCCAAACATTATGTTAATGTCAATACTCTTTGGATTAAATGGAAACCCCCATTTCTAAAATTTTATCAAAAAAATATATAATATTTATCATAAAAATACATAGCATATATAATAAAAATAGATAATAAAATATATATGATACACATTTTTTAAGAAGGGTGTACCATAAAATTTTTCATAACATATTGTTGGAATACCATTTTTGTATCTTTCGTGTTATTTCAATAATGACATGATATACGACACATTATTGAAGTTGCTCTTAACATCGTGTTTAATTGAGAGATTTAAAAAAATATTTAAAAAAAAATAAAAAAAATATAAATAAAATATATATTTATATTTTATATAATTTCACACGTTTTTTTTTTTTAATAAAATTCTTCTTAAATCTCTAGAGCAAGGATCCTCTAGAGTGATTTTTTCCTAAAGTTTCCTAGAGTGTGGTTGAGATTTACTGGCAAGTCACATCAATTTTTCTGATGTGACTTGCCAGTAAATCTCAACCACACAATATAACACTCTAGAAAATTTTAGAAAAATTTCACTCTAGAGGATCCTTGGTGAAATCTCTAGCCAAACATAACCATAAATATAATGGCAATGTGGGTTGGTGAAAGAAAGTGTGCGTGCGGATGTATTCTAGACAGAAAAGAAAGGGAAGCACACGTGTAGAGGCTTAAGAAATGTTAGATAGAGAGAGTAGCAAAGAGACAAAAGAGAGAAAGGGACTACTTCAGTAAAGAGACAAGAAAGAGAGAGAGAGAGATTGCGAGAGAGGCTAGTATGGATCACATGGGGTTTCCAGAATCTAAGGGAGATGTGGGCAGTGGGCAAACCTGTTCTCATGATTTTTGGGGTTTTTTTGTTGGAATGTTGTTTAGCTTCTCTTTCCTTACCTATAATACGTATCTATTTATTTATTTTTCTAATACATACAAAACAAATAAATCTTAATAAACTAGCATGTGTATTGCACCATAATAATAATAATAAAAAAAAAGTAGTCATTGACCATTTTTCATTAGTTGAGGGTTAGTAATCGAATTAAGGTGTTGGTTGGGCAAATCTAACTGTCCCCACTAAACGGAAATTGCTATTTTCTCTTCCCATAATCTATTAAACTACTCCTCTTCTTCTCCTCTCCTCTCTCTCTCTCTCTCTCTCTCTCTCTAAAAAAAATTAATTTCGTTTTTTTAATACTTAAAATGAGAGTCAAATCTTAGCTTCTACTTCTGATAAAATAAATAAACAAATAAATAAATAAATCATGGCTTCCACTTCTAGAATAAATTCTAATAAGTTAAGAATAAATTCATCAAAAAATTACATTGACATCATGTTAGTGAAAGATATTTACAAAATAGTGAAAAATATTATAAAATTAATAGTTAAAAATATAATTTTTTAAAAATCTTTTATAAATAATTTTTCATTGCACCACCAATATGTAATTGCCTCTAATTTCAATATATGATAGAGAATGCACTTTGTCAAAACAACTGCATAGCAGCCATAGCAAAAAATCACAAAAAGTGCATAAAATATAGGGTAAATTATATTAATTTATGAAGAAAAAGGGGGATAAGGTATTATCTAAATTAAAAGCTCAAGATTGTAAAATGCAATTATGTCAAATTTATAAGGCTTATCATATTTTTTTAAATTAAAAAAGAAGTTAGTATGATTTATTTTAAAATATACATAAGGGATGTAGATATTTTGCCACTGCTACGCATGCCTACATTTTTATACGAACTAAATACTGAACAGTGTAATCCAAATCATATATATATATATATATAGGAAAATGTTTGGTGGCCACAAATTCTGTGGTTCAAATGGCCCGAAACTGTCAAAACGACGTCGTTTTGGCTTGTTTTGCACCAAAAACGACGTCGTTTTGGCAGTTTCGGGCCATTTGAGCCACAGAATTTGTGGCCCCCTAGCATTGCTGATATATATATATAAGTAATGTTTATTTATTTATTTTTTATGTGACATATTTGTAGAAGGTTCGAAGTGAACAGTGATTATGAGAGTAATCGGAGAGGCAAAATTATATTAATGATGAGTCAACAATTCTGGATTAACCGGAGAATGGGTAGCCAGATGAGAGTGGAGGAAGTGCTTCAAGAAGAAGCAAATGAAAGTGTACAAATGGGCAACATATCCCCCAAATCCCAAGAAGTTCTCCTTTTTAGCTTTGAGAAATGGGTTCTATTTATTGGCTTTTCCTTGGTACCAAAGAATACCAAGTGGCCATATAAGGTGATAACACGTGTTTCTGAGAATCACATGGAATATTCTGTCCTAAAATATCAGACTGAGGTAGCCACGTGTCCCTCTGCACGTACTATATGTTTGGCACAAATGCCTCAACATATGCCACTATACTATCTATTTGGCACATACCTCAACAACTTCAATTTTGAACCTCAACAAGTGCACTTGCAGCGATGGTACTTGCTGCAACACCTGTTTTCTCAGTTCGGTTTGGCCATGACATGCATTCTCATGACTTCATAGCCTACTATCAACCATGTTTGTGTTTATTTCAGTGACTCCTCCACCCTTAACCACCTAACCATAAGTTTCCAAACTTCCCAGGGCATGGGCCACAACAATAGTTGTGCCTTGTACCAAGCACAAGGGCCTTCCTCAGTCTTGCTTGTGTAACCAAGGCAAGCTCATGAGTTGGGTAAATGGAAAAGAAGTCCCTTACTTTCAGGCTACCTTGCTTTTATCTTCGTAGGGTCGCCATAGTATATTGGTATCTCTAGGCCTACTATCAGCTCCAACCAGTAAGCTTCGCAGCCTGCTATAAGCATCGAGCTAATAATGCTTTGGGGCGTGCGATTAGTGTAACTCCCCAAAATAATAACAATAACTCATCTCATAATATTCTTTACAATTGATCAATAACATCATATTTTATATTCCATTTATAATCCTTGATCATACAAAAGATGACATATGTATATATTCATAAATCCTAGATCCTAAATTTATAGCATATGACATGTGTACAAACATTGAAATAAAAAAAAAACCCAGGTAATTATATGCCCCAATAGCTATATCTTTCGAAGTCGAAACTTGGGTACATCAAAATGAATTCAACTCAATAGAATTAAAGCCTAAGGCTTGTACAAAAATAAATACATCAAATAAACAAAAGGAAGCTCTTGGTTCGAAGCCCTCCCAAGTTATGTTCTGGGTAGAGGCATATCATCAGCACCTGAAAGTTGTTTTCCACAAGGATAAGTGAAAGCTCAATAAAGATACTTCAACACAATATATGAATCTTAGCGAAGTCATAAGGTGGATGCATATACATGCCAATTGTCAAACGTTATACATTACCATCTCAAAATAACGCAATGCCAGATTATATATCAATTCATGAAAATAACTCTTTTATATCAAAAAACAAAGTAGTGAATACAAAACATTTGGAATATCCAGGTACGTGTCTGACAGTAGGCTATACAAGCACTACCAAAGCCATTTTACCGGTACTAACCGGAAGGATCAGCACCTAACTGCACGGATTTCTGAACTTTAACTAAGGACACATAGGCCAACATAATAACAACAACCACACCCTCTAACTAGATTCACAAAGGTATTTACCCATTTTTCTAAAAACAAAACATTTTCAATGTTTAAGTATGAAACAATACTCAATGCAAGATGTATGAGTAATTAGTTTCAATTCACCTAATCCTCATGCAATTTATGTAACAATCAAAACTATCATCTACCGATAGCCAAAACAGATATTTCTACTCAATAGATAATTTTCAACAAAAGATATAATCTTATCATTTTCAAAATGGGAGTGATATTACATATCCAACTCCACAATCATTATCAACATATACATTCGTTCCATTCTTGAAAAACCTAACATCATTTCCCTTTTCTTCCACAAACCAACCATCTATGATTTTAGAACAAAAACCTCTTTACTTTAAAAAATTAAGAAAGAAATCCACCATTATAACATATCTCAACCATAAACATATCTCCACAACCTTTCTTAAGAACCCATTTGAAAACCCTCAAACATATTTCCACAACCTTTCTTAAGAACCCATTTGAAAACCCTCTTTTACATTTCAAAAATCAAACCCTAGGTTTAACCCAAAATCTTAAATCACTAGATTCTTTTAATGGACAAATAACTAAGGTAAAAATCATACCAAAGATTGAAGAAATCCCTACCTCAAGATTAGGAAACAAGAGAGAGCAAGGGTTGAAGTTTGGTGGAGCCGAAAATGAGACTTTCTCTGATTAGAATGAAACTTGAGACGAGCTCTACCTTTTTCTCCAAAGGACTAGATTGAAGAAATCAACGGATGATGGAGTATTTGGGACTTTAAGGTAGGAACTAGAGAGAGAGAGAGAGAAAGAGTGAAAAACTAGGGTTTTGAAATGTTTTAGAAAGAGAGAGGAAGTAAAAAGTGATTTAGAAAATCTTTTTCCCAAACTGATATACGCGTAGATCGCTTAAGCGACCAAAAACATCGCTCGAGCACCCTCTTAGAAACTCAAACCTGTAAAAGACTGCTCGAGCATAAGAAATACCGCTCGAGCGAAGACACTATACTTCCAAAAGTTTTGTAAACTGTAAAAGACTTCTCGAGCAAACAAGCAAAAATCTTGATAACAGCTCTTTAAAAAACTAAACCCTAACCTGTTCCAAACACACTAATAACTCCTAAACAACCAAACTCAGCTATTAACAAGGTAAAAATGAAACGAACAATAGTTAAGCACATAGATTCCCAGATTCAAAAGCAAGAAATGGGTCAGGCTTAAACCAGAATCGTTATAATCTCCCTCTCTTAAGGAATTTTGTCCTCGAAATTTAAATCAAACCAACAATCACCAAATTTAGACCAAACCATTGATCATCCATACTTGTAACAATGATAAATAGAGTCTATCAACACCAAATATTACGATTCGACTTTCCAAAACATTTACAAGGTTTACATTTCATAACATGAATAAGATTCTCAATACAAGTCTCAAACATTAACAAATAGGTCTGGATATTTTTCATGAACTTTCATCCTACACTCCCAAGTCACCTCCTCAACCCCATAGTGTCGCCACAACACTAATACTAATGGAATAGTCTTGCCGTTCAGGACTTGATCCTAAGCATCTAAAACCCGTATCGATCTCTCCTCGTACGAGATATCATCATCTACCTCCAACTTAGTCCAATCCAACACATGTGAAGGATTAGATTCGTACTTCCGGAGCACACCAATATGAAACACGTCATGAACCCTGAAAAGTTGGGGCGACAAGGCCAAAAATTAGCTACCTCCCTAATCAATTTTAGAATCTCAAAAGGCTCAATAAATCTAGGAGACAACTTTTTGCTCTTCCCAAATCTCATTAAACCTCGTCTTGGTGATATTTTTAGGAATACATGATCTCCTATCTCAAAAGATAAAGGTCTCATTTTATGGTCAGTATAGCTCTTCTGGTGACTTTGAGCCGAAACCAACTTCTTACGAATAGCGCGACCTTCTTTATTGTTTCGTAGACTAATTCAGGACCTAACATGGATGTGTCACCCATCTCGGCCTAACATATTGGAAATCTACACAGTTGGCCATACAAGGCATCAAACGGTGCCATACCAATACTCGCCTTGAAATTGTTATTTTAGGCAAACTCTACCACTGGTAAATGCCTCTCCCAGGACCCCTTAAAATCAAGAACACAACCCTAAAGCATGTCCTCTAAGATTTGAATGGTTCGGTTGGATTGCCTGTTAGTTTGAAGATGATAAGTGGTGCTAAATGTCAATCTTGTCTGTCACAATTAAGCCGTGAAATGTGGATCTCTATCTGAAACGATAGTCACATGGACCCCATGAAGTCGAACTATGTCCTTAACATAAAGGTCGACAAGATAATCTATCAAGTCATTTGTGCACATAGAAACAAAGTGTGCTGATTTAGTTAACCAGTCGACTAGCACTCACATAGCATCATTACCCCATTGAGTCCTCAGAAGACCTACAACAAAATCCATCGTGATATGCTCCCATTTCTACTCGGCTATAGGTAAGGGTTGCATCAAACTTGCTGGTCGTTGATGTTCGGCCTTCACTTGTTGACAAGTAAGGCATATTGAAACAAACAAGGCTACGTCTCTCTTCATTCTCTTCCACCAAAACTGGTGACTAAGGTTGTGGTATATTTCTGTGCCTCCCGAGTGTACTGTAAGGCATGAATGGTGAAACTCTCGAAGTACCTCCTTCCTATAAGATTCTGGCACAAAAAGGCTGTCTAGATATCTTACACTCGAGTCAGAATACACGTTCAAGCCCTTCTCTACCTTTCCACTATATATCTTCTCTCGGATAGTCTTTACCCGGTTGTGCTTCTATAACTCGGCTCATTAGTGTAGGTTATGCAACTACAGTGAACAAAACGGATAGCTCAACGGACTCATCAAGATGCAAGTCAAACTCACTAATGGTGCCTAACATCTCCTATTCTCGGATGGCAATACTAGCTACACTACTTATAGATTTCTTACTCAAAGCGTCGGTCACTACATTGGCCTTCTCCGGATGATAGTGTAACTTAAAATCATAATCCTCTATAAACTCCATCCACCTCCTCTGTCTCAAATTCAAATCCTTCTGTGAAAATAGATATTTCAAACTCTTGTGATAAAAAAGCACTTCAAATCTCTCACCATATAAGTAATACCTCCAGATTTTTAAGACAAAATCATCGCCGCTAGCTCTAGGTCGTGAGTAGAATAATTTCTCTTATGTGTTTTCAACTACCATGAACCATACGCTACCACTTTCCTCTCTCGCATCAATACACAACCCAAATCTTCTCGAGATGCATCACAGTAAACTGAATAATCCAAACCCCTCCCTGGAATAATCAATGCTGGAGTAGTTGTGACAACCCTCACCTCTGATTAGTGTTAAATTGTGATTAAGCACGATAAGTAATTGATTAATATGAAATCCTAAATTGATTGCATGAGTGTGTTGCTTTAAACGCGTTTATATCTGTTTGTTACTGAATGATCTGTTCGTGTTTTAATTTCAAACTGCGAATTAAAAGCCTTATCGGCGGCCGAATCAGAAATTGATTAGTGTTATATGCTAATTAGGATTTATATGTTTTTATGGTAGGTTTAATTGAAGTTTGATTAGGAATGATTAAATTAGAATTGTTAAAGTTAAATTATTTGAGCCCAGTTAATTACATGTTTTGCCATTGAGTGGGCCATTCTCAAAAGCATTGTTTGGGTTTAATTCATACACTTTGACACACCACTCTTTAGGCATTTTCAAGACCAAACTGACAGAGAGAGGGGGAGTAGGAGAAAAGAATTGATTCAACAAGAATTGGCTTGGAAAATTAGAGGAATTAAAGAGAATTGCATTTTTGAGCTAACATACTTGGAATCCAAGACTTAAGGTAGGAAATTCATTCTTTTAATTATGAATTTAAGTTGTTACATGCATGGTTCATGGAAGAATTGGTGATTAGAGTCTAGAATTAGTTTAAAATGTTGTATTGAGAAGCAATGTGTGCATGCATGTACATATCATCGAGTTTTGAGGTCATTTCCATAAGAATTTCCACATGCATGTTCAAATTTTGGTTATATTCTAGAAATTTACCATGTTTTTGAGCTCAATCTTGCATTTGGTCATGTTTTGGAGCATTAGAGTTCATAGGAACTCATGCATGTTGTGTTCTTAAGGGTCAATCTGGAAATTCTAGATTTTTGATCCACGCTCGAGCGGAGGATTTCACGCTCGAGCGTACACTTTGACTACATGCACTTCCGCTCGAGCATCGAGGTTCACGCTTGAGCGTGAAATGCATATGCCCAGAAGTTCTTGTGTTTTGCAGTCCACTCGAGCAAAGTAATTTGTGCTCGAGCGAGGGTCTGAATCTCATGCTCGATTGTGGGTCGAGCGTCCATCGAGCGTGAAAAACGTGCAACCAGTACTTTTTCATGAGTTTGCAACCGCTCGAGCAAGGGAAGTCACGCTTGAGCGGATCCTCTTTGTCTACATGTCCGCTCGAGCGGGGAAAGCCACGCTCAAGCAAGACCTCAGTTTTCTACAAATTTTAAAAAGTGTTTTAAAGTACATTTTTGCATCCTCATTCCATCCAAGGCATTCCTAGGCCATGTTTAAGGCATCTTAATAAGGATAAAGTTATAGAACCACACCAAGCCATATAGGGACTAAGTTATTAATCCCGAGTGTGTAATTTAGTGTGTGTTCGTTCTGCTACTGTAGGGTTGGCATCCGAGGACACTGATTAGCCTGCCAATAGCCCAGTACTCTGTGAGTAACAATGTTGTAAAGATACGCTCAATTATAATTATTTCTGAACGAGTGATTGTACCACTTTCTGAAATAATATCGTTTACTGAATGAATGTTTGTCCTATTTGTAAACTGTACTCATGGCATCCATAGCAACTTACTGTTACTGTTACTGTTACTGTTATAGAGATCTCTATCAGTTCCAATGTTTGGAACTACTACTGTTCACTGTTTTGATGGCCATTAACTGACTGTTCGGTCTATTAAGACCTATTGTACTGTTTTACTATTGGACGTACCACGTATGACTGTTATGATTTCTAAATGACTGTTATGGCATGAAATATGAACCATTGATTGAATAACTGATTTACTGATGCAAATGACTATTTTAATTAATGAGAGGACATTCATTCTTAACCCCTTTATGCATTCGTTATTCACTGGGCTTTAGCTCACTTTTTATAATTATATGTAGGTGTCCAGCCACCAAACCGGAGCTAGAAACGTCAAGTTAAGCTCTCGTTTTGTCCAGCCAACCATTGTGCCTCACTTTGAGGTTCCGAATCCGTTCAAGCCAAGGCTGTTTTGGGGTGTTTCGGATTCACCCTTTGGTCTCTGTTTTGTAACAAATGTTTAAAAATTGACTGTACAGTTATGGTGAAGGGATTAGGTCCCTAACCTGGATGTTATGTGTATCTGATATGTATATATGCTTTGGTTATGAATGTGGCTTGTTCATAAAAGTCTTTTTGCATTTAGATTTTCACAGCTCATTGGACATCTTTTATTTACTGTTTGGCTTCCGCCAGCCCCTTACTCTGTATTACTGTCATTACTGTTAAGCAGGCCTTTGGTAATCGCGAATTACTGGCCGGTTACGATGCTAAACCCTTAAGGGCGGGTTTGGGTCATGACAGTAGTGGTGAGTCTAATCTTAAGCTCTTGAAACGATTTTTCACAAGTCTCACTCCACACAAATTTAATTCCTTTTCTCGTCAAGCTAGTCAATGGTTAGGCCAATCTAGAAAAATCTTTCACAAAACATTGGTAATACCTGGCTAAGTCCAAGAAACTCTGGATCTCAGAAGCATTCTTAGGTTATTCCCTACCGTCTTCTGAATATCCTCCTCTTTCACCCTTAGCTAGTGATAATCCGATCTCAAGTCAATCTTTGAAAAACAATGAAACCCGTTCAATTGGTCAAATAAATCATCTATACATAGTAATGAGTATTTGTTCTTAACAGTTACCTGATTCAACTTCCGGTAATCAATGCACAGTCACAATGTGCCATCTTTCTTCTTAGCAAAGAGAGTCGGTGCTGTCCAAGGCGATATGCTAGGGCGCATGAAGTCCTTATCTAGCAGTTCTTGGAGTTGAATCTTTAAATCATACAACTCGGCGAGTGCAAATCTAGATGGTGCTATGGAAATCAGTGCCGTGCCGGGTACTAAGTCAATGTAGAACTTAATCTCTCGGTGGGGTGCCAAACTAGTAAAATCTTTGGAAAAGACGTCTAGGCATTTACAAACTACCCTCATCAAATAAACTTGGACCACATCACTCTTATTACCCAAGAAAGTTGCAAGAAGGAAATTAAGCTCGCCTAGACCACGTGAGTCATACATCGACGACAAAACTCTATCAGCTTGGTCTCCCAGAAAATAAAAACAATCACCACTTGAGGTGTACACCGTAACTCTCTGACGGTAACAATCTATAATGGCATAGTACGAAGACAACCAATCCATGTCTAAGATGACATCGAAACCCAACATGTCTAACAATACGAAAATAAAAAGAAGTTGGCGACCGGTAACCTCTATCTCTCAACTGTGACATCTCGATCCAAGACAACCTTATCCCCAACTGGTGACTCTACCTTGAGGGAGATGAGCCACTTCTAACCCCAAAACTAATGCGAATGTAAATGAAATGAAGGAATGAGATGCACTAGTATCAATCAATATATTGGCAAAAGAGTTGAACAACAAGACGTTACCTTTCACTACGGAAGGCGCTAATAATTGATCTGGCGTGGTAATAGTATACACATGCCCTGTGGGTCTCTACTCTATCTGTTCACCCCTCGGAGCATAGGTCTGATACACTAATTGAGTCAAAGAGGCTCCCTGATTGGCCTTCGAGGCCTATGCTGAATGGGTAAGCTGATGGCACTGTGTTTGTCTCGAACCAGACATAGCAGATGTGCCACCCGCTTAGGGGCAAAACCTCGTCAAGTGTCTGACTGTCCACATTGATGTCACGTAGGCGGATGCCCTCTTCCCTGATTCTAGCTCTAGGGATGAGCAGAAGACGGTGAAGACTGTTGCCTCCTTTCTCTCTGCGGGCAAACTAAAGACTTGTGGCCCAACTGACCACACTTGAAACAAGTGATTCCACCTTACCTACCTCTCCCTGAACTAGAACTCGGTATAGGAAAAGTGGATCTAAACTGTCTTGCCTATGACTATTGTGGGGTGGAACCCCTCTGTTATTTGGTGTCACAACCCAAACCCGCCCCTAAAAGTTTGGTCCATGACCGGCCTGTGCATAGGCCTCAAAACAAAATTTTACGAGTATTTATTCAAATACGGGGCCTTAAGCGGAAGCAAATACCAATATAAAGATAACGCCCATTGAGCTTATGCATACATGATGACTTAAATAAATTTAAGTATTTAAATACACTTCCATATCTACATATACAATCACAAAACTTATATAGATCTCACACACAAATACATAAGATTCAGTAAGGTACACAATTATTTAATACAAAATTAAAGCCTCGACACAGAGGCGTAACCCGAACGACTTGACAAGGAGACGAACCTCGATACAACTCTAGTGTTGGTCCCTGATGGCTCACCTATATATATATATATATATATATAAGATAAAGGGGTGAGCTAACGCCCAGTGAGTAATATTAAAGTAAAGTGGTTAATGAATGATGTCCTTTATATTAGAAAAATATAATTCACAATTCTGAGATGTATCTTAAATCATTTCAAAAGAAACACTTATCAGTTCATAATCGATGTCTTTTCAGATGGAACACATATTTGAAATTGTTACCAAACATTTTACGTGGTACGTGGTACGTGATACTAGAATCACATTTCTAGATAGGACATCCATTCATGCATATAAAATAACACATTGTAACATGAGCCATATAGCGATGTAAACATTTGTAGTCATATCATATGTTCTGAACGACCTCGGGTCCATACATAACAAAACGACCTCGGGTCCATACATAATAAAATGGCCTCAGCCCAATCATATATCAAAACAACCTCAGGTCCAAACGTATCATATCGTATCATGGAGTAGATGGAACATACATGCCCCCACCTCTCCTTGGGCCCAATTCATGTTTGTATGGATCAAAGAGGTGACTCGTACGGACCCTAGAGGTGACTCACATTGTAGCACTTAGTTCCGTACAATACTTCGTTCCAACCAAAACGATTAGGTCTTAAAGACTGAACAATTCATATCACGCCATAGCATAAGCGGAACAGATAAACCGAACGGCCTTGGGCCCACCATATCATATTATAAATAATTCACATTTCTTGTTCATAGCTTATTTCACAGTTCTTGGAAACTTATGCATTTTGATCAAATGTAACATTTAGAGAATCATGTCACACACATAAATCAAGGTAGATAATGAAGAACATATCTTTACTATACTATTACTCATAGTGCTGGGCTTCTGGTAACGGTGGGACGATGTCCTCGTTTGGCCTACAAACACAATGCACATAATACAATATGAGAATATAACCAATCTCTTTCTTGTTCTTTAATCAATTAGCCAGGGTAGTTCTAAACTCATTAGTCCTTAATATGTTAAAATTCATGTCTCAAAAAATAGGAGGAATCGATAGAAAAATGGTTTAGACGAAGAAATGGTATAAAATCGGTACACAGAAAGTGAACAATCACCACTAATTTGAGTATATCTATTTGTGTACTTAGAATTTGAGAGTAAGGTCACCACCATTGGAAACTAGACTTCCGGGGCTTGAATTTAGGCTCAAGAATTACTCAAAACGGAGTCCGGATGCAAAAGATATGCTTATTTGAAGTTGGCTGAACAGAGCTGTCCCGCACGTGCGGGAAACAGGGCCGCACGTGCGGGAATTGCGCCGCACATGCGGGACCACGTGCTTTTTTAGCATAATGAACTTTGGTGTTGGAAATGGACTGCCGCACGTGCGGGAAAACCCGCCGCACGTGTGGCTCTGGGCAAAAACCAATCCAAAAATGGCTGTATGACTTGGAACCTCTCATTTTCAAAATTAAACTTCAATTTCATGAAAATCAAAGCCCAAAACTCTTTAAGACATGATAAATTTCACATTATTAGCTTCCACCAAAATTCATAACTTCAAAATACTACTCAATTTCCCAATTACAAGAACAAGATAAAGAATTAAAGCACAAATACATAGAGTGGACATGGTTTGGGGTCCAAAGCTCACTTAAATGGTAAGATCCTCTTTAGCCTCTTTAAGAACCATAAAACTCCTACAAGAAATTAGATTGAAGCATAAATTCATGCTATATACAAAGATTCAACATCTCCTCGCTTGGAGAAACAAAACTTATACATACAATCATAGATAACCCAAGATATTCACTCTTTAGCTCATGATCTTCAAGTCTTGAGAGGAAGAAGCTTACCTTAAGCCTTTACCATCACTTGTTCTTGCATAACCATAATGAATTTAAGCCAAATCTTTGAGTTCCTCTTCCCTTCCTACTCTTCTCCCTTCTTCTCTTAGAGTTCTCTCTAGAACTCTCTCCCCTATCTCTCTCTCTCTCTCTCTCTCTCTCTCTCTCTCTCGTGTCTCTCCCTCTTTCTCAGATATTTTTGGGCTCAAAGTAATGAGCTCAACTCATATATCACATATATATATATTTATATACACACATTTCTTTATATAAGCCTATCACAAATTGGGAGAGCCAAACGTGCCCTTACGAATCGTACGAAATCAAATTTCAATTAAACTTCCTAGATGACTCTAAAAATTATGCTGATCATAAATATGTCCTCTGTTCTGGTTTCTGAAGCCTTTAAGGCCTTCAAGGCCTTCAATTTGCAGTACATAGTTAACCACCCAAACATGCGTTAACGAATCAGACGAATTAAATTTCAATTAATTTTCCAAAGTAGCTCTAAAAATTCCCATTAACATATGCAAGTACTCAATTTTGATTTCTAAACCCATAAAGGTTGGCAATTTTAATTTTGAAGTCGTAACTCGATAGATAATGCTTCCATTCAAAAGATATAATTAATTTAGAGCACATTAACCCATAGGTAAATAAAAGTAATTCCTTATACGCACTTTGGGGTCGTTACATTTGGTATCCCATACCTCCCCCTAAACTTCCTGACTCTTCTGCTTGGAGCCCCTCATCTGTTCTTCCTTATATTAGATCACGGTCTCTAGGTGAGCTGTCACCTTCACAAGGTGACCATAATCCCTAATCATAGACCCAACCACCTTGAAAAGCAGCCCGATCCTCAATCTTTTCTCCAACTTGACGCAACGACATTCCTTTGTCGCCACAAGTTCCGATGTAAATCTAGAGAGGCTAGTAAAAACAACTTCAAACTTGGCTACAGGTGTGTTCCGTTGCTTGAGCTTTAGGAACTTATTTATGAACTTCTCTCTGGCACTGGGAGGCAACACTTGTCCTGGAAGGCGTTGAGAAAGGCCTTCCAAGTCATCCCAATGTGCCCTCGCACATACTTCTACCATTGACCCGCATCTCCCTTCAGTTGGAAAGAGGCCAAGGTCACCTTCAACCTGTCGTCCTTAATGCCAAGCATCTCGAATGCCTTCATCATCTGCTTAAGCCACTTATTTGTCTTCAATGACTCTTTTGGATCTCCTAAAAACTTATCCGAATTCGATCGGAAGAACTCCATCTTTAGAAAAGACGGCCCCGTCTTAACAATATGGACCTGGACTTGACTTTCAACCCTGAGAGTGTCTATAGACTCTCACAAAGCTCCAACCATTTCACGACCAAAGCACCCATGGCTTGTTGACCTGTTGGCTCGGCCACATTAGCCCAACCAAATCCCTCATCCTACACTAGAATATCATTCGATAATGGCACCTCTTGCCGCCTAGGCTTGCTATGCCTACCACCATTACGTCCACGTCCTAACATCCTAATAGGTGACACAATAGATTAACAAATTTAGAAATGTGCCGAAGCTAATTAACTCGTGTCCTAATACGGTGGATAACAAATAATTCACTCCACATAAGCACCTAATCTTATAAACATAAACGAATTTACTTTCTTGATAATGACCATCCCGCGACATTGCCAGAGTTCCAAATAGAAATAGCAGTGATCAAGTGCTCTTTTAACAGGACTTCTAGAAATTTGTAGGCCCAATCAATGTCTAAGAAATTAAATCCCAAACTCATTTAATCACATAAGCATGTTATCACATAGCATACCAGGTCTATTTCTAATATCATCTAGCGAGATAACCCATTGTGATAAAAATCACATCCTATGATCTCAAAGTATTTAAACCCGGTAGCTCTGATACCAAGTTATAATGTCCCAAAATAATAACAACCCATCCCATAATATTCCTTACAAGTGATCAATAACGTCATATTTTATATCCCATTTATAATCCTTGATCATACAAAAGATGACATATGCATATATACATTCACAAATCCTAGATCTTGAATATATAGCATATGACATGTGTACAAACATTAAAATAAAAGAAAACCCAAGTAATTATATGCCCTAATGGCTACATCTTTCCAGGTCAATACTCGCGTACATCAAAATGAGTTCAACTCAATACAATTAAAGCCCAATGCCTGTACAAAAATAATTACATCAAATAAACAAAAGGAAGCCCTTGGCTCTAAGCCCTCCCAAGTTATGTCATAGGTGGAGGCATATCATCAGCACTTGAAAGTTGTTTTCCATGTAGGGCGAGCTAAAACTTAATAGAGATATTTTAACGCAATATATGAATCTTAACGAAGCCATAAGGTGGATGAATATGCATGCCCATTGTCAAACATTTTACATTACCATATCAAAACAATGCAATGCCAAATTATATATCAATTTATGAAAATAACCCTCTTATATCAGAAAATAGAGCAATGAATACAAAACATTAGGAATCTCTAGGTATATGTCTGCCAGTAGGCTATATAGGCACTACCAAAGCCATTTTACCGATACTAACCAAAAGGATTGACACTTAATCGTGCGAGTTTCTGGACTTTCACCAAAGACGTATAGGCCAAAATAATAACCACAACCACACCCCTAACCAGATTCACCAAGGTATTTACCAATTTTTCTAAAAACAAAACATTTTCAATGTTCAAATATGAAACAATGCTCAATGCAAGATGTATGAGTAATTAGCTTCAATTCACCTAATCCTCATGCAACTTCTACAACAATCAAAGCTATCATCTACTGATAGCCCAAAACAGAAAATTCTATTCAATATATAATTTCCAACAAAAAATATAATCTCAAAAACTAAACCCTAACCTATTCCAAACACAATAATAACTCCTAAACAACCAAATTCAACTATCAACAAGCTGAAAATAAAATGAACAATAGTTAAGGATATGGATTCTTGGATTCAAAAGCAAGAAATGGGTCGAGTCTAAATCGGAATTGTTACAATTAGCGCCAAGCATTAGCTTCCACTTGTGAAGGGAAAGCCTCCTTCAAAGGTTGCTATCACCCTTGTGGAGTTTTCCCTTGGTCGATAGTTGCGGTGATTGTAGTTGTTGCAACAACTCTTTCCCACGGCAAGTGCAAAATGGCGGCACTGAGATAAAATGTTTTAGAAGCTTGACCCCTGCAAGTGTTTTCTCCACAACTTCCCTTAGTCATTTTATTGCATGAAGCCTATTCAGACCCTAGGCGGGTCGGACTTCGCTCAGCCCTCTAGTTGACCCACTTCCCTTAGTTTTTAGCCTATGCTCCTTTAATCAGACTTGCTCATCTAATAGATGTGACATCAGCACTTAAGTTCATACTTAATTTCTACCCCTCTACAACATTCTAAAGACTTACTTTTTTCTAAAAAAATCACATCAACATTTTTTTTTAAAAGTTATACACAAATTCAATTTCAATTATAATAACTAATTTTATATAGACTCCATTTGAGAAATACTTATTTTTCATATATTTTTCATTGTGTATTCAGTTTTGTCATTGTCAGATTTGTTTTATATAGTTGATATTTTAATTTAATTGTTATGATATTTGAATTTTTTTTAATTATCTCAATATACAAATAAGTAAATAAATAAGACCAAATAGGTTTAATTATGTGCATCACACTGATCAAATTAATTATATATATATATATATGTTTGTCTATCATGTTGATGCTTTAATATTAATTTATACTTAAGTTTTTTTATTTAAAATAAAGTTATTTATTGTAAAACATCTATATTTAATTCAAATTTTACATACCTATATACAATATGTATGAATAATTCAAAAAAAAAAAAATATTAAAGAAAAAATCAATACCCTACATAACTAATTTATGTATTTTATTCTTAGTCAATCACAATATATTTCTATTTAATCTTTTAAATAATTTTTGTGTAGTTCTATTTCTACATATTTTTATTTTCCAAATAAATATAAAAATAAATAATTAGAATTATTGTTATTTTTATATTATTCCCTCCATTCCAAAATAATAGTCCCTTTTGGAGAATCTAAATTTTTTTTAGTAGTACAATTATTGCACTTTAAAAATATTGGTTTTTCAAAATTACCCTTTGATAGTACATTTTTTTTGAGAATATCAATTGTCATAATTGTACCTTTTGTATTATTAATGAATTTAAAAGAATGGCAAAATAAAAAATTTATAGTATTTGAGTCCTTAATTTTTGAAAAGGGACTAATATTTTGGGACAATGAAAAATGGAATAAGAGACTAATATTTTGGGATGGAGGGAGTATTAAATTCTCTTTCTAATTTATTTATTATTTTTAATATTAAAATGAGTGCTTATTTTACTATCTTATAATTTAATATATATCATATTTATAGCACAATAGAACAAAAATTATCAAAATAAACAAATAATTTAACTAAATTTATTATAAATAAGGGAAAATTAGTCTAAAGTCCTTATCAATTTTTAGTAATGGAAGAGATCCACAATATTATTTTGTGATGTCTAAGGTCCCTCAACCTGACACCTATATATCACAAAAAAAATTGGCATACCAGAGAGCTGTGTGGCTTGCGTCTTCCTCTACCTCACACTGGTGGAGATTTGTAACCTCGCTCGACTCAGCCGCGTGTTCCACATCGCCTCCTCCTCTTCCTCCATCTCGGAATCCAAGCTTCCATCGAGCTACCATGATATTCTCGACTTAATTCCTTTGGAGAGACACCAAAACCTCACCAAGAAATACATCTTTGCCCTCCTCTCTCGTCTCTTCCCTTTGAACGATGGCAACAAGGCATGTTCTTCTCTAATTCAAATTCAAATTTATGGTCACAGAATTAGGAATTAGGGTTTTGGGTGTTTGGGAATGAGCTAATTTTCTATATAGTACTTGGAATTGGAACTTTCAGTTGGTTTTAATTTGGGGTTTTTGTTGAGTTTATTGTTTTGGTTGGGAATGCTTGAGTTTCTTCATGAGTGGTTAAGATTGAAAATGACAATTTCCTTCTGTCTTATTTTGGTTTTGAAGTAGGGTTATTTTGTGTGTGGTTTTGGGTGAGAAATTTGAAAATTTGGGTTTATGGGAAGCTCGTAATATGTGTTTTATGGTTTTGATTCAGTTTATTATTTGGTTGGCTTTGTTTTTCTAATAGTAATTTTCTCTAGTTTTATGGGAAAGGTTGAAAACTGCAATTTTGGGAGAGAAAATGGTACCTATTATTCTAGTTTTCTACATCACTGCAATATTGCATATTGTGATTGGGAAGACAGAGAAATTTTCTAGTTTGAACCCAGAGCAATTCTTGCGAAAACCAGAGAAATTCTTTGAATCGAATTTTCTATGGATCGATGTTGAGGGATCTTAGACAACCATTACTTTCTCAACATCATTTGAGAACAAGGCCTTTTAATATCTGATAATGTGTTTGTCAGTCAAGATCTTGAGGGGGAGATAACAGAGCATGTTTAGGCTTATGCCAACAATCAAGAATTGTTCTTTGTTTCATTTGGGAATTCAATGATCAAGATGGGAAACATCAATGTACTCACTGGAAAGAAGGGAGAGATTAGGAAAAATTGCAGGTGATTGGGTTGAGTTCTTGAGTGAAAATGGTGGTGGGTGTGATGTGTTTGATGGTGATTGGGTTTGGGATGAGATATACCCATTGTATCAATCAAGAGATTGTAGGTTTTTGTATAAATCAAGCTAGAGAAATTTCAGTACTCCATGAACGAAACACAGAGAAATCTATGCTAAAATTTCTCTGGTTTGGTTAAAATAATTTTCTCTGGTTTAAAATCATTGTGCTAAAATTTCTCTGGTTTGGTTAAAACAATTTTCTCTGATGATCTTATGTATCTTGATATATGCACGTTATGTATTTGTATAAATGTTTACTTTTTTGTTTAGTTAGTTTTGTTTTCATTGATTTTGAAGTAGCTCTTTTTGATTTGTAAATGATCTTATGTAATAGTGATCTACTCGGTGATCTATATGGAATAGAATGAAACTGAATTTTGATTTGGATTGTTCGTAGAAGTGAATTTCACCTCATTTACATGCTAAATGGAGTAATTTTCTCTGGTTGGTGATGATAACGTATTGGAGCTTGAGATTGTGAAGAATTTTTAGAAAGAGGTGATTTTCTTTGGGAAGAAATTCTCTAGGAAGAAAATGTCTAAAATTTCTTTGGAGAGAATTTATCTAAGTCCAAAGAAATTTCTAGAAATTATCTAGAGAGAATTTCTCTGGGAAGTCCAGAGAAATTCTTTAGATCAAATTTTCTCTAGATCGATGTTGAGGGACCTTAGATATTATGAAAACATTAGGTGTCGTTTATGCTATAAAATCTTAATACCAGGGACCTTAAAAAAAATCCCCTATATATAAATATTCAAGTAACACTTTTATAGAATGATAAGGTTAAGATTATTGAAATAAATAGTTTAAATTTAAATTTTATCTTAATTTTAAATTATTATTATTATTTTGTAACACATCATAATATAATACATCATGAGCTATAACCAAGTTATAATTTGTATATTATAGAATTTTCCGTTGTTTTTATTTTTTTCAGAATTTTTTTTTTGATACAAGTAAAATTGTAGCACTTGTGTCATTTAAACTATTGGACAGTGTATTTAATTCCTTTAATTTCATTTTGGGAGTTTTTAGAGTTGTTGTATTTTGCTTTGGAGGAGTACAATTCGATTTAGACTTGTTAGGATTGTTCGTTTGCACTTGTTTTCGTTGAAAAGTTCTTTGGGAACTTGAAAAATTTGCTCTGGTGTCGACACTAGTCTTCCTGGGGATCAACACCACCTTGCTGCCTTGCTCTTAGTATCTCTGCAAGTTTATAGGGTCGACACCATAGGTCCCAAGGTCGATTCTTGTTTACTGCTGTGTTCTGGGTGTTGCTACTGAAATATAAGGTCGACACCACTAGTTCCTAGGGTCAACTCTTGTCTTTTGTACACAGTAGTGTCTTAGCATTTTCTTCTTGAGGATCGACATCATTGTCTTGAGGGTCGACCCCTGTGAGTAAATTTCAAATTTTTTGGTACAGTTTGGGCCCTACTTTTTGGGGGTTTTGACTTATTCTTTTCATTGACTTTGGGGCTTTATTTTACTACTATAAATAGGCTCCAAACACACTTTCGTCATTATTTCTTTTCTCTCTTTTTCTCTTTTTTCATCTCTACACCATGAGTCTTCCTTCTCTCTCTCTAAACTCAACATTTTCACTTAAATCTTTAAATCAACTCACCTAAAGCTATCTTTTCACCTTAGTCCTTCGAGAAAGATTGTAGATGTCGTCAAGGGCTTTCTTTTGATCCAAGTAGTTTGTGGTTTCATCATTGGTGATTTTTGGATTGCTTTTTTTTTTTTTTTTTTTTTCGCTTCAAGAGGTAGGGATTTGTTTACTCCTTTTCAATACCTCGTCTATAAATAGACATGTGGTAGATTTTATTGCATAAAAACCATATTCATTATGGATTTCTTTGAAAGTCATGGAAAGGGATCTAGGGTTCGACATTGGTGATTGAAGTTGTTGAGTTGGTTGTTGTTTGGGTTAATCGAGAAGTAGTTTAATATGTTTATGTTGAGAGGAAGGAAAACCCTAATTTAATATTATTGACTTAATGGATTTAATAGGGAGGATGTTGAATAATCTTTTATATTTTATTAACATCGATTGTGTGCTTGTGTTAATATCTAAAAAGGAGAAGTAAGCATGGTATTGGAATTGTTTGGATTAATCATGCTGAGTGGGGTTGTGTTGTGGCTTTGGCATCAAGGATGTGGTTTTCAATTAAATGAAGAGAATGAATTTTTAGAAAATGATTGGAGTAGTGTGGATTGGAAAATAAGAAAAATTGGTTTTTGGAAAAAAATGAAATCATAACCCTTCGTAAATAAATATTTAACTTGAGGCCGGATTTTGAAACCTTTACATATTGTTATTGTTATTGGACTGAAGGTCTTATTAGAATTGGATTGTTGTCTTATGGGTATTTAATACATATGCTTGGAGGTTCTGTTTTTGGTCATAGGTGGAGGATGATATTGTTGTGTTAAATAATATTGTGTATGTAATATACTTGTGTTATTATACATTCTAGTATATTGAGATGGTTGAAAATGCTCACGCCCTGAGAATGAGAGGTACTATTACCTTCCAGCTGGCGCTTGGAAAATTAGCCATGCTTAGAATGAGAGGTACCAGTACCTTCCAGCTAGCGTTTGGAGAACTTGGCAGAGGTACCATTAGCTTCCAGCTTGTGTAAGGTAAATTGGCATTTCATTATGAAAAGGTGTATCCTTGGCTTACCGTACTTAAGGCAGGTAGAGCATTGTTTCGTTTCTCATTTTGTCTCGGTGTATCCTTGTATATCATGAGTAGGTGATGGTTATGGTTGGGTGAGATTGGGTTGTTTTTATGTGATAGTGTAGTAATCATTGTACATGTATTAATTTCGTATTCTTGTTAGGACATATATGTATGTTCATAGACGCATTAGATGAGTTGTTGAGAGTATTTCTTGACCATGGACTTAGGACCAAGGGAATGTGATGTATATATTAGAAGTGAATGTATGTTATGTTTTGTATTGGGCGTAAATAATGAGAAGTAATCGGGTTTTGTGAAAGTATTTTTAAAACAACCAGTTGTGATGTGTTATTTATAAATGGGAATGAGAAAGAAAAGTGAATTGTTTGTGTTGTTAGGTAAATTGAATGATTTTGAGAAAAGTTCCTGTATAAGCATATTTTCAATATAAACCGTCACATTATGTATATGGTATGATATAAAGCATTCATGATCATAACTATCTGTATGTTATTATTGTTTAGGATCATGTTGGGATTCCTACTGGACTTTATGTTTATCCTACGTTGCTAATTCTTTTCAAGTGATGCTAAGAAGTGTTTCAAGATTGAGGATCATCCTTAGTTGTTGGCCGCGAGGCCTTTTCTTTGTGGGCAGAATGCCATTGATGTAACAGGGTTAAACACTTTCCTTTAATTTAAAAGATGTTAGCCTACGCGCAATTTATTTAATTATAACTCTTGTTACATTCATATTGTATCCGAATGAGAGAATCTTTATTCATGTGTTCTTGTTAATGTAAAGAGTTTCCGCATGCTCTCTCTAAAATTGAATCTATAATAATGGTTTGGTAATAGAATTCGAGTAACAAAAAGCGGGATGTTACAAAAAATTCATGATTTTTGATAAATTTGATTGACACAAATGAGGATTTGATTTCAGGTTGAGAATATATATTTTTATTTTTTATTTTTATAACTTTGAAATAAATTATTTTTATGAGCCTTTTATATAGAATCACACAGGGACAAAAATTTTCATCAGCCATTAGTAAATTTGTTTGTATTTAACTTTCAATTGTTAAAATTTTTCACACATAAAATATTAAGACTCAAAATCAAATTTTCATTCAAAAAATAAATTATCATGCATCGTATGAGTCACCTACTAGTTACTAATATATATCTAACATAAGTAAGAAATAAGACACTCAGGTCATAACTTTAATTTAAAATTTTTTTGGTCAATGGTCTTAAATTTTAATTTTTTGAGGCCATAAATACTAACAATTTGAAAGACTATATTCTCCCTACCTATCTATCTATTTGTCACTATTTCATCCATCTGTCCAGTGTAACCTACATGTTCACATGTTACTTGTTAGTCCATCTATATGTTTATGTGTTATTTATCTGTTCACGTGTCCTCTATTTATCCATTTAATCTATCTATTAGTTCGTATCACCAGTCACCATCAGCTAATTTTTTCGATGACCAGTAATTTGGAAACAATGGGCATAAGTAAAAAAAATTATTACTCAAAATAATAATTTATCTTTCTTGTCAAATAATTTCATTAATCATATTTTTACAATCAAAATAAAACAATCCTTAAACCTAAGGGATAAGAAGGTGACAAAGATGTAGAGAAAAAAACTAACAAATTAATAAAAAAATTTATAATATTAATTATTAATATTTATAATATTTTTTTATTAATATTCATAATATTTTTTCACTTATCTATATTATATATATAACCAAATGTAGTTGTTTTGTTAAAAGCCTCCAAATATTTATTCCTAAATTCTCATAATTTTGAAACTCTTTCTTTCCTACGTGGCAACCTTCTTTGACTGTCTTTCATGTTTTCTATTTTTCTTCATTTTCTATTTGTTTGATTAATTATAATTAAAATTAATTTCATTGCTTATGGATAAATAAAATTAAATTAGATAAACATATAAAAATTAAAAATTAATTTTATAGTCTACAGATAAAGATAAAAATTAAACAATTAATTTTAAAAAATTAATTTCATAACTTATAGATAATTTAAAATTTCTTCCTATAAATAAACAAATAAAAGTTGATAAATAACTTATAAAAATTAATTTCATGGCCTACAAATAAAGATAAAGATTAAATAATTGTTTTTTTTTTTAAAAATTACTCATTTTTTCTTCCCTTTATTTCGTACTTTAATTAATTTCATTATAGATAAACATATAAAAATTCATAAATAATTTATGAAAATTTATTTCATGACCTATAGATAAAGATAAAAATTAAAAAATTATTTAAAAAAATAATTTCATGACTTATAGATAAATAAACATATAAAAATTGATAAATAATTTATAAAAATTAATTTCATGGCCTACAAATAAAGATAAAGATTAAATAATTGATTTACAAAAAAAGTAAAATAATAAAATTTAGATAAAGATATGATTTGTTAATCTATATATCTATCAAAAACATATATATCTAAATCTTTATTTCATTTGCTCATATTTTTTTTCTCCTATCACATATTATCTTTTTTTATTTTAAATTTTTTATCTTATGAAATGTCCTTATCTATAACTTCTTGTCTCCTATTAAATTCTTAACTTTCTTTTGATAATTTTTATTATTCGTTATTATCTACCAAGTGATAAAGATTAAAAAAAAATTATTGGCTCTGAATGAGAAAAGTATTAATAATAAAATTGGTTCGCTCTGAATGAGAAGAGTATTAATAATGAAATAATAAAGGCTACATTGGAGAAAGCAGCACAAAAATCTCACAAAATTAATTTTCTTCACTATATTTATAAAAGATAATAATTTGATATTCTTTCTATAGTTATTAAAAATAATTTGCAGTAGATCATTGTTTGTTTGTTTGTTTGCTTTTTTTTTTTTTTTATTTTTTTTATTTTTTTTTAAGGCTGTCAGTCGTTATAGTATTTCTTAAAAAGTTAACTATTTTTATATGAACAATTAAAAAAAATTAAATAAAAAAACATTAGGAGTCAAATGATTTTTAAAATAAGAAGGTAATTATGTATATGTGAATAACAAATAAATATACATGAAAAAATATACAAAAATAAAAATATAGCTATTTAATGAAAATTCAAACGAAAGATAACAAAATATTTAAATAAAAAAAGAGAGAATAAGATTGGGATATAAATATTCCAAAAAGATGATAATTTTTTTAACGATCTATATTTATCTTTTATTAGTTTGTTATAGAATTTCTATATATTTCAACTTAATCTTTTTAAAGTTTATCTTTAAGTGGAACTTAATATTTTATCTTTTAAAATCATCAATTACTTATCCATACAAATTCTAAATATGATAGAATTCCATATATATCTTTTGTTTAAGCATAATCTTTTCAATATAAAAATAAGTTCCTGCAAAATAAACCATGAACAGAAAATTAGGGGGAAAACAATCAACATTGAGCCATTTCTGATCTCTTTTAGGTGCCTAAAAATCTTAAATATTTGGTTTTACATATGAAATGTGTATTTGTATGAGTTTTTGCATTTGTAAGAAAGTGAGTTCATATAAATGGATATATTTTTTATTTTTTTTTTTGTTACAATCTGTATTTTTCCTTATTTCTTTCTTTCTGTAAATAATGTGTCATTTAATTGAGATTTTATTCTTTTTTTATATTTATAAAAGTACTGCTATTATCAATTTGTAACTCTCTTTCTTATTGATTATTTGTGTTTAATTTATTTATTTTTTTAGTGTAGATGTTAGATTGAAAATGAAGAACACATCAAAATTTATTGGATATGGGTTATACTTTAAATGTATTCATCAGTTGATTTTTTATTGTTGATTATCCTGTTGAAGTAATTCATGATTAAATTTATTTTTAGTAACTTATTTCCTTTGAGAACAAAACCACAAATTTCTTCTTTTTAAAATTTTATTTATTTATTTATTTGGATTTAGAGTTTGAGCAAATGGACAATATCTCATATTTAAAATGTTAATTTTTTTTTGAATAATTTAAATATTTATATTATTTAAGTTTGTCAATTCAAGTTTAACGCATTTTCAAACCTTTTTATTTTTTATTTTTTTTATAATCATTCCAAACCTATTTGTGTTTAATGAATCAATATAACGAAAAAACAAATATCATGTAAAAATTTTTTAACCACTAATTGAATATAATGGGAATTAAAATTAATTTTATTTTAATTTATTATATTATATGAGATGATTAATGTAATATCTACTATTCATTAAGCAAAATTAGTGTTACTTTTATTTAATATATTAGTCATTTTGGATAATTATAATATGCCTTTGTTAATCTACTTTTAGTCGTCCGAAGTAATTCTTAGATAAATTAACTATTATATATGTGATGATTTACTGATGTATGATAGTTTTTTAAAATTTTCAATAATATGAAATATTAAATATTTTTAATGATGTGAAGTAAGATTTATATACACAAATCAAATAAAAATATTAAGAAATATAAACAAATAGCAAATTTTTTTTTAGTAATTATTGACTTTCTAAAATCCTGTGCATCGCACGGGTGACCACTAGAATTTCTCTCTTTTAATGTTTTGTTTAGTTTGATACAAGTTATTTATGTTATTAAGTGATTATGATACTATTATTTTCAACAATTTTTATAATTAATAATTTCTTATGCATATCAAATTTTATTGTGAAATTTTGTGAGTTAATTATTGTTAACATCTACCCAGATGACTTAATATCATGATTTGTCGCTATTAAGATATAATTTAAAATTAAAATAATTTATTTACCACACAAAATATAAATAATCTATTTTTCCGTGCATCGCACAGGTTACCGCTAGTGTTTTACTAACGCCATGTTGGTGTAATTCTCTCTGAACGTAATCCATATATCCCAAGAAATGGGGTTATCAACAACTTTTCCTAAAATTTAAATGCATGCGTAGTATTTTCTTTAAAATAAATAAATAAATGTATGCGGTTTTTTTTTTCAATGCGGGTTTTTTTTTTTTTAAAAAAAGAAATAAAAAAAAAGGAGGAAGATTGGCGAGTGGCCTCGGCCAAAAAACGAAGAAGGAAGATTGGCGAGTGGCCTCGGCCCTCCCGTTCCATTTCAACAAATTATCAAGGTGCCGTTTGGTAACACTTACGTTTTCAGTTTTTTGTTTATATTTACAAAAATTTAAAAAATTCAAATAAAAACTTGTTTGGTAAAATTTTTTATTTATAAATCAGTGGTCTCAGTTTATAAATTTGGCCAAAAAATGAAAACACAAAAAATGTGTTTCCATTTTGAGTTTTCAGTTTTTTTTTTTTTACTACCTAACACTAGCCACCACCCGCCACCATTTTCCACCACCGTCTTTTGCCACCACCACCACCACTGCCCACCACCCACCTACCACTTGCCACTACCATCCACTGCCCGCCACCACCACCTACTTGCCACCACCACTCACCACCCACCTGCCACCACCACCATCCACCACCAGCCACCCATCACCACCATCCACCACCAGCCACCTGCCACTCACCCGCCACCACCACCCACCACCCACCACCACCACCACCACTATCACCCACCACCCACCCACCTGCCACCACCACCTGCCACCCACCACCACCACCCACTCGTTACCACCTACCACTCGCCACTGTCACCCACCCACCCATCCACCACCACCACCACCACCACCGCCACCTACCCGCCACCGCCAGCCATCCGCCACCCACTTGCCACCACCACCCACCACCCGCCGCCACCACCACCGCCACCACCACCACCCGCCACTGTCATCCACCCACCCACCCACCACCACCACCCACCACCACCTGCCACCCACCTGCCACCACTATCCGCCACCACTATCCACCACCCGCCACCATCACCATCACCACCCACTCGTTACCACCCGCCACCGTCACCCACCCACCCACTATCACCACCCGCCACCACCTAGCACCACCCACCATCTGCTACCCACATGTCACCACCACCCACTCGCTACCACCCACCACCATCACCTACCCACCCACCACCACTACCATCCACCACCACCAGCTACCCACCACCCACTATCACCACTTTTCAACACCGTCTTCCGCCACTACCGTCACCCATCCACTCACCACCACCTACCCGCCACCACCACCCACCTGCCACCACCACCCATTACCCGCCACCACCACCACCACCACCAACTCATTACCACCCGCCCACCCACCCACCACCACTCGCCACCATCACCTACCACCCACCGTCACCACTTTCCACCACCGTCTTCCGCCGCCACTTGTCACCACTCGCCATTTCTCACTCTTTTTTATATTTAATTTTTTTTTTAAAACATTTTGTCAATTACCAAACACGTTTGTAGTTTATGTTTTTCTAAAAATAAACAAAAAATAAACAAAAACTAGTTTATAAAATTTTTGTAAATATAAACTGAAAACGTAAACGTTACCAAACACACCCCAAACAATGAAAAGTCAAATTATTGTTATTTATTTTTTTAGTAAAAGTACTATTTAGTAACATCAATAGTTAAAAGGAATCAATGATCAACCTTCCAGCATATTATTCATGTTTTAAAAATAATAAATTAAATTGATCTTCTCTAAAATTTTAAAAAAGAAATATAACAAATTTTAAGGCTTATTAAGACTAAAAGAATCGAAATTAATGCGAATGATATGAAAATAGAAAAAAAAACTTATTGGACTTATTATATTTTCTCCAAACCTCATGTGAGATTAGTGTAATTAACATTTTTAAAATTTTTTTTATCAAAGTTATTTGAAAATATTTTCATTAATAGAAGTAAAATTCTTCCATTTTTTTTTTGTGAGGGGAATCTAATTATTAAATTTATAAATGAGGTAATTGCAATATATATATATGTATATCTATATTTTAATCCATACATAACACGATTTATATGAGTAATGTTAAACAGACTAACAAAATTTACAATTTTTTTACTTTCATTAGTTGTTTATATCAAATTATCCTAATAAGTTTTGTTTCAATTTCTTAAGTTCAATTACTCCATCTCACATTCTTGATGAAGAAAAATTTATAAATCTTATTAATTTGTATAATATTTTAAAAAAATTACAAATAAGTGAGACAATATTAAAATAATTACATTATAATTAGAAATTTTTTTGGTAAAAATTTAACACATAGGAAAGATTTACACCAATCACAAGAAATTTACACCACCACAAAAATGGGATTATTTTTCTATTGTTCAACTACAATTCAATTTTCCCTAATATGTTCCTCTCTCTATGTATGTATATCCTTGGTTAAAAATAGGGTTTGGATTTTGTCAAAATCATGTTAACCAATAGGCACCAAATTAAAGTCAAAGTCAAAAGCTCAAATCAGGAATATATCTATCTATCACAAGTTTAGCTGCATCTGCCCACTACAAATAGTTGAAGCATCAAGCACAGGACAGAGATGTTGATGCCTTGCAAATTTGTAAAGAGAGTATAGTGTAGCACTACATGATAATGATGGTTCCATAAATCTTTGAATTTGAGCACTAAAAGGGGCCACCGAAATTGAAGTTTTTTATTTACTTTTGCTTTCCATAGTAGACCATTTGTCTTTGTCATTTGTAGGTTTAATGAGTACATGTCACTTTTTTAAATTTAAACCTAATTATGAGTATGAATACTTAAAATATTGTACATTGTTAAAATATACCTTTGTATTTTCAAAAAAAAAAAAAACTTATTTACAACTTATTTAGATTAAAAATTGAATTTACATGATTAAACATTTACATTTAAAAAAGGTAAAATGCTTGAATATATTTTTTAGGGTTTTAAATTTATTTATTTATTTATTCATCTTTTAAGAAAAAAAATAATAACATTAATTTATTTTGACAAACCATTTATTTATCTTTTGAGTTAACCCATTTTTTGAGGGTTAAGGGCCAAAGTGAAAACATCTTTATTTTTAACTTCAAAATAGGAAAAGACTAATATTTTAGGCAATAAAAGTGTAATTTACTATGTTCTCATCATGAAATTATAAAGGTCGTTACTATTTGGATTTAAATGGGAAGAATTTGGTAACTTAAGGATCAAAGTTAAAAAAAAAAAAAAAATCTTACTTTAAAGGGTAAAAGTATAATTTATCTATTTTAAAGGGGGTTGCTATTAACACCTACCTTTATTCTTTGAACCCCCATTTCTTTTATAGATTTTAATTCTAATTTTGTCCAAACATGGAGTTCCATATTTACCCCCATACCTAACCTTTTAACCCTAATTTCCCAAACCCTAACCCTAGCCATTACATCACCTCTAGCAGCACTCTCCTCATTTCTCGCCCGAAGAACCAACCCTAAGGAGACCAAAATCAGGAATCTCTCTCTCTCTCTCTCTCTCTCTTAGTTACACTCTCTCTATGTCTCCATTGACAAGGGATTTCTATATATACAAAGGTTAGCTATATATACATATACATTTTTTTGATCGGCAAAGAAAAATCTTTATTGACAAAACATTCAAGGAATGAAGTTTACATCAATAAAGAGGAGCTTAGGCCTGGACAGACCCAAGCGCCAGTTGGTGAGAAACCAACAAAAATAGAAGGAGAGGGAGAACAAAAACATATTAGAAAACCAAAACAGAGGTAAACAAATCAGCAACACAGCCACATGGACCCATGAAGACAGCCACATAAACAAATCAGCACTATAACACCACATCAGCCCCGCCAATCAGCAATCCCCAATTAAAACAATTAACTCCACACAGCCCAGTAAGAACAAAAAACTGATATGACCAAAGACTTCCTCATCAGACCATAGACCTTCCACATTACCCCTGCACTCTTGCTCAGTGTAATTTATTAGCCCAAAAACTGAGCAATACAGTGACCCACATCAGCCCAGCCGATGTATATTTACACCCAGCAACACAGCTGAAACTTCTGCCAATCGAGACCCGTCCACTGTATTTCAAAGCAGGCTACCCTTCCAAGTATCTGTCAGCACATCTCAGCTCAGGACACCATACCAGCACACCCACCCAAGCACTCCCTCACCTGCCTCAGATTAAACACAAAGTCGTGGACTGAGAAATTAAACTCACTGAAGACTAGCTTCAACCAAAATGCAACCCTATATTTAATTAAATCACATAGGTCCTCCAGATTTGGGATAGATTTTCTAAATACACATTCATTCCTGCACTTCCACACAGACCACATTACTGACAATGGAATCACCCTCCAGATCTTCCTCTCCTTCCTCTTTAGCTTCTCCCCTGCCCACCACAGCAATAAACTTTCCACCGATCCTGGAATAGCAGCTTGGATACCCCACCATGCCAACATGTCAGACCAAACCCTCCACACAAAAGGACACCATACTAATACATGAGTCACTGATTCTGTGTCACTGCCACAAAACACACAAGCAATAGAATCACTAGAGGTGATCACCCCCAGTTTTTGCAAAAATTCCTTAGACTTAAGTCTTTTCTTCCATGCAAACCAACCAAAGACCTGCACCTTAGGAGGGATATATTTAAGCCAAATCATTTTGGTGATGCTCAGCTTAGCACCCATATTTACCCCACCCCTCCTGTACATATCAGCCACTGTGAATAGCCCATTAGATGATCCTAACCATGAAGGCCTATCAACTCCCTCTGAGCACTGAACAGGAGCCCCCTTCAGATATTCAAAAAGCCTTGATACCTCATGCTCTTCCCACTCATATAGCCCTCTTCTGAACTCCAAGACCCATCCACCCACTGCACTTCTCTTATCAACCACACTTCTTAAGGATTCATTTTTAACCACAGCCAACCTAAATAAGGTTGGAAAATCATCCTTCAAGCAGACAGCCTGCCACCACAAATCAGTCCAGAATCTGATTCTCCTCCCATCCCCCACCTTCAACTTAAAATTATTGAGGTAAACTTCCTTAAGGCTACTACACTGCTCCGCCACTGCTATAATCCCTTTCCAAACTCCCGAGTGCCTATTAGATGGGACAAAAGTTGGGATCCATCCATCAAGCTCCACCCTATACCTGCTACAGATTACTCTTTTCCACAGAGTGTCCTTTTCGCAGCCAAACCTCCACCACCATTTAATTAATAAACAGTTATTCACATCCCTAACTTTTCTAATACCCAACCCACCTTTTTCCACTGCGTTTGCCAAGTCATCCCACTTCACCATATGAATTTTTCTAGCCGAGGCAGTCCCACCCCATAAAAATGTAGCCTGAATCTTCTCCAATTCTCTAGCTACCCCTTCAGGCAACTTGAACAAAGATAAGTAGTACACTGGCAATGCTGAAGTTACCGATTTGACAAGTGTTAACCGCCCTGCAAATGACAACAACTTTCTCTTCCAACCAGCCAGCTTGCTTTTGACTTTATCCACCACTGGTTTCCATGTAGCTTTCTTCCTTGGATTAGCACCTAATGGCATCCCAAGGTACTTTAGAGGTAGTGCCTTAGTTTTACAGTTCAACACTGCAGCACAGCTATCTAACAACTCCTTAGAGACACCCACCCCGCATACTACGCTCTTGTGGAAGTTTATTTTGAGTCCTGACATGATTTCAAAACACCAAAGCACCCTTTTCAACTTACGCACTTCATGTACCTGAGCTTCACAAAACAGTAATGTATCGTCTGCAAACTGAAGATGCGTTAACAGAACGCCGTCATGGCCTACCTTAACCCCTTTTAATAAATTCAACTGGGACGCACGGCTTAACAACTTATGAAGACCCTCTGCCACAATATTAAACAAGAAAGGGGACAAAGGATCTCCTTGTCGCAAGCCTCTTTGTGGGCTAAACTCCTCCGTAGGAGATCCATTAACAAGCACCGATAGCCTTGCAGTTGTTACACACTCCTTAATCCACTTAATCCACTTTGCTCCAAACCCAAAATTAGATAACATTGAGAAAAGAAACCCCCAATTAACTGAATCATAGGCCTTCTCAAAATCCACCTGGATAAGTAACCCCTTCTTCTTGGCTTTCTTCCAACCGTCTACAACTTCATTAGCTATTAGCACACCATCTAAAATATTCCTCCCACTCAGGAACGCAGACTGAGATTCACTAATGATATGAGGCAAAACAGATTTTAGTCTATTAGACAACAATTTTGCTAAAATCTTATAAATAGAACTCACCAAACTAATAGGTCTATAATCCGATAGCCCTATTGGATTTTCTTTCTTAGGTATAAGGGTTAAAAATGAACTATTTAAACCCTTTACCAACTTCCCATTGGTTTGAAATTCCTTCACAAACTGAATCACATCACCCTTCATAACTTTCCAGAACTTCTGATAACACATCAAATTAAACCCATCCGGTCCCGGAGCCTTATTCCCATCACAATCCATCACTGCTGATTTAATTTCTGCTTCCGAAAAATCTGATTCTAGCCATCCAGCCCTCCCCCTGCCTATCACTGTTGAGAAGCAATCCCCCAACACAGGTCTTGATGGCCAATGCTCTGAGTACTGATTTTTAAAATGATCAAACACCTTGCACTTCACTTGACCCGGTTCTTCCACCACCGCCTCCCCTTCTAGTATAGAATTTATTTCATTTCTACTAGTTCTGCCTTTTGCAACCACATGGAAGAATCTTGTATTCTTGTCCCCTTTCATTGCCCAGGTGAGTCTTGACTTTTGTAACTATAACCATTCAACCATCCTACTCAACCTCCACATCTCAGCTCTGACTTCACTTCTCCTAACTTTTTCGGCCCCATCAAGTTCTCTATCTTCAGCCAAGATATCAAAATTATGGAGTTCACCCTCTGCTGTCTTTAGCTTATTTTGAACATTGCCAAATACCTCCCAGTTCCAACTTCTAAGTCTACCTTTCAATCTCTTCAATTTTTGAGATAGAATGAAACCAGCCCAGCCTACAACACCAGGCTCACTCCAACTCAACTCCCAAAACTTACGAAAATCTTTGTGTAGAAACCAGGCGTTTAGTACCCTAAAGGGTTTTGGACCCCAATCTCTCTCATCCTCCATTAACAGCAGTGGACAGTGATCAGAGAGCAGTCTAGGGAGACCCCACAGCTTAAAATTAAATACCTCAATCCATTTTGGGTCTACAAAAATTCTATCTATTTTGCTCCATTTCTCACCAAGACTAGAGTTGCACCACGTGAACCTTCTCCCAAGTAAAGGTAATTCAGATACCTCACACTTGTCAATAAACTCGTTAAAATCTTTCATTCCTCTATCTCTCCTCGAACACCCTTTCCTTTCCCCAATCTGTCTAATCTCATTAAAATCCCCCCCTAAACACCATGGGTTCAGAAATTCCGCTTTTAGCTTCAACAAGCTCTGCCACAGATTCCCTCTAGGTCCCACATCATTAGGAGCATAAATGTTCAAGATAGCACAATGAAAATGGTTAAGGATAGTACCTGATAACAATATGAACCTTCTGTTGCTGCAACACTCCTTAATTTGGAATATATCAGGATCCCAGATACACAGCAAACCCCCTGCAGAGCCTTCGGCATCCACCCCCATATACTCCATTTTTTCCTTTGCCCAAACTGATCTGACAACTTCCTCAGATAATTCTGCTTTCTTTGTCTCTTGGAACAGGGCAATATCTACTTGTCTCTCCCTCACAATCTTCTTAATTTTGCTTCTCTTCTCCTTCCTCCCCAACCCCCTAACATTCCATGAGAGAATCTTCATTAGGATATCACTGCTTCACCGAATTCCCCCCAGCAGGTAAACCTACTCCCCAACTCCCACCCCCCCTGCATTTCGGTCCATATCCTTCAACTCAAGGTCCATTATTTTCTCCACTACTTCAGCCCTTTTCCCATTTAGTTTCATCCCAAGAAGTTCCCCCAATTTCAGTGTTGCTTCAGCCTCATTGAGTACGACCCTCCCTCTGTCCATGCCATCCTCTATACATGCATTTAAGGACGATCCCGCCACTGCTGCTCGCCAATCCGCTGCCTTGTGCCGTGCCGAGCTTGTTACTGCACCTCTGCTCCCATGTCTTCTCCTTGGATCGGCTGACCTTCGTAGTAGTAGATTCGGATTGTATTTGTTAATACATTTGATCTTCTGTTTCCCTTTTTTATTCCTTCTTAGACTGCAACCGGGTTCCTTATCATGAGCTTCTGATAGAGTTGATAACCTCTCAACTGGCCCAACTTCTCTAACCTTGTTATTTCCTTGCTGCCCCAGCCCACACCGTGGAAAGCAAGGCCCATTCCCCTGATTTGGTGTATTAATCTGGCCCAACATAACTTCAATATTTACGCCCGGCCCTTCTATACTAGGTCTGTCTATACTTCTAACAAAACCTTGCATACTAACCAGCTCAACCTTATAATATACATATACATACATATATATACAATGAGAAGAGATATAGAGAGGTGTCTCAAAAGCAGCAACAGTCGGCAACATCATTCATTGTATATCTTGACATCCTTCCCAATCTTGAAAACTATGTAAATGAGCAGGTTCTCTTGCGGTGGTGGGCGGAAGGAAAAAAAAATGAATAAGAAGGGTCACGTCGGTTGGATGTGGAGGGGAGGAGGTAGCCGATGAGTGGGCTGCGAATTGGCTACCGGAGGTAGTGGTTGGGAGTGGGGGCTAGGTTTGGGGTTAGGGGTATAGTTGGTATTATGGGGGTGGTTCAAAGAGAAAAGGGACGCGACTTATTTTGCTGGGTAGAGATTCAAAGAAATGGGTGGGGGGGTCAAAGTAAAAAGGTAGGTGTTAATAGTAGCACTCTTTCAAAGCTAACTTTCTTTAAGCTAAACTAAACTATTTTTGGAAGTCTATAATTGCTTAGGGAAGTTATTTTAACTGTGAATATTTTTCCAAGTCAATTTAATTTACAATTAGTTTATGTAAGCCTTCATTCATGTATTTGGTGATTAGCCCTCTCGTTAGGTACTGCTGGTAGATCAAACACTTGATAATATTACCAACTAAAAGGCATAAAAGGGAATACAATGATGCTTGAACTCATTTCTTGCATCTATTCCTCTTCCTCTTGTGGCTTTTATGATTGGTATTTGATACCCTTTTGAGCTCTTCCATCCTTCACACTGATTAAAAGCTCCCCAAAATGAATGCATTTGATTTTTATTTATTTTAGATATATTCTCCACCAATATTTGCTCTTTCTCATTATGAGATCTTCCAATAAAAATGGCCTAAAAAGTGAGGGTATAAAATCTCCAAGCACCAATTGAGGTTTTCAGTACTATAACGTTCTATTTAGTTTATTCGAATAAAATGAAATAGAATAATCATATAAAAACATAATGTTTACTGTCATGTTTGATTTATATATATATATATATATATTATACATAAAATCTTCATTGGCCATTGTAAATTTCAAAAAAAGACTAAGGAATGGCTTTTTCATTCATTCTATTTTATTCAAGTAAACCAGCAAATATTGCACAATACTAGGTCTTTTTGAATACCTTTGTTTGTCTTCCAACAGTAATTTCAATCAAAATATTTTGGCTTTGACAAATGTTTTTTCTATTTTTAATTTTCTCTTCTCTTTTTTTGTTTGGGTAAATTACAAATATGCATCCTAAGGTTTACTTAAAATACGGATTATCTCATGTGGTTTTGAAAATTATAAATACATTATTAGAATTTTTTTATTTAACATAATTAATAATAATAAAAAAAATTCCTAAGTACCCTTCTTTGCAACAATAAATTATCTAAATTGTTAATCAAAATTATTTATGACATAATTAAAAAAAATTAACTATAATTTATTACTAAAATGAGTCATTTATTATGGAATTAAAAACTTGAAAGGACGGAATATAATTTCTAGAACCACATGAGACAATATGTATTTTAAATAAATTTTAAGGGTGTATTTGTAATTTATCCTTTTATTAAACTTTTTCATTTTTCATTTTTCCTTTTTTTTGCCATTTTTTAATTATTATTATTATTATTTTTTTACTTTTCAAGTGCTCCTAGTTCTAGAAACCTATATATATATATATATATATATAATAAAAACTGTCCTTTAAAAAACCACTAGAGACCCAAAAGAATTGATTTTTATTGAAAAAGTCAAGAAAATCATTTTTTTTAAACTAAAGATAAAATAAATTTATTGAAAAAAATGGGACTTAAAAAGGGTTTTTGTACCAAACAAGAAAACCAGATCTGCTAGTTTATTGCTCGGATTTGTGCTTGTGAATGGTTCACCAACGTCTGAGTTTGGGCCAAGAAAAGGATTATGACAAGGTGACCTACCCTCACCATTCTTGTTCATTATTGTAGCGAAAACGCTTAATATGTTGTTGCAGGAGGAAATAAGAATTGAAGTGCGTAATCACTTTCAGAGGCAGTTTGCAGAGTCATGGCTTAACAGACCAAGCCTATCTGGTCCTTTTAAATCTATTGGTGATGAAGAGGTGCGAGTTGCTTTGGAAGCTGAGTTCACAGAATCTGAAGTTGTGGCAGCTCTTAATAATTGTGATGGTAACAAGGCCCCTGGGCCGGATGGTTTTAACCTTATGATGTTCCAGAAGTGTTGGCAAATAATTAAATGGGATGTCATGCAGTTCATGAGTGAGTTTCATACCAACTCTAAGTTGGTCCTCGGTATTAATAGCTCTTTTGTAGCTTTGCTTCCAAAGAATGAAAATCCTTCTTCGCTCAGTGACTTCAGGCTTATTAGTCTCATTGGATCATTGTACAAAGTGTTATCCATAGTTTTATTTAGTAGACTTAAAGTAGTATTACCAAAGATCATCAGTGAATCTCAATCTGCGTTTATAGGGGGTAGGAGTATTCTTGATGGCATCCTGGTTGCTAATGAGATTGTGGATGGTAGGAAAATGAAGCAAAAGAAAGGCCTTATCCTAAAGCTTGACTTTGAGAAAGCATACGATTCAATTAGTTGGGAGTTTCTTTTCTCCATGTTATCAAATTTTAGATTTGGCTCAAAATGGATCAAATGGATGAAGGAGTGTGTCTCAACTGCTAAAGTCTCTATCCTGGTGAATGGATCACCTACAGCTAAGTTTAGCCCCCAAAGGGGGCTTAGACAAGGTGACCCTCTATCCCCTTTTCTATTCAACATTGTAGCTGAGGGTCTTAACATTTTGGTACATAGAGCTGTCCAGGCTGGATTGATTAAGGGAGCTTCAGTTGGTTCAAATGGCCTTACTATTACTCACTTACAATTTGCTGATGACACAGTTTTGTTTTGTGAGGCAAAAAAGGAGGAGGTGATAAATATCAAAAGAATTTTGAGGTGTTTTGAAATTTTGTCTGGTTTGAAGATTAATTATCATAAGAGTGTAGTGTGTGGGGTGGGTATTAATGAGGAGATCACCAAAGATTTTGCTGCTATCCTGAATTGCTTGCATCATAGGTTACCTTTGAAGTATCTAGGGATGCCATTGGGTGCTAATCCAAGGAGAAGAAGGACTTGGTAACCTGTCCTTGATAAATACAAATCAAAACTAGCTTCTTGGAAGAGAAGGCTCCTTTCTTTTGCTGGTCGGTTGACAATGATCAAGTCTGTGCTATCTTCATTACCAGTTTTCTACCTATTTTTGTTTAGAATGCCTGTAGGGGTAGCCAAGGAGATTGATAGGATTCAGTCTAGATTTCTGTGGGAGGGAGGGGGGTGATGAACTTAGAAGGAAAATTCACATGGTAAAATGGGAGGACATCACCCAAAGCAAAAGTAATGGGGTCTTGGCATCAGAAAAGTGAGAACCATGAATGAATGTCTTCTTCTCAAATGGTGGTGGAGATTTGGGAGTGAATATGGTGCTCTCTGGAAACAAGAAATCCTTAGCAAGTACCCACAGTTTGGTGGGTCTTGGTGGCCAGTCCAAGATGCAAATTCCAGGTTATCTATGGTGTGGAGGGATATTTTGGGGGTAGCTGTTTAATGCCTTGAATTGCTGGAATTTTTTAAGGCCAACTCAAAGATCATTATTGGGGATGAGAGGCTCACAAAATTTTGGCTGGATCTGTGGCTTAGCAGGGACTGTTTAAAAAACTTATTTCCTCGATTATTCTTTGTGTCTATTCATAAAGGTGAATCAGTGGCTGTGGTTAATAGTAGGAGTAATGGAAATGAGGAGTGGGATTTGGTTTTCAGAAAAGTTTTGTTTCAATGGGAACTTGAAGAGTTGAGGAGGATGAAGGAGCTACTGCAAATTGCTCCTGTCCTCAAGAATGGTGTGTTAGATAGGTTGGTTTGGGTTACAGATAAGTCTGGAGTCTTCACTGTTGATTCTGTCTATAAGTGGAGTGAGTTTTCTCCTATCCTGCCTACAAATTTGGGGGATCTCATCTGGAAGAATGTTGCCCCTCCGAAAGTGCAATTTTTTGGTTGGTTAGCATGGAAAGGGAGGATCAAGACTACTTGTTATTTGCAAAGGATTGGTGTGCTTAGTGCTAATTTTGATGCTAACTGTAAATTCTGCAGGAATGAAATAGAAACTGCCACTCATGTACTGCTGTGCTGTCCGTTTAGCTGGCGAGTTTGGTCCAATATCATTGGCTGGTGGGGTGTATCTTGGGTGCAGCCGGGATCATTATCTGGACTTTTTTAGTGGTGGAATGGTTATAGATACAATAATAGATTGAAGGTACTCTGGAAGATAATCCCACTGGCAGTGTTTTAGTCTTTATGGAAGCAGAGGAATGAAATCATTTTTAATGACTCACAAGCGAACTTGGAAAAGTTGTGTGAACTTATTAAAACACGGATTGCATTGTGGTTCAGAGCGTATAGTCCTTCTTTTTGTTATTCAGTTAATGATTTAGTGTTAAATTTGCAAAGTGTGAAATTCTGCATCATACATTGATGGGGTATATCTTGTGAGCTGCTTCACTCTTTTGTTAATGCTGGTGCTGTTGGGGTTTGGTTGCTGCCTCTCTGGTCTGTTATTGTTGTTTTGGTCTAGTGCATCATGATCTGTTGGGGTTTAACTTGTGCATCATGATCTGTTGTTGCTGTGCTGCCTCTCTGGTCTATTGGTGTTGTTTTGGTCTTCTGCATCATGATCTGTTGCAAATGCTGCTATACTGATGGGGTTTGTTTGGAGTCTCTGCTTTGTTGGAGTCTCCTATTGCTGCAGCTATTGTTATATTGGGGTTTGCTAATCTCTTCTGATCTGCACAGCTGGGGTTTGTTGATCTGGGTTTTTTGGGTTGTTCTGTTCTGGCCTTTGTTTTGTTATGTTGTTTTCTTTTGTTTTCTTTGTTGGTTCCTCACCAACTAGGAGGTTGGAGCTTATTTTAGCTCAAAGCTCCTCTTTGTTGATGTTTCCTTCATACTTTGTATGGTTTATCATCAATAAAGTCTTTCGTTTTGCCGATCAAAAAAAGGGAGCAATGGACCTTGGTTTGATCAAAGCAGTTACCATCGGTTCAAATGGATTGACGCTTTCCAATTTGCAATTTGTGGATGACACCATATTCTTTTCTGAAGCTTAGTGGGTTGAGTTAGTCATGCTCACAAGAATTTTGAGGAGCTTCGAAGTGATGTCGGATTGAAAATAAATTACCACAAGAGTGTAGTTTGTGGAGTTGGGGTTTATAAAAATGTTGTTGATGCTTTTGCTAACAAGCTTAATTATATTAGTCAATGGTTATTGCTAGCGTAATCGGCCCCTGAGGTTTTAATTCATGTTATGGCGTGATAGGTTTAGTACTTTTATATTGTTACAATCACGGCAAGAAATTCAGTTTTTAGTGGCATTTAAAAAATGCCGCTATAGGTGTCAAACGCCATTAATTCGTTTTGTGATGCTTAGCACTAAATGCCGAGGATGCAACCGTTGCTGTAGCGTTATGGCGTTTTAAAAATGTCGTTAAATTGCTATAGGCAACGCCACTAAGTGTGATACATAATGTTAAATTGACATCATGAAAAAAAAATTTAGCGACGTTTCAAAAACGTCGTCATAGCTTTTTTTTTTTTTTAAAATCTAACTGTTGGCTGTATAGTGGCGTTTTGAAAAACACCATTATATCTTTATTTTTTTAATTATTTTTTTGAAATTGTGCTAATTCTATGTAATTGAACTAAAAAAATACCTATAATAAAATTGAAAAATAGCACTAATATGAAACAATAACTCCCATTCCCATTCAAATGAACATTTGTCAAAAGATAAGCTGATTATATAAAAAGCTATCAAGTAGCAAATACAACATTAATTCACTTTCCCATTCAATTTAATATCCAATCATCATTAATTACAAAATAACATATCCACAAATCATGTTTTAACATTCGTCAAAAATAATAGGAAAAACATCATGACAAACCCCATGAGTTTTGATTTAATTTAATGTCTTGTCCTTGTTACTAAATTCACTGAACTCAACTGATATAGCATAGAATCTGTAGTCTTCACTGGTCTAGATGCTTGCATCCGAACATGGAAGCCAAATTAGGTAAAGTGCACAAATCAATAATAGTAGAAGTGTTACAACTATGAAACATAAGATCTACATTATAACTCACCATCTGTTGAAGAAGGTTTTGTACCTAGAAGAACAATTTAAACAAATCAGTCGTTTTTTAGGCTTTGAAACTGTAGGAAAAGGCAGAAAAAAATATTTTAACACACTTCTATCAGATAGTAATAAGTTTATAATAATTGTGACTTCATAAATCAGCATGATAATCTCTCTCTTTCTCTCTCTCTCTTTCTCTCTCTCTCTCTCTCTGCACTTTTGCTTTCTGTATACTAATGGATAACCCACATACTGAAATGAATTCATATTCCAATAAAGAATGACAAATCTGATCCTAGTTGTGCAATAATGTTAAAGCATAAATACTTATGATTCCTTTTATCTGTCTAGGCAAGAAAATTTATAATTTGTTTGAATGATGTCCCTAAACAAAGGTAAAAGATGTACTCACTTCATGTTTGTCTATGTCAATACCATTGCAAGAAGCCAAGTAAAAGTGGGAATTTAGGTCCTTTACTGGTGCAGACTGTATCTGACCAATAGGCTCAGCTACAGACCAAAACTCCAAAGTTCCAACACAAGTTAAAGCAAGCAAATGAGTGAAAACCATATGATTCCTTGGCGATATGCAAACAACATCATATAATTTGGTGTCGAGCCCTTTAAGGAATCGACAAGCTGCCCATCTAGTACCTAGGACGACAACCTTGGGCTTTTCACCTAGTCTTGTAGCTGCTAAAGTAGGATACTTCACAGTCTCACACTCTAAATCAGATTCCACTATAACCTTCTGTGCCTGGGGAAACTAATATTGTGGGGTTACCCTTATGCCCCTGCTCCAAAAATTCATATGACCCGTCTTTTGATGCTCAAAAGACATGGCAGATTGCCATATGTTGTGACATTTTCAACAGAAGGTGAGGAACACTTGCTTGTCGACACACTCTCACAGATGATATGTCTCTCGTTTATATAATTACCAATGGCACCTCTAAACCATCTTAAGCCAGTCCTTGCAAACCTTGCTAATGCCATATCAGATGTAGCTTGCTTTTCATGCTTTTTTCGGATACGATAGCCTTATAGTTTGGACTCTCGTGGTTCTGAATCTAATTTCACAAGTGCAATGTGAAATAGGTAAACACAAATTAGTCCAAATTTGGCAAATCGTTTGGAAAACTGATTTTGAATCAAAATGCTAAAAAATGGGCTGTTTTGCCAGATTATAAGTCGTTACCAAAATATTTTTTGGAAAATTTAGGAAACCCATGACTTGTGCCAAAGGCCACGTGTCCGTCATCACCAAAGTGTCTCAGCTTGGAAACTTAGGTATGAGAGGGAAATGTCATGAATTGAGCCACCCACTCGCTCGATCAAAGATTGGCCTCTACTAATCATGATATGATTTTTATTTTCATTATATGCTCTTTTTCTAATTTTTAGGCTAATTTTTACTATGTGATGCACACAAGTATAGACTAATTTGTAAAAGTTGGAACACTTTGATTTCATGTGTGTTTTTGAAAGGTATTTGAATGTGTACCACTTGAAAAAGTGCTCTCATATGTACATTAATAAAATTATCCCAATTTAAGCAATTAGCCTTTATCCACAGGCATTCAAACAAGTATATCACTTAAGCATTTAGCCTCATGGTATTATGCTTGATATGGCAACAATTACATGCATGTAATATGCTAAAGCAAAAATGCTCACTTAGTAATCCGAGGCAAGCCAAAAGGAATAAAATAGTTAGGAAAAATGCATGATCCTAATGATGCAAAATGACTAGTGGGTTACCCTTCCGGGTTTTCGGCCCAGCAAGCCTCTCAGGGATAGAAAAGTTTAACTTGTCCGTGTTGATTGGTCGTAGGATCTCTAAGCCATCTAAATCCACGAGAATGGCTGTTGTTCTTGACTAAATAGTCTTGATGATGTAATAGCCCATCAAATTGGGCCTGAATTTGCCCCTAGTGTCGTGGATAGGAACTTAATTGTCCTTCAGCAAAATTTTCTTCTTTCCAATTACGGGATTTGGCAAATGACCCAGTTTTGAATCTTCAAACATATCTGACCTTTTTGCTCCTAATTCAAGGGCTGCTTCTAAATCAGCTATGCAAGCTTCCTTTGATGACATATGACCTTATTACCCCTGGTTCAAGGATGGCTTCCAATCCGACCATGCTAGCCTCATATTTTAGTTGATCGTTTGAGCATTCATAATCAAAGTTTGAAAGCAAAGGGGTCGAGTCTTGAGGCTGAGAGTGATCCTTTGCTATACAATCACAAGATCAATTCCAAGCATGTCTTCGTAGGACAACGCAAAACATTTTTTGAAATCGTTTAGTAAAGCAACTAGTCGCTCATACTTTTCTAAAGACAATGTAGAACCAATTTGGAGCAAGCTAGGATCCTCCTCAGTACTCACATTAATAGACATGATTTCATTTATTAAGGGCTTTAGCACACCTTTCTTCCTCTTAGTCGATTAAATTTTGCAAATCTCGAGGAATTCATTTCTTTTTTGTTTTTACCACAGTTTTGGAAATAGTTTTGAGAAGCTTTGGTCAATGCAATGATTTAAAGGCACATAGAAGTGGGTAAAAATTACTGTCGTTTCATTCAGATCTTTTTGGCACAACTGGCTCAATGACAGAAACAGACTCAAAAGAAAGAATGAAAAAGACAAACAAAACAAGACAGTGATGTCCGAAGTAACACCCTCGAAAGCACCTGACTCTGACATAACAAGACTGACTCAACACCCAGGTTAGAAAGTAACAAACAACATTTTCAAATTACTAAACATAGTGCATGCCACCCACAATGCCAAGAGTAAAATGAGTGCCATCAGTAGGTGGTTCATTCTCGATCACAGAACTAGTCGCATTATCCCCCAAGTTCATCGATCCAGCGCCGATAGATTTTGTAGGACCCGGTGCAGTGATGACCTTGTTGTCAATGAGATCTTGTACTTCACAGCAAAGGAAAAAACATCGGTCAGTGTCATGGTCGGTTTGTTGATGAAAGGCGCAGTACTTGGCAGTATTATACTTGGTTGGAAGGGAATCAAGGAGAGGCCGAGGGTCAAGGGGTTTGAGATGGCCTTGTCTTATAAGGATTTGGAGATCTTTGGACAAGGTCATATAAAGGGGATTGAAGGTGCAGTTACCAGTCCTAATAGGGGGGGTCAACATGTGCTACCTGGCTTACCCTCTAATTCAAAATGCCCCCAACCTGAGGGACAAAAGCGTCATCTACTATATTTGCAACAACTGCAAGCACTCGTTGTTTGTTCAACCCTTTGATCTTTAAAGCCTCAGTAGCCCATTAAGATGTGCTTAGGGATCAATACTTGCCCCGGCCTTGTTCTTGCCACTTGCTTAAGCTTTGCTAAGGGATTGGGTGGCTATATCGAGGCGAGGCCCAATTGTTGTTGACATGTCATCACTTAGACTTGAGATAGCTTCAGGTTGGCCTTTTTCAAATGTAGCTCATCTAAAGATTGGGGAGCTTTTTGACGTGAAATTTCTGGTACGTGATTGGTCAATGATGAAATCAATATCCCAAAGGCTAAATCTGCCACAGTTCTCTGAAGATCTTCAATCATGCTCAATAGCTCAGAAGTAGTGGGTTCGGCCACTGGTGCTTGTGGTGTATTTGATGGGGTTTGATATGATTGGGGTTCAAGTGCATCCATCATACACAAGTACGTGCTTTTTGGAATGAACACCTCAGGCTTAGGTAAATAGGTTGGGGTGATGTATATGTTGTGGTTGTAGGTGGATGGCAGTGTATGGATTAGGTTGAGGTGGGTAGGTGATGGGTTAGTGGTGGCCTGAGGTCCCTTCGGTGAAGCTATGATCTCTTCATCAATAAGCTCCTGAATCTTATGACGGAGGCAGATGCAACGGTTTCTATCATGATCGTGTTGTTGATAATAGGCACAGTATTTAGCGGGGTCATGTCTTGGTGGAAGAGGACTTGGGAGGGGTCGGGGTTCTAGGAGCTCTACGTGCCTTTTTTCTAGCAGCATTTTCAAGGCTTGAGAAAGATTCATGTAAAGAGGATGGAAATTTCAGGGTTGGGGCCGAGTTAAAGGGTTGGTTTTTGGCTATTATCAGGAAAAGGGTTTTTGATAGGAGTAGTGACAGTGTTTACTTCTGAGCATTTCGCAGCTGTGCTACCACTGGTAGTAGCATTGGAACTGCGAACAACATTCTTTCTTATAGGCTCATTACCTTCCACAATGATCCCTTATCTGATGACATCCTCGATTTGAACTCCGGTTTCATGGAGGTCCTTAAAGTTGAATAGTGGGAGGATTATGATTTTCTGCAATAGCCTTTCGTGTAGATTTCTAACAATTATACGAACTTGCTCTTTCTTTGGAGGCCTGTTTACCATCATGACCGCCTTTGCCCTCCATCGAGTAACAAACTCTAAGAAGCCCTCATTGGGTTCCTGATGCGTTGCCTCAAGATCATGAGTTGTGACCTTGATCTGCATGTTGTAGGAATATTGGGCAACGAAGGATTCGGCTAACTCCTTGCCAGCTTTGTTTCACAGAGTCCTCCAATTTAGTATACCAGATGACAGCTGTTCTAGACATGGTTCGGCCGAATAATGACAACTTCTGAACTCGGGTCAAATCCATTGGTCGTAGGATATTAGAAAACAGGTGCAGATGCACCATTGGATCTCCAAAGCCATCAAAGTGGTCAATATGCGGCATCTTGAACTGCTACGACAAAGTAACGACGAATTTAGTATATGCATCCTCAATATCGGGACTGGAGCTAACCCTTTACGCTTTCTTAAATAGTTTTTCAAGTCTGCGGACTTTGAGCAGGGTCGGGTTAAACTCAAACTCAAAAGGTGCCTCGGTTGGAGCTCTAGATATCTGAACTGGAGTAGATCTGTTTGGACTAGAGAAATAAGAACACCCGGTGGATCTTGAGCTATATTGGCAACGGTGCCTGGCATAGAAGTAGCCATGTTAGGTTCATGAGAAGTAGAAGCGACAGTTGGCTGTTGTTGTTGTTGTTGTAACCTATTAGTGACCTCAGTTTGTTGCGTTATATCCTGCTGGAGCGAATTTACTGTTTGCTGAAGACGGATCAGTAAATCCTCTATATTTTTCGGAGGCTGAGCCTTGATAGGAGTAGATGCCCGGGATGAGCTAAACAAAGGTGATCTAACTAGTGAATGTTGGAACAGTGAAACTGCTGAACCCTATCTGGCCCTCCTTTGTCTTACCACTGGCAAAACTAAAGCAAACACTAGCTGCCTCTGAACTAAATTTTCGACCTGACAAAGTCTATCGACACGAGTCCAGAGTACCTGGGGGATATCAGAGCCTCCTGAAACTATGGTTCTTGAACTTGTGAAGCCCCTGAAAAATGTATTTTCTTTAAAAACCCTTATGTTTGAATTATTTTCTTAAAGCCCCTCGGTTATTGTAGACACCCCATTTTTGACCGTCCTCAAGACTTGGACGTCACCATTGGAACATTTGGTGATTACCCTTGTTTGTGTTCGTTTGGAGTTCCCGGAGGTCTCGGCTACACGCCTTGCCTCAGGATCTCCGAACTTGACTGTTTAGTGTCTGGTTTTGCACCAAACACTTGTGTTTTGCCTTGGAGGGGCAGGGAATGCCTTGTGAGGCATCCCCACACATCACCGGCCATGGCCAGAGGCCACCGGCTGGTGTTTTACTGCCATCGGCAATATATATTGCCGGTCGGCATTCTTTGTTGCCGGTCGGCACCCCCTTTTGCCAAAATGGCATTTTTGGGCAGCCGACTACTGTTCATCTGCTTTTGCAGGTATTTTATTACAACTGTCTTGCATTTGGCTGTATGGAGGGATCTCTCTCTTTAGAAGCTTGTCTTGTAAGCTTTACAAGACAAGAAGCTCTATAAGAGGAGCCCTCATCTCCCTTGTTTAGGGGAGAGAGATTTTAGACAGCCATATTAGGGTTTTGAGTTCTAGGGTTAGGATTGATACACATTCTATCTCTATACCTCTCTCTTTTTACCTTTGTGTGTGTTTAAGTGAGTTTGTGTCTTACTATTGCACACAAACACATAGTGTTTCACCTTCCCTTAGCTACTGAGGTTCTAAGAGGTTGTTTTTGAGGTTTTGGAGCTAGTTTCAACCTAAAAGAGGCTGCTGGTCCACCATTGTTGAAGGGGTCTTCAAGGGTAAGAAACTAGTCCCTTTATTCCCCATTTTTGCATTGTTTTTTTACCTATCTTAGAGCTATTTTTGTGCTTAGTGTATAACATAAAAAGTTCTATTTTTAGGCTCTCTAAATAGTTTGTTTAGAGTGTTTTGTGGTTTGGAGGTGTTTGACCCCTCTTAAGTCTTGAGAGGCCTCATTTTGTGCTATTTTGTGTAAGCTCCGAGACCTTGGGGTTTGGGCCTCCTCACCACTGAAATCTTGAGGGATTTCAGAGGTGAGGATGGTGCCTTGAGGTCTCAAGAAGGAGAGGGCCACCCCCTCTCCTTATTGTCCTTGAAATGGACCATTTTTGGCCTCTTGAGGGAGCATCTAGCTAAGCTTCATGTTGACCATGCCTTGGCTGTTTTTTGTGCCTATTATATCATAATATGCCTCTGTTTATTGTTGGTTTTGGTACACCATGCATGCTTAGCATACCTACCTTGTAATGCCACTTTGTTGCCTTAACATGCTTTAAGTTGTAAACCCTTATTCTAGCATGTTTTAGGCTTAGCCTTGTGAATCTTTCATGCTTATTTTGCCATGTTTAAGGTCTGTCCATAGTCGTTTGGGTCGGCTTTGGCATGCTTAGTATAGTCCCTTTGCATTCCGGCTTGTTGGCCTTAAGTATTTGAGGGTATAGCATGCATTACTTGCTTCGATTTAATGGTTTGGCATCATTTATAGCACCATTTCAGTCCCCTTTGCATGCTTGTATGCTTACCTTGGTTGTCTCTTTGATGCCTTATGAGCTTGTGTTATATGCTCCATGTTTTGGCCATTGTACATACCTTTGAATTTGAGCCACTTAGATGCCATCTAGGGAGTCCCCTTTGCATGGTCTAGGTCTGCCTTGGACTTGTTTTAAGCCCTCTTGGCCTTGTGAGGCTTGGTTGGCTTAGCCATGGTCCAAGTCCCTTTGACTTGCTTTAAGTACTTGGGCCATTTATTGCATGCTTAGCCTATCTTGTTTGCTTGGTTTAGCACCATATTCTTGCATAATTTTTAGAGCTTAATGCATGTCATTTATCCATGTTTGCATCCTCTTAAATGTTCTTGAGAATTGCTTTTAAATGCTTGAAGTATTGGACATCCTTTGCATGCATGTGTGTGTGTGTTTTAGTCCTTCATTTTGGGCACTATGGCCACTGTTTTGGGCCTAATTAGAGCTGCCCAAATCATGTTTAAGTCCATCCCTTGCTTGCTTGCATGCTTACCTTGCATGTTGTTTGTATGCTTGCATGCATATCTTGCATTCCCATGTTGCATCCTTAGCTTGCATGCCTAGGTTGCATTGCATCTAGCATGCATGTCTTGTTCCTTGATCTAGTGATAGGAATTGGGCTTTGGTTTGTTGGTTTGCATTGCATTTGACATCAAAATGTGCATGCTTGGTCCCTTGGGCCATCACGCATGGAAATGCGCGATTGGTGGTCCGAGAACCAAGGAGCATGTCCCTTTGACTCACTCACATGATAAGGAACATGATTAGTGCATATATGGCTTGAATTGTATTGCCATGCAAAATCCTATCCTCTGCTACTGTCAAACAGGTTCTGCAGGCATTCTCTGCCGACCGACTTCATAGAGTGCCAACCGGCAATAAACTGGCAGCCGATTGATTCATTATGTGCCGATGACCACCAGACTACTGCCGGTGACCATTCTACTCAGCCGGTGGTGCTTCCCAATGTCCAGAGAAGCAACTCTGAGACTTTGACAGTCTTCAGAGGGGTAGAGCAGGGAAAACAGAGGCAGATTGCGCATGGCAGTGAATTCCCGAGCAAGACCGAGCATGCATTGCATCGAGCTCTCCTCCCGAGGCGGTTTACTGTTTTTCCTAGCTTAGTTAGTTTGTTAACTAATCAGGTGATTTGTAATAATTAATTAGCTAGGATAGTTAATTCATTATTCGAACTGTATTATTCTTTTGGTCCCTCCGAGCGAGGACGAACTTGTAATAAGTGTGGGTGAGTGTGTGCATGCCTTCCAACCCCCACTTCTTTTTCCCTTTTACTTACCTGCTTATGATGGTTAGTAATAGGACATGTTTAATTTAGCATACCTTATGCTATGCATGCGTGCATCATTCATCAGTATTACATGCACCGGGCTCGGTACATCATGCTAACTGCATTTGTACTTCAATTCCAAATTGAATACGTGCATCAATTGATTGCATTTCACATGCCATGTTTAGGTTAGCCGAGCCTACTTTAATTGCATCCTGTATGTGTTGCATTAGACATTTAAAAATGAACTAGGATCACGCATGTTTGCTAACTAGTTTATTGTTTTGGCTTGGAGTACGATGTAAGTATTTTATGCTTTAGCATACCGCATGCGTGTGAGTGTTGCCATAACAGCATGATTACCATGTGGCTAGATGCTTATGTGATAAACTGTTTGAATGCCTGTGGGTGACGGTTGGATTGTCTGAGTTGGAAACACTCGTTGAAATCCGTGTTTTAGCCTACTTGCGAGTAGCAAATTCCAAAACATTTTTCCAAGACAAATGGATATGCAATGCTTATTTCCAAATTAGGCAATCTAGTCTATACTTGTTTGCTGTGCGCATAACATAGTAATTCTAGGCTAATAAATGGAATAAGAACACATAATATTTTCAAAAACGGATATCACAGTTAGTAGAGGCCGATCTTCGGATCGGGCGAGAGGGGGTGCTCATAGCTGACCTTCCCCAATCGTACCCTAGCTCCCGAGCTGAGGCAACTCTGGTGATGACGGACATGTGGCCTTCGGCACCGAGTCAGGGTTTCCTAAATTCTCCCATTTTAAAATATTTAGGTGGCGACTCTGTATCTGGCAAAGCAGTCCATGTTTGGCACTTCTTTTCAAAAATCTGTTTTCTCAAAACGATTTGCCAGATTTGGACTCTTTGGTTCAGATTAAGAACCGTGACACAAATCGACTTCGAACTGTAGCGAGGTCCCTCGCGGACGTGTTACAGTTACTTGATTATTTCAGATCTTGTCGGTTAGCATTTTATTTTATTTTCATCAAAACTGGAATTTTTCTAGCTAGATTAGGTTCCCTAACCTAATTTAATTTAATTCTACATAAGTTACAAGTATTTAACTCCAAGCCCTCACTCTTTATTTAAATTCTAAACTTACCCAAGAACTAGTACTTGTACCTTGAGTACCATCAATCTTGTAAGATACATATATACATATATATATATATATATACCTAGAGGAGTGTGCCTAGAACCTAAAATGATTTAAATAACAACCCCATCACACTTCCCCAAGGAGGAGCCAATTTTCAAGAACCACCATCATGATGTTCTAGGAAAACCAAGACCTAGTACCCTAGTCCTAGGGTGATGTTTTCAAAACTAGTTTCCTTTCAACTAACAATCAACCAATTGTTGCATAATCCTATGGTTCAACTCCAAAACCATTCCTATTCCATTAGATTCCAAGCAAAATCCTAACCTTTCCATCCATATCCAACTAAGGGGCTTTTAGGACTTTTTGCCTCAAAGGTTTGTCTATAAATACCAACACACCCCCTAGCTTGCAAACACACACAACACATTCACTCACAAACACATTTCGGTTGGAGAGAGGGAGGAGAGCAAGAGGGAGAAGTCTAGAGGAGAAGAAGGAGGAAAAAGAAAGCTTTCTTGTGCAAAGCTTAGTAGGCAAGCCACAACACAACCTTTTCTTTTTTTTCAATACATGTTTCTAAGGGTTCTAAATGATGGTTTTAGATCTTTTATTACTAAGTTCTTATGTTAAAAATGATAAGGGTTGAGTATTGATTCCATCTCTCTTGTATTTTCCCCATTTTGGCACAAAACCATCTTCTTTTTGTACCAAACTCTCAACTTTTCAAGGGCTCTCTTTCGAACAAATTTTTTGAGTTAAACATGTGATAGTTAGCATATTTTCTTCACAAAAGAAATGAAACTTTCCCTTGGTGGAACCCCTTTTTTTCATAAATCTTCTTGTTTTGGGCTAAGTACCCTAGAATCTATTTTTGCAGCCCACTTCCAGAAATTCTAGAAACATGTACAAAATTATTCTAGACCTCTATTTTATGTCAAAACCTTCCTTAAGATGTTATCTTTCAACTAAAATTGGTTTCATAGAAAAACATCAAGCGGTTTGCAAGAAAATCAAATTTTCGTAACGGTCGACGGATCTGGACAGATTCTGGACAGCGCTGGAATATTTTCTAAATAACTTAAAATCTGGAAAAGCAATCCCATTTCCAAAATTTTTTTCTATAAATTAGATCAAATTCTCTACGAACCATAGGGAGACCAAGTCCGGTGGAAGATCTAAAGTAGTCCTTTTATTTCAATCTTCATGTGATATTAAATCTGGAAACTGTGTTATGTATGGATGTTTTATGCCCTTGAATTCATGAAATTGCCTACTTACATATGAGCATATCCTGGCGTGTTATTATGTGTATTATGGTTATGTTATTTATCTTTCTCGCTTTATGGATGCATGCCTATGTGGATATTATTGTCTTGTAAGTTGGATTAACTTGATTTAAAACATTTAATTTAACGGGAAACCTAATTGGGAGGGTATTGAGTTTTCGAGCTCTTGAGTAATAAAAAGATGAGAATATGTGATATATGGATTGTTGGGATGCGTTCCCTATTTGGAAGTTAAAGTCTTGCGCAAGTGGTTTTCGGGACCCTTGAACAGAGCGGTTGTATTCGGACCCTAGGTGGTTTGGTGTGAGGAGGGATTCGGGCAAGGCCCTATTTTACCGTCTCTTTTGAGGCCTTGCAGTTGGCGCTACACGGTGCATAGCCATTGGTAGGCATTCGAGGTTAGGTCTGCAACAAAGCAGCAAAAGAGGGGGCATACCGAATAATCTGCATCCAATTCTTGTGGTTGGGAGGACAAAATCTCTTTGGGGGATTTCTAGTTTACTAACATCTAACTTGTAACCTTTTATTTATTCATTTGAGTATCATGCTTTATGTTATACCTGTGATTGTGTGTTGGATTGGGAAAAAAGGACATGGTGTATGTGTGTGTTTACTGGGCATTCAAAGCTCACGGTGTATCATGCCAGGTGCCAAAGAGGAGTTTATAGCTGGAGACAACGAGCCTAAAACCTTTGAAGACTTTTGGCTATCTTAGGAAAGTTAGATGTTCTTTTGATATTTTGTAAAACTCATGTGAAGATTTAAACTTACTTTTGGGATGTAATGTAAAGGAACAAGCCTTTTGAATTAAGTATTCATAGTTGTTATGTACTCATATTCTATTATTTATATGTACACACCTTATCGTTGCTTATGAGACCTTGTGTCAATACCAGTTAAGATCTGTCAAAAGGGTAGTGCGCTGCCTAAGAAAACCGGACATAGAAGGGAGGCTAATTTGACTCCTCCGGCGATCTAGGATCTTGCTAGTTATTGACCATAGGACTCATTAGTGACTCTCCCTTGACTGCAACCTATAGTGTAGAATCAGGGCATCACAGAACTACCTTGCAAAAGAGAAAACAAACAACACCTCAGTTCAATTTCACTAGAATAGATATGATCACAGTTGAGTAACTATACTCCCCACTTAATTCTGCCTCAAAATAGATGCCAACTGTACCACTGATATGAACATTCTTGTACAGTTTCATTGTAAAGCACATACCAAGTAAAGAGAGCCAAAGCAACCCCTATGAGGAGGTAGGGCTACCCTGTCCTAGTTTTGGCTTGAACTAAGGTTTCACTACTCCAAGCCAGTAGTTTCACAAAATCCTGCATATGGGTGAGCATCCTGTCTTATGTCGGAACAGTCACTATGGCTTTACTATATGCAGCTAGGCTAATTACTCAAAAGGGTACCTCAATAAGATTACCTAATATACCTCTCATACCTAACACCGAGAAGTGAAAAAAGGATCAAATGGTACAGCGATAATCCATATCCAAATGTTGTGTTTCCAACATGGTAGAGCCTACAACCGGCCAGCCTTTTGGCAAGCTTTTAGGCAAGCCTCCGGCAAACCGTCCAGGAATAGTAGATGGAAAACACTGTGACTTAAAGTAACAATGCAAATGCAATGCAAAGACCATATAAGTGTAGATAAAAATTAAATCAGGAAGTTCAAGTCAAGTTCTCTAAATCCCCAGCGAAGTCGCCAGAAACTGTAGCTTGCTTTTCGTGCTCCTTTCGGATATGATAGCTCTACAGTTCAGACTCTCGTGGTTCTAAATCTGATTTCACAAGTGCAATGTGAAATAGGTAAACACAATGAATCCGAATCGAAAAATCTTTTGGAAAATTGATTTTGAATCAAAATGCTAAAAATGGATTATTTTGCCAGATTATAGAGTCGTCACCAAAATATTTTTGAGAAATTTAGGAAACTCATGACTCGTGCCAAAGGCCATGTGTCCGTCATCACCAAAGTGTCTTGACTCGGGAACTTAGGTACGAGAGGAGAAGGTCATGAATTGAGTACCGAACTCGCTCGATCAAAGATCGGCCTCTACTAATCATGATGTGATTCTTATTTCCATTATATTCTCTTTTCTAATTTTTAGGCTAATTTTTACTATGTGATGTACACAAGTATAGACTAATTTGCAAAAGTTGGAACACATTGATTTCATGTTTGTTTTTGAAAGGTATTTAAATATGTACCACTTGAAAAAGTAATCTCATGTGTACATTAATCAAATTATCCCAATTTAAGCAATTAGCCTTCATCTACAGGCATTCAAACAAGTATATCACTTAAGCATTTAGCTTCATGGTATATATGCTTGATATGGCAACAATCGCACGCATGCAATATGCTAAAGCAAAAACGCTCACCTAGTACTCCAAGGCAAGCCAAAAGGAATAAAATAGTTAGGAAAAGTGCATGATCCTAATGATGCAAAATGACTAATGCAACACATGCAAAAAATGTAACTAATAGGTTTGGTTGTCTAATATATCATGTAAATCACTTTGATAGCATGCGGTGGCGCACGTATTCAAGGAAGTAATAAATTACAATGCCATTAGAATGATGAACCGAACCTTATGCATACAAGACAAATGGATGCAAATCATGGAATATGCTAATTAAAATATGATGCTCTATGCTATCCATCATAAGCAAGTAAATAAAAAGGAGAAAGAAATGGGGGTTGGAAGACATACACATTATTACAATTTGCCCTCACGCAGGATGGTCCGAATGAATGTCCTAGCTAAGTACCAAATTAACTAACTTTTACATTTACCAAGGAAATGACTCAACTACACTAGCTAATTATTTACAAATTAGACTTGAGCTAACTAAGTAATTACAACACAAAATTAATTAACTAAGCTATTACAAGTTCAAACGAATTACACTTAATTAATTACAACATGCTATTATTACCATGAATTAACGAGCCTTAAGGAATGAAGAATTGTTCATGCATGAATGCGGATTTCCACCTGAAAATGCCCTTTGTTTTGCTGCCAAAATGTTTCTCCTTTGCAGTCAGAAAATTGGACTGTTTTTGCCTCAGCCTCTGCTTTGTCTTGCACAGAAAACGACACTGCTTGGCTAAAAAGAGGTGGCTAGCCGGCCAGAAGAAGTGGTCGGCCGTACAGTAATGTGGCCGGCTAACCAGTATTTTTTACTGCTGCCTTGCTGCAACAGACAAGAAACAGAGCACAAACAGATTATTTTCAGGGGATGTTTGTCCACCTTGCCTTTTTTTATCATCAAACAGATCAAATGAGGGATATTCACAAACCATCAATCGACGCAAATTCATTGTGTGATGTTTTATGGATCAAGGGACAAAAGCTCAATAAATGAAGCTAAAAGACCAATAAAACTCCCTCCTTATCATGATATTGATCAAGGGAAGTGATTGACATCGAATCTTGAATCATTATCATCACTAACAAATATGAAATGACTCAAGACTTAATGGGTTCAACTAATGTCCGATTGAACCCAAGTTGATTTTATTATCTTGTTTTATTTTAGTTTAATTTTATTGCCTCTTTTAATTACCTTTCCATTCATTAGTCATTTTAGTCAAAAAATGAGCATTAAGTCCACTAAATGGAGAGAAGTGTCAAACAAGAATTTGTTTTGGGCATGGGAGAGAGGTAATGCCCTAGTAATGAACCTCCAAAGAGATTAAACCATTTAGCATTGAAGGGTCTCTTTCACAAGCTTAAACAACACTCAGTTGAAATAACTATTGAAAAAAATAAAAAAGCTAAGAAATGAAGGAGGTTACAGAGGTGGTTATAGGTGAACACAAGTATGAAAAGCATGAAATAAATACTATCAACTCAAATAGGTTTGTGGCTAAGGCCTGAACCACCAAACCTATGAGGACAATTACACTACAAACATGCTATACAAAGCATAAATGAAATAAACAACATAAAAAAGTCCTAAAATAGCTAAAACCAGTGCTGGAAATAACATGAAAAAGCTTGAAAAAGTTAGCTAAAACAATGGAGAAATTGAGTTAGTAAACAAGCATAAGGAAGGGTGGCTAATCCCTCCATTTTTTGGACCTCAAAACAACATTTTCAACATCTGAAAACCTTTGAAAATTAGTGATAAAAGGTTGAGAAAAAGATGGGAAAGACAAGGGCAAAAGCTTGGAAAATGAGGTTCAAAGAAGGGTGGTTAACCCCTCCACCTTTGATAGCTTTAAGTCACAAGTTTCAGCCCATAAAAATAGTCCAAAAATAGTACAGAAACAACAAGAAAAGATAGGGGAGAAGTAGTGTAGAGATGCCCAAAATTGTACCTCTTGAAGAGAGGTAACTCCTTTGTTCACAAACCAACAAGTTCTCATTCTCAAGAGCTGAGATTTGAGTTCAAGAACCTCTACAAGAAGAGCCAAATTTTTGGTTTAGGAAGTGTAAAGAGAGAGAGAGAGAGAGAGTGTGTAGGTTGCAAGATAGAGATAGAGTTCTATGTAAGTATTGGAGCCTTTGGAATTTTTTCTAACCTAATTTCAGGAGGGGTGGTCATCTATATATAGAAGAACCAATGCCTCAGTCGGAAATATCTATATTGAGCCAGCTGGTGTAGTGCATGCACATAGGGGGACAGCTGGCAACAAATATCTATTTTACTGAAACACCTAGCCGGCCAACCATGTGGGGGGTGGCTGACCACTAAAATTGGCCTATGGGGACACTTGGTTGGTCGACCGGCCACAAAAAACTTCTCTGAAGCCTGACTTCAAACGGGCATATCTCCCAGGTGATTCTTGAGTATAAATTGAACCCCCCGAAGTCTAATTTCCAATGGTGGTGGCCTTACATCTAAATTCTGAGTGTACAAAGAGATATATCTATTTTAGTGAAGGCTACTCATTTCTCTCTTAATGGCTTGATGCTCAACCTTTCCCCAAACTAGTTTTCTTCCCTCCCCTCCTATTTCCTCCAAATCCAAACCCATAAATAAGATGTTTTTAAAGGTTTTTCAAAGAGTTCACATCCCTTTCATTTATTTCCACTTTGTCCTTACTCGGTTTACCGAAAAGTACAATATTTTAAACAAAATGCGAGCCTCGGAACATTGTAAAAACATTTAGAAAAATATTTTGAAAAAGAGGGTTTTAAGGTCTAAAATAGTTTGGCCAAAATGGGGTGTAAGGTTAGGATTAGCGCTCAAAATTGAAACTTCTTGTTGAAGAAATCGAATGTGTGTACAACGTAGCTTTTATCATCGAGTGTTCAACCTGAGGCACCCAAGTCTTCAGGACTGTCAAAAATGGGGTGTTTACATTAGTAAGTATCAGTTCTTTGAGCAAGAGCTGATACTACCCCTGGGACCTCTTTGAAAAAAATCCAAATTGTTATTGGAACCTCTTTGAAAAAAATCCAAATGGTTATTGGATTGAATTTGCACTGAAATGGTTATTATATGATTTGAATGAGCTACACAAATTGGAAAAGTTGCAAAAGAAAGACATCTTTATAAAGAGAGTAATTGAGGACAGTTTAAGCTCTAGTCTAAAGGACATGGCTTAGATACCAAGTGACTGGCAAACAAAACAAACTTTAGCTTCACTCATTAGTTGTTGGTAAGAACAATGACAAACCTCTTTGTAATAGTCTAAAATCTAAAAGGATCTAAAAACCAAAAGGAAACTAGTATTCCTCACTTATCAAACACATTTGCTAGTAGAAAATATATGGAACATGGACACAAGTTTTCCAATTCATGGTCCAAACCATATGATTTGACAGAGCTTGTAAACAATCAATTTGAATCCTAATGTTTGAATCTAGAAAATTCATTATTCAGAGACCATCAAGATGTGTTGATGAACCAAAGACATCAATACATCTTTCGCACCAAGTTACTTTTATTCAGGCTTTAGAACAAACAATTAGAGGGCTATAATTTTCAATGTAATAACGCTGCATAAATAACTACTCCATAAAACAATCATTAACTGTTGATTTATAAGAAAGCTATGAATTTCCAATAGATTGGCACCAAATGTACTTGGATGACGTTTTATACAGATCAAGCATCAATGAGCAACAAAACACAGAGCCCATGTGCCAAAGAAAAGAACCCTATTAAAATGTTCATAACCAGTTTTGAATGTCTAGTAAAAGCGATTCATAAGTTCTATAAATCAATGACAAATTTGAAATGGAGTTTTTTTATTTTTATTTTTTATTTTTTAAAGATTAGGAATAAACTATATATAGAATGGTATAAAGGAAAATCAAAGTGAAAAAGAGCTTATGCTAGATCAAAGAAGCGTCATGAAATATTTCACAATCAAGATTAATATTACATAAACAAAAATTCCACTCTTTGTTTTTCTAGAAAAAATAAAATAAAACTTGAAGAAACAAATCTAGCAACAACATCTATAGCCAAAACCAAGCTTAGACCCACATTATAAATATGAATGAATATCAGTAAAAACTGATACTGTGTTCTGAATAGTTTCAAACAACAAGCATCACATAAATGCATATATATATATATATATATATTTCATCCAGGTTACATAGAAAAATATAAAATAGCGACATCCTTTGACATAAACTCTAATGCCTCACTTCAAAATGTAGAATCTAAGGCAGCATAAAAGAGGGCTATGGCCTAGAAGAAAGAAGGCATGACATGAATGAGCGTTATTCACTCTACAAGGCAAGCCCACATAACCTAAAAAGTGTCAGATTCCCACCCAAATTTTAAGTAGAGAAAGGGGTTTCCTACTTCTATGGTGAGTTCAAACATAGCAAGCAATAGCAGAATAGTGAAGAAAATCAAACTTCAGAAACAGAGATGCTACATACAACTACTAAACCATGATGAATTCTCTGTATATAAGCATTTACTGAATCTAAGAATGAATGTAAAACTTGGGTCTTGCATTTTTAAACGCCTTCTGCTAGCAAAACAGTGTGATTTTAATTTTAAAAAATAAGACATTTATACAATGCCGTTAAATATTAGAAATAATGACGTTTATAAAAAAGTCGTTAATTTAATGCCATCAAATCCCACATTTCTTGCAGTGCATTGTATTCCATCACATATACTTCTGGAACCATGAACTCTGGTGTCCCTAATTAACCTCAAAAAATAGATAAAAACTAACTCAACGATTTCCCTTAATTGTGTCAATTAACCAATCACTCACACAGAAAGTTACATATCATCACAAAAAGTCATTTACAACAAATAAAAGGTCATTATTAGTATACCCCAACAAATTTTCAGTTCTAATATGCGAGTTCTAGCTTAGGAAATTGATTAAACATACCAACATAGTGAACAACATGGGATTTTCGAAGAATTGCCGCAAGGCCAAGATCACCGATTTTCACTTCCCATTGGTTGCCATTGATAAAAATGTTGTCACACTTGAGATCTCTGTGGATGATTGGTGGGTCGTGGCTATTGAGATAGAGAAGACCTTTCAAGATCTGTCTACACCAATGTTTCACTACTCTAATGTTAAGTCTCTTGTGCTTTTGCCTATACCTACCTAAGCAGACAAAAAGGGAGAGAACCCATATTTTAAAACTATGAACTCTCCAATTTGGTATAATCAAAAGAGGAAACAAGGAAAAGATCAAGAAATCATCAAAAGTTTCATGGTACTTACTATTTTAGAGTCCCAAAAGTGAACATTTCAGTGCCAAAATTGATGTTCCTATTTGCAGTATCAACCCAAGAAGTGTAAAACTTCATAATGTTGCGATGTTTCAATGTCTTGAGCAAATGAATTTCACAGTAGAACCTTTCAAGATCTTTAGGGCATTGCAGGAAATCATAGAATTTGACCTAGTTCCAAGCAACTTCAATCCCCGCATACTCATCAAATGCTCTGTAACTGCATCAATCAACAAAGTATGAAAACATATTCCCCAAAATCATAATTTTAAAAAGAAAATTCTGCTTACAAAGAAAATTTTGCTTGAATCAAGTATTTATTATCAGCATATAGTTTACCTTTAAGTAAGAAGGTCCAAATTGCAATCTTGTCCACTTTACCAAAAGCAATAGGATTCTACATTCAAATAACATTAAAAAAAATTTGAAAAAAGTGTGTGAGAGAGAGAGAGATAGAGAGAGACATGCCTCCAAAAAATCTATTTAGTAGTCGATTTAATAAACCTAATGCTTTTTAAAGAGTTGCACTAAACTTTCAACATCAACTTTAGTAACTTGAATATGTGTCAAAGCTAAATTTGGCATTGTATGACCAATTGAACCAAAAAAAAAAAAAAAAAAAGACACCACAATGTACAACCATGTATAGCACAAGACCCAAAAGACAATTCTATAGTATCTCAATGTGGTATCCAATATGAATTAGAATGCTGATACTTAAGAAAGGAAGCTGGAACACCAAAACTTCACCAATATCCCCATTTCACCTCTTTCAGAACCTAGTACAGTTCATAGGCATTATGTGATGCATCAGAATTTTGATCAAACAAATGTCAAACATGAATTCTTGAGGTGTTGCAAAATAGAGAGAAATATAGAAGACATAAAAAGTAAAGATTCTTAATAAATTATAAGCTGGAAAAAACATAGGTATACACACACCGAACTCATCGACACTTGTACAAACAAGACTCCAACTTAGACTATTCGTTAAAAAATGCTCCTATGGCAATCCAAGCTTTGTTCTAACTATCATCACAGAGAACAACATTTCATATAACAAGCAAACAAACAAAACTTCATAAAGCATGAATCCTCTCTCCAACTCTAAAAGTATTAGCCCACATTTTATTTATCTTAACAATGAAATCTAGAGCACAAAACAAGCATGCACATAAGAACACAGTTTATTAATTTATGACATATGTTCTTTAGAGTCAGGAATTTATTCTTTGGAATAAAACATAGTTGATATAATAAATGCCAAAAAATAACATTCAAGGATAGATTGTTAATAATTTATTACACTTTTTCAATGAATATAGCATGAATTGATAAATAAATAAAAAAAAGAAAAAAAATAGAACATTGCAACAGACCTCATCAAGGATGTCATTCATATACGCAAAAGCTCGAGTAAGATTCCTTAAAAAATCAACAATCAAAAGCCTAAGTAGGAAGAAGGCTATGCCCCAAAAAAATTCCCAACGAGTCTTCAGATCTCAAACAAATAAAAACTCACAGATCTGAAACATGTATTTTCGAATGAAAATCTCATATCTAAAAAGATATTGTTTCGAATGATAATTTTTAATGAGGAAAGACTGTGGGAAAGTGGTTTGGAAATACTCTTTGGATCCTTAAGACGCTCGTGATGCTCAACAAGTCACCTGAAAAGGAATGAACACTCCGGTCGAGGGTGCCAGAATTAGCACTCCGATGGATAAGTTAGTATATACTCTCTTAGTTGCTTATATCTCAAGTTAATCTTACTTGTTCTCAATTACCTTTTCTAAGTTGATGCTATTCTTATTTATAGTCGTCCTTGATGTTGATGGTTGGGCCCACCTTGTGTTCAACGAACAATCGCTTATTTAGCTACCTGTTCATATTCGGCCTGGTTTACACCTGATTCTTCGGCTGATCTGGTTATTCGGCCTCTGTCCCTCCGGGATAGAGCCGTATAGTACATGACTTGATTTCCTTCTTTAAATTCTTTGGCTTCCCTATGTAATAATATATTCAGCCCCCACAATTGCCCCCCAAACATCTTACTAATGTCAGTTAGCCGACATGCTTGGTTTTGGACTTAGAGGGTTAAAAAATGCGGCGGTTTCCCTTATTCCAATGCAAGCGTCAGAACGCCTACTTTTTTTAGGCATGATTACAGTTTCCTGCCCCTTCGTATGCTTCATTCATTTAATACGATTGAAACCGTGTTGTCTCTTCGTTTGTATGTTTTGTCGAATGCACAAGGTTTCTCGCTGCCTGTCAGTTCACCTCCCTCGCTTCACGCCCTCTGCAACTTCTTTCCATTCTTCATTATCCTTCTCATTTCTTGTAAGTTTTTCTCTCTTCCATTTCGACTCTTTTTCCTTGTTTGTTTGCTGTTTAGAGTGTTCACTTTACCTGCTATGATGGCGAAACATTTGAGAGCCCTTCTTTTGTGGATCGAGTCTCTGGCTTTCGTCGTCATTTTTCTATTCCTGACGACGTCCATCTGTCACTCTTAGCAGAGAACGTGATTGACACGGAGAGGACTGATGAGAGTACAATCGTCTTCCCTCTCCTGTCAATCGTTGAGGACAGAGTCCGTTTCCCCCTTCATCCACTTTTGAGGGCTGTCCTTTGCCATTGGGGTTTAATCCCTTCTCAGCTGAACGTAAATTTTTACCAAATAATAATGGGGATTGTAGAACTAAATCGACGCCTTAGGCTTAACCTTGGAATCCCTACCATTCGGCATTATTATGCCTTGGCCAAATCGTCTGGACGGTAGGGGCGCTATGTCCTCAGGGCCAAGGACATCGACCATCATCTCGTGACAATGCTTGCCAGCTTTGGCAAGCGTGTTAATGATGTCATGATCGTTGTCCGTGGCAACTGGGAATTCGACGAGAGTGAAGATCGTCAAGATCCAATGCCTAGGCGAAGGGGCGAACTAGGTGGCCGTTTTATCCCCCACGAATTTTTATTAAATTTTTACTTGGTTCAAATTCTACGTACTTACCGTTTTATTTGTGCAGGAAATGATTTGAAAAAAGTTCTCGTTTCAACCGACGATGCTATACTTGCACAGATCAGAGCCGTACTTCACTTCTTCGGCCGTCCGAATCTCTAGAAACATGGGAGGGCGGCCCACATTCTTTTGAGATACGAGCCAACATACACTACTTTTTCGGCCACAGATAACATTCCGATTCCGAGGGGTGAACAGCACCTTACGACGCTTATTTTTCTGAGCTTTAAGAACCTTAGGCAGATTGGTTTAGAGGCTTCAGACTCAGAGCCAGCGGACGAACAAGCAGCTGAAGGGTTGCTGAGCAGCCGAATCAACCATCCCAAGACAGATCTGATAGATTAGAGGAGGAGGTTAACGTGACACTAAATTTGGCTTTTGAAGAAGCCAGCCTTAATCCTCCATCCACTTCTGGCCAAGCCGACGTGTTCTTGGAAGACATTTTCACCGACTTGGGGGGACCTACCCGGCTCGTATCCTGATAACATGGCTGGTGAGTCGCTCACTCAAATGGCCAGGCAAAAAAATGCAGAGAGGATGGCTGCCCGTAGGAGAGCCGAGGCCGAGCGAAATGAACCTCTGCCCCCTCCACCCGATGCTAGGGTAGAAACTCCACCTGCTCTCGTTGAGGAGGTGGTTCAGACTGATGTGGCTGAAATGGAGCCTGTTGTCGATCAACCGAAGGGCCAAATGACGGAGCAAAAGGGGGAAAAACATCCGACTGAACAAGAAGCCGGTTATTCGGAAGACCTAATGGATAAACGGCCATGAATGGAAGAGTCGGACTTGGTCGTGTTGTTTATAATACAACCAAGGATAAGGAACACACTGGTTGCTTCCGATGCATCGGCTGTAAAAGACCCAGTTGTGGCCTTGAGCTTCCCTCCTCCATTTCATTGCCGATTGACAGAGTAACCTTTAAGGTAGAGCACGATCTGCTGTCCATCGCATTAGTCGCTCAATCGGCGATATTGGTACGTGATCCTTGTTTGTAATTTTGCAAGGCTAACCAAAAGAAATTTTTTTTTACATTGGCTTACCGATTTCTTATTTTGTAGGCGGCGGGAAGGATAGCTGAGATTGGCCGTCCCTAACATGACGCTATCGAACAGATCGGGTTTCTCACAGCTGAGGTGGAAAACGAGAAGGGGAAGGCAACAGAGGCCTCTCTCAGAGCTAAATCTGAGGCCATGAAAGCGGTGGCAGAGAGAGCGAGGGCCGATGCCGAAGCAGATAAGGCCAAGACTGTTGACCGAGATTGGCCGCCGAGGAGAGGGCGAATGCCAGTGAGGAAGCCCTTAAATTGGCCAACAAGACAATTGCCAAGCTGGAGACTGATTTAGAGGAGTCGAAGAGGGCGATGGCAAACGCCGAATCTAAGATTTCCAAGTCATTCCAAGCTGGCAAGGACGCAGCCTTGAAGAATTATGTAGAAGAAGTGCCGAAGTTCGAGAATAGGGGGTTCAAACACGCCTATCTCAAAGCCTTAGCTGCCGCTAACGTGGTATCAGAGCAGCCGATTCCGTACGAGCAGGTAGACGTTGAGCCGCTGGAGTCTGACCCTGAAGACTGACCTAGAGTCAAAAGTATTTTTCATTTTGTTTTGGTATCCTGTGTAAGTAGGTTTTGTTAGATTTTGTTAGATTTTTGACTATTTATTTTTGTGAAAAGCTAACGTAGGGTAGTTTTCATCTGTAAACTGACTTCTGTTTGTGCGCAATTTATGAATGAAAATTGCTTTTGCCTTTCTGCTTGATGCATGTGCTTGTTAACGGCTAAGTAAGATGTAAAGACGTGAATTTACGAATGGAAATTGCTTTTGCCTTTTTTCTTGATGCATGTGCATGTTAACGGCTAAGTAAGATGTAAAAACATGAAATGTGGTGAATGGAACAAACTACTGAATTAATCCAATGCAAAAATAACTGTATAGCACTGTAACTTAGCTGAATATATTAGTGAATATGCCCTTGCCCTAGCAAGTTGATGAACAGGACCGCCGAAAAATGGCACTTCAGGGATTTGCTGGGGCACAAGAACGTCTTAACGCATAGCTCTGATATTTAGGCTGAATAGATTGATGAATTTGCCCTTGCCCCAGTAAGCTGATGAACACAACCGCCGAACGACGGCAGTTCAGGGATTGGCTGGGGAACCATGACAATTCGGCTAGGAGCTCTAATATTTAGGCCGAATGTATTGATGAATCTGCCCTTGCCCCAGTAAGCTGATGAACACGGCCGCCGAACGACGGCAGTTCAGGGATTGGCTAGGGTACCATGACAATTCGGCTAGGAGCTCTGATATTTAGGCCGAATATATTGATGAATCTGCCCTTGCCTCAGCAAAATTGAACAGGACTACCTAAAAACAGCAGTTCAAGAATTTCCTGGGGCACAATGACAATTTGGCTAGGAGCTCTGATATTTAGGCCGAATAGATTGATGAATTTGCCCCTACCTCAACAAAATTGAACAGGACCGCCTAAAAATGGCAGTTCAAGAATTTTGTGGGGCACAATGATAATTCGGCTAGGAGCTTTGATATTTAGGCCGAACAGATTGATGAATCAGCCCTTGCCCCAGCAAGTTGTTGAACACGGCCGCCGAATTAATGAACAAGACCGTTGATCTATGTCAGTTCGTGGCACGGAGCATTGAAGGGAATGCTTTGGGAACGGTACACCTGTGATTAATAAGATGGGTGGGGGCTGCGTTCGTTTAGGGTCCATATTGGTGTCCAAATTTGGCAGATCATAGGAGGGAGAAGAGTAGTAGATTTGAACTAGATGTCTAGAAGGCTATTTTCCAACAACAAAGGAGAGGGTAAGACACTGGCAGAACTAGATTCAGTGATGAATCGAGGTAGTGAACCATTGCGAACGGAAGCAGGATGTCGGGAGAGCGCAAAAGGCGCCATTCTTCGCGTCGTCGAAGCAAGTCACCTAGGAAGAAAAGGCAACAGTGGGGGAACTCCCCTCGCTCGCGAAGTGAGACCAGTGGGGCACCGCACCCATTGTGCTTTTCAGTCTTCGTAGAGAACAAACCGATGAGAGAGGCGGATTCGATCATTCGCGATCCAAACGTGGCAGTGGAATTCGTCCGACAGATTTTTCCACTGAAAGTCCAGCAGTCGATGGTTGGGCAACCTGATTTCGAAGTTTTTTAGGAGGGCATCCATGGAGCGATGAAGGGACTTTACACTTCATATAAAATCGGCATGCGCCTGCATGCCGTGCAAAGAGAGATAGAGCAAAGGGATGCTCGCATTCAGAGCTTGCAAGCCCGCGAGGAGAGGGCCTAAAATAAGTTGAAGAAGATTAGTACCTCTGAGACTCATTCGGCGAGTGAAGTGAATCCGATTGTTGCGGAGCGAGTAAATCGTCGAATTTTGGATCACGCAATCGCCGACGAAGACACGACCAGCATGTTCGCAATTGAATCGGCGAAGGCTAGGTCCTACGAAAAAGGCTTCCATGAGGGTCGCAAAATTGGAATAGACAAGACGAAGGAAAAGCTACCTGAGGAGGTCTGTCGATGTGAAAATTGCGAATTCAAACATGGATGGACCAAGGCACTCCAGGCTACAGGCGTTGATCCAACGTCACCCTTATACCAGAGTTACACATTTCCATTCGAGGCTTTTGAAGCCGAGAAGACTAACAATGAGGGCGGCGCCGAACAATTTTGATGAATCTTTTTTTTTTTTTTTAAAGTAAAGCTTGTACTTATGATCTATTGAATAAAACACGTTATTCTGAATGTAGACATGTAATTTCAATCAATTCTTGCATATTTACTACTTCACGCCGTTCACGATATCCACGAAAGGCGCTCCGAATTTGGAGGCTTTTTGCATTGGCCAATTGTGTCATTCACGATGGGCGCTCCGAATTTTGAAGGCTTTATTTGGCCCTAACGTGTCATTCACGAAGGGTGCTCCGAATTCGGAGGCTTTATTCGACCCAAACGTGTCATTCATAAAGGGTGCTCTAGATTCAGAGGCTTTTTCAGTTGGTCGATCGTGTCATTCACGAAGAGCGCTCCGAATTCGGAGGCTTTTTGCGTTGGTCTTTCGTGTCATTCACGAAGGGCACTCCGAATTTAGGAGGCTTTATTCGGCCCTAACGTATCATTCATGAAGGGCGCTCTAAATTCGGAGGCTTTATTCGGCCCAAACGTGTCATTCACGAAGGGCGCTCCGGATTCGGAGGATTTTTGTGTTGGCCAATCGTGTCATTCACGAAGGGCGCTCTGAATTGGGAGGCTTTTTCAAAGAATCAAAACTCACTGGGAAAGAGGACATTATATTGAAAAAAGAAAGATACACACAGCGTAAAATCAAAAACAGGCTGTCATGCAGTACAAGTTAATGATAAAACTTGCGCAAGTGTGTGGAGTTTCGTGGACGCGGCAAGCTTCTTGCATCCATGTCTTTGAGCCGATAGGCCTCTATTCTTGCGATTGAATCGATTTGATAGGGGTTGTCCCAGTTAGGACCTAGTTTTCCGTCAGCCAGATTCTTAGAAGTGGGAAGTACTTTGTTGAGGACCAATTCTTCTGGTATATAACGGCATAGCTGAACACGTTGATTATACGATTTAGCGAGCTGTTGTTGGTACTGTGCCATGGATGCAAGAGCACGATCTCATCGTTCTTCAAACAGAGTCAAATCCAAGGCCAGCATCATGTCATTTCGGCCCATATCAAAAACTTTCAATTTCAACATTGGGAGGCCGATCTCCAGGGGATGATTGCCTGGGTTCCTAAGCATAAAGCAAACAACATTTCCCCAGTGGATCGCCTCGGAGTAATGTGATGAGCCCACAACACACTGGGCAATTCATCGACCCATCTGCCTTTAGCTTTCTCCAGCCTCTTCTTAATGCCGTCCAAGATGGCTTTGTTGGAGGCTTCAGCTTGAACAGTGCTCTGTGGATAAGCCGAGGTGGAGAAATAGGGCCGAATACCATACGTGTTGCCCAATTCTCGGTAGATGCCACAATTGAACTGGGTGTCGTTGTCTAAAATGAGTGCACTTGGAATGCCGAATCGTGTTATCATATTTTTCCATACAAAATGCCTAACATCAGTATCTCGAATGTGTGTTAGTGCCTCCGCTTCGATCCATTTTGTGAAGTAATCTGTCACGACAATCAAGAATCGCTTGTTACCTGGGGCCTGTGGCAATCGCCCAATGATATTAAGCCCCCATTGAGTGAACGACCAATGACTGGTGATTGAGCTTAACTCCGCGGCAGACAAATGGGTTAAAGGGGAAAACTTCAAGCACTGTTCACATTTCTTGACGTAACACTCGGCATCAGCTCTCATGGTCGGCCAGTAGTACCCCTGTGTTATAGCTCGATGAGCCAAAGAACGCCCACTAGAATGGGCACCACAACTACCTTCGTGTATTTCGGTCAAGAGTTCTTCGACTTTATCCAGATGAACGCATTCTAGGTATGGACCAGAAAGGGATTTTTTGTATAGCTTTCCTTGCGGATCTAAGTAATATCGCAGGGCTTTGTTTCGCAGTTTATGCGCTTCTTTCTTGTCCGTCGGGAGCTGTTCGGAAGATAGAAATGTAGTGATGGGGTCCATCCAACTTGGACCTGATTCTATGATATTGATTTGAATTGACTCTAAGGGGGCAATGCTTGGCTCATGGATGAATTCTACTTGAATTGCCCGTTTAATTTTTGAGTTGATGGCAGAGGCTAGGCAAGCCAGGGCATCTGCATGTGTGTTTTGATCCCGGGTTATTTGATTTAATTCATGATGGTCGAATTTTGCCAGCAAAGAATTCGCCGTTTTCAAGTAAGCTACCATATGGTACTTTTTGGCTGCGTACTCCCCTTTCAATTGGTTGATGACTAGCTTTGAGTCGCAGAAGACAAGCAGATGCCGAGCACCAAAGAGATGTGTGTTCCGTAAGCCGTTTAACAATGCTTCGTATTCGGCCTCATTGTTCGATGCTTCGATGCCCAGTTTGACTGCCTACTCGATTATTGCCCCGTCAGGAGCCATGATCACTATGCCCGCCCCACTGCCACGTTGGTTGGATGATCTGTCACAATACAACTGCCAAATGTCCCAAATGTAAATTCTCCAGTTCGGCTTAGGTTGAATTTGATTAGACTTAAAGTCGGCGAGACATCCAGCGAATTTGGCCGCAAAGTCGGCGAGCACTTGCCCCTTGATTGAGGTTCTGGGCAGAAATTGAATATCGTACTGGCTGAGTTCGAGAGCCCATTTTGAAATGCGCCCTGATGCTTCTGCACTACGGAGTACTGAACGGAGGAAGTAGTCCGTTAGTACCCCAATGGTATGCCACTGAAAGTAATGCATCAGTTTTTTTGCTGCCATGACGAGAGCAATGACGAGTTTTTTTAATGGAAGGTAATGTGTTTTGGCGTCAACCATTACTTTGCTCACATAATAAATTGGCCGCTACTCCCCTAGTTCTTCCTTTAACAGTACAACGCTGACAGCCCAGTCAGAAACTGCTAGATACAAAATGAGTGGATCACCTGCCGAAGGTGTTGTCAAGAGTGAAACTGATTGGAGGTAAGTCTTTAAACCGTCCAAAGCGGCTTCGCACTCAGGGGTCCATTCAAAAGCTTTACCTTGCCGAAGGGTATGAAAGAATTATCGGCAGTGATCTGTGGAACGAATGATGAATCTGTTGAGTGCGGCAGCCATTCCCATCAGCTTCTGAACCTCTTTGACTGACCGAGGAGAGCTGAGTTCTAGAATTACTGTAAGTTGCCTCAAGTTGGCTTCGATTTTGTGGTGGTTAACAATGTAGCCAAGAATGTCGAATGTCACACTTGGAAGCGTTTAGCTTCATTTTGCATTTGCGAAGAATGTCGAATGTCTCTTCCAGATCGGCTAGATGAGTTTGCTCTTCTTTGGACTTCACCACCATATCATCGATGTACACTTCCATAGTAAGGCCGAGTTGCTCCTTGAACATGCCAGTGACTAGTCTTTGGTAGGTTGTCCCTGCATTCTTTAGCCCAAAAGGCATAACCATATAGCAATAGGTTCCTCTTGGGTGAGGAATGCAGTTTTGTCTTGGTCCTCCGGATGCATGGCAATTTGATGGTAGCCTCTGTATGCATCCAGGAAGCTCATACGTCGATGATGTGTCGTTGCATCTACGAGTTGGTCTATTCTGGAGAGAGGAAAGCAATCCTTCGGACAAGCTTTATTTAAGTCCGTGAAATCCACACAAACACGCCAAGTTCCATTTTTCTTCTTTACAACCACATTATTCGACAACCATGTAGGATAGGTCACTTCGCGGATTGCCCCAGCATCAAGCAACTGGTCAACTTCTTCAACAACGGCAACAGTGTGTTCCGCGGCTGACCGCTAGCTTTTTTGAATAATCAGCTTACATCTGGAATCAACGTTTAAGCGATGCTGAGACACAGATGGATCCACCCCCGACATCTTATATGGTGACCATGCAAATACATCAAGGTTGTAGAGTAAAAAGGAAATTAACTCCTGCCTGTCGACTTTATTTAGGAAAGCGCCGACCATGAAGAACTTGTCAGGATTCCCGTCAATTTTAACCCAATCTAGGGCTCCGGTTACCTTTTCACTTGGGACCTACCCAACGTCGTCGAGGATCACTCGATCTGGCACCTCAATTGAATTCACTTCCAGCTCTCTTGGTGTCTTTGCAGCAAGAAGATAACATGCCTGCGCCGATTTTTAGGAACCTCGAATTTGCTCAATGCCGCGTTCAGCTGGAAAACGAAGTAGTTGATGATAGGTGCTTGGCACGGCCTGCATGGTATGCAGCCAAGTTTGTCCCATGATGAGATTATACGGCAAAAGAAGCTTGACAACCAAAAATTCTACATCCACTGATCGAGAGCCCGCCCGAACTGGTAGTGTGATTTTGCCCAATGGATATTTTGGATTAGCGTTGAAGCCGAATAATGGATAATGAGCTGGAGACAGGTCGGACTCAGTGAAGCCGAGTTTGACGAAGGTCTTGTAGTACATAACTTCTGAAGTGCTCCCCTGGTCAAGGAGAACATGTTCAACGGTGAATCGATTTACGCGTAGTTCGATGACCAAGGGATCAATGTGGGGGGAGCATTACGCCGGCCAAATCAGAATCATCGAAAGTAATACTCGAAGCTTCATGGGGCCGTTTTGCTGGTGTGATTTGTTTTTGGGGGTTAGGATGTGACTGAATTGTATGTACCGCGGATGCCGTCAGGAAGCTGTATATCATGTGGATTACGCGGAGTGGAGGTGATTCCTGCCGTAAAGCAACTATTTTGGTTGAGTTGTTCCTTCGGACGTTGTCCTTAAGCCGACCATCTTGTACCAACTCCTCAAGATGATCTTTCAACGCATAACAACTATCGGTATTATGACCGTGGTCTTTGTGATATTCGCACCACCTATCCCGTCTCCTCGTGTCGGGAGGTCCCACTATCTTGGGTGGCCATTTGAAGAACGGAAGATGTTGAACTTTAGACATAACCGTGCTGATCGGCTCTGACAACTCCATATATTTCTTGTCTGTGCACCTTATGCGCTTGCTATCCACTTGAAGTTGTTCATTAGCTCGGTGTGAACATTAGTCATTTGATCGGCATGAATCCCGTCTTTTGTCTCGTTTAGCCTGATTCTGTGGTTTGGGGCTCCATGGTGGTACAGAATTTATTGGCTGAACGATTTCAGATGGGGCCGTCTTGTTGGTCTTGTGCCCGGCTTTGACCCGCAGGGCGTCATCTTCCATTTTGCAGTATTCCTCGACTTTTTTCATTAACGACTAGACTGTTTTAGGGGGCCTTCTGGTCAAAGAGCGACGGAGGGCACTATCAGGATGCAACCCCATTTTAAAGGTGGTGATGGCCATGGAGTCATTGCAGGCATCATCTACGAGATTAAAGCATTCCCAATAGTGCGTCGAATACACGCGTAGGGTTTTCCCTGGTTGGATTTGCATTTTCCAGAGAGAATCGGCCTGCTTCGGCTGGACCTCATTGGTGATGAACCTTGCCCTGAAAGATTTTTAGAGTTGATGGAAGCTCTTAATCGATGTCGGTTCCAATTTATAATACCATCTGACGGCCAATGGTCCCAAATTACTCGAAAATATTCGACACATGAGGGCCTCATCGTCTGCATGTAACGTCATGGCCTGCTTATAATGACGGATGTGATCAGTGGGGTTTGATTTTCCATCGTATAGGGTGAACGATGGAGCTTTGAACTTTTTGGGTAGCACTGCCCTTGTGATCCGTCGCACAAAGGGGTCATGTTGATCTTCTTCGTTCGAATCATTTCTTCTTCGCTTATTCCATGCACGCGGACTACCTTCGGAAGAACTGGAGACTTCAACTCGTCCCTTCTTTTTGGAGTTTGGGGATGATGAGTCAGAGTCACTGCCACTATCTTGTCTCTGAATTCGAGGTCGTCGACCATCCTTTCTCAGAGGTCGTCCCAGATCTTGGCGCGTGGCCTGTTGGGATTTTGCCACCTCCAAGGCCAAATCCTGTCGAAGGCACTCGTTCTCAGCCATCATGTTTTCCAACCTCTGTTCGTTTTGCTTCTTTTGATCCATTATCGCTTGCATTGTCTCATGTGCTGATGTCGAGGGTGAGGTTTGGGAAACTAAGTCGAAGTTCAAGGCCCTTCATGCGACAATGTTCTCTGCCCAAGCATGTTGCTTGGAGTGGTATCAACTTGTGGTGTAAGGTCGTCGGCGACCACCGGAGGATCTTCCGTCGCGTCTACCATGGATGTGCTGGAGTATTCCCACAAACGGCGCCAATTATGGAGAAGTGATTTGGAAATACTCTTTGGATCCTGTAGGATGCTCATGATCCTCAACTAGTCACCTAAAAAGGAATGAACACTGCGGTCAGGGGAGCCGGAATTAGCACTCCGGCGGATAAGTCAATATATACTCTCTTGGTTGCTTATATCTCAAGTTAATCTTACTTGTTCTCACATACCTTTTCTTAGCTGATGCTCTTCTTATTTATGGTCATCCTTGATGTTGATGGTTGGGCCCACCTTTTGTCCAACGAACAATTGCTCATGCGACTACCTGTTCATATTTGGCCCGGTTTACTCATGATTCTTCGGCCGATCTGGTTATTCGGTCTCTGTCCGACTTCCCTACGTAATAATATATTCGGCCCCCACAAACTATATTTTCGAATGAGAAATTTCAAATCTCAAACAAATATTTTTGAATGAGAAATTCCAAATCTTAAACATATATTTTTGAATGAGAGATCTTAAATCTGAAACATTGTAACACATTTGATCAGAGAGATAATTTACCACTTGAAATCGCAAGGAGCAAGTCAAGCAAGAGAAGAGTTGACCCAAGCCCTATGAGGAGATTCAAAATTGTAAACCCTAGGAAAAGAATCGACGGAAGGAAGAGCTTGAGAGAGAGAGAGAGAATATGAAATTGAGATTGTAGACGGTGGTGCTCACCTTAGTTGATGATGCAAATGGTGGTGGCAGTGGAGCTTTGAAATTGAGAGAGAGAGAGAGAGAGAGAGAGAACTTCGAAATTGAAATCACTCTGAGATTAGATCTGAGATGAATCACCGAGCAGAAGAAGGTTGAATCGTAATCTCTGAGACTGAAGGGTTTAGAGAAAGAGTGAGCGATCGAGTGAGTGAGATATTTTAGGGATCAATTTCTCTGAGACTGTAGGGTTTCACAAATTCAAAATGAAGGTTTGAAGAGAGAGCGAGGGGTTTTGATTCTCACAGAACTAAATGAGAGAGAGAGAGAGAGAGAGAGAGAGAGAGAGAGAGAGAGAATATTGTAACACATTTGAAGGCATTTAAAAATTGACTTCTATTAGTTAAACGATACTACTTTGATTAAAACAAAATGCAACGTTCATAAAATGTCTTTAAATATTAAAAAAAGTGGCATTTAAAAAATTACTGTTAAATAAACGTTGATAAATTCCATATTTCCTATAGTGAATCCCACAAGGTTGTTTGTAAATTTGTTCAAACTTTTTTTATCGAAGCCCATTAAGATGCACCAAATAGCTTGCATAGATCTTTTATTGTTTTTTCACATAAGCTAAGTGATCAAACAAGCAACGATAAAAAATCAAAGCCACCACTTGGTTATAAGGTCAAGAACCATAAAATGACCCTATGAAAGTAATGTTGGAAAAATAATGGTTTTTTTGGTGACTTTAATGCAATATTAAAGTGGGTGTCAATCCTCAATTAAGGTGGATTAAAGGGGTTTAGATTCTTTGTAATAAAATCTTTACACCACAAAAAGAATGACCAAAAACTATTAAGATTTGAATGAGAAATTGACTCATTATGTTGGTCTCATGAAAGAGGTTTTGGGACAGGTGGCTACAAGATTATACACAATACACACCTGTATAAAACCTAGTAACTCCTTTGTATTCATGATAGATTAAAGCCATTAATTTTGCAATTTATGTCGTAGGAGTTTTGAAAAATTAAAACCTGCCTTTGTTGCATGAGCCTTTTCCTCTCTCCCTCCATGTGTATAAAAGGAGACCCTTTCCTTCATTTTTCAACACCAGAACGTTTGTTTGCCCTTTGTGTTCAAAGTTTTCCTCTAGAATTTTTATTCTTCCTAATGAGAAAGTGCTGCCTTTGTTTTGTTTGCCAAAGCTACGCAGTAGGTGCTTTGCTGTAGCTGGTTCAACCGTCGTATCTTGGGAGACAAACGTCGAACAACCTCAAGCACCCAACTAGTGAGGCGGCGAATCTGTTTTAAGGAGACTGTCTAGTGCAGGCTTCGATTTTGCATTCTTTTCTTGTGTATTTTTGCAATTTCCAGCATGCTCTTAATTCTGAAATTTAAAATATCTATCATGAATCTATTTGTGTGTAACATATGAATCTATTTATTTTAGTAATCTCACAATATGTACAACTTAAAACAAAGTTTATATATATTTTTTGCATGTTAAAAATTTCTGAGATTTTAATTTTTATGTACATGGTTATTATCTTTAGAATTATTTAAATGGTGTAACAAGCCCGCGGGGGACCTCGCTACAGCTCGGACTCGCCTTTTCGTAGCCACGGTTCTAAGTCTGAACCAAAGAGTCCAAATCCGACAAATTGTTTTGAGAAACAGATTTTTTGAAAAAGTAGTGCCAAACATGGACTGCTTTGCCAGATACAGAGTCGCCACCTAAATATTTTATTTTGGGAAATTTAGGAAACCCTGACTCGGTGCCAAAAGGCCACGTGTCCGTCATCACCAAAGTTGCCTCGGCTCGGGAACTTGGGTACGATTGGGGAAGGTCACTTCGTGAGCACCCCCGCTCGCCCGGTCATAGACCGGCCTCTACTAACCATGATATCAATTTTTGGAAAACATTGTGAGTTCTTATTCCGGTTATTAGCTTATGTTACTATGCGATGCTCACAACATATAAATATAGACCGGGTCGCCCAAATTGGAATGAAACATTTCATGCTTGTTTTTGAAAATGGTTTGCTACCCGCAGGTAGGCTTGAAACATTTGATGATTTATCCCAATTCAGATAACCCAACCTTCATCCACAGGCATTCAGGCAGTTATATCAGATAAGCACATAGCCTCATGGTAAGCATGCTATTCATGGCAGCTCTTACACGCATGCAAGGATGCTAAAGCATAAAGCTTACCGGGTACTCCAAGCCAAAACAAAAACTGTATTAGAAATCATGCATGATCCTAAGTATACAGAAATGCCGAATGCAACACATGCAAAATGCAACTATAGCAGGCTCGGCTATTCTAAGATGGTATATGAAATATTACAACTATCATGTATTCAACTTTGAATTTGAAAGTACAATGCAGTTAGTATGATGCGCCGAGCCCGGTGCATGCAATACAGATGAATGAATGCAAACATGCTGTCATGCTGTATGCTAATTTAAACATGCCCTAATCTAACCATCATAAGCGGATAAATAAAAGGGAGAAAGACGTGGGGTTGGAAGACATACAACACACTCACGCACACTTATTACAGTTGTGCCCTCACTCGGAGGGTCCGAATAAATATATAGTCCAAATATTACAGTCTCCAAATAAAAGAATATTACAGTCCAAAAATATTACAAAACTCTGATTAATTAATGAATTAACTAGAAAGCAAATAAAACTGGCGTGCAAGCTAGGGACTGCCTTGCTTCTGATGGATGATGCATGTCCGGATTGTCTTGCGCGGAAATCCACCGGAATGCCCCAATTAGCCTTTGTTTACACCTGTTCTTGAAATGCGTGCCGAGCCTCGAAAGGTTGCTGATTCTTCATTTTGCTGCAACAGAGAGCAGGAAAGGGGCATAGCAATGTATTTGCACAGATATATGCATGTCTCGATCCTCGTGCCACCAATCACGCATATCGAGGCATGATGGCAGAGGAGTCGAAATGCACAACTCAATATGGGATGAATGCACATGAAACTACAGCTAAAACCTAACTCCATCATGGATAATCCGGAGTGTCGGCGACTGGGGAATTGAGACACATTCCGTCACTCGGAGTACGAAATGTACCTCGTTTCCCGTGCCCGGGCTAACTCTTATTCCGGACACGATGCAATATGCATGATATGCATGAAATGCAACTAAGATACAATCCTAACATACTCAATGCTATGAAAATGAGATGCCTCGAAATGCGTGCACACGGGCACGCAAACCGAGAAAATGATATGTCTCAAAATGCGTGCACGCGGGCACGCAAACCGAGAAAATAATATGTCTCGAAATGCGTGCACGCGGGCACGCAAACCGAGAAAATGATATGTCTCGAAATGCGTGCACGCGGGCACGCAAACTGAGGCAATGACAGAATGCGATGAAATGATATGGAAACATGATGTGGACTTATACCAACATGAGTGAGCCTCAGCCATACTCACATAGGATGCCGGCGGATAAAAAAGGAGTGCCTCGAAATGCGTGCACACGGGCACACAAACCGAGGCAATGATAAAATGGCATGAAATGACATGGAAATGACAAATGGGCTTATACCAACATGAGAGGGCCTCAGCCACACTCACATAGGATGCCTGCGGGTAAAAAAAGGAATGCCTCGAAATGCGTGCACACGGGCACGCAAACCGAGGCGGTGAATACGCAATGCAAATGACATGGAAAATGACAAATGGGCTTATACTAACATGAGAGGGCCTCAGCCACACCCACATAAGATGCCGATGGCAGAAAATGAAGTGTCTCGAAATGCGCGCACACGGGCACGCAAACCGAGGCAATGATAAAGCGATGCGAATGACATGGAAAATGCAACTTGGACTTATACTAACATGAGAGGGCCTCAGCCACACTCACATAAGATGCCGATGGCAGAAAATGAAGTGCCTCGAAATGCGTGCACACGGGCACGCAAATCGAGGCGACGCTAAAATGTGATGAAATGTGGCAAAAATGATATGCAAGCATACTAATAGAATTTCAGCACTAAAATATGGGGGAAAACAGTCCCGAAATGAAACGAAATGACATGAAATGCAAGGAAACGTCCCGAAATGCAACATTAGGCACCCGAAATGGCCTATAGCTATGCCAAACATGCACAATATGGACATGTAATGCAAAGACAGAAGCTAGACAGTCCCAAAAGATGCACTTTCACAGTTATAAACATGGCCAAACAGCAAGTATAGGTAGGGGAAAAATAGCATGCAAGAATAGGGGCCAAAAGAGGGGTAATGAAGCAAGTGGTATAAGCAAAACTCAAACTCACTACAACAAAAATATACTTTAGTGGCACTACACTAGTGGCATATTTTTAGAAAATGCCACAAAAAATGATATTTAGTGGCACGTTTTTGAAAAATGCCACAAAACGACAAACATAAAAGGCTCTAGTGACATTTCAATGAACAAGTGTCACAAAACTACAACAAAAACATACTTTAGTGGCACTACACTAGTGGCATATTTTTAGAAAATGCCACAAAAATGATATTTAGTGGCACGTTTTTGAAAAATGCCACAAAACGACAAACATAAAAGGCTCTAGTGACATTTCAATGAACAAGTGTCACAACACTACAACAAAAACATATTTTAGTGACACCATACTAGTGGCATGTTCTTAAAAATGTCACAAAAAGAATATTTGGTGGCATTTTTTAGAAAAATGTCATAGAGCCACAAACATACAAGGCTCTAGTGGCATTTCAAATAAAAAAAGTGTCACTTCACTACAACAAAAATGTCAGGACACTAGGTAGGTGTAAATTACTTTTTATGGCACTTAGGTGAAAAGTGTCATAAACAAATATTTTATAGCATTTTGAGAAATGCCACTAAGCCAAAAACTTTCCAAGCTTATAAGGACATTTTTGAAAAAACAAAAAATGCCAATATATTTTCTAAATTTTAAAAATGCAGTAAATGATTAAAAATAAATGAATTAAACTCAATATACACTACAGGAAAAAGCATATTCGGCGACTAAATTTCTTAACCAAAAAAATTTGGTCGCTGAAAGTATAGCTTTCAGTGACCAAAACAGCATTAGTTGCCAAAAGTAAAGCTTTTTGGCGACTAAACAATTTTAGTAGCCAAAAGTCTACAATTGGCGACTAAAACTAAGTTTGGTTGCTGATTATATGGGTTTTAGTGACTAAAAAATTTTAGTAGCCCAAAGTAAAGCTTTTTGGCGACTAAAAAAATTTAGTAGCCAAAAGTCTACAATTGGCGACTAAAAATAAGTTTGGTCGCTGATTATATGGGTTTTACCATCTAAAAAAATTTTAGTAGCCAAAAGTAAAGCTTTTTGGTGCCAAAAAAAATTTTAGTAGCCAAAAGTCTACAATTGGCGACAAAAAAATAAGTTTAGTCGCCAAAAGTGGTCATTTTTAGCGCGGGAGAACTAAAATCCTAAGGCGGGAATAAAATTTTTTGGTGACCAAAATTTTGGTAGCTGAAAGTGCATCTTCGGCGACCAAATCCGATTTTGGTCGACAAAAGTTAAGTTTTTTAGCAACTAAAAAACAATTAGTAGCCAAAAGTGGTCCTTTTTTTTATTTTGGTAGTAAATAGTTTATTTTACATAAATTATGTTCAATAAAATAATTATGTTTATACATATACTTTTATATTAACATGGATGTATGTACTATATAAATAATATATGTTACATATATAATCATGTGGTGCTATAGAGGTGTAGTGGGAAGAGTGTGGTGTATAAGGTTTATGGTGCGGAAGGTTGGCGGTTCGAGTCTCCGCAAGAGCGGATCAAATTGTTCTACAACGAATTATCATCATGAATGACACTTGATAGCGTCACGAATAGTGCCTACCATGACATTAAAGTGTCACTGAAAGGTTTTAGTCTTGATGGTGTAGTGACACTTACAAGTGTCACTAACTCTTTTTTTAATGGCGCTTGATAGTGCCACAAATAATAGCTACCATGACATTAAAATGTCATTGAAAGTTTTCAGCCATGATGGTGCAGTGGCACTTGCAAGTATCTACCGTGGCACTCGTATCTACCGTGGCACCGATAGAAGTGGCACTTGTTCAAAATGCCACAAGACCAAAAAATGTCATTAGAAGAATAGTTTTGTGGCACTTTCAAATGTCACTAAACTAAGAAAATGTTGTAGTGACTGAAAAATTTCCTTCTACAACACTGAAGATGGACCAAAAATATGAACATTTACAGTATATGGCAGACCTCAAATCAGTATACAAACATGCTAAAAATGTGATGCAAAACAAGGCTCAAAAGGTGCTATAACATGAAGTATATAAAATAATCACCAAACAGAAAAAAAGTGTGAATGAAACATGAAGTATAGGCCAAAATAAGACCACTTTCAGTTCGGACCAAGGTCCAAAAACAGAAGCAAAGAGGGCTACCAATTTATGCAAGAAATGGGGCCAAATAAGGGATTGAACTACAAGTGACACATGGAGACACCAAACAAGGTTGAGCCCTTCCTCAATGTTGGAGAGGGGCTCAAAATAAACCTAATATCAGTTTACAACATGCTCGAAAATAAATTGCTCATGGGTTAAAAATAGCATGCAAAACTATGACATACAAGATGATCAATGAAGCAAGTGTATTATGGAGGGCTCAAACAGGGTTGAGCCCTCAATGGGAAGTGAAGATGAGCTCAAAATATGGCCATTTTCAGTTAGGGCCGGAGCTTGAAACCAAAAAGAAGTGGGGCTTAGAAATAGATCAAGAAAAAGGTTCAAAAGGGTAAAATTGTTACTTACCCTTGAAGATTCAAGCTTTTGTTGCTTCTTGGATGGATTTGCAGCTTCTTTAGCCTTCAAGAATCCCTCCTTGTTGCTGGAAATGAGATGGTGGTGGTAGAACTTGGTGGTGTAGAAGGAATGATGGTTAGTGACTTAGGGTTTTTTGAAGAATTGAGAAGGAAGAAGATAGTGTTGGCTATGGAGCTTTGAAGACTAAATTTTCTAACCCTTACAAAGAAGGCCACCAGCTGGTTATAAGGGTTCAAAATGGGGTGTAAAGGTGGGGGAGAAGGAGGGCAAAACTCCCCCACAAAATATCCCCCGGATACAGAAAATATCTGGGGGACATTGCCCCACAGCTGTAAAGTGCACAGTGCAAAGAACACGGCCGACCCATTACTTTTGCTGGAGGTGGCCGGCCGGCCACACCCCCTAGCCGGCCGGCTAGGGGTCAAAAGGGTCAATGTGATTTTCTGGCCGGCCAGCTACTGGGGAGGTAGTCCTATGTGTGTACAACACAACCATGTGGTTGAAATTCCCAGAAAGTGGGCCCAAGGGGTTCAACAATGGCTCGGAAAGAGGGGGTCAAAAGGGTCAAGTTGACTTACTGGCCGGCCATGAACTTTTAGGGGCTTCTCAGATGTGTACATCACAGATATGTGGTTGAAAGTTGACAACATTAGCTCCAAGGTATTCAACATTAGCCCGGAAGTGCGAAAAACGGGCGCCGGGAGGCTCCGGAAGAGAGATAACTGGTTGTTGCAACAATTGCTGGCCTCCCACCCTTCAGTGACCTTCCTTGTGATAAAACAGAGGTACCTGCCAAAAATGAACGAAAACCGTTGCAAAACGAATGTTCCGGGGCCAAAACACGCAGTTCGAGGTCCCGAAAATGGGCTGTTAAGCACCGAAAATGGTATTCGACCTCGAAGTGGGTTTCTCAGCCCCCAGTGTCCCTCAAAAGGGATGAAATAAGATGTATGCCAAAAATCAGAGCAATAGGAGATGGTTAGGCGGTCCCGAACCGAGGCACACGGCCAACGGTCCCGAAAATCGGGAACCGGACTCCGAAATGGGCAAAATGGCCTACGGCCACCAAATGTAGCCTATGGACATTTGAGAGACGGTCTACGGGACCTCTCCCTTCCCTCGGAAAAAGAAACAGAGAAAACCGAGTCTGGTTCGCAAACCGAGACAAGGCACAGAAAAGGGTTCGGAAGTCCGGAGGCAGGGCTCACGGCCGCGACTCTGAAACTTCTGAACAAGCACATTATGGAACATCACCAAGCGCTCAATCGGTGACGTCTGAGTCTTAAGGTCGGTCAAAAATGGGGTGTCTACAAATGGTTATTGGTTTTGTAACAATTTCATGTAACTCTAGCCTGTTAAATTTTAGTGTAATGTATTTGGAGTTATAAAATGTTTGTAACTTGTCTATATTTAGGTACAAGGTTATTGTTTAAATTAAACTTTGAATTTAATTTTATTTGTGTAACTCATGCCTAGTAATTCAATTTATTTATTTAGAAGCTATAAGGTTTGATAACTTGTGCAGTATTTTAATTGATTATTTGTTTTTGCTATTCAATAATTTGCTAGAAGGTTTAATAATATTTCATTGTATGTACCATTTCTTCAGATTATTTGGTTTGTATTTTCTTGTATTTCTAGCTAACTCTCTTTACAGGAATACCTATACCTATGCAAAAGGGATTGGAACAACAAATACAAAACCAAAGTCTTCAGCAATCAGTAGATTTACTATAGCATGATATGACCCAATAAACCGAGATCACCAATAGGTTACAACAATAACACCAGCCAACTGAGGCTTATGTTTCTCATACACCTGACATTGCTACTCCTACACTATCCTACGACCTAGGATCTATTAGCCAACGGTGTTCCTATTCTTCTAATCCAGGAAGATCCAATCCCGGTCAAGAGGTCTAAAGCTCCAGTTCATCAGACCGAGGCATCTTTTGAGTTCGAGTTTGACCCTACCATGCTCAATGTCAATGAACTTGAAAAGTTGTTCAAGAAGGCACAAGGAGTGAGTACTATTCTAGATATCAAAGAGGGGTACACTAAATCTGTTGTTACTCTGCAAGAGCGGTTCAAGATGACTCATATTGACCGTTTTGATGATTCTACGGATTCGATGGTACATTTGCGTCTTTTTTCTGATATTTTGAAACCAATGGGTTTCACTAGAATCCAAAAATTGTCGTTGTTTGGAAGGACTATGTCCGATATAGTTGCCATCTATTATGTTAAACTGGAGGACTCTGTGAAATAGAATTGGGAAGAGTTGGCCGAAACCTTTCTCTCTCAATAACCTGCAACATGCAAATCAAGGTCACAACTCGTGATCTCGAGGCAACGCGTTAGGAACCAAAGGAGGGCTTTTCGGAGTTTATTATTAGATGGAGGGCAAAGGTGGCTATAATGGAAAACAGGCCTCTAGAGAAAGAGCAAGTCCGTATAATTGTTAGAAATCTGCATGAAAGGCTATTGTAGAAATTGATAGTCCTCCTACTATTCCACTTTAAAGACCTCCATGAAATTGGAAGGGATCATTGCGGAAGGTAATGAGCCTATAAGGAGGAATGTTGTTCACAGTTCCAATGCTACTACCAGTGGTAACATAGCTGCGAAATGCTCAGAAGTAAACACTATCACCAGTCCCATCAAAAACCCTTTTGCTAATAATAGCCTAAAACCAACCACTTCAACTCGGACCCAAGTTTGAAATTTCCATCTTCTTTACATGGATCTCTCTCAAGCCTTGAACATTCTGCTAGAAAAATGGCACCTAGAGCTCCTAGAACCCCGACCCCTTCTAGGTCCTCTTCCACAAGACATGACCCCACTAAATACTGTGCTTATCATCAACAACATGGTCATAATACAAATCGTTGCATCCGCCTCCGTCATAAGATTCAGGATCTTATTGACGAACAGATCGCAGCTCTACCAAAAAGACCTCATACCACCACTAACCCATTACCTCCATACCTCAACTTAATCCATACACTGCCATCCACCTATAACCCCAGCATAAATATCACCCCATCCCATTTACCCAAGCCTGAGGTATTCATTCCGGAAAGCACGGACTTGTGCATGATGGATACACTTGAAACCTAATCATTTCAAATCCCAAAACGTGAACTCCACAATAGCCTAACCACAATCCATCCCACTACAAAGAGCTCAACCAAACCAATTCATCCAGACTAAGTTAGTTCAAATACATCGCGAGTACCAATGGCTGACCCCACTACTTCTGAGCTGTTGAGCATGATTGAAGACCTTCAGAGAATTGTGGCAGATTTAGCCTCTCGGATCTTGGCTCCATCATCGACCACATCACGTGCCAAAATTTTCATGCCAAAAAGCTCCCCAATCTTGGGGTGAGCTGCAGTTGAAAAGTGCCAACCCCAAGCTACCTTAAGTCTGGGTGATGACATGTCAACATCAAACGGGCCTTGCCCAAATATAGCCGTCCCATCCCTTGGCAAAGTTAAGGCAAGTGGCAAGAACATGGTTGGGGCAAGTGTTGATCCTTATGCACATCTCCGATGGGCTATTGACGCTTTGAAGGTCAAAGGGTTGAACAAGCAGCAAGTGCTTGCAGTTGTTGCAAAGATTGTGGATGACACTTTTGTCACTTAGGTTGGGGGCATTTTGAATCTGGGGGTCAGCCATGAAAAGGGATGTCGTACTAGAAACACCCATTTCAGCTCTAATCTAACACCCGTAAGAGGTCTCAAAACCCGGTCAATACCCGTCTACACCTTTGTCAATTCTTCAAGGACTGGTAGCCACACCTTCAATGCCCTTTACATGACCTTGTCCAAAGCTCTCCAAATGCTCATAGGACAAGGCCATCTCAAACCCCTTGACCCTCGGCCTCGCCCTGATCGCTTTCCAGCCAGGCATGATGCTGCCAAGTATTGCACCTTTCATCAGTAACCCGACCATGGCATTGATCATTGTTTTTCCTTTCGCCATGAAATTCAAGACCTAATTAACAACAAGTTCATCACCCTACCAGGTCCTACAAAGTATCGATGCTAGATCAATGAACTTAGGAGATAATATGACTAGTTTTGTGATCCAGGATGAACCGTTTGCTGATGGCTTGCATTTTACTCCAAACATAGTGGATGGCACACACTGATTTTAACAATTTGAGAATTTTTTATTATTTTATAATTATTTTTTATTTTTTTTATGTTTCTTTCTAAATTGGGTGTTGAGATAGTCTTGTTGCGTAAGAGTTTGGTGATTTCGAGCATGTTAACTCGGACATCACTGTTGTTTTTGTCTTGTCTTTTCACTCTTTCTTTTGAGTCTGTTTCAATCATTGAGCCAGAAGTTTTGAATAAAACTGTAGTAATTTTTCACCTATTTCTCTGTGCCTTTAAATCATTGCATTGACCAAAGCTTTTTAAAATTGTTTCCAAAACTATGATGAAAACAAAGAGAAAGGAATTCCTCGGGATTTGCAAAATTTAATCGACTAAGAAGAAGAGAGGCGTGCTAAGCCCTTAATGAATGAGATCATGTCTGTTAATGTGAGTACTAAAAAGGATCCTGGCTTGGTCTAGATAGGTTCTGCATTGTCTTCAAAGGAGCAGCAAGCGACTGGTCATTTTATTAAAAGATTTCAAAAATAATTTGCATTGTTCTACAAAGACATGTGTAGAATTGATCTTGAGATTGTATAGCATAGGATCACTCTCGGCCTTGAGACTCGACCCCTTAGCTTTCAATCCTTGATTCAAAATGTTCAACGATCAACCAAAATATGAGGCTTGCATGACCGGATGGGAAGTAACTCTTGAACTAGGGGAAATAAGGTCGGATGTGATCGAAGGAAGCTTGCATAGCTGGATTAGAAGAGCCCTTGAACTAGGGGCAAAAAGGTTAGATGCGATCGAAGATTCAAAACTGTGTCATTTCTTAAGCCAATGGAGACCAGTAAGAAAACCAAATCCCAGAATTTGAGAGAAGAAAATTTATTGCTGAAGAACAATCGAGCTCCTATCTACGACGCTGGGTTCAAATTTAGACCCAATTGGATGGGCCCTTACATCATCAAAGACATTTGGCAACAGTAGCCATTCTCATGGATACAGATGGATTTGAGATCTCACAACTAATCAACATGGACAAGCTAACAGTCTATCCTTGAGAGGCTCGCCAGGACGAGAACCCAGAAGGCTGGCCCAGGCAAAAGTTAGAGCAAAAAAAAAAAAAAAAAAATCAAAAAAAAAGAGAAGGAAAAAAATGAATAGAAGAAGAATAATGAAAATCTCGCAATGTCAAAAACTCGGAAAGGCGGATTTGAAAAAAAGTTAGAGCTTAAAAGGAGAGAGTTAATACCCAAGTGTACCTTAACCGGAACTACGTAAGGCTTGATTCTATCTTTGGGATACGTAGGCCACTTCATCCTGAAGTTCAACCCCAACCATTTTCAGCCTGCTTGTCTTATCCATGTTGATTGGCTTATCGTTTTTCAACTCAGCTATCCTATCCATGTCCAAATTGGCTCATCTTCATTCAAATTTGTTTGTCCTATTCCGTTAAAAGATTCAGCTCTAATACAAATCGAGTTTGGATTTGAGGTTGTGCATCTCAATAATTCCATGTTGGTCGGGTAGTGGCCATTTGCAAAAACAGTTTTAAGGATTTTTAATGAAGTTGATTAATTTTCTCAGAAATTATTCCATTTTTCCAAAAACTAGACTAGTTCTTGGACCCAAAAAAGGAAAACTTTCAGTACTCATAACTTGACTTACATGATTTCAAAATAGAAAGTACAACAAACATGTTAATCTAAACTCTTATGTTGGCCAAAAACAAAAAAAAAAGTCAAAGTAATGAACTAGGGGCACAGTTGAGTTAGGTTTTCTCTTTTCTCCATTGTCAATGCACTCGCCAGAAAGGGCATAACTAAAGCTAGCAGCAGGGGCCAAAAGCTCTCTCATCCTCTAAGTAGTGAGCTATCGAGCCAAGTGTGAAGCACAGACAAGAAATGGAGATGAATATTTGACCTCATCATTTGGATGGGTCTGATCACACCGAAACTGACGTTTGAACCAGAATAGAAAGTAGGAAATGCAATGTGTGAGACGAATTAATTGTATACCTAGCTAGTGGGACATGCAGTAACTCGTCTCGATCAAGTTGAGCGAAGGGCATCGCGAAGCGATGTCAGTTGTAGATTTGCTGCACATCCAGTCACACCACAACCCCTCTGTGGGAAAGCTCACTAGTTGTGAGTGAAAGCAGTAGGATCTAGCCGAGTAGTTGGGGCAAGGGTCCACAACTTTCAGCTTATCCATCGACCACACCTATGAAGGGATAAAAAAAAGAAAAGAAAAAAAGAGAGAGATTAAAGAATAGAGAGATGTGTGTTGAGAGAAAAAGTAAGGAAAGGGCTTTTTAGAGAAAATAGAGATCGAGTGCCAAAGTGATGTGAGAACCATAAATAAGAAAGAGTGGGAAACAATACCAAGAGAAGTAGTGGGCTCCCCGTGAGCCGAGAGCTCTCTCGCTGGTGGAAAACATCCAATTGTTGTGTTTGTTGTTTTTGTTTGTTTTAATTCTTGTTTTGAGTCGTTTTGATTTCGGTGAGTGTAAATGGTGTGTTTATGTTGGTTTTACTTTGTTTTTCCTTTGTTGAGTTGTATTTTTTACTTTGGTCAGTCGTAGGCTCAATATCTGGTGAAGAACTCATTATCAGTCTCAATTTGAAAAATAAATAATTTTTTTTGTGCTCAAAGTGTCGTGCCATTCCCAACATGATGTGCAAAACAGAAAATCTTTCTTTCATAAACCACAGGGTCCAACCCCGATCAAAAGAGAGAGCAACAAAACAAGGACATATCTAAAGCTACATAGGTTCTGGACTATAAAGCAAAAGCAAAAAGGGAAAATTGGAGCATCTGAGTTTGTTTTAACTTCCCAAATTCTGAGATTACATTCCGGATGCACTTTCGCAGGTCCCACCATTTCTCTGAAGTATGAGTGTACCTCGACCTTGAGCTCAAGCCTGCTTTAAGTCTGAGTGCCAATCAAAAATGCTCTCCCTGAACACCATTCCCCACTAGAGGCTTCTTGACTATGTTTGCAATGAGTTCCTAGGAGACTAATTGAGATGGTGGAAACTAGAGTTCGAATGGCAATGTCTAGAACACAAAGGTTCGGAATTTTTGAGACTAAAGTCTGGTTTGAATACCTAGGGGTGTATCATCGGCTTGAAATCTGTATAGCTACCCCATAGGTTGAGGTAGCGTGTATACGCTTCAATTCTAGATACTGAATCAATATAGTTTGTCACCTTGTTGGAGAATAGAAAAAGCTGTGAATGTGATCAAGGAGAAAGGCAATATCCGAAGTTTTTGCATACAGATCTTACCCCTTGTCAACATTTGAGGACCTTTGAATTGTGAGTTGAAGGTAACAGTTTGAAAAAATATAAAAGGGAGATCATCGTCAAAGTAAGGCGGTTCATCGCCACTCGCCCCATGAGGTGCTTTACAAAGTGTCACATTATTTGTTTATTACATTTCCTAAACATCATCCACTATGTCGCTTGTCACACATATCACATCACCTATCGCACCCATTGCATCCATTTTCATCATGCATTATCTTGCATCATTTATCCTTTTATGCTGAAACGCGTTTAGGATCATTGTCCCCAGGGCTTTTTCTCAGAACACATGTAAGGGCATGTTCTCGAGCGATTTTCTCAGGACGTGTGAGACGCGTTATCGAGCAGTTTTGTATGTCAAAGCATGCAGGAACACGACCCTGAGCAGTTTTCCTAGGACGTGTGAGACGTGTTCCAGAGCAGTTTTTATCTCAGGGTGTGCAGGAACACGACCGTGAGCGGTTTCCTCAGGACCTCTTCTCACGATTTCACCGTGGTTAGAGTGGTCCTTCCTTACCCGATTTCAGCGTGTTTGGAAGTTGTTTTTCCTCTTCTCACAATTCCAGTGCGGTTGGAGTCTGTTCTTCTTCTTACGATTCCAACGTGGTTAGAGTGTGTTTTGAATTTGTTCTTCCATTTCTCATGATTCCAGCATCGTTAGAGTGTGTCCTTTCTCACATGATTTCAGTGTGCTTGGAATTTGTTCTTCCACTTCTCACAATTTTAGCGTGGTTAGAGTGTGTCCTTCCTCACACGATTTCAACGTGTTTGGAAGTTGTTCTTCCTCCTCTCATGATTCCAGCGTGGTTGGAGTCTCTTCCTCTTCTCACGATTCCAGCGTGGTTAGAGTGTGTCCTTCCTCACACGATTTTAGCATGTTTAGAATTTGTTCTTCCTCTTCTCATGATTCCAACGTGGTTAGAGTGTGTCCTTCCTCACATGATTTTAGCATCTTTGGAATTTGTTCTTCCTCTTCTCACGATTCCAACATGGTTAGAGTGTGTCCTTCCTCACACGATTTCAGCGTGTTTGGAAGTTGTTTTTCCTCTCCTCAGGATTCTAGCGTGGTTAGAGTGTGTCATTCCTCACACGATTTTAGTGTGTCTGGAAGTTGTTCTTCCTCCTCTCACGATTTTAACGTGTTTGGAATTTGTTCTTCGTCTTCTTACGATTCCAATGTAGTTAGAGTGTGTCATTCCTTACACGATTTTAGTGTGTTTGAAATTTGTTCTTCTTCTTTTTCACACGATTTCATCCTGTTTGGAATTTGTTCTTCCTCCTCTCATGATTTCAACATGTTTGGAAGTTGTTCTTCCTCCCCTTACGATTCCAACGTGGTTGGAGTATGTTCCCATTTCTATGTGAAGCGTAGTTTGGTTTGCTCTTTTCACCATTTCTGCACGAGGCTTAGTTTGGCTTGCATCTTTCACCCTTTCTACGTGAAGCGTAGTTTGGTTTGCAGCTTTCACCATTTTTATGTGATGCTTAGTTTGGCTTGTCCCCATTTATCTTCATGATTTCGGGCGGTATGCTCATTTGTGGTTTTAATTGTTGTATTGCATTGAATATCGTTTGTATCCTACCTCTGAACTACGCTGGTTTGATTCATCGCAAAGGGGATATGTAAGTAACTTTCGAGTTCAACCAACTGCATTTGCATTTTGTTTATTTGCCCAAGTCTTACAGCCTCATCAAATGATTCGTCTTTGGGCTTCGACATTCACTCATGTCATTTCATGACTTCAAGCTCTATTAAAGAGGAGCAACTGTAGACATCCCATTTTGATTGCCCGTAAGCTTTGGGTGCTTCATTCCAAACACTCGATGATGAAATATTATACTGTGCAAACCTTCGAATCTTTAGCAAAAGAATTCAGTTTTGAGCTTCAATCCCAAACCTTGCACCCCATATGGACCAAAACCTGTTATTCTAGCCTGACCACTAAAAGAGCAGCAAGACCAAAAGTTGACTGGCAAGCTATATTTTTGTGACCAGTCGTACATCTTCTTGGTCGGCCGGCCATGTCTAGCGAAGCAATTAGTTTGCAGCAGCAAGCTGCTCCTATGCACGAGATTTGGCCAGGTGCTCTCTTTTGAAAATATTTCAATCGAAAGGTGGTTGAAAATCTATAAAAAGACCACCCCACCTCAGAGTATAGGGTTAGAACAATTTCCCAAATGCTTCAAAGATTGCCCAAAACATTTATTCACCTTCTTGAATATAAATACATTATAGATACACCTCTGAAGCTCAAACTTGAAGCTTTTTGCTGAAGTTTTGAACCTTATTTCAGATACTTGAGAATGTGTGGATTGAAGTTTGTGAATCAAGAAGCTCTTCCTCTTTTCAAGAGGTTGATCTTTACTCTTTTCATTGTCTTTTCTTTTATCCTCTTGTTCTTCATCCTCTGTTTTAAATACTAAATTTCAAAGTGGTTTTAGGTTTTAAAATGTGATTTAAACTTTGTTAAAGGTGGAAGGGTTAGCCACATTTCCGTAGGCTTATCCATAGTTGTGCTCTCTTTGTTTTTTCCATGCTTTTGCTCCTTTTCTTCACTTTTAGATTGATTTCAGCACTGTTTTAGTTAGTTTTCTGTATGAATATGGATTGTATATATGTGTTTAAAGCTTTAAATAGGTAGCTTAATTCTTGAATCTATGTCTCTTCTTCAAAGTTGTTGTAAGTTCTCTTCTCGTTCTATCTTTGAAGCATGGAAATGGATGTCTCATCCATATTCCATGAGCAGGAAGATGAGCATACAACAACTCTTTATCGCTTTCATTCATTTGCTTAGTCTTGTTTTAGTTTTGCTTTGAAGTCGTATGAGAGCTCTTTCACCGGAGGTATTAGAGACTATCTTCTAGTTCCTTTTGAAGCATGGAAATAAATTTCAATCCATCTTCCACGAGTAGGAAGAAGAGTCTCTTTGCTATCCTCAATGATGTAATCTCTTGTTTAATTTTCGTCCTGTTGCTTCATTAATCATCATTTAATTATCTTTGGGATGTTTGATAATTTGTGAAGCAAACCTATCCCTCCCTTGAATATCTTCATAATAGGGAAGGGCAAGATGGATGAACATCCTTTGGAAACCCTCTATTTTTGTTCTGTTCTTGTTCTGTTGCAGCAGGTTTTTCTCTAGAAGTAGTAGCTGGCCGACCACAATCTTGTATGGATGACCAGTTAATCTGGTCGACCAGCCAAATCTTTTGTACAACAGTGGTAGTATTTCAAATAAGCAGAGCAAATCTTGATGTCAAAACAGAATTGTTTTTTTGACTTTGAATGGGGCAATTTCTGGCAACAAACAGAGAGGTTTCCTGAAGATGTTCTTGTTTGTGCGCACGCAGTTCCTTGCCTCTCATTCAAATCCTTAGTCACTTTGAAATTCGTGTTTGTGATAATTAGTTCATTAGGACATTCGGACCCTCTTGTAAGAGGGAAAATTTGTAACATTTGATGTATGTCTTCTAACCTCCATTTTTTCTCCCTTTTATTTAAATGCTTACCATAGTTGTATAGCATCATATTTTCTTTTATTACTACTATGATTTGTATCCATTTTTTCATGCATTAAGGATTGGCTTATCATACTTGATATCATTCATTATTTCTTACTTGAATACATGCGGTACCGCATGCTTTGAGTGGATCCATATGACATGTCATAGCCGAATCAAGTAGTTACATCATGCATGTGTTGCATTAATCATGTGCATTTCTTTAGGATCATGCATTTTCCTAACTATCTTCTATTCTTTAGCTTGCCTTGGAGGACTTCTGGGTAAGCGTTTTTGCTTTAGCATACTACATGTGTGTCTTTATTAGCATGTCGAGCATATTACCATGAGGCTACTCGCTTACTTGAAATATCTCTATGAATGCCTGTGGGTGGTGGGTATTTTGCTTACATTGGAATGACTTTGATTATTGTACATATGAGCTCGCTTTTCCTTTGAGTTGCACATATTCAAAAACTCTTTTCAAAAAAGCATGAAACCAAAGCATTCCAAAGTAGGTGACATGATCCATATTTGTTTGCTTCACATAGTAATGTTAGCATCTTAAGAATCAGAATATACGCATATAATGTCCATAAAATTCACATCATGATTTAATAGAGTCCAATCTTTGATCGGGTGAGAGAGGTGCTCAATTTATCACATTCCCCTATCATACCTAAGTTTCTGGAGCGCGAAACTTTGGTTATGACTAATAAGTGGCTTTCGGCACAAGTCACAGGTTTCCTAAATTTTTCAAAAATATTTAGGAGGCGATTTTGAAATCTGGCAATGCAGTCTATTTTTGGCATCTCTAATGATTAACGGATTTTCTTAGATATGCCGGATTTGGACTCTCATTCATTTTTCTGTTTCACATTGCACTAGTGGAACCATATTCAGAACTGTAGGGAATCGCATCCGAGGAGACTAAACCCCTCCGAGGAGTGCAAAAAACCAGCTACAGATCGGTCCCTACATCATCACGTCTATCTGGTCAAAGAGTAGCAGTCATTCCTATGGATTTAGATTGCCTAAAGTTCTTACAACCAATCAACATGGACAAGCTAAAGCAAAGTACCACCCTTGAGAGGCTTGTTGGGCTGAAAACCCGGAATGGCAACCCAGGCAAAAGTTAAAGCAGAAAAATGAAAAAATGAAAAATTGAAAAAAATCAAGAGAAGCTCGCAAGGTAGAAAACCCGAAAGGGCAACTTTGGCAAAAGTTAGTGCACAAAAGGAGAGTCTTAATACTCATGTGAGCCTTACCCTGGAACTATATAAGGCCTGATTCCTATCTTTGGAATACGTAGGTAGCTTTATTTTAAAGTTTGACCCCAACCATTTTTAACTCACTCATCCCGTCCATGTTTAATTGGTGTATCTTTATTCGACTAGACTGTTCTATCCATGTTTGATTGGCTCATTTTCGTCCAATTCAGTTGTCCTATTCCTCCTTCATAACGGGTTCAGTTGCAAGATAGATTCAATGGTCATATAGTATATCTTGCTCGTGTTATTTGATTTTGGATTGTGCATCTCAAAGGCAGATTTCATGTTGGTCAGGTAGTGGCCATTTGTGAAAATAGATGTCGAGGACTTTTAATGAAGTTAACTGATTTTCTCAAAAATAATTCTGTGTTTTGTAAAACCCAGACCATTCTCTAGACTAACAAGGGGAACATTTCAGTGCTCACAGCTTGATTTACCTAATTTCAAAATAGAGAATGGAACAAGCATGTTAATTTTACTCTCATGTTGATCAAAATCTTCGTAGCAAAAAACTAGAAAATAGTCAAAGCGATGAGCTAGGGGTACAGTCGAGTCAGGTTTTCTATCATTTCCTCGTATTCTCGGAAGTCTTCATTATCACTCGCCGAAAAGTGCGTAACCGTTATCTCCGACAATGTAACAGAGCCCTTCAGTCGGTCGGTTGTCTAGGCGATTGATAATGAAGACTTCTCCGACAATGTAACAGAGCCCTTCAGTCGATCGGTTGTCTAGGCGATTGATCGGCGGTGGTTTTTGGTTTTGAATTGTGTTCTATGGCATCATGCCGACGGTGTTTATAACCACGCGTGCGATTGTCAAGCCCCCCTATTTATATTCGTGCTCACAGTGAAGTTCTGTGTCTTTTCTATTCCAGCAAGTGTCAATCGGTCTACCTAGGTTGTTTTTGCTTGGTTTTTCTTTCATTGAGTTGTATTTTGGGTTTCGGTCAGTTATAGGCTCAATATCTAGTTCAGAACTCATTGAAATGTAACCATTCTCAATTTCAAAATTCAAAACAAATGGTTTTCATGCTCAAGTACTATGTCATTCATGACTTTCGAATTTGCAAAACAAAATTCTTTTTATTAAATGTCAGGGATCAAACCCCGATCAAGGTGGTACAGAAAAGAGTCAAAGCTATAAGTGTCCACTCCCAAGCAAAAATACACGGGAAAAAAAAAAAAAAAAAACAAACAAACAAACAAACAAAAACAAAAAGGGAAAAAAAAATACAAATTGAGAAGCTTTCTTGGATCACTAGTGGCAGCCTTGCATTACAAACCGACTTCATTTGTAGATGGCTTCGTTGCTCGACTTTTCGTCGATTGTGTCACCACATCTTCACTCATTGGAAGCTTTTGAAGACTCTGCTTTAGCATTTTCCGAGCTTCCAAAAGAAATTACTATCCATTGTTCGTCAAATGAAAAGCACCAAGGAGCTCCGAATCAGGCTATGGAGGTCGCCTGTCATTTTAACTCTGTGTTTCATTTTTTTAGTTGGATAATCTCCTTTTGGACATCTTGGTACATATGTTGATAGAGCGAGAGTTGTGCATTTAACCGATGTACTTCATTTGTCCTGCTATGAAGCCAGCGAAACAAATTAGAGACCGCAATCACAGTATCCACACAATGTGTAAGAGTTGGCTTCATTGTCAAATTGTGCTGCCATTATTTGTTTGATTGACATTGCAGAGAAACTGAAAATAGGGGCAGGGGCAGGGTCACTCTGTCGAGGTGCAAAGGAGCTGGTGTCAGCAATCTTTATCGGGGAATCATTAAGGTCTGGGAAAAGGGAAAGAATGGGGCGAGAAGAAGCCATGTCAGAAGAGAGTAATGCCAAAAATAGAGGTTGCAGAGTAAGGGCAGAGAGAGATTTGTTTTGCAGCTTTCTGCTCTATGTCTTCCTCGCAGACCAGCCTTAAGAAAAGAAGGGAGAAGACGAATGACGAGAAGAAGACAAAAAGGGGGAGGCTGATGCTATCGTTGAAGAATCAGGATTGGTTTGGTTGTGTTAGTTAGACACCGCGATTATTGAAATTGCGCGATAGAGGCAACAATCGAAAAAGACGAATGATGGAGAGAGAGATAAGAATAAGGAAGGACGAGAAGTATATGTATCGATGTATATATTTGGTATATGTATATGTGTATCTGTATATTTGCGTCTATGTATCCATATATGTATATATTTTGTCTTTGTATGTATATATTGTGTATATGTATGTATATAATTTTATATGTATATATATGTGTCTGTATTTTGTATATCCTATGTATCATATATGTATATAGTATGAAAAATAAAAACAGAAAGTTTTCAAAAAAAAATCAAGAAAAAGAAATTTTCAAAAATGTAAAAAATACAAAAAATCAAAATAAAAAAAAAGGAGAAAAACAAAAGGAAAAAAAAAATATTGTTGTGTATTCATTTGTTGTGCATCCATAATATCATGTTACATATTGTATGTCTCACATCGCACCCTTCATGTTTTGTTATTCACTGTCATACTTGCATTGTCTATTACATCTATCATGCATGGTTACAATTGTCACACTATTGCATCACTTGGCTACAACATATTCACATCACTTGCTTACAATTGTTCAAACATTTGGTTACAACATTTCTCCTTTACCCAGTTAAAACATTTTTTCTCCTTTACCTGGTTGAAACCTATCTCTTATTTCATATTGAGGTACGATCTAGGTCTAGCTTGTTGGTTAGGACCCTTTTTCTTCTTTACCTGGTTAAAACCAATCCCCTACTTCGTATCGAGGGTCTCGCTTGTTGGTTAAGAACCTTTTCTCCTTTACTCGGTGGAAACCCGTCCCTTATTTTGTATTGAGGTGCAATCTAGGTCTTGCTTGTTGGTTAAGACCATTTCAAATTGCATTAGCATATCATTTGCATCTTCCCCCTGAACTACGCTGGTTTGATTCCTTGCAAAGGGATATGCAGGCAACCTTCGAGTTTAACTAACTACATCTGTATCTTGTTTGTTTGCCCAAGTCTTATGGCCTTGTCAAAAGGATCGTCTTCAAGCTTTGAAATTCACTCACATCGTGAAATGACTTCAAGCTCTGTCAAAGAGGGGCAACTGTAGACAACCCATTTGGACTGGCTTTAAGACTTTGGCGCTTTCTTTTGATTACTCGATGATGAAAATAAGAATTTGTTTCTTACAAAATCCTCAATAAGAAAGATGGAATTTAAGCTTTACTTCCAATCCTAAGCCTATTTTGGTCAAGTGCTTAAGTCCCGTCTGGTAGCCGAAGCGAAGCTAGACTGAACTAGAGTGAAACAAGCAATTTCTTCATAGGCCAATTGTCTGCTCGGTCAACTTGCCGGTCAACCACCCAGGACCATGCTCACGACCATGTTGGTCGCACTCGTGACCATGTCGTCCCCGACCTCAACTGTGACCCTCGCGCCCGCGATTTGCAACAATGCAAAACCTGTTTTTGTGTTTGGTTCGTATGGCACTCGACTGTCCCATTTTCTAACCCATTCATGCACCAAATGCATGTATACTCAGCATCCATTGTTTAGTGCTTAATCCATTGAAGGTAACGATCCATTTTAGTGCTCCATTAGCTCCATTATCTTCCATAAAGCTCTATTAAGCTTCCACTTTGTCTTCCACCATTTCTCCACTTACATTGCCTATATAGGGAGAGCTCAAGTCTTGAAGAAAAGGAGAGGAATTTGAGAGGAGGTGTAGAGAGAATGTTGAATTTGAGAGGAGAATATTAGAGTTGGAGAAAGAAAAGTAAGCTTTGAACAAAAGAGAGTGTTGTCTTACCAAAGTAGTGAAGCTGTCTTAAGCCTCTAGACATCTCATCTTCCATTACAAAAACCACTCGAGAAATTCATTGAAACAAAGTCCTAAAGCTTTGATAAAATAGAGAGTAGTCCTTACCAAGTTTAAGAAACGAGCTATCATGTCCTACACTTGTTCGAAGCCACCGTTATAGCTCATATTCCAAGCTTTCAAATTGAGGATTGAGAACATAATTCACAATCTTGAGAGTGATTAGAAAAAATTTTGGAAATCAAGAAGTTCATCCTCTCTTTGGAAGGTGAATTTTCAATTTCTTTCATTTTCTTGCATTTTATATATTATATTTGCTTTCTTACTTTAATTTCATATTATTTCTGTTGTAATCTAACTAGAAGTGGTTAGTTGAACCACCTATATATTCCCTATTTGTTCTTTTCTTGGTGTTGTAACAAAATAGGTTTTGCTAGGCCTAGTTGGCCGACTGGCTAATTATTTGGTCGGCCGACTAACTTCTGCTAAACAAAACAATGCAATCTTCCAGCGTTGAGCATAATGGTTTCCGGCGATCCTCGAGACGCATGGAGCTTCTATTTTATTTTCATTTTAGAGTTTTGTGTGGTTTTTATTTTGTTGTAATACTTTCTTCCCCTCTGTCATTCGGTTTGTAATATTTTATTCAAAGTGCTGTAATAATTCCCTGCCTTATTTCTTTCTATCCCGTTATTTTATTTGCTTTCCTTATTTGTAAATATGCATTATATTTTGTTTTTCATCATATCCATGCTTTGCATCCATGTTTCATGCATCTTGATTCCGTTAAATTTGCATTTACGGGTTTAATCAATTCTTATTGATTATGTGCGATACCTCATGTACTTGAGATGATTCACATGTCATATATTGGAATTCAAATCTTTTGTTGCATTTTATGGGTGAATTGCATTAGAATATTGTATATAAGATCATGCACACTTTTCTAACTTTGTTTTGTAACTGTTTGTGGGACATCAATAAATATGTAAGTTTTTACACTTTAGCATCCTGCTTTTGTGTGTTTTCCTTACTATGTTTAAGTATTCTACCATGAGGCTGTTTGCTTATTTGATATAACTCTATGAATGCCGATGGATGGAGGTTGTGTTGCTTAATTTGGAATGATGTTGATTTTCATGTTTGTGAACTCAATTTCTTTGAGTTATACATCTTCAAAACCCTTTCAAAATACATGAAATCAAATTGTTCCAAAATGAATGACATAGTCTATACTTGTATGTTTCTGATAGTAAATTTTAGGATTTATTAAATAATCAGAATATGAACATATAAAATAAATAAAACTCATAACATGGTTTAGTAGAGACCGATCTTTTGATCGAGTGTGCGGGGGTCCTTAATTAATGACCTTCCTCTCTCATACCTCAGGTTTCAGGCTAAGCATCCTTGGTTACGGTGAATAGTAGCCATGGCACAAGTCATGAATTTCCTAATTTTCTCAATATATTAGGTGGGGACTCTAAGATTTGGTGATGTAGTCCATTTCTGGCAAAGGTTTTGTAATAAACACAAATTTTCTACAAAAATTGCAAATCTGGACTCTCATCTATGTTGCAAAAGTTGCAAAGGTTTTGTCATTCGAAGATTGGCCTCTACTAAATTTCTATTTTATGATTTTAATGGTTAATTATTCACTAATTTCATTATTAGACCTAAAAACCTTTACTAACCCTAAAAACTGGATGATTTGAAAAATGAATGTCACCTAACTTAGATTTTATATATAAAATCATATTCTTTCCAAAAATGAAGATTTTATTATGAAAAATATATTTTCCAAGGATATGATTATACACATGACCTAAGCTAAGAAAAAATCATTCAAAATACCTAATTTTGCATAGAAAAACATATAGACTTGGATTACTGAAAAATATTGAAATGAACATTCATATGCTATGGAAAACAAAGAGACTTACCTGGATGCCTACTCAAGCATTTTACATGCAAAATTTGAAATTAAACATGTCCTAATCATGAAATTAAGCATACAAAATATGATCCTGGGCCCGGTTTGAGGCTAGTAGATGGTGCTTATACACAAAAAACAAATAGCAAATAAAAAGCAAGAATACAAACTATTTGCATGATAATTCAAACTGGGGCTAATACATGATTTCTACATGATTAAATGATCCTAAACATGTTGTTTTATTGAAAATAACGGAATTATAGTTAAAAGGGCGAAAAAAGGTGAATAAATATGCAAACTACATGACGTATTGATAAACTAAAGCCCTAAGCATGATTTACTACCGAAAACCAGCAAAGAAAAAGGATTGAAATGATCGAAAGAGAAGGTTTTACTTGCTGGTTTTCAAGAACCATAGAGCACGAAAAGAGAAGTCAAGAAAACAAGGATTTCATTGCATGTAGGCCTCCCTCAAGCTCAAGTTCTAAGTTTTGTTCAAGTCACCAAGTCCTTAGGAGGTTATAGTTGTTGTTTAGGTGGTAATTTTCAAAGTTAGGGTGGAGGGAGAGGATGTCTTTCTCTCAAGCTCTCTAATACTCTAAAAAGGTTCACGATTTTGTAATCTCTTGAAAGAGGAGAGGGGAGGAGTGCCCAAATTATTTAAAAACATAACAATATTCACCATGATAGATATATTTATATCTATAATAACAAGCAGTGATTTCAAGATTAGTCTGAAAGGTTCACTTTGTCATTGAACTGCAACTTGAGAATTACAAATTACATGATAAGTTTTCAAAGTACAAAAACCCAGAGAAAATCATAATAAATGCTCTATGGGTATACAATTTTTAAGACAAGGCCTTTATAACACAAAAGGACTCATGGTCCCAAAACTAAACAAAACTCCAACAAAAAATTGGTCCCCTTCTACATCAATGGGGTGATTGTTGCTCACTAAGTCTTGAAATTTGTTAGATAGGAATGAGCAATTGCCTAGTAAAGAATGTATTTAACCAAGTATATAAACATTTGGTTTAAACTATGCATAACTCATGAACCTTACTCATGAACACTAGTCCCACAATTTCATATCCCAATGCATGTTGTTCCAATTAATTCTTGTATTTCTCCATCCTCACAGAGATGGCTAGTGGGCACGTCAACCTTCCACATTCATCGTCCTCACACTATCGATATAAGGACACCTAAAGCATTCCCACATTTATCATCCTCGCACAATCTGGGCAAGTGGGCACCTCAATTTCCCCGCGTGGGTAATACCATACCACACATCAAACAATTACCCAAAACTCTAATTTTTTCTTAACAAATTCCAAATTCACCAATTCATTTCCATTTATTCATCAACCAAGACAAATGAACAATGATTAGGGTTTCATAAGCAATTGGGGCATTTCCTTCTATTCTTTCTTATTCCATGATTCATTGTGTATACATTATTCATTAAGAGATAGCATTTGTTTCCAAAATTTTAAGGCAAGAACCCTCCATAAACATTAATGCCCATATACCAATCACCCATCCCACATCACACACATGCCAAGAAATTAACACATAATCAAACCAAAACATAGATATACAAGGTTAAAGATATTTCTACCTTAAGATTGTGCGTGAAGAGATAAAGACCCAACAAATGAACTTTTGAGATATCACAATCCAATTGGTTCAAAATGTAGCCCTCAACAAGATCAACACTTTTGATAAAGGAACAAGGATGGGTTCTTCCTATAAATAAATGAAATCTAGTGTTTTGGTATTAGGGTTTTCGAAATGGAGGAGTGAGAAGAAGAAAAGATTGAAAGAGTGAGAGAAATGAGTCGAAAAGTGAGTTTTAAAATATCTGACCCCGAACAGACCGCTTGAGCGAACGTTCCATCTCCTGAGTGATGAAGAGATTCGAACATACCATTCGAGCCAACGCTTCATCGCTTGAGCAATAAACACAAAGTCCCAAAAGTTTTTCAATTCTATAGTGAAATCACTAGAAGCCTCACATCTTAGCTCGAGCGACCACTTTACCGCTCAAGTAGTCTCGCCTGCAAACCTTAAAAAGGGGAAAAAAAAAAAGAAGATTATACATCATTAAATAAATCTGGATATTTCTCATGGACCTCGGCTTCTCGTTTCCAAGTAGCCTTTTCTACCCCATGACGATACTATAACACTTTGACTAAATGAATGGTTTTGTCCCTCAAAACTTGTTCTCTGGAATCTAAGATCTTTATCGATCTCTCCTTATAAGAGGCGTTCTCATCCACCTCAAGATTCGTCCAATTTGGGACATGGGAAAGGTCGGGTTCATACTTGCGAAGCATGGAAACATAGAATACATTGTGTATACCAGAAAATGGTCATGGTAAGGTAAGGTGATAGGCCACTTCTCCCACTCGTTCTATGAGTCAGAAGGACCAATGGATCTAGGAGACAATTTCCCACTTTCACCAAATCTCATCAAACCCCTCCTAGGTGATATCTTCAAGAACACATGATCACCAACTTCAAAAGATAGAGGTCTCCTTCGGTCAACATAACTCTTCTGTTGGCTTTGAGTTGTAATCAACCTTTTCCGTATGATAGTCGTTTTCTCAATGGTCTAACGACTAACTCGGATCCAAGCATGGGTGAGTCCTTCACCTCGGTCCAACGCACTGGTGATCTATACAGATGCCCATATAGGGCTTCAAAAGGTGCCATCTCAATGCTAGCTTGGTAACTATTATTGTAATCAAACTCCGCTAGAGGCAAATGCCTCTCCCAAGAACCCTTGAAGTCTAATACACTAGCCCTCAACATAACTTCTAGAATTTGGATAGTGTGCTTCGACTGCCTGTCAGTTTAAGGGTGATAAGCGGTGCTAAAATTTAATTTAGTACCTATAACACTTTGTAAGCTCTGCCACAGCCGAGCTATAAAACGAGAGTCACTATCTGAGACAATACTTACTGGAACCCCGTAAAGTCGGACAATCTCTATAAAATAAAGCTCTGCTAAGTAAGCAACCAAATCCCCTCATATTCATAGCAAGAAAATGAGCAAACTTAGTTAGTCAATCAATGATGACCCAAGTCGCATCATTACACTTCTGTGTTCTAGGAAGACCTAAAACAAAGTCCATTGTGATGTGCTCCTACTTTCAACCAACTACTGTAAGGGTTGTAACAACCTAGTTGGCTTTTGGTGTTCTACTTTAACTTGTTGACATGTTAGACATTTAGATACAAACAAGGCTACATTGCGCTTCATACCCCTCAACCAAAATTAATGACTGAGGTTATGGTACATTTTTGTGCCTTCTTGATGCACCGCAAGGTGAGAATGGTGGTATTCTCGAAGCACTTCGTCTCTATACGATTCTGGCACAAAAAGGTCGTCTATGCAACGAACACTTGTATCAGAATGCACTCTCAAACCCTTTTCCTCTTTCCCTTTGGAGATTTTCTCTCCGATTAGAATGCACTCTCAAACCCTCTTTCCTCTTTCCCTTTGGAAGATAAATGGATATTTTGCTATTTTTATTTTAGGATAAAAATGTAATTAAATATTTTTTTCATCAAGTGTATGGAGTGAGAGAACTTTGTGTGTGAAATAGAATTTCCCGTGCTTGGTTTAAAATTTAATGTGTAAGGATTTCTCAATCCTTGTCGGCATGTTAAAAATTACTTTTTTGACCACCAAAAGCCAAGAAAAACTGAACAATTATAAACAAATAGATTTGATTGACATTGGGGAAGATTAGAGCAAGCAAGAAAACATTTTTCTTATCACTACAAAAAATCAAGATTTTAGAGATCAAAATTTAGGGACAATTATTTTTTAGGGACTAAATATTTTTATCGCGAAAAGTATTGTCATTATATTTTTAGCAACGAAAATTGAACATTAGTGATGAATTATTATCTTTTGAAATCAAATTTTTTGTCTCAAAAAATAAATCGTTTTGAGACCAAATTATTTTTGTCACACCCCAAATTCGGGTATGACCAGCCGTGGCCCATAGGACCTTAGCCCAAGGCACACGTAAGCCTAAATATGAACCATAATCACATTGAACAACTATACAAAAGTTCAGTAATAAATAACCAAACTCAATCCAGTGACATACCACAAGTATAAACGAAAAAACCAACCGTAATCAATACCATCCAAACATATGGGATATAAACAGTCCACATATCAAAATAATCCTAAATGAACCTCAATAAAAATAAAAATAAAAATAAATATGCACAAACTTGACATAACAATCTAAAACAAAATAAATGAATGTCCTAGAGGTCCATCTAATCGAGTCCCCGCTATGCCATGAGTCCACTCTAAGTCCTTCTAACACCTGGAAATGATAAACAACTAAGTCAGCTGATAGCTCAGTGAGTAGCAATATGGATAGTAAGTACAATTTTGAAAACATGGTTCAATTCCAAAATAAGATATATCACAAAAACTAGATTGGCATACAGTTTGGTAAAGAGAATCTGTTTCAAAAAGAAGGTTCCACAATTCAACAGTTAAAATACTCATGTCTCTCAAGTACATGATAAATGACATTATTCACTTAAAACAGATTACAACATGAACATCAATAATTTTCTGGCTACCAAGAATCACAAGTAACATGCCACACAGTTCTCATGGCAATAAGCCCCATTGGATTCAATACCGAACTAAGAGTCATCCTTAGGGTGGCAACCCAGGCCTTTTCTCTAAGACGATCCGATTGAAAGTCACCTAGCTTAACCTAGGTCTTTTCTTTACAATCGTTGAGCACTAGAGTCATCACGGCCCAACCTGGATCTATTCCCTAGTAGCCAGAGTCACCACACACAGTGGAATAATTTCCTTTGACTAAAATATACAGATGGTCCCAATAATCAATACACATCAGTTTTGCAAAATATAATAGTTCACCATTATAAACATGAGACCAAAACAAATAGTTTCCAGTATGCAAAGTTCACACATGTTTCAGAAATAATTTGATTCCATTGATAATATAATAATTTATCAAAACAGTTTAGTCCTGAAACAACAATTAAATTTTTCAACAGTTTAGGGTAGGGGAACATTTATAAAAATATGTAGCATGAAACTACTTACTTGAAAACAAAATAGTATAATCCTCGAATAGAGTATGAAAGTCCAACTAGTGTCCTGAACCAAGTATGAAGACTACACGTCACTACTAATTCAAACATACTAAATAATAAGAACTAAGTAACCTCAAACTAAAGCGCACTAACACAACTCAACCCGACTCACTGTTACTCTTAAATAATACCTAAGTTCATGTTCTTCAAGGTCTAAAATTACCCAAGACATGGCTTCAGATCGAAACTTAATTAAAAGTAACTTTAAGATAAAATAGAGTTTTAAACAAGCTTTCCCAATCTATTCGCTAACTTTGAAAATTACAAAACCCACTCTACGCTGTTCGAAAATTTTCAAAACTCTCCAGATATCAACTAATATGTCCTAAACTTCAAACCCAATTGGTTTTACTTGATTTTCTTATCAAAATAATTATTTACAATTAAGTACACCCAAACAGGTTGTTTTCTGCAGCACTTTAAAGAAATTAATGGTTCTCTTAGTGTACATGAGAAATCAACGCAAGGCCAAAAATGTAAGAAACCAGATTCATCACCTGTTCTAATGACACTGATTTGATAATTTTCGAATTTATACCCACAGAGAACAATACTTCCAAAGTTACTGTTTTAAACTAGTTTTCTGGATAGATTTGAACGCACCAGTTAATATAGGTATTGACTCCCAAAATTTTATGAGAAAATTCTGATATACAATTCAATATGTAATTAATGTACTGTAAAAATTTCAATTCAAAATTCATTCGTTTGATATGGTTTCTTGATTTTTAAAGTTTGTGATTCTGTGTCGAATTTTTGAATTAAGAATTACACCCATTCTTTATATATGAATTTAACTCCTCAGATTTCTTAACAGTATATATATAGAGAGAGAGACACAAAATACATACACCTACAACCTCTCCATCAATGAATTAAATAACAATAGAATAAGGATAAAAAATAAAGAAAGAAGAGAAAAAAACCTAAGAAGCCACAAGGCACAACACAAACAAAGCTCTCCTTCTTGGCTACAACAATAATCTTGATGATTGAATCACCCCTCACTTTCCTTCATAACCCACGGCTGCTAGGGCTGCTAGTGTTGTGAAAAACAATTATAACAAGAGTTAGGGTTTTTCTTATCCTTATATACATAACCACCAATCCACTTAGTATTATCATCTATTATTATTATTATTATTATTATTATTATTATTATTAATGAATCTTGCCTCTAAATTAGAGATTTCCGCCATAAATTTATTTTAGGTTTAAAAATTAATTAAAAGACCCCCCAATAATATTTAATTTGCACTTTAAGATTCACCATCAAAATATTTGAGATTGTAAAATTATTATTATTTGATTATTTACTTTATTTTTATATTCGGGTTCTCACAATTTTGTCCCTAAAAGTGTATTTATTAATGATATTTTCAAAATTTTGTTGCTAAAAGTCTTATTTTTAACTTTTCGGGATGACCTTTTAGCGACTATCCTTATGACGATAAAAATTGGTTCCTAAATGTTTTTTGCAACAACATTTTCATTTTTAGAAACTAAAAAATTTAATTTCTAAAACTCTTATATGTTGTAATGTATGTTTATCTTAAGTTTTTCCTCTTATATAGTGCATTTTTTTTTACCGGCAAAAAAGTAATATTTTATTAATACTAATAAAACATTACATATAGGGGAACAGTTGGCTAGAAGCCGCCTGACAAGAGAAAAAGAAAAAAACTCAAAACACTAACATCAACAACAACAAAAGATTTAGATCATTGAGAGACCAAACAAAACAAAAGATTTAGATCTTTTTACTTGTAGGAGTTGAAAATATTGTTGCATAGTCGGGTTTATCTTTGTTTTTCAGATATTGTTTTGAGAAGGTTCATACATATATATTAATTTTTATAAGATATCATTACCAACCTGATTCATTATAGTATGACATATACAATCTAGCTATAGGAATCTATTCATTGTGTTAAGATTTCTATTTTGATTTGTGAGGAATATTAATAGGACTTCCAATATCATTATTGTTTAAATAGGAGGAGGATTCAACCTAGCTAAAGTTTTAATTATAGAGATTTATAACTTGATTATCAATTGATACTTAATTATTACATATTCCTTCTTAAAGTAATATGCAGATTAAACATGGATACCTACTACCTAGGACATTAATTTATTTTTATAACTAATTATATTTCTGTCAATCGATAGGAAAACGTTTACAAATATGAAGAGAATTAGATAACTATAGTCCAACAACTATGCAAACCCAAACAATCAACAAACAAGTCCCACAATGTGAAAGAAATAGACAACACAGCAAAACCTAACAAGCAACTCAAAAAAACCCCATAATAAGGAAGAAATTATTAATTTTTATATGTAATAAGGATTGACTCCTGACCACTTCAATAAAAGTACATAAGGTGACCATATGTTAGCAGAATTTATAAGTTCACTTTTTGGATTAAAGCTTAAAATAGTTGTTGTTGGGCATTTGGAAAACTTTTTGGATTCAACTTAATTAGGTTTTTGAGGAAAAAAGCAAAGTTAAAAGCTACCGAGAAGGAAAATGTTTGGATTAAAATTCAACTTTTACGTGTTGGACCAAAAAAAAAAAAAAAAAACACACACACACACATAAGTGCTTTTCTGGATTATCTCTTACAAAAATTTTTATGGTATTTTGATATTTACCCATCAAAAAGCTACTTGACAATTATTCATCAAACATGTTTAATTTTTTCACAATTTAAACAAAAAAAAATTCACCAAACAATTTTACAATTCTTTCAAATTTTTTTAAGACAAATTTACAAAGTAATATTTGAAAAGGCTATTTAAATAAAGCCACCGGTGTTAGAATCATTCAAATAGAAAGTATTTTAGTAAATATATATTTAAACTCAGAAAAAATTAAATTAAGAAATTCCAAACTTCTATGAATTGTGACTATGCAAGCATAGTAAACTTGTGGAACATTTTTATATATTTATTTCGAGTGCTTATTTCCCAAAAAAATAAAAAAATGTGGAACAATTCATATGAAAATGACAAGAAGAAGTCAAATTGCAGAATCACATGATGCATATTAACGTTTTGATTGGAACAATTCACAAACACGGAGAACACTGAACACTGCAGCCGGTCCTACTTTGTGACAATGGGATATTTTGGAAAGTGAGTTAAAAGTCACTTCTCAACTTTTAACACATTTTATTCTCTCACAAAAAAGTCTTAAAAAGTCTAAAAGTAACTTTTAACCATTTTTTCAAAACGCACCAATGTTTTAGTGACTAAAGTTTTCACAAACAATTAATTCAATGTAATGAAGTAAGATTTTGCAGATTGTAACTAAGCATCTTTTTATTAGTTGACATTTGAAGTGGTGGGCTATCTTAATTTCCTTGAAAGAGATTTAATGGTGACTGTTGAATGCAATAGCTTAGTTACTTATTTATTTAAAGCATCTCTTAATTAAGAACTGGCCAAAAAAAAAAAAAAAAAATGGGAAAAGAAAAAAATATATACTTAAAGCATCTCCTAAGAACTGGCCAAAAGAAAAGAAAAAGATTAGACCATGAGTTCAACTGAATTTCAATATCACCATTTTATTTGTCAACCATGTTACATTATTATTATTATTATTATTATTATTATTATTATTATTATTATTTGTGGTACAAGTGTTTCAACAAATACTACTAGTTATCAAAATCATCCAATTTATTGGATTTCAGTTTTAGCACTAGCAACCACTTGAAGGAGACACTCTCGTGATTTGATTAATGACATGGAGTTTGGTAATTTGATTTGTTAAATTGTGCGTAAATTGGTACCAACATTCGATTATAAAAAAATAAAATAAAATAAAAAACACCTTGTTTAGTTAGGTATTAAAAAAAAAAAAACACTTTTCAAAAAATCCTGCTCTATTTGTTTTTCCTGTTTTTTGTTTTTATTGAATTTTTAAAATATTTTATGTAATTTTTTTTACTTTTTAGATATAGCTAACTTAAATATACCTAAAAAGTAAAAAAATTGTGGAAAAAACCTTTTAAAAATTCACTAAATACCAAAAATACAAAAAAAAAACAAAAAACAAAAATTTAGTACATTTTTTAATTGTTTAAAATATTTTTTCACAAATTTTTTACTTTTTAGATATATCTAAGTAAGGTGCATCTAAAAAAGTAAAAAAAAAAATATTTAAAATTTTAAAAATATTCACTAAAAAAAAAAACACGAAAACCAAAAAACTCAATTTTCAAAAAATTTAATCCAAAAAACTCAAACTAAACAATTAAAGTTTTATTACAAAAAAAAAATCATTTGAGCATTTATTACAAAAAAAATTAAAGTTTTAGAAATTAAAATTTAGAGATAAAATTATTTTTTAGGGACCAAATAATTTTGTTGCGAAAATTGTCATTATTATATTTTTAGTAACAAAAATTGGACATTAGTGATAAATTTTTTTTGTCTCAAAAAATAAACCATTTGAGACCTAATTATTTTGTTTTTAAAAGTCTATTTATTAGTGACATTTTCAAAATTTTAATGCTAAATGCCTTATTTTTTACTTTTCGGTTCCACCTTTTAGTGACTATCCTCATGACAATTGAAATTGATCCCAAAATGTCTTTTGCAACAAAATTTTTACTTTTAGAGATCAAAACATTTGGTCTCTAAAACTCTATGTTGTAGTGATTTCTTCTCTAAGTGATGAAAAAGGAGACAACTCATATAATTTTTTTTTTTATCAACAAAAAAAACTTTATTGATGAAAATAATGAGGTATAATTTAATGATATAATGAGGTATCTATTTCCCCCGCCGGGGGGGCATTTAAATGGACACCTTAGCTAAGAATGTGTGTCATTTTTTAATTACAATTTTAAAATCAATGGGAAAGCAATATATGTCTTTATTGGGATGTGAGTTGGTTTTTTAACTATTTTAGTCTAGAAATAAAAGGTCTTATTTGAGATAAATTTTTTGACTTTTTTTATTTTTGTGAGAAAAAAAAAATAAAATGATTATAGTGTGAATGTAACATTTTGTTCTATTTGGCTAAATAGTTAATTTTGTCTTATATGACTAAATTAACCCAAATCAGCATGCTAAATTATACCTATCATCTGTGTGAGAGTGAGTCTGTTTTTAACGCAAACAGCGATCTAGATCTAGAAAAAGTGATATGAAAAGTAGTAAAAAATAAAATAAAATGTGTGAATTACATTCATTTGTAATATGAAAATTATACTAAATTTGAATATATATACAATATACATTATTTTGTAAGAATAATAATTTTATTAAGTACTTTTGTTTAAGCTATGTAATGTTGTCCCGTTTTTCTTTTTTTAATCTTTTTTTGAACTGGTAAAAAAAGGGGGTGCTTTTTAGTGGCATCATTGCACACCCTAAGCTCCAGTCCAGGTGACCAAATTTACCTAACTCAAAAGAAATGACTTACCACTAAAATAAGTCGGAATGCACCAACCGTCAACACATATGATATAACAAATTAATTTCACCAAATAAATGAGTTACTAATAGTACCCTCCAAAAATCTAGTGCTGCTCACCTTTATAGAAAGCCAATGTATTTTCACGCCACCATCACCCGCGGTGGGATGTAATGTTGTCCTGTGAGGAGAATGTTCGGTAGCGGAGTTGGCGACAGGGAGTTTTGGATTGTTCTTATCCTAAACTTGCAAAGCATGCCTATTCATCGTACCTTACCCTATGACTTGTCCTTTGTCTATGTTCTCTATAACATGCATAGTTTTCTAGCCCATATATATATATATATATATTAGGTTAGTCCAAAAAAGAAGTTGTAAGTTAAAAAAACCTAATTATCATTACCCACAAATTTAAGTCATCTAATATAAGATAGAGAGTAGTTCATGATTTCAAGTAGAATATTACAGTGGTTGGCTAATTATGTGTTTAAAGAATGCAATAATACTACTCATTCAGTAAGGTGGGGAGTCTCAAATACCACTTCCCTCAAAAGGTTTCTTTCTTAACCCAAAAGTTCATGTAATCATTCATTTAAACTACCTTGCCTTCTACAATAATTGTAGGACAATAATTATTAATCATCTACCAAACGTACGTCTATCAATTTCATTTATTTTTGGTTATAAGGAAATAGAAATAGGTATAATTTGAAGATGGTTATTATTAATTATCAAAAATGGATGGGTTAACTTATTAGTCAACAACCCACTAAGTGGATTAGAATTTGTTTTCTGTTAGCATAACATCAATCTGACTAGTCCGTTCATTTTATTGAATTCTTTGTTTGGCAATGTTGGTGGTGGTGGAGGATTTTTTGCTTACTTTTTTTTTAGCGAAACTCAACGGGTATTATGTCCAACTGTTTAGACTCAATTTTAAATAGATTTTTAAGACTTAACTCATTTGTGACTCGATGTTGCATTTGGATAGGTTAAACAAGTTTTAAACGGGTGAAATTAGACAAATTCACTATATTAGTTTAAGTTAATATTTTAGTTTAAAAGTTAAAAAATTACTAAAAAAAATTAAAATGTCACAACTTATACCAAAAAGTCAAAAAAAAAAATTTCTCTCTAGGTTTTTAAACATCTTTTTGTAAAAAATGAAAAAATCATTCTAAACATACTAATTTTTTTTACCTTATCTTTTAGTCAAAAAATTAAAAATTATTAAAATAATAAGTTCCCAAATGAGGCATTAGGAGCAAAAGAAAAAGGAACGAAAAGTGAGTTATAAAACACAAATTAATAAATGAAAAGGAGCTCTCTCAGTGCAGGAGACCAGATAGGAGCACAAAGGTATGGTCTTTGTCATATTGCATTTCTTCCCATATATACATGACTGTTCCTAGTAGAATATATCTTCACTCTAACGCTTGTTTTATTTGTGGTGGTCACCAACACATAGTTCCATTATTTATAGAGATCTAAATCCAAAAAAAAAAAAAAAAAAAAAGTTTCATGAGAGTAGTGGTACATCCACAAGCCAAGCAATTCATATTAAATGCATATACATCTATCAATCAATACCCATAGTAAAATATGTTAGCTCACTCTCCTTGATTTTATATATTCTTGATCATGATTTTGATTTTGATTGGATTTTTTACAGCAATTAAGCGATTCTGTGACAACACAGATTCCACTGCTCATCTTATTTGGCTAGGTGGAAGCCTCATTAGTATCCACTTTCTGAGTTCTCTTAGCCTTAAAAGTCATCTGTTACTCATCAATTTGCCTCTCTTCTTCAGTAATCTTGAGAAGATAATAATACTTAGTGATTGAGCTGAGCCTCTACTGTTGTAATTGTGCTCATGTACATGTGCCCAAATGTAGTCCTAATATCAAAGTGAGAAATGCAATATGGTTCAAAGCATCATGCTCAGGTTTGCCCCTCTCAGTAAATGACATTATGTTTAATCTACATCAGCTTAGATTTTGCTATGGGAGATATCTGTTAATTTATAATTCTGCGTTGGTCTAGGGTGGACTGCTCCTGGGGCCTGTTGATATCTGTTAATTTGGGTCTGGGGTGGACTGCTGCTGGGTGAGTAATGTTATGCTGTCTATTCTATTTTCTGCTCTGTTTGCTGCTGATATCTGTTAATTTGGGTCTGGGGTGGACTGCCTGCAGAGTGTCTTTGCCACTGTTATGCTGTCTGTTCTGTTGTTTCTTAAGGTATCTCAACCCAATTTTAATGATCTGTGTGGATTGGTTACTGGTTGGGGGAAGTTCATTGCTGGTTACTGCTGTGCTTGCTACTCATCTGCTTATGTTGCTTCAAAAGGGTGTCTTGTGATGGATGTTTTGTGCTGGTGTTTTCCCTGTTTGCTCTATATGTTGGTTACTCACCAACTTCAAGCTTTGAGGTAGTGCTAGTAGATGATTTGGTGGGTTTTTTGGTGCCAACCTGGTTGGGATCATGAGGTTCCACTGTGATGCTTTTTGCACCTTCCTCTTTATTAACGTAATCTTCACACTTCGTATGTTTTCCATCAATAAAATTTTTTTGCTGATCAAAAAATATGAGAATTGTTAATGATCCAATTCAGTGAATTACTAGAACTAGTTGAGGTATGTCCAGCTAATTATACTCTTGTGTAGTTGTAGAAAATGCATTTCTTATTATTAATCTTGAAAGTACATACAAGCTGTATTTATAGAAGGTAAACTATTGCTGATCTAAGTAGATAACTAACTCCTAACAGTGTAACTAACTCCTAACTGATTACATGACATCACAGATAAAGCTCTGTTCTGAACTGCTGAAGAATCCATATCAGAAGCTGTTGCTGAAGTTGAAGCCGTGGCTGCTGCTGAAGCTAAAGTTGTGGCTATTGCTTCTGCATGAGAATCCTTATCACCCTCGTGCAAGCTGATGGGAGAGGGAGAGACCAGAAGCTTGGCTTGAAGGTAGTGAAATCGTGACACTGAGAGAGGCTTTGAGAAGATGTCAGCAATCTGATCAAGAGAAGGAATGTATTTGAGAAGTAGCTGTTTGGTAGCAATCTTTTCACGAATGAAGTGACAATCCACTTCAATGTGTTTAGACCGAGTGTGAAACACGGGATTGGAAGCCAAGGCAATAGCAGACAGGTTGTCACACCAAAGGAGAGGAGGAATAGGAGAATGAAGCTAAAGTTCACGGAGTAACATGGTTAACCAAGTAAGCTCAGCTATGGTGTGGGCGAGAGAGCGATATTCAGCTTCGGTTGAGGATCTTGAGACAGTTGGTTGCTTTTTAGCAGACCAAGAAATAAGGTTGGACCCAAGATACACACAGTAGCCTGAAGAACTACGACGATCGAGAGCATCACCAGCCCAGTTCGAGTCAGAGAAGACCTGAAGTTCAAAAGAACTAGGACTGAAAGTAAGTCCATGAGCTAAAGTCCCTTTGACAAATCTTAACAGTCGCTTGACAGTAGCAAAATGAGCATTAGTGGGAGCATGCATGTGTTGTCAAGCTTGGTTAACAGAGAAAGATAAGTCAGGCCGGGTGATCGTAAGGTACTGAAGTGCACCAACACTGCGATAAAGCTCTGGTTGATGAAATGAAAGAGCAGAATCTGCACCAAGAGAAGGTTTAACTAACATAGGGGAATTGCAGGGCTGGCAAGTGGTCATACCAGCTTTAATGAGGATATCAGAAGCATATTTGTGTTGAGATAAGAAATAGGAATCACCAGAAGCTTGTATAGATATACCCAAGAAATAGGAAATATCCCCGAGCTCCTTCATGGCAAAGGCAGTATGCATTTGAGCAAGAAGCGATTGAATATGAGAAGAGCTGTTTCCAGTAACCAAAATGTCATCAACATATACAAGAAAAAGAGTAACAGTTGAAGAAATCCTTTGCATGAATAAGGAATTGTCACACTGACTATTAATAAAACCTTGCGATAGTAAAAAGCAGGAGAAGGTAGAATACCAGGCGCGAGGAGCCTGCTTTAAACCATAGAGAGCCTTCTTTAAAAGACATACATGAGTGGGATGAGATGGACTAGTGAAGCCGGGAGGCTGTGTCATGTAAACTTCCTCTTCCAATGTACCATGCAGAAAGGCATTACTAATGTCAAGTTGTTTAAGAGGCCAGTGATAATGCAGAGCCACACACAATAAAATGCGAATAGTAGGTTGTTTGGCAACGGGGCTAAAAGTTTCAGTATAATCAATCCCTTCTTGTTGGAGAAACCCTTTTGCAACCAAACGAGCTTTATAACGAGCAATAGAACCATCAGAATTGCGCTTAATACGGAATACCCATTTGCAGCCGATAACAGACTTAGAAGCAGGCAAAGCAACCAAAGACCAAGTACCTTGAGCAAAAAGAGCATTATATTCATCCAACATGGCAGTGTGACAAACAGGAGAGGTGAGAGCTTGCTGATAGGCAGATGGCTCAATGTCAGAAAAGGAGGAAGAAGAAGCCAAGAAGACTTCAGGATGCGCTTTAGAACGAGTAATCATAGAATGAGAATTAGTAGAAGGAGGAGGTAGAGGGTAAATCAACAAAAATAGAAGAAATAGGAGTAGAAGTGGGAGTAAAAGAAGAGAGAGGACCTGATGGTAGAGAAGAAGAAATATACGGAGGAGGTAGTGCAGACTGGACAGATTGAGAGAAGGCAGAGGACTGCAGAGGTGCAGACTGGACATATTTAAGACAGGCAGTGGACTGCATAGGCACAGTTGAAGCTGTGGCTGTGGACTGCAGAGGCACAGTGGACTGCACGGGCACTGCTGTTGAAGAAGGTAAAGATGAAGAAGAGGAAGGAGATATGGGAGCTGGTGGCAGTGAACTAACAGAAACAGAGGGATGATCCATAGTTGGAGAAGGAGAAGGAGAAGGAGACCAGAAAAAGGATTGAAGCATAGACAAGGTCTGAGAAGTAGGAGGAGAAATACTAGCAAAAGGAAAAATATTTTCATGGAAGAGGACATGAAGAGACAGATAAACCTTACCAGAGGAAGGATCAAGACACCTATATCCTTTGTAAGAAGGATGATAACCAAGAAAAAAACACAAAGTAGATTTAGGTTGAAGTTTATGAGAAGTGTGTGGCTTAAGCCAAGGAAAACATTGACATCCAAACACACGCATAAAAGAGTAATCAGGTGCTTTGTGAAACAATAATTCATAAGGAGAAGAATGAGGAGCCTTAGACTTAGGCATGGGATTAATTAGATAAGTGGCTGCAGAAATGGCATCAAACCAATATTTAATAGGAATAGAAGAATGGTGAAGCAGTGCAATAGCAGTCTCAGTGATGTGTCTATGTTTTCTCTCAGAGACTCCATTCTGAGGAGGTGTATAGGGACAAGAAATTTGGTGAAGAATACCATGAGAATTGAAAAATTTAGTCATAGAGGAATTAACAAACTCAGTACCCCCATCCGTACGAAAAATTTGCAAGTGAGTGGAAAATTGAGTACCAACATATGCTGTGAATTCTACAAATTTATCAAATACTTCACTTTTGTAACACAACGGATAAAGCCAAGTAAATTTGCTATATTCATCAACAAAGAGTACATAGTATTTATAACCGGAAAGAGAAAGGGAAAAAGGTCCCCATACATCACTGTGAATGAGAGAAAATGGTTTTTGAACAGTAGAGTTAGACAATTTGAAAGGTAATCTATGACTCTTTGCTACACAACAATGAACACACGTAAAATCATCATTCTTGGTTTTATTACAAGTGGAAGAAAGAAGGTGTTTGAGCTTATTAAACTTGAGAGATGATGGATGCCCCAATCTCTTGTGCCAAACAGTGGCAAACACTTTATTAGTAGTTGAACTGCGGAATGCATTATGAGACTGAAATTGAGAAGGTGGAATAGCAGCAGAGAAAGGCTTGGGCTTGGATGTATGAAAGTGATATAAACCATGTGAATTAAGGTCCTTGTGTAGGATGTCCTTGGTGTGCTTGTCCTGAACAATGAAGGAAGAATCATCAAAAGTGATTGTACAATTATTATCTTTAGCAAGTTTGTGCACAGACACAAGATTGGAAGCAATAGGAGTGTGCAAGACTTTGTTGAGTTTAAAAGTATGATGTGGAGTAGGTAACAGACCCTTACCAGTATTAAGAATAGGGATAGAATTACCATTACCAACAGTGATGTGATCAGTGCCTTGGTATGGTATACAAGCTGTATTTATAGAAGGTAAACTATTGCTGATCTAAGCAGATAACTAACTCCTAACAGTGTAACTAACTCCTAACAATTAGCTAACCAATTCCTAACTGATTACATGACATTACAGATAAAGCTCTGTTCTGAACTGCTGAAGAATCCATATCAGAAACTGTTGCTGAAGTTGAAGTTGTGGCTGCTGCTGAAGCTAAAGCTGTGGCTGTTGCTTCTGCATGAGAATCCTTATCAGTACTCCCAATTGAGAAACCAAAGTTTTAATCTTGTCAAAAGAAAATATTTTTTGTTTGGACAAATTACATTGGTGATCCTTATATTTTACTCTGTGATATTTTGGTCTATTCATTTTCAACTGGGTCAATTTTGACCCTTAATTTTTGATTTCATGTCAATTTGGTCTAATTGATAATATCGTTAGTGTTTTTTATGAAAAATTATTACTAAATTTGTTGAGGACAACTCACTAAGTTGAGTAAGGTTATATATTTGTCCTTAAAAATATGGCATATGAAAAAATGCTAAGAGTTTTAATCAATTGGACCAAATTGAGACAAAATCATAAATTTTGAGTCAAAATTGAGCCAATTGAAATTATATGGACTAAAATGACAAAAGAACCAAAATATAGAGACTACTATAGTAATCTGCTCTTTTTGTTTTCATTACGTATCTCTTTCTTGATTTCATTATTTTCTTATTATTATCGACTCTTTCTTATGTTGATATTATATTATTGTTAATATAATTCTCATGATATTTATAAATAATCTCCTTTCACTTGGAAAAAAATAAAAAAATAAAAAATTTATACACTTGGTTTATTTTCTATCTAAGTTATTGAGAGGTTGAGTTTGACTCCACCTGAAGTTAAATGACTTTGTAATTGTTATAAGTGTTAAATTTGGTTATATGCCCGTAATTTTAGTCAAAATAGTGCTTATAATATATATATATATATATATATATATATTATCTTGACATCAATGAAGGTTGATTAGTGAGTAACATGATTAGAAAGTTAGGCTTAGTTTGGGGAGACTAAATAAGTGTACTTTTTGACTTTTTATGAAATATGGGTTGGGTTTGGGTTGGGTTTGAAGTGATGTGTTAGAGATGTGATGTGACTTAAATAAGATGATGTGACTTAAATAGGATAGTGACTTTTTGACTTTTTGTCTTTTTTGCCTCATGCCAAACTTGGCCTTAGGTTGTGTTTGGTAGAGTTTTGTAATTATGATTTGAGAGTATAAGTTGTATTTTGAGTTTGTGGGGTTTGGAATTATGATTTGAATGTGAAAAATTTATTTGGTAAAGAGTTTTGAAAATAATTTTGAAAGGAGTTTTGCTTTGAGTGATGAATTGTTGATGTGACATTTGATATTTGATATAAAAATTTACAATTCATAACTAAACATACAACTCAAAATTATTTTAAAGCACATAAAAAAATTTAAAATTTTCAGAAAATATTTTTTTCGATTATATAAAAATTAACATATCAATTGCAAAAAAAAAAATTAATAATAATAATAATTATTCGCTATTCCGGTCAACCGGCCGGATGACCGATTAGGCAAAATTTGCAAAAAAAAAAAAAAAATCTGAAAAGCGCGCATGAGACAGAGCTCTCTGCAGAGTTTTGGAAACGTGATTCCAAAACTCTTACCAAACATCATATTTACATGTAGGTGTGGAATCACGTTTACAAAACACAACCAAACGGAATTTCTTGAGCTCTCAAATGAAGTTCTCTCTTATATATGGTATCCCTAAAATGCTTATAATTTTTAGTTTTTTTTTAATGGTTGAAAAAAGGCGCTAGTATATGGAATACTTATTTCAATATTGAAATTCCTGGTTTTTACTTAAAATGCCTTGTGAGGTTTGCCATGCATGTGGTGTTGTAGGCCATGTTCTTAAGCCTTGGGTTAGGGTGGTCACTCTTTTTATTTCCTATTAAGATTAATGAAAGTTGTTGAGAATATTTAAAGAGAGAAAGTTTGGGGGTGTTGTAGGCCATGTTCTTAAACCTTGGGTTAGGGTGGTCACTCTTATTATTTCCTATTAAGATTAATGAAAGTTGTTGAGAATATTTAAAGAGAGAGAGTTTTTTTTTGGGGGGGGGGGGGGGGGTTAGTGGTTGTTGTTTAGATGTAGGTATCCCCTATATACAAAATGAATTCTTTGGAAAAGGATGCTTCTATCTAAAATCCCTAATTTTCCAACTTTAGGTAACACAAAATCTTGGACACTATTGCCTTTTAGGCCATCTTTGCAGCATATGAGGAACATAATTACCCCACTAAGAGTTTTAAAACCCTAAAAAATTATACTTTTCAAAGTTTCATAAAATATGTTCTTGTCGGCCATCATTTGGGTGGGGAGGAAAATGCAAGGTTCCACCTAAGTTTCAAAGTGAAAGCTAAGAAAACTTGTAATTATTTATGTGTATATATATTCCTTCCTCCAACCTTGTCAAAGTTTGGAACATAAATGTACTTTAAAGGAAAAGCTATGTCTACTTTGTTGACAACATTGTCGGCCATGATTCCACCAGTGGAAAGAAACCCTTTTGTTTTATGGTTTGTAAGATGTACATGGTGTTGGGATATACCTCCTTATTGGAGTGTGGGACCCAGTTGATTTATTAAAAGAGGTTTAATTTGGCTTGGTTTAGTATAATATATTTTTATATATTATATTTGAAGAAACCCAATTCAATTTGGATACAATTAGGATTTGATTCCACAAAATCCCAGATTTAATATATATTGTTTATGTTTCTTGCTTGGTGAGTGAACAAAAGAAAAAAAGTGGCGGCTTACATTATTTTCTGAGAACAGTGCCGAAGATTGGGTTTTTTGGTTCAATTTCGGTTTTTGTGAAGCTCAGTTTTTGGGGCATCTTCAGTTGGTGTTTGGTTCGTTATTTTGGGTCTTCTTCAACTCTGGTTCAGAAGATTTTGGTTCTTCTATTTGGTGAGGTCTTTCCTCTTTGTTTATTTGTGATTATTTGGAATTCACCTAAGGGTGGTTTGTGAGACCATTAGTGTCTCGTTTGTAATCGTTTGAAACTTATTTGGTTGATAGTGGAATCGGATTTCGATCCCGTGGACGTACCTCACATTGAGGGAACCACGTAAAAATTCTTGTGTTGCCTTTGATTTAATTTTTCCGCATTAGTTTTTATTCCCATTGATTGATTTACTTGTGGGGAATCACATCGATTTTCCCTAACAACTGGTATCAAAGCTTACGGTTTATTTTGGATCTATTTATTTGTGTAAATCAATGGAGGGGAATGTGGGTCGTATGTCTAGCTTCAATGGAAGCAATTGGGTAACTTGGAAAACTAAAATGGAGGACTTATTATTTTGTAAAGATTTATATGGACCCATTGAGGGTGATTCTGGCAAACCCGAGGGTATGAAAGATGATGAATGGAATAGGCTTAATCGAAAAGCCGTTGGTGTTATCCGTCAATGGATTGATGACAGTGTGTTTCATCATGTTGCTACTGAAACTTCAGCACATGATTTATGGAAAAAATTAGAGGGCCTTTATGATAGGAAATCAGCCACAAATAAAGCCTTTCTGTTTCGTAAGTTGGTTAATTTAAAATATAAAGAGGGCAGCCCTATTCCGGAACATCTGAATGAAATAAAGAGTATTGTTAACCAACTTGCTTCTATGAAAATTATTTTTGATGATGAGTTGCAGGCTTTGATGCTACTTAGTTCTTTGCCCGAAAGTTGGGAGACTTTGGTTGTGACAGTTAGTAATTCAGCGCCCGATGGAGTTGTCACAATGGGCCAAGTCACTAGTAGCCTGTTGAATGAAGAAACTAGAAGAAAATCAGCGGGTTCCTCTCATTCGGAAGCATTCGTTGTGAGAGGCCGAAGCAAAACAAGGGGGAGGAGTAAGACTCCTCATGGTCGTGATCAAAGCCGTGACAAGTCAAGAGATGGCTCTTTTTCAAAGAAAGACGTTGAGTGCTATTATTGCCATGAGAAAGGGCACATGAAGCGGGAATGCCGAAAGCTCAAGAATAAGGAGAAAAGGCGTGACAAAAGTGTGGACAAGAAGCAAGAAGACACAACGGCAGTTACTACCAATGCTGATCTCATGGTCGTTTGTGAAGATGATTGTATCAATTTTGTGGGCCAAGAGAGCAATTGGGTGATTGATTCCGGTGCTTCTTTTCATGTGACTTCTCGAGTTGATTTCTTCACTACCTACACCGAAGGAGATTATGGTTCTGTTCGAATGGGTAATGAAGGTTTGTCCAAGATTATCGGCATGGGTGATGTTTGCTTGGAAACAAATTTGGGCTGCAAGTTATTGCTTAAAGACGTGAGGCATGTTCCCGACATTCGCCTCAATTTGATCTCTACTGGGAAGCTAGATGATGAAGGCTTCAACAACAAATTTGGTGATGGAATATGGAAGCTCACAAAGGGTTCCTTGGTGGTGGCTAAGTGTAAGAAGACTCATACACTTTATTCGATGCAAAGAAAAATTTGTAAAGGTGTTGTCAATGCACTTGAAGAAGATACTTCTACTGAATTATGGCATAAGCGGCTTGGCCATATGAGTGAAAAGGGGCTGCAAGTATTGTTCAAGAAAGAGCTTCTACCCGGTTTGAAAGGTACACATCTTAAAACTTGTGTTCATTGTTTGGCGGGTAAACAACATAGAGTTTCTTTTCATAAAAATGTTGTTTCTAGAAAAGAAAATGTTTTGGAGTTGATTCATTCTGATGTTTGTGGTCCTTTAAAAGTTAGAACACATAGTGGTGCACTTTATTTTGTTACTTTCATTGATGATTATTCAAGGAAAGTTTGGGCTTTTCTACTAAAAGCTAAAGATCAAGTTCTAGAAGTATTTAAGCATTTTCAGGCCATGGTTGAAAGAGAAACAGGACAGAAATTGAAGTGCATCCGATCAGACAATGGTGGTGAATACATTGGGCCATTTGATGAGTATTGTCGTAGCCAAGGTATTCGACACCAAAAGACAGTTAAGAAGACTCCTCAACAAAATGGCGTTGCCGAGAGGATGAACCGCACAATTGTGGAAAAAACAAGGTGTTTGCTTTCACAAGCTAAATTGCCAAGATCCTTTTGGGGTGAGGCGTTGAAGACAGCAGTTGACGTGATCAATTTGTCTCCTTCCTATCCTTTGAATGGTGATGTTCCAGAAAGAGTTTGGACCGGCAAAGATGTGTCTTATGAGCACTTGAGAGTGTTTGGTTGCCGAGCCTTTGTTCACATTCCAAAAGATGAAAGGTCCAAGCTTGATAGCAAGTCAAAACAATGTATTTTTCTTGGCTATGGGCGTGATGAATTTGGTTATAGATTGTGGGATCCGGTCGACAAGAAAGTCATTCGAAGCCGTGATGTTGTGTTTCTTGAAGACCAAACAATTGAAGACTTTGGCAAAGGTGATCAACCGGAGCCAAAAGCTAGTGATCTCATTGACATGGATTTATCTCCTTCATCTTCAGTTGATGATGAAAACGGGGGAGATGTGCAGCCACCTATTGAAGATGTAGAGGATGATGCTAATTCTAATGAAGTTGAGTCAGAAATTGAGGAAGAGCATCCAACTCAAGAACTACCACCACAACTTGAGTTGAGGAAATCTACAAGGGACCGACAACCTTCAAGAAAGTATCCTCCCAATGAATTTGTGTTGATTTCTGATCAAGGGGAGCCGGAGAGCTACCAAGAAGCAATTGAGCATGCAAAGAAAGGTGATTGGAAAAAGGCCATGGAAGAGGAGATGAATTCCTTAGTTGAAAATCACACTTATGATTTAGTGAAGTTGCCTAAGGGGAGGAAAATTCTGAAAAATAAGTGGGTTTTCAAATTGAAGAATGATGGCAAGAATCTGAGGTACAAGGCACGTCTTGTTGTGAAAGGCTTTGGGCAAAAGAAAGGCATTGATTTTGATGAAATTTTCTCACCGGTTGTAAAGATGTCTTCTATTCGGGTTGTACTTGGCATGGCTGCAAGTATGAACCTTGAAGTTGAGCAACTTGATGTGAAGACCGCATTTCTGCATGGTGACCTTGAAGAAGAAATTTACATGGAGCAACCGGAAGGCTTTGTGGAAAAAGGGAAAGAGAAATTTGTTTGTAAATTGAAGAAAAGTTTGTATGGCCTCAAGCAAGCCCCGCGGCAATGGTACAAAAAATTTGACTCTTTCATGATGAATAATGGTTTTTCTAAAACCACTTCGGACCATTGTGTGTTTGTGAAAAATTTCCCGGATGGTAAATTTATTATTCTTTTGCTTTATGTTGATGACATGTTAATTGTAGGTCAAGATTCTACCATGATAAACAGGTTGAAATTGGAGTTGAGCAAGTCTTTTGCTATGAAAGATTTGGGACCGGCAAAGCAAATTCTTGGTATGAAAATTGTTCGTGATCGCAAAGAGGGGCTGATTTGGTTGTCTCAAGAAAGCTACGTTGAGAAAGTTCTTGAGAGGTTCAACATGGATAAAGCAAAGCCGGTTGGTTGTCCACTTGCAGGTCATTTCAAGCTTAGTTCGAATCAATGTCCTACAAGTGAGAAAGACAAGGAAGAGATGCAGAAAGTTCCTTATGCTTCAGCAGTTGGTTCTTTGATGTACGCCATGGTTTGTACAAGGCCGGATATTGCTCACGCCGTTGGTGTGGTGAGTCGTTTTCTCTCTAATCTGGGTAAAGAACATTGGGCAGCGGTAAAATGGATTCTAAGATATCTTCAAGGGACTTCGAAGGTGTGTTTGTGTTTTGGAGATGGTAAGCCGATGCTTGATGGGTTCACAGATTCTGACATGGCTGGTGATGTTGATTCTCGGAAATCTACTTCGGGGTATTTGATGACTTTTGCAGGGGGAGCTGTGGCATGGCAGTCTAAATTACAAAAATGTGTTGCTCTCTCAACTACCGAAGCTGAATTTATTGCCATTACGGAAGCTTGCAAAGAAGAGTTATGGTTAAAGAAATTTTTGCAAGAATTGGGTTTGAAGCAAGAAAAGTATGTGCTTTATTGTGATAGTCAAAGTGCTATTCACTTGAGTAAAAATTCTACTTTTCATTCGAGATCGAAACACATTGATGTGAGATACCATTGGATTCGTGATGTGTTAGATTCGAAGTTATTACAACTCGAAAAGGTTCACACAGATAATAATATTTCAGATATGTTGACAAAGACTTTGTCGAGGGACAAACATTTGAAGTGTCGAACTTTGGCGGGTATGGTTGATCTCTCCACCTAAGTCGGTAGGGGGAGAATTGTTGGGATATACCTCCTTATTGGAGTGTGGGACCCAGTTGATTTATTAAAAGAGGTTTAATTTGGCTTGGTTTAGTATAATATATTTTTATATATTATATTTGAAGAAACCCAATTCAATTTGGATACAATTAGGATTTGATTCCACAAAATCCCAGATTTAATATATATTGTTTATGTTTCTTGCTTGGTGAGTGAACAAAAGAAAAAAAGTGGCGGCTTACATTATTTTCTGAGAACAGTGCCGAAGATTGGGTTTTTTGGTTCAATTTCGGTTTTTGTGAAGCTCAGTTTTTGGGGCATCTTCAGTTGGTGTTTGGTTCGTTATTTTGGGTCTTCTTCAACTCTGGTTCAGAAGATTTTGGTTCTTCTATTTGGTGAGGTCTTTCCTCTTTGTTTATTTGTGATTATTTGGAATTCACCTAAGGGTGGTTTGTGAGACCATTAGTGTCTCGTTTGTAATCGTTTGAAACTTATTTGGTTGATAGTGGAATCGGATTTCGATCCCGTGGACGTACCTCACATTGAGGGAACCACGTAAAAATTCTTGTGTTGCCTTTGATTTAATTTTTCCGCATTAGTTTTTATTCCCATTGATTGATTTACTTGTGGGGAATCACATCGATTTTCCCTAACACATGGATCATCCAAAATGAAGAATAACATGCATCCAAAATGAAGAATAACATACATATGCTCTCCTGTTCGCATAGTTAACTGGAGTCCACTGTTTGGTTTTGATAGATCTATCATTCAAATTCATAATCTCAATTGTTTATTTTATAAATCTTTCAAACAAATTATTTATACAAAAAATTATATTAATTGAACAATTGTAGATGTATGATAAGATTATTTTTACTTTCAAATAATTAACGATTTATCCTCAAAATTGTATTTGTCATATCTCATTATATGTTAGGATTGTTTGATCAAAATAATTTTTCTTATAAATTATTTTTGAAAGTCTTATAAAGTGAACGGTTCAAATCTTTGAAATCAATGTCATGATGGCTCAATGAACTCCAATAGTAGACTATAACCGGTTTCGCCAATTTGGGAATCACATCCCTATATATTTATACTATTATATTAAGGCCAAGTTTGGCATCCTCAAAAAAATCTAAAAAGTCAAAAAGTCACTATCTTATTTAAGTCACATCACCTCTCTATCACATCACTTCAAACCCAACCCATACCCAACTCATATTTCATAAAAAGTCAAAAAGTGCACTTATTTAGGACACCCCAAACAACCCCTAAGTGGAGGTTGGACTTGGTACTTAATCCTTTGCATGCTTATTATTATTTTTTTTTATCAGCAAAAGAGGGGAACTTTAGTGATGTAAAAACCAAATATTACATGAGCAAGAACATCAACAAACCAATTAGGTTGGTACCAAGAACAAAGGGTAGATTCTAAGAAAAAATGCAGTGAATTCTACTATTAGGTTGGTCCTCCAAACTTGTTTACTCGCATGGAAAACAAATCATATGTCTTTTTCTCGTTACTTTTCCCTTTTCCTTCTTCTCAAGCAACTTTCTTATCCGGCGACATTCTCATCACAAAAGTTCAACTGGTCTTCATTGAATGGTTAATAACCCAAATTTGTAAATTTGTGATTCATCTCAATGCATATTGGTATCAAAAGCTATTTAGTAAGTCTCGGAAACAAGCTTGTAATATCAAGCCACAAATGATATTAACCATGACACATTACCCTTATCTATCACATTGCTTAGATGCTTCTATTTAGATAACCACATATTTGCTAGTAATTTACATGTTCGACAAAACTCACATGGCTCCAATTAGTCAAGGACTTGATTACAAACGATAGTCATAATTTTACTTAATTCCCAATGAATCAAAATACTTCTTTCTTGGCACCTCATATGAAGTCTTCCAACTATATCAATGGTGACACAATATTGATTGGACATTAATAACAAAGTCAACTCTCGGTCTACCAATTCCTTTGCAACAATAATCTAGACATTCATTCTAATACGAGTCATAAGCCATCAATAGCACATTAAGTAGGGTAGGGATTTCTTCCATGAATTCCACTAGAAAAATTATTCAATCTCGGAGGGTGAGCACTACTCGTTTATAAATAAATGAACAAATCCTGGATTAATCACTATGTAGACGTTTGGCCACAGGTAGTAAGGTTGCCTAATAACAGTCTAGGCAAATCAGAGCATTTTCATTCTACTTGCTTCAACAACTTAGATTAAAGTTTCAACTGTCCAAGTAAATGAGTTACAACTTTACCAATAATCGATTAAACAATCATAAGGAGTTCAATTCTGATTCAAGCCTTCTCACACTTTACGAAACATATTTTTGTTGATCTCTCCCCCTGTTCACACACACATTCCCAAGTTAGCAAGGATAACACCGAAACAATCAATCACATGACGTGCATAATTCTCACAATCCCATAGTAACAATTATAAAGTATGCTAATACGGAGTTAAGTACAAAACGTACAAATTCGTATACTCCCAGATAGTTAAGGTTTTTCTCAAATAGTGTTCATAATCACACAATTCACAATTAACAATTCCTATAGCATCAAGTCAAAACACGGTAACACAGAAGTAGCAGTTTGGTAAATCAATCAATTGTCAGCCCCACATAACCTACTTCATCTATACCACATATCTACCCCATAGTCGAATGTTGGTGCTTAATAGGGTTCATGCCTGTTGCTGGCAATCCACATGCGGCCCTTATCACAATATAACCCAATCATTTGTTTGTCAAAAATTCGTAACTCCTCTGGAACGAAATCAAACTAGATAGAGATTCTCATCAAATCAAATCAGATAAAGGCCCTATTACATCATTCTCAAACTTGGTACGTTTGGTTCCGGGGGTTCAATCAGTTCACCTAGAGATTTCGGCCAGAGTCGCACAATCATTCTACGTTCATTTGTTTTCCAGATCAAACATCATAATGGTTTATATTAAAGTGGCTTAGGTCTTACACCGTATAGTTTTCTTCAAATAAGTTTACAGGTAGATACACAGATAGATAGTTGTTCATAACATAAAGTTCTTACATAATACGAAATTTGTTATACGAAAATTGCAGGTATGTTATATCGTCACAAATTCATGATTCTAAGAATTTAGTCAAATAATTCAATCCATGTTAACCAAGCAAGGTACTGTGGACTCGACTTTCTTCGCGCGCCCCCTTTTCGGAGAGGCGCGAATTGGTCTCCTACAGTTCGGACTCCTGTCACGGTTCTGAATCTAATCTCACAAAGTGCAATGTAAGACTAATAAATCACCAAAGAGTCCAATCTAGCAAATCTTTTTGGAAAATTAGATTTTGAATCAAATAATGCCAAACTGGACTGCTTTGCCAGATTACAGAGTCGCCACCTAAATATTTTATTTTTGAAAAATTTAGGAAACCCTGACTCGTGCCAAAGGCCACGTGTCCGTCATCACCAAAGTTGTCTCGGCTTGGAAACTTGGGTATGAGAGTGGAAGGTCATGATATGAGCACCCCTGCTCGCCCGATCAAAGGATCGGCCTCTACTAAACATGATATGTTGTTTTATAAATACATGTGTTCTTATTCCGGTTATTAATCTAACATTACTATGTGATGCGTACAACATACAAGTATAGACTAAGTCGCAAGAATTGGAACGAAATCAACTCATGTTTGTTTTTGGAAATGGTTTGAAAGTGCCACCCTTAAGTGGGCTAAAGGGCGGATTTGCCACCCTCAAGTGGACTTTAAAACATGATGATTTTCCACTTCGCAAAGTGGGCTTAAAACATACATTTGTCGAATTGTCCCAATTCAAGCAATCAAACCTTCATCCACAGGCATTCATGCAGTTAATCAAGTAAGCACATAGTCTCATGGCAAGCATGCGAAACATGGCAACGCTCACACTCATGCAAGTATGCTAAAGCGTAAAGACTTACAGTGTACTCCAAGCCAAAACAAAAGCTAGTTAGAAATATGCATGATCCTAACTATGCTAGATGCCTAATACAACACATGCAATAATGTAATTAATAGGCTGGGCTATCTAAGATGGCATATGAATGCAACAATTTGATAACATGCTTTGGAACACATATTCAAAGAAGTGTATTGAAATACAATGCAGTTTGAATGATGCGCCGAGCCCGGCACATGCAAGAGAAATGAATGATGTAAACATGCAAGCATAAGGTATGCTAATCAAAACGTGCCCTAATCTAACCATCGAAAGCAGTTAAATAAAAGGGAGAAAGACGTGGGATTGGAAGACACGCACACACACGCACGTTTATTACAACATTATGCCCTCGCGAAGGAGGGTCCGAATGAATAAGCTAAGCTGATCAAACTAATCAAATTAAACTAATTAGACTAATTATTACACAATAAAATAAAGAAATAGCCAAACTAAGCTACTTAATTATTACAACACTTAATTAATTAACAAACTAATTAATTAAATTACAAAACCATGCTAACTAACAAGTAAAGCATTAAACAATACTACCTCAGCTCTGCTTTAAGAGGTTAAACATGCATGCGCTCGGTTTTTGCCCTGAAAAGCCCACCAGTTTGCTCTTAAGAGGCTCTGTTTGCAGGGTGTTTCAAAGAACTTTCTGCTAAACCTTACCAAATAACTGCTGGTGAGTGCACCAGTGGCTTGCCGGCCATGATGGCTTGCTGACGGCCAAGGGTGGGCTTTGCCGGCCAACAATGAAGCACTACCGGCCACTGGTGTGCTGATTCACCATTCTGCAACAGAGCTCAAACAGAAAAAAAAAGGGAGGGTCTCCCAAGGATATGTTTGTATTGCACCCTCTCCTTATCATCTCAAAACATCAAAGGAGGGGGGCTATTGGATCCAAAACCACCAACCAAGCATTTTTTGATGCATGATGGCCAAGGATCCAACTTGTACACATTCAATAAATGCACAAAACAAAGACTCAAGTCCACTACCCTATCATGGATGATCAAAGGCAATGGAGACCAAGAAACGTGACACGTTTCATCACTATGAGTAAGAAACGTCTCGTATCTCTTGTGTTTGGATTAACGTCTGATCCAAACACATGCAATGCAACACATATATCCTTATCTTGCACAAGTTTTACTTTGCTCAATTCTTGTTTACACATTTTACATTACCGAGCCATTCATTAATCGATTAAGTTCAAGTGATTGTCCTCTAATGGGAGAGGGGTCAACCAAAGGATGGCTTAAGACTTGAGAGAGCTCATGCATTTGACTAGAAGGAACCCTCAAAAGAGAGTTAAAGCCATTGAGCATAAACTCTACCTCGAGCTTAAACACAACCTAAGGCCAACCAACCCTCAAAGAAAATTAGAAGTGAAGAAATGAGAGAGGTTGCAAAATTTTAGTGCTGAAATGGCATGAAAAAGAATGCTAAAACATGCAAGCAACACATGCACAACATGTTAAGGGCCAAAAGGATTAAAGCTAGTGAAGAACACTACACTAAAAGCATGCAATAACAAGCTTAAATGCTCAAATTAGCCCTAGACAAAGCTACAACATGCCAAGTCAGTGGCTAAACCATGCTGAGAATGAAGCACAAAAGGCAAGAAAAACATGCTCGCATGTTGGTTCACAAATGAGGCACAAAGCACAACTCTCAAAATCCATGAAAGAATGGAATGTGTGAGAATGTAACAGAGGTATATGCACTGAAATCTCATACTAAATGATGTCATGGCATGCAAACATCTCAAGTAAAGCATATTGGAGGCCTTGAAACACAAAGCTAGGATGATAGGTTAAATCATCAAGTATGCTAGGCTAGTAAGCATGATTGCACTACTAGTGCAAGAAGCAAGCAACAAGTGATCCCACCAGCCAAAAACAGAGTTAAAGCAGGTCAAAATAAAGCCTAAAACATGCTTGAACTAAGCTACAAAAAGGTAGAAAAGCATGCTCATATCTTAGGCCATCAACACATGCAAACAAAACACAAGAAGGGGAGGCCACCCCCTTCTATTTGGGACCTCAAAACCAACTTTCCACCACTGAGATTCCCCTAGAATTCAGTAGTTAAAAGGCCAAGAAAAGATTGTTTTACAAGCTTTGAAAGATGGCTCAAAAGGCTTTTCAAGCCAAAGAGCAAAGGGAGGTAACCATCCCTTAACTAAACAAAGACTCAAACCATCATTTAAGACCTTAAAAATAGAGTTTTAGAAGTTTAAACTAGCATCCAAAGATGGCCAAACAACTAATTAAAACAAAGCTTTAAATAGGGTAAGGCTTTACCCTTGAAGCATAGCAACAAATAACCCAATTTTCTAAGCTCAAACCAAGCTTAAGACCTCAAACCAAGCTTCAAGGGACCTCAGCTCCAAGGTGAAGGTATTTGATCAAGGTTCTTAGAACAAATGTGTAGAGAATTCCCACTTTCAAGCACAAAATCAAGAGAGAGAGGAATCTGGAGAGAGAGATAGAGGAAATTTTGCTCCCCAAAATTTGTAACCCCTCACATAGGGAGGGACCTCCCTTTTTATAGAAATGCAAGCCAAAGCTTGCCTTCATCCCACCATACACGTGTATGGAGAAGAGCACCAATGCTCACCAGCTGGGTCAAAATATCTAAAAATATCAACTGATGCACTGGTGGCCGGCCGGCCATCAGGCCATCAGTGATGGCCGACAGTGGCTCATTGATGGCTGGCATGGCTCATCAATGGCCGGCAAGCCTAAATGCATGGCCGGCAGTGCCCAAAAGTGGCCGGCACTGCACCTAAAGAAGCATGCTGAAAGGACCAACACATGGTCCAAAAACGGGAGAAAATTGATGCAAGGTTTGGAAAGTTCAAACCTGTGGCGTTCCGCCGCGGAATTTGAATGCTCAACGACCAATCACACTTTTCACTAGATGTAGCTGCAAGAACATCCAAGTCTTGAGGACGGTCAAAAATGGGTTGTCTACAAGTACGTAATTACACCATAGAGTTCATTATATGGGGTATCTAATCTAGTCACGTAGTTGTTTCATTAGCCCCAATGGTCAAGGGAATGGGAATCAGTGCTATAACAATCATCTCGAATAAAGGTACAGAGATATATATATATCCATAATCAATTAACATTCTGAGCAAAGGTGCATATATATAAAAGTCCCTAATCAACCGACACATAAACATTCGTTCATGAACAGTAACGGTACCTAGGACAACGGTCATAATATTCTTAATGTTTTATGGGACGAGTGTAGTTACTCTACCTTGGCTTGTAATTCAACTCGTCGTAACAGATCTTGACATTGGTACAAAGACCGACCAAGGTAGCGGGTTCATTTACATTTTGTTTGATCCGGGGACAATCCCTTACCTTATGACTCATTTTGCCACATCTATAACAAGCCCCGAAAGGTCAATAACACATCTTTCTATGCTTTTTCCCACATTCTGAACAAACCGGTGCTGAATCCTTTCTTTGATTAAATTTATTTCACATAGATATTTCGGATTTCCACTTCTTATTCTTCATGAAGTTTCTGTTCACATCAGAGCTTTGTCTCTTTCTTTTCCATTTAAGGAATCGGTTCAAGTTAGCTTCAGATATCAGGGCAGGGTCTAATGTCTTTTGCTGTCTTAGGTCCTCTGTCATTTCTTCTACTATTCTTTCCAGTCTATCAAGTCGAGAGGAGATAGGCTCCTCCAATTTGTCCGCCCTTATTTCCACCATTTGCTATATATATATATATATATAAGCATACATTAACAACAAAGTTACATATGTAGGTTCACGTAAATCATATAACCCTCATGTTCGTATACTCATGTTCACATAAGTCACTCATTCATTATTGAAATCAATATTACTCATCAATTCACATAACGTTTGTTCATACTCATATCACATAGGTTACTTCTCCTGCGGAGAGTTGAAACGTCACACGATTTCACAATTTCCATATTCATGCCTAAATAATAACCATACTTGCTCAAATCATAATCATATATACCCATGTATTCTCATATACTCTATATTCCATAAGAAGCTTAGAAAGCACACTCGTATTTCTTTAATGTTCATGCTCATATACAGATCATGGATGCACATCTTATCTCATACACTTGTAATGCAAATGCAAATGTTCCTAACTCTTTTCTAGACTTCTTATTGCTCAATTAGACTCGTGTATGAGGTATTAACTTGTACTCTAATACCACACTATCACGACCCAAACTTGCCCCTAAAAGTTTGGATCATACCCAGCCAGTAATCACTTGATTACCTTCGGATCATACAGAATAATTATAATAATAGGGCCATAAGTGAAAGCATAACGCAAATGAAGAAGCCCATAGAGCCGTGCCAAAATGATCAAAATTATACAGCTTACAACGTAGCACAATCACATATTTACAGGACTATGCAAAAACTTATGTAACAAAAAGAATTCCATACATATGGTTTACATATCTCAAGACCATTAAGCAAAACGAAATAAAAGTCATAACAGAATGTGAGTCAAAAACCAAAAACTCCATCTTGGAGACTCAACCAAACAGGTTCACAAAAATAATTCCTGAGGCAGACTCTAAGGTTGACCTCCATGCTGATCACCTACACACATACAACATAGGGGGTGAGCAACGCTCAATGAATAATAGTAAAGTTAAGAGAATCAAATGAATAATCTTGATTTTTTTTTTAAAAAAAGAAGCATATTATGTTAACACAATACTCTTCCACAATGACATCATTCACAATATTATCCAGAATCATATTTACAAAACGGCCTCAGGCCCAACATATAATAAAATGGCCCCAGGCCCAACATATAACATAACGGCCTCAGGCCCAATTATATATTAAAACGGCCTCAGGCTCAACATATATCAAAACGGCCTTAGGCCCAACATATAACATAACGGCCTCGGGCCCAATCATATATCAAAACGACCTTGGGCCCACTTATATCACAACGACCTTGGGCCCAATCATATACCAAAACGGCCTCAGGCCCAACATATAACAAAACAACCACAGGCCCAACATATATCAAAATGACCTCAAGCCCAACATATAATATAATGGTCTCGGGCCCAACCATATATCCAAACAGTATCAGACCCATATATATTATAACGGTCTCGGGCCCAATCATATATCAAAATGGTCTCGAGCCCATATACATCACAACGGCATCGAGCCCAAGCACATCATAACATAAATGGAATGACCTTAGGTCCATATTGCACATGTCATATAACGTTCATAAAACTTGTTCATTTCAATCAAAACACAATATCAGAATAAGTCACCGTACCTGGATTAAAATAATCAATTAAGAACATATCTTTACAATACTATTACTCACAGTGCGTTTGATCTTGCGGTGTTTCCTCCGGCACACAACCTACACAAAACATGCCACACACATATTCGATCATTTCGTACACTTTTCTTTTACTAATTCACAACCTTTTCCAATAATTTCTAATCACAATTTCATACTCCGAAGGGTTTACATAAGGTCAAGAATACAGTCAAAAAGTCGGAGAGGTCGACACACAAAAGCAGGATTTTCTTCCTTGTTGGCCGCTTGTGTGACAGGTCCAACTGCTCGAGTGGTCATGCTCTGCTCGTGCAGAAGTGTGAGCTGCTCGAGTGAGCAAAAAGCAATCCTCAAATCTGGTCCATGTTCTGCTCGTGTGGAACCCTCTACCGCTCGAGCGAGCAGAACACACACACACTAGTTCGAGTCATGTTCTGCTCATGTGGAGCCTGTGGCTGCTCAAGCGGTCTGGGCACACACAGGCAGTCCAAAAATTTCATAGAAATACAACCTTTCCATACTCCTTCTCAAGCCCAAATCTTTGCAAACTAACTCAAAAACATGATATACTAACATGATTCAAGGGTAATTTTACTTCAAACACATCAATCTTCCTTCAACATCAAATTCATGGTCTCATCCTTTTCATACATTCATAATTTTCATAATCAAGTTCAAAGCACAAATAAACATGATGAATCTTTCAACACATCTTGGTTGTATGAACTATTTAGAGTTTATTTCATGCATAAATCACAAGATTGAGCTCAAATCACACAAAGTTGAAGACGTTTCTTGAATTTAGTTCAAACCATTACACAACCCAAAACCCTAACTCAAATTCTCAATTTCCTCTTGATTTCAAGCAAAAGATGAGATATATACAAAGATTCTAAGTAGATTTCCATGCCTTAGTTCAAATCCAGGGTTTACCCCTTGAATCTCTTCTAAAACCCTAGCTTCTCCTCTTTCTCTCTCTTTAACTCACTCTCTAGCAAACCTCCCCACCAAGAAGAACTCAAAAGCTAGAGCTATATATAATTTAGGCTAATTAAAACATTACGAATTGTAATTTTACAAAATTTCATAGTAAGCTCTAAAAACATGCTAAACACGAATATGAAGTCGGTTTTTGTTTCTAACGCCCCTAAAGCTTTCAATTTCAGTTCAAAGTTGTAATTGCAACAGATATTCCTACGTTCAACAAATATAATTCCAAAATCACATAGTTCACGTACTTAAACTTGTAAATTCATATTAAACATATAATTACATGCATAATTAACCTTAGTACGAGTTAGGTTATCACACAAATATCGGTCTTTCTTCTCTGCCAAGGCTTTTTGTTTTTGTCAGCTTGGGCCATACAAACTAGCTCCGCCAGTTGATCTTGGCCAACATTTAGCTCAGGCATCTTTGCCTTGAGCTCTTTTAGCTCGGCATCCTTTGCCTCGCTGTCAGCGATAGCCACTCTGGCGATCTTCTTTCGCTCCAGCATACATTGGTGGGCAACGTGGCTCTTCTGCATGGCCTGCAATTCAGTTAATAAACAATGATCTAAACCGAGCATGAAGTTAAAAAAAAATAGAGGGATACAAAGTCCAAGCTTACTAGAAGGAAGTAACTTGGTAGCTGGCCAAATTGCCTTTAGGTCTATTAGTTGTCCATGTCGCTCGATGTCGGCTGGAAAGCAAAGGCTCTTTGACAAATTAAAGGCCAGCAGGTGGTCCTTCTCGGCACTCACAGAATCGGACATTGTCATAGCGTGGCCTTTAAAGGTCATGGTTGGTGCCCACGCTTGGAGGGGGGGAAGGGTTAGCACGGCCAGAGAAACGGCCCCTTGGAATGGTTGAGTTTCAAGCATTTTGGCCTCAGGCTACTCGATCTGATCTTTATCTTCCAACTGATGTCGCTCAATGGACGAAGTGCGAGCCCTCTTACTAGGCCGAGATAAGGTAGCCCTCGCTGATGGAAGGGGAACAATGGCTTCAAAAGGTTGACCGGCTGGAGTTTGGTCGGTCTGGACCTTGACGGTGGAGGCAGAGGCTTGCTCAACGATCAGAGCTCGGACCGCTCTCTTCTTCGCCCTCTCTTGCTCTTTAGTAAGGTTGATGAGATTGATTCAGGGTAGATTTGGGTTTGGCTCAAGGGAAGACTCTAGAAGGAAGTTTGTAACCTTATTTCTCCACTTACCGCTGTATCAGTAAGTCAGCTCGAAGTTCAAGAGTTTGGTCCAGTCTCTATGGTCGTAACGTAGCACGGTGTTGAAGGCATTTTGGTTGGCGTAGGTATAATTTGCCTTAAGTCGGTTCCAATTTGTAAAAAGAACAAGGCAAAGGTTAGCTCGACAAAAAATATTAAAATCGCAAGGAGAAGTACCGACCTACTCTTGCCAGTTGTTCCTTTTTTCCAATTGATGTTATAGCTTCGTATCTGGGCTTCTTGGTCCTCAAAGTTGCTAGAGACCAAAAAAATCATCATCATTCAAATCTTTGTCCAGTGTGCACTTGACGATTTTCTCTCTGATTTTTCTTATTCTGAGGTAATAGACCCAACCGTCATCATTTTGGCAAATACTGGTGAAATATTTTGGCCAATCCAAGGTTGAGGCTGAGACGGCGAATGAGCTCGGCAATGCCGTTTATTATCCTATAAGTGTTGGTAGAAAATTGAGTGGGACAGAGCCTTGTTTGTCTAAGGAATTCGCATATAAGAGGCTAGACAGGGAACTAGAGTCCGCCCTTGACTATCGACAGCACAGAGAAGGGGACGAAGCCAGACTTGCCCCATGGCGTGATTTCTAGCTCAGCCGGGGAGAGGTGTACGTAGTTAGGAATGCTGTAATCCCTTCTAAATTCGGCTATGGCCCCTAACGAGCTAACCATGAAACAGAATTTGCCCATTGGCTTTAAGTTAAGGATTATTTGGGTTTGCTCGGCTGAATTGATCGGCGTTGTTTGGTTGCTCAGTTGAGTAGCACCGTTAAGGGGGTAAAGTGAATGGTGTGCCTGGACAACCTAGTCAAGTCTGCAAAGTGAAAAAATAAAATGTGTTATGCCCAAGTGTTGACCTTTAGCTCGGTCCTGACTAGGGGCAAGATGTTAGCCTAGTCAAGCTAGGTGGTGACATTTATTAGCTCAGCCATGACTCCCAAAACCATGCAAATTGGTCCGGTTTCAGTATGATTTCGGATCAAATTCGCTTCTCATGACTGATCCTAGTTCCAGCCACGGGTGGTTCATCTTAGTGCTTGGGATTTCAGGGGCTCACAGTGGTGCTAGGACCATTTCAAGTTCGTTTTATGTTCGTTTGGTGGATTAGTATACGGTTATGTCATTTTCAAGCCTATGTGTGGAGAACCATTAATGTCAAAATGCCCAAAAAATGAAGAACAACTCGAATAATAGTGAAGTAGCAAAGGAGAGTGAAGGAAACTTATAGATTCGAGGAATGAATTGAGTCTCAGACAGCAAAAATGATTCGCTGGGCAATTGCAAGCTCAATGGTGTAGTAGTTCAAGGCAATCATGGAAGAATCAGGATGAGAAGAGGAGGCACGAGTTCTAGAGTCTGTGTTAGAGAAAATGAATAGTGAAAGATGAGGGGTGCCTACATCGATGGTATATACAGGGGACGAAAGGGCGCCATCATTCAAAAAATTTTGGGAGTCGTGCATGACGATTGTCCTGGATGCATGAAGCCATTAGAGAGGTGACACGTGTCAAGAACGCGGCGTGGTGCCAGTGTTGTCAATCATCTGGAGCGTCAAAAGACTTTAGATCGAATAAATTAAGCGAACCGAGCAACATGGGTTAGGCCGGTTTGACGGAACGAATTTTAGCTCGGCTGGGGAAAGTAATTCGAATCACGTTTTGTAGATGGAATTAAGGAGCAATTGAGAGGGTAATTTGTGTAGACAAATTGGGTCGAGCTAAGTAAAATTCTCTTTGAAAATTGGGTCGTGCAATGGGCCGAGATAAAAGCTCGTGTAGCTCGGTTTTGGATTGAAGATGTGTTGGGCTGATTACAGATGGTTGTCTGGACATGGACCTAGCTATTTATGCACGGTTAGTAAGCGGACCAAGACGGCTTTAGTGGAGAAGGCTCAGCTAGCCGTAACTTGGTAGAGCACCACTCTTTGGTTACGTTTAGTACAACACGGCTAGAAGTAGAACAAAGCAATATAGCTTAGTTGAGCACAACAATAGCTGAGCAAAGAGTTCTGGCCATCTCACTTGGTTGTCAGTGAGGAGGGTGTCCTAGGTATAGGCATTATCCTTTGGGAATGTGACTCCTAGGAGGACTCTGCTAAAGAGAGATAGTCTTACAAGGATTGTACCACGCGAAATTTATAAAAAACTCATGACAACACCTATCTCAGGTGTTGCAATTTATACTCCCGAATTCATAGAGTTTTTGTGTGTATTGTTTATTTATTGGTTTAGGCATCAGAGGGGTTTCCAACACACATGCCGACTAGCTCACATTTGTATTTTCAGGTGATAAGATGACGACGTTTGAAACGCAAACTTGATCAATAAAATTATACGAGACAAATTATTTTGTGCTCGTACATTTAAATAATCATAAATACATTTTCTTTGAACAATATTGATAAAATAATAGTGTTATATAATTTCATTAGTTATGAATACAATGGATGCCCCTGTTAGTCTTTTTCGAGCTTATAATATGCAACAAGCACTAAGAACATTAGCAAAGTCCTTTACACGTTTGAAAGCAGGTTTTCACTTGATTTTAGAATGCAATCATAACCTAAGCTATTTGGTAGATTTAGGTTCATAGGGATGCCTAGGTCCAAAAGCCAGATCATGGTTTCGCATCCACTTAAATACAACTTGTACTATTTGTATAATGTTCAAAATTTTCCTTTTCAAGTTTTTAGTAATTTTTAAAAAATATTTATGATAAAAAAAGTGACTGTTTGTTTTGAGTTTTTAAACATTATTTTATAAATTTCAATTAGTATTTTTTTTAGAACTTTTACAAATATTTTAACTTTTTTTTATTAATTTAATTTAGAGAAACTTAAAAAGTAAACTATTAAAGGGAAAAAAAAAAAGAAAGAAAGAAAAAAACTGAATATTTATTGAATATTTTTATTTATTTATTTTATTTAGTGAATTTTTTTAATGATTTTTTTTCACAATTTCTTTGTATTTTTTTTTAAATATATGGAGATTAAGTTGATATAAAAATAAAATAAATTCATTAAAACATTAATTTTTTTTTACTTAAAATAATAAAATACTAATTAAAAATTCAATACCTTTTGAAACTCCAAACCTTGGAATTCAATCTATAATTTTCGAAATTTCATTGTTTAAAAATGCTTCTTCCTATATTCTTTATTACTTGCATTTCTCCAATTTTATAGAACAAAATAAATATATTAAAAAAAATTGGTGAAAAGTCCAATCTAAAGAGGGTACAAAATATTAATCCCAAGATAAAATTTTATTTGGTGATAAGGATATTCTGGAAAAGTCATCGGAAAAATCGTTGGCGTTAAAAAAAGTCACCGAAAAATTTCGTTGACATTGGAAAAGTCACTGGCGACAGTGACTGATGGTAATAGGTGGTGGTGGTAAACCAAAGAAATGTGTGAAATTTAACATATAGAGTTTTGAATGACTGACATGTGCCACATTTCAATAGATAAGTAGTTTGATGAATTTCAACATATAAAAAAATAGACTTAGTGAATTACAACAAATAAATAATTTGGATGATTTCAAGAGATGAAGTGATTTCAAATGATAGACAAATAGGTTGATTTCAATATATAGTTATCTTTTAGGACAAATTGTGTCATTTTGGCCCAAATAAATTAGAACATGGGTCTAATGGTCTAAAAGATTAAAAAATAGGATTTTGGCCTGAGTGCCCTAACGACATACTACAAAGGATTCTATTTGCACTCAACAAAATCATTAAGTACTCCCAAATTACACCTCAAGGTATGCCCAAACAACAAATAAAAAAAAAATATATAAAAACCAAAATTATTTTAGAAACCTTTCAAAAATCTTCTTTTTGTTTAGATTTAGGGAACACGAGCACCGACCACCGACCATCAACTAAAGTGGTTTTATGTACTTTCTCTATGTTTCCTCTAGCCGTCTTCTTCTTCATCTTCATCCTAAATTGATGAAACTATAGCTCAAACCAAGACCTAGCAGCAACAGCTCAAACAGCCCAAGGCTCAGTAGCAGTTCAAACAGACTATGTTTCCATTCAAAGCTCAGACTTCATCATCTACATCCACGTGTGAGAAGCTACAAGCTGAGTCCAGTGCAATCATTCCATATCCATTATAAGATATGTCTGATATTATTGTAATAGAATTAGTTAGAAGTTAGTTAGAGTTAGTGTGGTTAGTTAGAGTTAACTCATCATAGTTAGTCTTAAGTAAAAGAGGTTAGGTTGTTGTATATATACTATACATTGATCTGTAAAACGAATAAGAGGAATGAGGTTTGAAATCTTCTTTATGGTATCAGAGCTGATACTACTCTCACGAGCTTAAAGATCCATCAATAGCGACCTTGCCTTCTTCTCATCAGCTTCTTCCAAATCTTTCACTTCTTATCTCCAATCTAAATTCTTTTGTTACTGTTAAGCTTGATCCTTCCAATTTCATTATTTGGAAAAATCAATTTCACAACATTTTTCGAGCTACTGGTTTGCTTGATTATGTTGATGGTTCTACTGCACCTCATTCTCAATACATCATGAATATACTCAATGGATGCTCATTGATTCGCATCTTCTGAGCTGTATTGCAGCCACATTATCCTCAGCAATCTTCACCATAGTTTTTCATTGCAAGACTAGTGATGAAGTCTGGGGCACACTTGAGAAATGATTTACTTCTCTCTCAAGGTCTCATATTCATCAACTCAAGAACAAGCTACATAATGTTGTGAAAACATCCTGCTCAATGGAAGAATATCTTTCTCAGATTAAAGCTCTATCTGATCAGTTGGCTATGGCTGCTTCACCAGTTGAAGACGAAGATCTTGTTCTTCTCACATTGAATGGTCTTCCTGCTGAATACAATGCTTTTAGAACTACAATTCGAGCAAAACCTGAGTCCATCTCCATGGAAAATCTGTCATCACTGCTTTATTCAGAGGAAATTCATGTAGAGTCAGTTTCTAAACAAAATTCTTCTGATCTGCATGTGGCTTATTCAACTGCACATCAAGGTTACCTTCAGAAACATTCTTCTCAGTCTTTAGGATTTTACAATTCTTCCTCTGGTCAATCTCAATTTAGCAGAGAAAACAGATCTGGTGGTAGATATTTCCAAAGAGGAAGAAGAGGTCAATCTGGTAATCGCACTTCTAATAACAATTCATCTAGTTATCACACTTCCAATAACAACTCCTCTGTGGTTTGTCAAATTGGTGGCAAACACAATCATGTTCCTCTCAACTGCTGGTACCAAATGGATTCTTCCTATTAGTCTGCCAACACTAAGACCTCTTCTAATTCATCTAAGTTTCAGAAAAATTTTCAGAATAAGGCCTACATTGCCTTTGCCTCTTCTCCATCAGACAATTGGTTTTTAGATTCCACAGCCACTAGCCATGTCACTCATGATTTGCAAAATTTACAGTCCTATCAGCCATATCAAGGTTCAGATCATGTCATGGTTGGAGATGGTAAGGCCTTGCCTATTCAGCATAAAGGAACTGGTATTTTACCAACTCCTTCTCGAAATTTCACTCTTACACAACTTCTTCATGTTCCTAAAATCTTTGTAAATCTCATTTCAGTTCATCAATTTGTGTCTGATAATCACTATTCTATTACTTTTGATTCTTCTGGTTTTGTGATTCAGGACAAGAGTAATAAAGCTATTCTCTATAGAGGTACTAGTTCTCATGGCCTCTATCATCTTCCAGTTGTTCTTCCTAGATCTTTCTCTCATCAAGTCTGCCTCAACACCACTACTGCTCCTTCTACTTGGCATACTAGCTTAGGCCATCCTTCTTTGCATAAGATGCAACTGATTTGGAATAAACTGAAATTACCTAAGACTGTTTCTAGTTCTTTATTTCCTTGTAAGCATTGTTGTATGGCCAAAAGCCATCGATTGCCCTTTAGTTTGTCAACTACTTCTGTTAATAAACCATTGACCCTTATTCATAGTGATGTATGGGGACCATTTCACTCTTCTTCTTCCATTAAATACTATGTTTTGTTTGTCGATGATTTTAGCAAGTTTACATGGCTCTATCCTTTACATTTTAAAAGTGAAGTTTTTGCAAAATTCATTGAATTCAAAGCTTTTGTTAAAAATCAGTTTACTGTTAACTTGAAAATTCTTCGCACTGATAATGGCACTGAATATCTGGGTCTTAAGTTTCAAGAATTTCTTCACACCCATGGCATTGATCATCAGTTGTCTTGTCCCTATACACCACGACAAAATGGTGTTGCTGAAAGGAAACACAGACACATCATAGACACTACTATTGCTGTGCTTCAGCAATCTGGTGTCCCTCTTGCTTATTGGTTTGACACTGTTGCCACTTCTGTTTAACTTATTAATCGTATGCCCAACTCTAAGCTTCAAAACCAGTCTCCTTTTGAACTTTCGTTTCACTAATTACCTATCATTTTCTTAAACCATTTGGTTGTCTGTGCTTCCCTTGGCTCAAGCCATATGTTCATCACAAGCGTCAGCCCTGTTCTATTGCTTGTGTATTTCTTGGCTACATACCTTCAATTAAAGGGTACAGGTGTCTTGACTCAAGCACTGATCGCATTTATGTTTCTAAGCATGTTGTTTTCCATGAGCAAACTTTCATTTTGGCTGCCTCATCTGTGCATGTTCCTTTTCCTTCACTGTCTCATTATCAGTCTTTCTTTTGGCCATCTTGTTCTCATTCCACACCAGTTGTTCCTACTACTTCTATATCCTCTTCATCAGTTGCTCCTCCGTTGTCTCCATCCTCTCCAGTACTTTCTACTTCTACTTCTTCTTCTTTATCTCATTCTTCTTCACCTGCTATTCCTATTGATTCTTTGGCTGTTGATCTTCAATTCTATTCTCTTCCTTCTTCTTCTATTCCTTCTCTTATTGTTTTTTCTCTTAATCTCTAGCCAATGGTTACTCGATCTAAGGCAGCTTGTCTCACTTTGTCTGCCATTACTTCTACTGATTCTGAACCTTGTTCATATAAAGAGGTTGCATTGGCTTCTACCTAGACCAAGGCTATGAATGAAGAGTTTGCAACTCTTCAACAACATTCCACCTGGACTTTGGTTCCTCTACCTCCCACCAAACAGGCTATTGGATGTAAGTGGGTGTTTCGTCTCAAATACAATTTTGATAGTACAATTGCTCGACATAAAGCTCGTCTTGTGGCCAAAGGGTATCTCCAAGAAAAATGTTTAGATTATCATGAGACATTCAGTCTAGTTGCTAAACAGCCCATTATTCGCATTTTGCTTTGCTTGGCATTTAATTTCAGATGGCCTATTAAACAACTTGACATCTCAAATGCATTCTTGCATGGTATCTTGGATAAAGAAGTTTATATGACCCAACCTCAAGGTTTTGTTGACAAATCTAAGCCTCAGTTTGTCTGCAAGTTGACTAAAGCTTTGTATGGTCTTAAACAAGCACCACGTGCTTGGTATTCTACCTTTTCTAACTATCTTCTTACCAATGGGTTTGTTGTTAGTTCATCTAATTCCTCTCTGTTTATTCAACACGCTGCTACTACCATGACTGTGTTGCTAGTGTATGTTGATGATATTCTTGTCACTAGAAATGATTCAGCCCATATTGCCTCTCTCATTACTCATATGCACATTGAGTTTTCTATGAAAGAATTGGGTCTCATCAACTATTTCTTGGGCATCTCTGTTACTCCCTCTGACTCTGGTTATTTTCTTTCTCAAACTAAGTATGCCTTGGAAATTCTTGCTAAAGATGAAATGTCTGATTGTAAGCCAACACTTTCTCCCATGTCTGTCAAGCCTTATTCACTGTCTTCTCTTACTGTGGCTTATTCCAATCCTTCCCTCTATTGCAGTATTGTTCGTACTCTTCAATAATTGACCATTACTCGACTAGGTATCTCCTTTGTTGTTAATCATGCTTGCCAAACTATGCATTCTCCTTCTGAGGCTGACTTTGCTTCTGTCAAACACTTGCTGCGATATCTCAAAGGTACCATTCATCAAGGCTTGTCCTTTACTCCTGGTCCTCTTGAGCTTCATGCCTTCTCTGATTCAGATTGGGCTGGGAGTGTCAGTGATCGTCGCTATACTACTGGCTACTGTGTCTTTTTAGGTCCTAATCTTATCTCTTGGTCTGCCAAGAAGCAACCCACAGTCTCTCGTTCTTCCACTGAGGCTGAATATCGAGCTCTCGCCCAAGCTGCAGCTAAGTTGAGTTGGATTCAAATGGTTCTCACTGATTTACACATAGCTTATCCATGTTCAATCCTCTGGTGTGATAATTTGTCTGCAATTTCCTTGAGCTCCAATCCTGTGTTTCATTGTCGATCTAAACACATTGTGTAGACACCCCATTTTTGACCGACCTTAAGACTCAGACGTCACCAGTTGAGCGCTCAGTGATGTTGCATATTGTGCTCGTTCTGAGGTTTCAGAGTCTAGGCTGCGAGCCTTGCCTCCGGACTTCAGGGCTCTTTTGTGCTTTGCCTCGGTTTGCGAACCAGGTCCTATTTTCTCTTCCCGAATGGAGGGAAAGGTCTCGTAGAACATCTCTCAGTGGCCGTGGGCTACGTTTCGTGGTCGTAGGCCATTTTTCCCGTTTGGAGCCCGATTTTCGGTTTTCGGAGCTGTCGGCCGTATGCCTCGCTTCGGGACCGCTTAACTACCTCCGTTTGCTCTAGTTTTTGGCACACACCTTATTTCCTCCCTTTAGAGGGACACTGTGGCCCGGGAGACCACCTTCATGGTCCTACGCCACTTCCGGTGCCTAACATCCTATTTTCGGGGCCCCGAACCGTGCGTTTTGGCCCCCGAACCTTCGTTTTGCATCCGTATTGGTCCATTTTTGGTAAGGACCCTATTTTCATTGTTAGGAAGGGAGTAGGATGGTGGCCGGCCACCTTTTCCCCTGAAAAGCCAATTTTCTCTTTTTCTCTCTCCAAAAGCCGGTTTTTTTGACAGAAAGCTGATTTTTCTCACTTTTGAGCCACATTTTCTAGCTTTTCATACCACCATTGTGTTGTGCTCATCTAGGAGGCCACCAATATGGATAGGCCGGCCAGAAATTCATCTTGACCCTTTTGAATCTTGCTTAAAAGCTAGCTTTTCTCTCTCCTGGGTCACTTTTTCTGGTTTTTCTATACACAACTATATTCTACTCATCTAGGAGGCCACCTTTCTGGGTAGGCCGACCAGCAATTTTGCTTGAACCTTTTGACCCCTGGTCGGCCAACCAGGAGGAGTGGCCAGCCGGCCACTTGAACTGGCTGGCCTGCTTCTTGCTTTTGCTTTTGCTTTTTCTAAGTGTAATCCAGTTGTGCCAGCTGGAGGCCATTTGGTGCATCCTCCACGTGTATGGAGGATACTTGGGGTCTCTTGGAGATATTTTGAAGCTTCTCCTCTGTAAAGGAGAGGCTTGGCTTCTTGTTGAAGGGTTAGACATTTTTGCTTAAGGCTCATAACCTCCCTCCTCCATTGTTACTACTCAAAGCTCCTAAACCCTCATTTTCTTGGTCCATTTGCACTACAATCCTTAGCACCACACCTCCATCATCCATTCCAGCACCTTGGAAGCCATTTACAGAGGTTGAAAGCTCACCAACTTGGTCCAAAAGCTGCTGGAGGTCGGCTCTTCAAGGGCAAGTGTCGATTTCCCTTAAATTTGCATTTTTTTGCATGATTGGTTAGCCTTACTTACAAGCATTTCCAGGCTTCAACCCAAACTAGAAAGTGTCTTATTTTGATCCCCTCTCCAACTTTGTTGAAGGAAACATTGCTGTTTGAGGTCATTTACTTTCCCTTATCCTCTATCTCTCTTTTAGGGCTATTTTTGCATCCTATTTTAGCCTTACTTGTGAGCATTTTCGAGATTTGATATAAACTGAAAAAAGTCTTGTTTTGACATCCTCTTCAAGTTTTGTTAAGGTCCCATTTATTTTTGGGGTCATCTTCCCCCTATGCGTGCTTCATCTTTTCATGATTAAGGCTATGCATTAGAGCACTTGCATTGGCCATGGTTTGGCCTCTTAGCCACTGAAATCCAGTGGATTTTCAGTGGCTTTGATGCATTTTTGAGGGCCAAAATTAGAGGGGGGTGACCCCCTCTCTCCTTGTCTTGTTTGGGGGTCTTTTGGGCCTTCCAAAGAGACCCCATTTTTCATGCATCGAATGTTTCAGGCCTCATTCTGTGAGTTTTAGGGTCTGCCTAATCCGAGGCCCTTTTGATCATATTTTATACCTACAATGCATGTGTAGAACAATTCCATTTAAGGCCTTTTGAGGGGGCCTTTCTTTGCATGTTTCCTAGACTGATTTCAGGGCCTATTTTGTGAGTTTTAGGGCTGTCATAACTCATTTCCAGAGTTGGTTTGGTCATGCTAAGTGTCTATCTTATATGTGCTTAACAACCCCTTGAATGGCCTTCCAAAGAAGCCCCTCATTTTGGCATGTATTGGTTGCATTTCAGTGATTATTTGGGCATATTTTGGCATGCTTTATTCACTGTTTTTGGCTGGTTTGATGAGTTCTCATTTGCTTCATATACGTGCCATGTAAACCATGCTTGCTAGCCAATGTTGCATGCTATTTTAGTCCATCATGTTAGCATCTTTTGGCCATGCCCTAAACTAGAAATGTGCATATTTTGGGACTGCCTTGGCTCTGTCTTAAGACTTCATGATCAAATAATGCTTCCTTTGTATACTTGTGGTTTAATGCATTGGACTAGTTTTGGGTTTCGGGGCTTATTCTATGCATTGGGTGTCATATTTCCATGTTTCGGGACCATTTAGCATTATGTTTTAGTACTGAAAATTACATGTTTGAATGCCATGCTTCATCCTTGCCATGCTTTGGTTGAGTGGCATTTGATGCCTTAGGTTCGGTCCTCGATTTGCGTGCATGTGTGCACGCATTTCGGTTGTCTCATTTTCATCTAATGGCCACTGATGTGAGTGTGGCTGAGGTCCACTCATGATTGGTGTAAGTCCATTATGCATTGTGTATGCCTTTTCAATTCATAGCATTGCGTATGCTAGGTTGCATGTTAGAGCATTGCGTATGCCACGTTACATCGAGCATTGTGTATGCCATTTCATAGCATTGTGTATGCTAGGTTGTATTTTAGTCGCATTGTGTACACCATTTCATTTGCATCGTGTTTGGGATAGGAGTTAGCCCGAGCACGGGAAACGAGGGACGTTTCGTACTCCGAGTGACGGAACGTGTCTCAATTCCCCGTCGCCGACACTCCGGATTACCCATGATGGAGTTTAGGTCTTGTTGTGTTTTCATGTGCATTCATTTTATATTGAGCCATGCAATTCGACTCCTCGGCCATCATGCATCGATATGCGTGATTGGTGGCACGAGGATCGAGGACTACACTCCCTGAAGAGTAGTCATGCATACATATGTGAAATACTTTGCCATGCCCCTTTGTTGCTCTATGTTGCCGTAAATCAGAAATCAGCGGCCTTCTGGAGCATTGCGCAATCTTCCGAAAACAATTGCAAACAGAGGCAAACTGGGGCATCACAATGGATTTTCGCACCAGGCAACTCAAGCATGCATCTCCTATCATTCGAAACAGAGCTGAGGCAGTCCATAGGCTTGCATGCTAATTTACTCGCTTTCCTAGATTAATTTGTTAATTAGTTAGGGTTTTGTAATATTTAATTATTCATTCCGGACTGTACTATTTATTCGGACTGTATTATTCTTTCAGACCCTCCGAGCGAGGGCAATGTTGTAATAAGTGTGCGTGCGTGTGATGTATGTTTTCCAACCCCACGTCTTTCTCCCTTTTATTTACCAACTTATGATGGTTAGATTAGGGCATGTTTCAATTAGCATACAGTATGATAGCATGTTTGCATCATTCATCTGTATTGCATGCACCGGGCTCGGCGCACCATACTAATTGCATTGTATTTCAATTCCGAGTTGAATACTTGTTAGTTGTAGCATTTCACATGCCATCTTTAGAATAGCCAAGCCTATCTTAGTTGCATTTTGCATGTGTTGCATTAGGCATTTCTGTATAGTTAGGATCATGCATGGATTTTTAACATAGCTTCTGTTTTGGCTTGGAGTACTCGGTAAGTTTTATGCTTTAGCATCCTTGCATGCGTGTGAGTGACTACCATGATAGCATGCTTACCATGAGGCTATTTGCTTATGTGATATAACTGGCTGAATGCCTGTGGGTGAAGGTTGGGTTATTTGGATTGGAACAATTCATTAAATGCGAGTTTTAAGCCCACTAGATAGTGGCAAATCATCTTGTTTTCAAAGCCCACCTAAGGGTGGCAAATCCACATTTTAGCCTACTTGCGAGTAGCAAACCGTTTTCAAAACAAACATGAGATGTTTCGTTCCAATTCAGGCGACCCAGTCTATACTTGTATGCTGTGCGTACCACATAGTAAATCTAGGCTAATAACCAGAATAAGAACGCATAATGTTTTCAAAACTTGATATTATGGTTAGTAGAGGCCGATCTTTGATTAGGCGAGCGGGGGTGCTCACGAAGTGACATTCCCCAATCGTACCCAAGTTCCCGAGCCGAGGCAACTTTGGTGATGACGGACACGTGGCCTTAGGCAACGAGTCAGGGTTTCCTAAATTTCCCAAAATAAAATATTTAGGTGGCAACTCTGTATCTGGCAAAGCAGTCCATGTTTGGCACTTCTTTCAAAAATCTATTTTCAAAAACGATTTGCCAGATTTGGATTCTTTGATGATTTCATCGGTCTTGCATTGCACTCTGCGAGATTAGATACAGGACCGTGGCATTGAGTCCTGAACTGTAGTGACCCCAAATGAACAACACGGGATTTCCCTCCCGGGACGTTCGGGGACATCCACAGTTTCTGGCGACTCTGCTGGGGACTTAGAGAACTTGACTCGAACTCATAATATCTTGTTTTGATTACACTTATGTGTTTCTTTGCATTGCATTTGCATTGGTGCGCCTAGGACACCGTGTTTGCCATCTGTTATTCCTGAACGGTTTGCCGGAGGCTTGCTTTGTCAAAGCATGCCGTAAGGCTGACCGGTTGCGGGCTCTGCCAGTATGGGAACACAAACCCCGGTTTTTACCAGGGCACCCTTTTTGACCATTCGACCTAGTGCATATTCGGAATCCATAGTGACCATTCCAAACTATGACAAGTTGCTTACCCGTTTATAGGTTGTTTGAAACCGCTGCGTGCGTAGTGAAACCCTAGTTCCTGACAAAATAGGACAGGGAAACCTTACCCCAACATAGGAGTGTTTTGGCTCTTACTTGTTTGTTATGTGCTTTTAGAGTGCGTCTCTATACGAATGCATGTATCAGTTTGCAAGTCTGGGCATCGGGCCTGCGGGCATCAGTTCAGTATTTCTGGGTATCAGGCCTGCGGGCACCAGTTCAGTATTTTCGGAATCAGTTATCTACGGGTACCAGATTCAGCTTCGGGGACGGTGATTTGGGACTAGTAATTTAGGAATAATGATCAGTCTTTGAGAACAGTGTACCAATTGCGTGTTAATTATACGCGACTGTGTGTTGTGTTTACTTACGCCGTTATGCTATCCGTTTGTCTGCTCGTTTATTTCCTTATTATTGCTTTATTTATCTTTTTGCTAGGTAGTTTAGCACAATTGCTTCAGACCAAGCAGATATTCCCCAAGCACTCTGGACAAGAGGTCGCCGACTCAATCGATCTGAGGATCTGGTCGACGGACAACCAGTGTTTCACTCTCTATCCCCGGTTATCAGACGGAGGTCGAAAAGACGCAGTGTATCTAAGCAAAGGTTGCCAAAGCAGTGGATTACCCCATCAGTGGGCAGTCGGATTGAGATCCCAATTGTTGCTATAGAGATAGACCTGCCAGTAGTTCAGACAGATCAGGGCAGTATGGCGGGACCGACAGGAGTTGAGGAAATGATGCGTCAGATGCAGGACACCATGAGAGCCATGCAGCAGGATGCTGTTCGCCGGGATGGGTTTGCCAAACAACAGGCCGAGATCATGGCCCAGCAGGCAGAATTAATTACCAGGTTGCAACAACAAACTAGGGCATCTGCTTCCCACCCAGTTCCTCTCCCACCAGGAATCCCGGCACCCGAAGAGGAGCTAAATGTCCAGGCAGATACAGACATACCAACGGGGCAAGCTCCGCCCCCAATTCTGCCCCAGCTATCTAAGGCACCTATGCCTGTCAATCAACCAGACTCTCCCTTCGAGTTCGAAGTAGACCATACAGCACTGAAATTGAGCAAGCTTGAGAAATTGTTCAAGAAATCCCAAGGGGTAAAGGCTATCCCGGATATCGAGGACGGATATACCGACGTAGCTGTGATGCTGCCGGATAGTTTTAAAATGTCGCAAATTGATCGTTTCGATGGATCTGGGGACCCCATGGTGCATCTCCGGCTATTCTTAGACATACTACGGCCAATGGGCCTCACCAGACCACAAAAGCTTTCACTATTTGGCCAGACCCTGTCGGGTGTGGCCACTATCTGGTATGCAAAGTTAGAGGATGATGTCAACCGGAGTTAGGATGAAATGGCCGAGGCCTTTGTCGCGCAATACTCTTACAATACCCAAATCGAGATTACGACTCGAGATCTCGAAACAACAAGGCAGGAGCCTAAGGGGAGCTTCTCGGATTTCGTAACTCGGTGGAGGGTGAAGGCTTCGATGATGACCCTGAGGCCTACCGACAAAGACCAAATCAGGATGATTGTGCGCAATCTCCAGCCAAAACTGATGCAAAAAATAATTGTGCTCCCCTTTCCCACTTTTTCAAATCTACATGAAATGGGGGTACAAATCGAAGATGCAATGAAACAGGGTCTGATTGACCAAGATAGAGAGCAACCCTGAAGAACTTTCAACCGCAACAACAACACAGGCACCAGCAATGCCACAAATGCCAGAGCTTCAGAAGTAAGCGTGGTCACCACCATTCCTCCTCCCCTTCCAAGACCCATGGCAGCTACACCTTTCTCCGGCGCGTCCGGAAGCAACACACAAACCACTCGATTCTAACCCAGAGGCCAAAGAACCTTCACCCCACTATATATGCCCCTGTCCAAGGCTCTAGGGGTATTAATCAAGAAAGGGCACTTAAAGCCCCTGGAGCCGAGGCCATTGCCAAATCCACTCCCTCCTTCTCATGACCTGGTAAAATATTGCGCATATCACCAACAACATGGTCATGACACTAACCAATGTTATAGATTGCGTCATGAGATTCAAGACCTCACTGACAAGCAGGTGATTGTACCTCCAGAAAAACCCAATGTCACAACAAACCCTTTCACACCGCACAACCAAGCTCCACCTCCCAAAAGAATCAACTTTATCCAGACTGGGGTCGTGTCTTACGATCCCAGCATATATATCACTCCTTCCCACCGGCCTAAGCCAGAGGTGCTCCTTCCTGACTGCACTGACTCTTTGTGCATGTTGGACATCTCCAGAACCCAACCCGAGCCAATGGTGGTGACTGGCAGAGATAGAACAGAGGAGATTTCAGAAGGGAATGGAATTGTTCAATCAGGGTTTGAGCAGTCTGGGAGTGTCGCTGGGGAAGCCTACAATCCGAGTGATTACATTCTGCCAGCAGGCCAGTTTGAGCCTAATATTGAATTGCCAGAGAGGGCAGAGCTGTGTGTGATTCGAGGGGATGGATTTGAGCAGGGGACAGACGGTTTGACGGTTGTGGAAGAGGACTTGGCCAACCTCCAGTTTTTCAATGATCAAGACCCAGGAGACGCGGCAGTCGACTGGTTTGATTATGAGGAATCGACACAGGCTACTGGGTGGCTTGATGACTTGCCAGATGTTGTTGACGAAGCTCAATTGGAGCAGGGCCCGGCAGGGGCAAGCATATCAGTGGTGGCCGGAAGGGCCGGAAGTCAGAATGAATTGTCGGAGAGCGCCGGTGCTAAGAATTCTGCTCGAGACTTGGGCATTATGAATGCGGAATTGTTGAACAACCAGCTGTACTGACGCAGCTGGAACAAGAAAGGTTTGAGGATGCCGAGAGAATTAGGAAAGCTAAGGGCCCTGAGGGGACTGAGAGTGCTATGTGCACGAAGATAGAGAATGCTGCGAACATGTGGACGGAGAGTACTGCGAGTGCAATTGAACTGGAGCCAGACAGATGTCTGTTGGCTGCCGACGGAATGTGGTGGGAAGACGATGATTTATGTCTTGCCCACACGGATGAGGATTGGGGGAGTAATCAGCCAAATGATACCTAGTATATCGGTGAGGTTGATCATATGACGAGAAGCGGACGGTATTTCAAGCCCCCGCACCTAGACCAGCTGGAGGCATCTGGGAAGGATAAGGAAGCTGAGAGACAGAAAGAGAAGCAAATCAAAGAAGAGGCTATACTGAAGCAGTTAAAGAAGATACAAGCAGACATCTTCATCTGGGGACTGCTTATGGCATCGCGTGTGCATCGACAAGCTGTCTTATCGGCCATGGACAAGGCCAAGCTCTCTATAGACACCACGCCCGAACAGCTGGTGGGCTTAGTTTTTCCGGGAGGAGCTACCCCGATGTTGACCTTTTCTGACAAAGAGCTGCCACCTGAGGATGTGAACCATAACAAGCCACTCTACATCTCTGTGGAGTGCATAAATAAATGGATACCTGTGGTGTTTGTCAACACAGGGTCTGCCATCAATGTATGTCCAGCGAGGACTGCCTATGCAATTGGCCTGAAGACCGCGGACTTTGTGCCAACAGCCCAGGTGATTCGGGCATACGACAACACAAGCAGAGAAGTCATGGGGACAGCAAAAATTCAAACCAAGGTTGGGCCGGGGCAGCATGAAATTGACTTTCACATCCTAGAGGTTCCCGCCACTTTCAATCTGCTATTGGGGCGGCCGTGGCTGCATCAAGTGAAGGCAGTTTCTTCTACCTTGCATCAAATGGTGAAATACCCCCATGGAAAGGGAGTAGCCATTGTTTTTAGGTATTCATCGATCCATCCACCACCGGAAGTATCTACGCCAGTTTTGGAAATTGAGCACGGTATGGAGGATGTGTTCTTATCCGGTTTTACCCTAGCTGAGGCCTGGATCGTGCAGAACATCTTAGCTGTTAATGAGGGGGTGTATGTCAGTGCTCAATCGGTATACCTCATGAACAAGCTTCAACATATCCCCGGGATGGGATTGGGAAAAAGTGGCCGGAAGGGCGTCGCAGCATCGGCCGAGGTGCCACATAATCCACATACCTTTGGCTTAGGTTATCTGCCCACCAAAGAGGATTGGATAAGGAAGGTAAGGAGATGGCTAGGAGAGCCAGAGCGAAGAAGGCAGGGAAGCCTTTTGACTTAATGCACCTGCCCATTCAGGGTATCCTAAACGGACGCTTCGTCTGGGAGGGGGAGGACTTTCCGTTCTGTGGCTTCCCAGAGCCGTGGCTGAACGCGGAGAAGAAGCGCATGCCGGGGTTTGAGATCTTCTTTGACCTGCAGTTACCCGGGGATGACGTTGCCGGAAAGCAGACAAACCCATTAGCTGAGGTTGAGCAGAGAAAGAAAGTGGAGTCTGAGGACGTCGAAAGCGAAATGGGGGTAGCACTGGCGTGTCCACTTTCAGATCCTCCGATCGAACAGAAGTGCTTGGGGGATAACTTCTCGGTGTGCGTGATCGGGAACGGAACGGCTGCGGGCCTACCAGCAAACATTTTGGATGCATCTATCGCACCCTCTCTCATTTGGCAGTATGAAGAGGGATTTTTGTCCAGCAGCACCGGGTCAGGTAGTGAGCCGGAATCTGATTCCACCGAATCGAGCGAGTCGCAATCAGGTTCCAGCTCGATTGAGTCTGAGTCTGGTAATCCTGGGGATGATAACCCGGATGCCACAGTCTTGTCTAGGTCGTCTTTTTCTTTCTCTTTTGAGTCTGTTGTAACCGAAGAATCGGACGATTTGGATGTGCTTAATGAGAATCAAGTAGTTGTGGTTTCTGAGTACTTTTCTGCGCCCTTGATTTATTGCATTAATTCAGACTTTCAAAATTTTGATGAAAACGATGAGGAAGAAATTCCTCCGGTTTAGCAACGCTTAATTGAACAAGAGAAGGAAAGATTTGTTAAACCCTTAATGGATGAAATCACTACTGTGAATGTCAGTACTGAGGAGGACCCGCAACTGGTCCAGATCGGGTCCACGTTGTCTTCGGAGGAACGCGAGCGCTTAGTCGCTTTATTAAAAGATTTCAAAGATGTTTTCGCGTGGTCCTACGGAGACACGCCTGGAATCGATCCTGAGATTATACAGCACCGGATCCCTCTTGACCCCGAGGCCCGACCTGTTAAGCAAAAACTCAGAAGGATCCGCCCGGACTGGGCTCTCAAGATTAAGGAAGAAGTCACCAAGCAAATTGACGTAGGTTTCCTGCAGGTATCCGAATACCCGACTTGGTTGGCCAACATTGTTCTAGTGCCGAAGAAGGATGGTAGGATCCGGGTATGCGTGGATTTTAGGGATTTGAACAGAGCTAGTCCGAAGGACGACTTTCCCTTGCCACACATTGATGAGTTAGTGGACTTCACAGCGGGGCATGATTTGCTTTCATTTATGGATGGCTTCTCAGGCTACAACCAGATAGTGATGGCACCTGAAGGCCAAGAAAAGACTGCTTTCACCACCCCGTGGGGGACCTACTGCTACAGAGTGATGCCATTTAGGCTGAAGAACGCTGGAGCTACATATCAATGGGCCGAGACCACGATATTACATGACATGATCCATAAAGAGGTTGAGGTGTACGTGGACGACATGATTGTCAAGTCCAAGGAAAGAGAGGGCCACTACACCGCCTTGCAAAAATTCTTTCAAAGGATCAGAGAATTCCGATTGTGGTTGAATCCTCAGAAGTGTACGTTCCGTGTCACAGCGGGAAAAATGCTGGGGCTTCTCATTACACAGAGAGGTATCGAAGTCGACCCTTCCAAAATCAAGGCCATCCTAGAAATGCCACCACCAAGGACTGAAAAGGAGGTGCGAGGCTTTCTGGGTAAAGTGCAATTCATAAAACGGTTTATCTCAAAATTAACCTTGATTTGTGAACCATTTTTTGGTCTCCTAAAGAGAGGAATGAAATTCCAGTGGGACGGCCGATGCCAAGCTGCTTTTGAAAAGATCAAGGAATATTTACAGAACCCACCTGTGTTGTCGCCACCAGAACCGGGAAGACCGTTGATATTGTACCTTTCGGTAACTGAGACCACAATGGGCTGCATGCTCGCGTAAGAATCAAAGGACAAAGTGGAAAGGGCCATCTATTATCTGAGCAAGAAGATGCTGGAGTATGAGACTTGCTACACACCATTGGAGAAGGCTTGCTTAGCCTTGGTATGGGCTACCAGGAAGCTGCGGCACTACCTGTTAGCTCACTCTGTAATGTTGGTTTCGAGATTAGATCCCATCAAATATCTCTTCGAGAAACCGGCACTTACGGGTAGGCTAGCTCGTTGGTTGTTGTTGCTTTCCGAATTCGATCTAAAATATGTGACGCGCAAGTCGGTCAAGGGAAGAGCAGTTGAAGAATTCTTAGCCGATCATCCAGTGAAAGGGGGTGAAGCAGTTAAGTACTTATTCCCAGATGAGGCCATTTTGCATATCGATGATGAGTTTTGGACAATGTATTTCGACGAAGCGTCAAACCAATATGGGTATGGGATAGGAGTGTTGCTGATAGCACCCGACAATTCTCGTATCCCTTTAGCATTCAAGCTCCAGTTCAAAGTCTCGAACAACGAAGCAGAGTATGAGGCATGCATTGCCGGTCTAGAAGCAGCCCTGGAACTAGGGGCAAAACGGTTGGACGTCATCGGGGACTCGAACCTTGTTGTATCTCAAGCAAAAAGAGAGTGGAAAGTCAAAGAAAAAAAGATGTTGATGTATCATCAGGCCCTGGATTTGTTAATTTCTCGGTTTGAAAGGCTGAACTTTGCTCATCTTGCAAGAGAGAACAACAGGTTTGCAAATTTAGTAGTAACTCTATCTTCCATGATAGACATCCCGTTTGGAGTCCGGATGCGTCCAGTCATTATTGACCAGAAGTTTGTGCCGGCTTACGAGTCAATTGCTACTATAGGCGAGGTTCAAAATGAGAACCCCTGGTATTACGACATTTGGAACTTCTTGGAGAAAGAAACGTATCCACCAGGGGCAAATGCCAAAGATAAAAGGGCAATCAGAAGAATGGCCGTTCAATTCATCATCTACGGAGGTAAATTGTACAAGAGAGGTCATCTGGGAATGCATAAGCTATGCGTTGAAGCTGAAGAATCAAAACGCCTGATAGAGGCCATCCATGGAGGAGAATGCGGTGCGCATATGAACGGGGTAATGCTGGCATGGAAGATCCTCAGATAGGGTTACTACTGGTCCACCATAGAGGAGGATTGTATCGGCTTTGTTCGGCGATGCCACAAATGTCAGATCCATGCAAACCGCATGAACATCCCACCGTCAAAGTTGTACAATATGACTTCGCCATGGCCATTTTCAGTTTGGGGAATCGATGTGATCGGGGTTGTCACTCCGAAGGGGTCTAACGGGCATGAGTTCATCCTGGTCGTGATAGATTATTTCACGAAGTGGGTTGAGGCCCAGTCTTATGCGGTGTTGAAGGCATCGCATGTTGCAAAATTCATTAGAAACAACATCATCTGTCGTTATGGGGTCCCTACGAGGTCATTTCAGATAATGGTTCCAACTTCAAGAAGGAAGTGATTGACTTGTTGGAGAAATACAATGTGGCTTTTCATAAGTCATCCACATACCGGCCGCAAACCAATGGAGCGGTCGAGGCCGCCAACAAGAATATCAAACACATATTGCAGAAAATAGTGGAAACCTACCGGGATTGGCCAGACAAGCTGCCGTTTGCTCTGTGGGGGTACCGGACTTCAATTAGAACTTCTACTGGGGCGACTCCGTATTCATTAGTTTATGGGATGGAGGCCGTTCTACCTTGAAATTGAGGTTCCGTCTTTGCGAGTGCTGGCTGAGTGTCAGATAGCCGAAGCAGATTGGCAACAAAACAGATTTGAAGAACTTATGCTTTTTGACGAGCGCAGACTGAAAGCACTGTGCCATGTTCAAGGCTATCAGCGCAAGATTGCCAGGGCTTTTAACAAGAAAGTTAAGTCCAGGAATCTAAAAGAAGGAGATTTGGTGCTCAAGGATAACCGAGCTCCCATCCACGACCCCAAGGGCAAGTATAGACCCAATTGGACTGGTCCCTACATCATCAAGTCAATTTGGTCACCTAGATGGCTTGGAGTTCTCGCAACCGATCAACATGGACAAGTTGAAGAAATATTACCCGTGAGAGGCTCGCTAGGCCGAAAACCCGCAAAGGGCGACCTAGGCAAAAGTTAGAGCATTGAAAAATTAGAAAATATAAAAACTAAGCTCGCAAGGTTGAAAACCCGCAAAAGGCGGCCTTGGCAAAAGTTAGAGCGTAAAAGGAGAGTGAAAATACTCGAGTGAACCTAAGCCTGAACTACGTAAGGCTTGATTCCCATCTTTGGGATACATAGGCAACTTCATCCTGAAGTTCAGCCATAAACTTTTCCCCGATCAACTTTGTCCATTTGATCATCTCGGCCATCTTTGTCTATTCAGCATTCAACAGTTCGGTTATGATCTCCAGTGCAGTGCTTTTCAAACTAGGGGCAACTTTCCGTTGCTGTGCAGTGTCGTAATACTCTTCAGACTAGGGGCAACTTTCCAGTTGCTGGGATCTGGGGTCATGCATCTCAGTGACAGGTTTCAGGCATGCCCAATTTTGATCCATATCGAAAATGGTTTTGAAAAGTTTTAATAAAAGTTGACTGTGTTCAAGATTAATCTTTTTACAACTTAGACCATTTTTGGACCAAAGCGAAAAAAATTCAGTACCCACAACCTTCAATTTCATTGATTTCAATATAGAGTTCTCCTGCTCTTGCATACAAATTGAAGTTGCTTTTTATTACATTCATAAGGAAACTTGAAAGTACTAATAAAGCAATAAATCCAGGGCATAGCTAAGTCAGGTGTTCCTGCGCCCCCTCCCAGAGCTGGTCGAAGCCTCTGATGCCAAAGTAGGCCCTTCCTGTGCCTCTTCATTGAGCCAATCCAAGCACTCATCAGACAAGGTGCAACTGAAAGTGGGAGTAGGGGCCAGGAGCTCTCTAGTCCTCCATGTTATGGCATATCAGCCAAGCTGTGCGCCTCAAACCGGGAATGCGGCAGGATACTCTATTCCCTCTGGTGGACAAGTCTGATCATGACCGAATTGGCACCGGAACCGGAACGGAAAGTAGAACACACAGTGAGTCAGACCAATCAACTGGATCCCGGTCTACCGGGACATGCTATAGCTCATTGCCAGGAGATTGAGCCAAGGACAGCGCCAAGAAATGCGATCCCCAGACAAATTGCACATCCAGTCGAACCACCATCCCTCATCAAGGGCATCGACTAGTCGTTGTGGGAAGAAGTAGCCGCGAGCTGAGTAGGCTGGGCAAGAGTCCACAACCTGCAATTTATCCATCAACCATACCTGGGGAGGGATTGGAAAATGAGAGAATAAAGAATAGAGAGATGTACGATGAGAGAAAAGTAAGAAAAGGGTTTTGTGAGAAAAACCGAGCCTGAGGGCCGAGTGATGTGAGCAATATATATGTGAGAAAGGGTGGGAAACATTACCTGTAGCAATAATGGACTTCCCGCGAATCTAGTCATCTCTCGGCGATAGAAAGCATCCAAGCCCATCAGCGTCTCGGCCAATGTCATGGCAATGCAGCTCTTTCCTTCTTTTAAGCCTTGAGCAACCTCAATCAGACGGATGCTAGATCCGCTAAAGCCCGGGGCAAGCAAAAAGTGAGATAGCATGCACAAGCAAAGGGCGTGTTGCCGAAAACCTTGCCAATGATGATCACCGCGGTTACCGGCATCAGAAAAGCGATGAATCAAGCCAAGGATATCCAGTTCCCCGTTGCAGATCAGAGACCGAGCATCGTGCATGGTGAGCCCACACATCTGTCCTAAAGCTTGGGCATGACCGAAGTGAAGCTGGGACAAAATCTCTTCATGGCGCTCAGATTCCATCAAAACTTGAAAATCTTCGACGGTCGGACACATCTCTTGCCTGCCGAAACTAAAGACATGTGTTACCGGATTCCAAAACCTCGCCGCGGCATTGAGGAATGAAATGTGCAACGAAGTACGGCTCAGCGTGAATAGTGCATTCAAGCCGAAACCCCAGAAGTTCAACTTTTTCGAGCCATCTAGAGAAGCAATCCAAGCTGTGAGATTTTGGGTGAGAAATGCCTCCATTTTGGTGCAAAACTAAGTTGAAATGAGAGAACCACGAGGCTAGAGTTTTTAAAGAGGATAAGGCACTGTTCGGGGGACACGTGTCAAAAATTTGGTGGTTGCCAAGCTAGGTGGCCGGCCGGCCACCTTTTCTGGCAAGCCGACCACCCCTCTCCCCTCCAATGCAAAAAGCTGGTCGGCCAGCTCCCTTAGGTGGTCGGCCATCAAGAGGAGGGTGGCTTTAGCCTTGTTCTAGCCTTTAGAAGATAATTCCAAGCATTTTCATGCATTGGGGGCGTTAAAGGTGCGAGTTTTCCTCTATTTCGGATGCGTTCCGTCATCCAGATCGTCCGAAATGCATTTGTTTATCGAGTTGCTGTTAAATCATGCTTATTGAGTTGTTTTTACTTATCGAGTTGTTCCTTTGCTTACCGATTTGTTAAGCTTACCAAGTTGTTAAGTTTTGTCGAGTTGACGAGTTTTGTGTATTGAGTTGTTACTCTTTGTTTATCAACATTGTTGTGTCTTGCTTATCGAGTTGTAAGTTTAATCAACATCGTCGTGTCTTTCTTATCGAGTTGTAAACTTGCTAAGGTTCTGTCATTTCTTGGTAAGTTAAGTTGCTTTGTTTGTTGTGTCGGTTCACTACCTGACTTGGCAATTTTCAATGCATGATTTCCATTCAATCTCATTTTTGTGCAAAATAATGCGATGCGATGCAAGAACGTAAAATACAATACTTTTTTTGAACAAAAGCTGTTTCATTCCATCATGTTTCCTTTGTTACAACATTTTACAACAAGGGTACAAGTTTTACAGAAAATAAAAACTGCCTAATAATGTACAATGTGCTACAACTACTTGTAAAAAAGGCAAATAAAGCAGGAACATCTGTGCTCTCAAGCGCGAGAAAAAGAGGCCCTCTTCGTCCCCTTCTGCGGAACAGCCTCAGCACCATCATCGCCATCTGAGTAAGAGCTGTCATCCTCAAGATCCTCCTCGGCATCACCTCCGCCCTCAGAGCCAGACTCAGAGTCATCCTCTCTGCCAGCAGATGTCTCTGGCTGACGATGCGCGGACTCCTCCTCCTCACTGGACTCGTCCTCAATGATGTGTGCTCTGTGCCCGCCTCGTCCGCGAGATGACTCCCCTCTCCCAGCTCCTCAAGAAGGCCTAGATGGCCCAGCTCCTCCGGAAGGCCCAGGTGGCTCAGCCTATGGTCCGGTATATATCGGAGGCATCTGAAAAGAAAAAGTGCAATTTGAATACATCAGCCAAAATATGTATATCAGATATACAGATAAAAAGCTACATGGAGTGGATGTATGCAAATATAGTACATGGATGTGGTGTGTGTCAGATGTGCTTTCCGCATACAGTCAGGCAATCAATGCAGTGAAATGTTCAAATTCAGCATGTCATCAGAAATATGATAAATGCAAGAAAACTAAACAGTACCGAGACGCCCATGATGGACAGCTGCGCCTCTCTCCGCAAGACCATGCCTTCGAGCGAGGCCACTAACCCGAGTAACCCCTCAGCATACTCCGTGGTAGGCTGCAGATGCAAGTGCAAATCATCAATGAATGAATGAATGAATGAATGCCCAAGTATCTGAGTGATAAAGCAAAGCTGTAAAACATACCGGTGGTGAGTCAGGGTCTCTGGTGTATGGATGATCTGGCATACGAGGCTCTAGCGGAATTGGGTAGGAAGCCCCGCATCTCCATCCCGTCAACTTAGTCGGGATACCTGGCCATCCGGTATGATGATAAGTCGGGGGAATCGGAGGGACCAGTCCAGCCCCACCTCTAGATGTGCCAGCCCTACTGGCCGAAGGAATGTCTCTGGCTCGGGTGCGACTCGAAGACGGCATGCCGGTAGACCTCCTCGAGGGAGTACGAACACCTGTCAATGGAGGCATCAAGTAGGTGTGACGGTAGGTCGTGTACTCCCCGTCCTCCAAATACAGCAGTACATCAATGCCCAGCCTGGCATCAATGACACCCTGAGGAGTAAGCCTATCAGCGAGCCACATATCGTCTGGGGGTGCTGAAGGGACACTCGGCTCAGGGAAGCCCATAGTTTGACAAAGAAAGCGTTCCCCAGGAACCAGGCCCTACCAACTGGCCCCTCGAACAAGATCCTATACCGTGAGGAGGCCCATCCTCCGGCAAACTGGAATCGGAGATCCTCACCCAAAGGCGCCCAAGGCTGCCATAAGATCTGCGGATAGCCAATGCATAAGCCGATTAGAAATCGCAAATGTCCAAGCATGAATCAAAGATGAACACGGGAAGAACTGAGAGTTCTGACATACCTCGGTCGCCCGCACAGTGTCAAAATACTGCCGTAGGTAAAGGAGAGTCTCCCGAGACCGTGGCCGGTACTGGCTCTCGAAGACGAGTGAATAAGGGGTCATGAGAGGGGCCTCCACCTCGAGCTCCGGGGCTAGCGTCGGAAAGTACGCGAAGACCCATAACTGTGGAAAACAGGGCAAAAGCCATCAGAATACAGAATGCTGAGTGCAGAATCTAAATACAGAATGTTGAGGGCAGAATATAAGTACAGAATGTAAAGTGTGCCGTGTGTGCAATGTACAGATAATGAAAAGCAAAAATGTGAATCAAGAGGGCAGAAGGTATATAGCAATAGAGGGTAGCCAAGCTAGCGCCACCCCAATCATACTAACTAACTTATGTGAGGTCTACCAAGGCACTCAGCAAATATAGCCCAACGGTGTTCCCCCTGTCGGCGAACAGAGTGGTCCCGAAGAGGAACATCAAAAACCCGTGGGTGTACTATGCAATCTCCTTAAGAGTCTCGGGCTCAGTCCCCCTAAACTGTGTAGAAAACCAGGTATATCGGACTCGGCCTGAAGATCGGTCGACCAGTGGACGGGCTCCCAACAGATGAATCCAGGCAGCCTCCCACTCGCCCATGTCCTCGTCGTAAGGGATCGCCCAGCCTCCCACGTCAAGGCCCGTCAACACGGCGAAATCAAATGGGGTCATGGTCATGTCCCCGGCGGCTGAGAAATGGAAGGAGTTGGTGGTGTCCCACCATCTCTCCACCAAGGCACCCATCAATGTCCGGCTAGCTGGATAGCTAGATATCCTGGTACAAAAGGTCCCGAATCCTGCCAGATCAACCCAATCGTGGACAGCCTCCGGGAGCTCTGTGTACCAATCTCTCGCAGTAATAGAACTGTATCCCCGTGTAACGCAGGAGGATGTCTGCATTCATAACAAACACATGTATTCAGTTTCAGAATGGGATGAATAAGCTGTGTGCAAATGAAAAGATATGAGATTTATACAAATCAAACAACTTGCAATTCAATGTGGGCTGCGTGTTCACAATCAAATTTGGGCTGCGTGTTCAGATTTCAGAAATTTAAAGTTTGGGCTGCGTGTTTAACTTTTATTCAATGTGGGCTGCTTGCTCACCATCAAATTTGGGCTGCGTGTTCAACTTTCAACAAATGTGGGCTGCGTGTTCACCATTCAATTTGGGCTGCGTGTTCAGATTTCAGAAATTTAAAGTTTGGGCTACGTGTTCAACTTTTAACAAATGTGGGCTGCGTGTTCAGATTTCAGAAATTTAAAATTTGGCCTGCGTGTTCAACTTTCAACAAATGTGGGTTGCGTGTTCACAATCAAATTTGGGCTGCGTGTTCAGATTTCAGCAATTTAAAGTTTGGGCTGCGTGTTCAACTTGCAATTCAATGTGGGCTGCGTGTTCATAATCAAATTTGGGCTGCGTGTTCAGATTTCAGAAATTTAAAGTTCGGGCTACGTGTTCAACATTCAACAAATGTGGGTTGCGTGTTCACTATCAAATTTGCGCTGCGTGGTCAGATTTCAGAAATTTAAAGTTTGGGCTGCGTGTTCAACTTTCAACAAATGTGGGCTGCGTGTTCCCCATTAAATTTGGGCTGCGTGTTCAGATTTCAGAAATTTAAAGTTTGGGCTGCAAGTTCAACTTGCAATTCAATGTGGGCTGCGTGTTCACCATCAAATTTGGGCTGCGTGCTCAGATTTCAGAAATTTAAAGTTTGGGCTGCGTGTTCAACTTTCAACAAATATGGGCTGCGTGTTCACCATCAAATTTGGGCTGCGTGTTCAGATTTCAGAAATTTAAAGTTTGGGCTACATGTTCAACTTGCAATTCAATGTGGGCTGCGTGTTCACCATCAAATTTGGGTTGCGTGTTCAGATTTCAGAAATTTAAAGTTTGGGTTGCGTGTTCACCATCAAATTTGGACTGCGTGTTCAAATTTCAGAAATTCAAAGTTTGGGCTGCGTGTTCAACTTTCAATTAAATGTGGGCTGCGTGTTCAGATTTCAGAAATTCAAAGTGTGGGTTGCATGTTCAACTTTCATCAAATGTGGGCTGCGTGTTTACCATTAAATTTGGGCTGCGTGTTCAGAGTTTAGAAATTTAAAGTTTGGGCTCTATGTTCAACTTTCAATTAAATGTGGGCTGCGTGTTCACAATCAAATTTGGGCTACGTGTTCAAATTTCAGAAATTTAAAGTTTGGGCTGCGTGTTCGACTTACAGTCAAATGTGGGCTGCGTGTTCACAATTAAATTTGGATTGTGTGTTCAAATTTCAGTGATTCAAGTGATTGAGCTGTGTGTTCAAGACAGAGTATTGTGTTATAGACTAAGCATGCAGAACAAGCTGTGTACTAGAATGAGCAGAAGTATGACATACGAGTGTGTTCAGAATGAGCAAATAAGCATACATAGCATGAAATGCAGGGAAAATGCAGAATTAAGGCAGGAAATGTAAAAAGGTGAAGTACGTACCTCTCGTGCCTGATGGGAGAGATGGGACTCCGGCTCCCGCAGTAGTAGGTCTACAGGAGCTCAAGGGTCGAAGTCGGTAAAATGATAAAAAATCGCCCGAGGGAGGACATGGGTCGGAGGATCGTACCTCTCGGGGATGAAAGGCCGAACCCTCGGATGCAAAGACATGATGTCAGGCTCGCCTCCGGTGCCTGGAGAACCTCCGCCGTGGGGAAATTGACCTACCATTTCAAGAAATCTACAAAAAGGAGCAAAAATGGGCGAAATGAGTCAAAATTGGAAAAAGCAACAAAAGTCAACTCTCGGGAAATAAAAAAGTCAACAATAGTCAACTCCCGAGAAAATCTTCCAAATATTGAGACAAACTTACCTCAAGTGGCGAAAATGAGAAAAGAAGCCCCGAAATCAGATTTTAACTGGTTCAAAGTGCAGAGAATTGAAAGTTTTCGCGAAACAACTTGGCGTGGGGCGTTGGAAAACGTGTATAAAGTGCAGATCTGAGAGAGAAAATGGTCTAGGAAGGAGGAGAAGGCAATTTCGGAGCTGATGTTATGAGGAAAAGAGCTTTGGACATGTACATTTAAATAAATGAGAGCAAAAAGACCAAATTGCCCCGGATTTGGGCCAGGTGGTCGGCCGGCCACCTTTTCTGGTAGGCCGACCACCCCCTGCACTCAAACCTGGTCGGTGGCCTCCCCTGGACTCCAAACCTGGTCGATGATGTTCCCAAGGTGGTCTCCAAGGTCTCTGAAAATTTTGGTAGTCATCGGAGTCCTCAGCACCCGAGAAAGTACAAGAAAAGTGCACTTTTCGTCGCGAAATCCCTCCGCAGGAACTCCAACTCCAACTTTCGATGCGTGTTTCATTGTCACTCGTCAAGAGTAGGATGTATCCTTTTTGAGCACGCTGTGACCCTTCCGAGAGGTAAACCGGAGGTCGCGATTGAGTCGCACTCGTCAAAACTTGCATTTCTTTGCTCGTTGTTTCGCGTCAAACACGCATTCGAATTTGCACTTATCTTGCATTGTTATGCACGTCACTTGCATTCTCATGCATACCACTTGCATTGTTGTGCACGTTTCATTGGTATTGTCATACCTCCATGTTTAACTTGCGTTGTCACGCGCGTGTCTCTCTCATTGCGATGCACTTTCCCATCGGCACCCTGTTTGTCTGGATTCGATGTAGCGTTGAACATGTGTTGCTAACTATGTTGTGCATGTTAAGTTTCTCTCTTTTGCAGGCACGATATTGTATGTACGGTTCATTTGAAGCTGGTGCAACCGGACGAATCGCGCAGGTATTGTATCTTCTCCGTGTGAGACGTGATGAGAATTGAATAATTCTCCGCATTCTTAAACTGCATGAAATGTAGTTGTTGCTTTATATTCTTACTTAAAATTGTTGCGTGTGCGCTTCATTACAGCTTGCTGCTTTGCATAATCATGAGTTATATCCAACTTTGTGCGTACCATTTTGCATTTTGCCCCTGCCTGCGGGCATGCCTGCGAGCACGTCTTTGTTGTCTTGTATGTTTGTCTAAGTCTTCGGCCTTGTCAAAAATGGGTCGTCACTGGGCTTTGACATTCACTCCCGTCACTTATGACTTCCAAGTTCTGTCAAAGAAGGGCAACTGTAGACACCCCATTTTTGACCGACCTTAAGACTCAGACGTCACCAGTTGAGCGCTCAGTGATGTTGCATATTGTGCTCGTTCTGAGGTTTCAAAGTCTAGGCTACAAGCCTTGCCTCTGGACTTCGGGGCTCTTTTGTGCTTTGCCTTAGTTTGCGAACCAGGTCCTGTTTTCTCTGTTTTCTCTTCCCGAAGGGAGGGAGAGGTCTCATAGACCATCTCTCAGTGGCCGTGGGATACGTTTCGTGGTCGTAGGCCATTTTTCCCGTTTGGAGCCCGATTTTCGATTTTCGGAGCCGTCGGTCGTATGCCTCGGTTCGGGACCGCTTAACTACCTCCGTTTGCTTTGGTTTTTGGCACACACCTTATTTCCTCCCTTTAGAGGGACACTGTGGCCCAGGAGACCACCTTCGTGGTCATACGCCACTTCCGGTGCCTAACAGCCTATTTTCAGGGCCCCGAACCGCGCATTTTGGCCCTCGAAGCTTCGTTTTGCATCCGTATTGGTCCATTTTTGGTAGGGACCCTATTTTCATTGTTAGGAAGGGAGTAGGATGGTGGCCGGCCACCTTTTCGCCTGAAAAGCCAGTTTTCTCTTTTTCTCTCTTCAAAAGCCGATTTTTCTGACAAAAAGCTGGTTTTTCTCACTTTTGAGCCACATTTTCTAGCTTTTCATACCACCATTGTGTTGTGCTCATCTGGGAGGCCACCAATATGGATAGGACGGCCAGAAATTCATCTTGACCCTTTTGAATCTTGCTTAAAAGCTAGCTTTTCTCTCTCCTTGGTCACTTTTTTTGGTTTTTCTATACACAGCTGTATTCTACTCATCTGGGAGGCCACCTTTCTGGGTAGGCCGACCAGCAATTTTGCTTGAACCTTTTGACCCCTGGTCGGCCGACCAGGAGGAGTGGCTGGCCGGCCACTTGAACTGGCCGCCCTGCTTCTTGCTTTTGCTTTTTCTAAGTGTAATCCAGCTGTGCCAGCTGGAGGCCATTTGGTGCATCCTCCATACACGTGTATGGAGGATACTTGGGGTCTCTTGGAGATATTTTGAAGCTTCTCCTCTATAAAGGAGAGGCTTGGCTTCTTGTTGAAGGGTTAGACAATTTTGCTTAAGGCTCATAACCTCCCTCCTCCATTGTTACTACTCGAAGCTCCAAAACCCTCATTTTCTTGGTCCATTTGCACTACAACCCTTAGCACCACACCTCCATCATCCATTCCAGCACCTTGGAAGCCATTTGCAGAGGTTGAAAGCTCACCAACTTGGTCCAAAAGCTGCTGGAGGTCGGCTCTTCAAGGGTAAGTGCCCATTTCCCTTAAATTTGTATTTTTTTGCATGATTGGTTAGCCTTACTTACAAGCATTTCTGGGCTTCGACCCAAAATAGAAAGTGCATTATTTTGATCCCCTCTCCAACTTTGTTTAGGACACTTTGCTGTTTGAGGTCATTTACTTTCCCTTATCCTCTATCTCTCTTTTAGGGCTATTTTTGCATCCTATTTTAGTCTTACTTGTGAGCATTTTCGAGATTTTCTATAAACTGGAAAGTCTTTTTTGACATCCTCTTCAAGTTTTGTTCAGGTCCCATTTCTTTTTGGGGTCATCTTCCCCTTATGCGTGCTTCATCTTTTCATGATTAAGGCTATGCATTAGAGCACTTGCATTGGCCATGGTTTGGCCTCTTAGCCACTGAAATCCAGTGGATTTTCAATGGCTTTGATGCATTTTTGAGAGCCAAAATTAGAGGGGGGTGACCCATTCTCTCCTTGTCTTGTTTGGGGGTCTTTTGGGCCTTCCAAAGGGACCCCATTTTTCATGCATCGAAGTCTTGTTTCAGGCCTCATTCTGTGAGTTTTAGGGTCTGCCTTAGGTCTGTCCGGAGCCCTTTTGATCATATTTTATACCTACAATGCATGTGTAGAACAATTTCATTCAAGGCCTTTTGAGGGGGCCTTTCTTTGCATGTTTCCTAGACTGATTTCAGGGCCTATTTTGTGAGTTTCAGGGCTGTCATAACTCATTTCCAGAGTTGGTTTGGTCATGCTAAGTGTCTATCTTATATGTGCTTAACAACTCCTTGAATGGCCTTCCAAAGAAGCCCTTCATTTTTGCATGCATTGGCTTCATTTTAGTGATTATTTGGACATATTTTGACATGTTTTATTCACTGTTTTTGGCTGGTTTGATGAGTTCTCATTTGTTTCATATACGTGCCATGTAAACCATGCTTGCTAGCCAATGTTGCATGCTATTTTAGTCCATCATGTTAGCATCTTTTGGCCATGCCCTAAACTAGAAATGTGCATATTTTGAGACTGCCTTGGCTCTGTTTTTAGACTTCATGATCAAATAATGCTTCCTTTGTATACTTGTGGTTCAATGCATTGGACTAGTTTTGGATTTCGGGGCTTATTCTATGCATTGAGTGTCATATTTCCATGTTTCGGGACCATTTAGCATTATGTTTCAGTGCTGAAAATTACATGTTTGAATGCCATGCTTTATCCTTGCCATGCTTTGGTAGAGTGGCATTTAATGCCTTAGGTTCGGTCCTCGGTTTGCGTGCATGTGTGCACGCATTTCGGTTGTCTCATTTTCATCTAATGGCCACTGATGTGAGTGTGGCTTAGGTCCACTCATGATTGGTGTAAGTCCATTATGCATTGTGTATGCCTTTTCAATTCATAGCATTGCGTATGCTAGGTTGCATGTTAGAGCATTGCGTATGCCATGTTACATTGAACATTGTGTATGCTATTTCATAGCATTGTGTATGCTAGGTTGTATGTTAGTCGCATTGTGTACGCCATCTCATTTGCATCGTGTTTAGGATAGGAGTTAGCCCGAGCACGGGAAACGAGGGACGTTTCATACTCCGAGTGACGGAACGTGTCTCAATTTCCCGTCGCCGACACTCCGGATTACCCATGATGGAGTTTAGGTCTTGTTGTGTTTTCATGTGCATTTATTTCATATTGAGCCGTGAAATTCGACTCCTCGGCCATCATGCATCGATATCCGTGATTGGTGGCACGAGGATCGAGGACTACACTCCCTGAAGAGTAGTCATGCATACATATGTGAAATACTTTTCCATGCCCCTTTGTTGCTCTCTGTTGCAGTAAATCAGAAATCAGCGGCCTTCTGGAGCGTTGCGCAATCTTCCGAAAATAATTGTAAACAGTGGCAAACTGGGGCATCGCAATGGATTTCTGCGCGAGGCAACTCAAGCATGCATCTCCCATCATTCGGAACAGAGCTGAGGCAGTCCATAGGCTTGCATGCTAATTTACTCGCTTTCCTAGATTAATTTGTTAATTAATTAGGGTTTTGTAATATTTAATTATTCATTCTGGACTGTACTTTTTATTCGGACTGTATTATTCTTTCGGACCCTCCGAGCAAGGGCAATGTTGTAATAAGTGTGCGTGCGTGTGATGTATGTTTTCCAACCCCACGTCTTTCTCCCTTTTATTTACCAGCTTATGATGGTTAGATTAGGACATGTTTCAATTAGCATACAGTATGATAGCATGTTTGCATCATTCATCTGTATTGCATGCACCGGGCTCGGCACACCATACTAACTGCATTATATTTCAATTCCGAGTTGAATATTTGTTAGTTGTAGCATTTCACATGCCATCTTTAGAATATCCGAGCCTATCTTAATTGCATTTTACATGTGTTGCATTAGGCATTTCTGTATAGTTAGGATCATGCATGGATTTCTAACATAGCTTCTGTTTTGGCTTGGAGTACTCGGTAAGTTTTATGCTTTAGCATCCTTGCATGCGTGTGAGTGACTGCCATGATAGCATGCTTACCATGAGGCTATTTGCTTATGTGATATAACTGCCTGAATACCTGTGGGTGAAGGTTGGGTTATTTGGATTGGAACAATTCATTAAATGCGAGTTTTAAGCCCACTAGATAGTGGCAAATCATCTTGTTTTCTAAGCCCACCTAAGGGTGGCAAATCCACATTTTAGCCTACTTGCGAGTAGCAAACCGTTTTCAAAACAAACATGAGATGTTTCGTTCCAATTCAGGCGACCCAGTCTATACTTGTATGCTGTGCGTACCACATAGTAAATCTAGACTAATAACCGAAATAAGAACGCATGGTGTTTTCAAAACTTGATATCATGGTTAGTAGAGGCCGATCTTTCATCGGGCGAGCAGGGGTGCTCACGAAGTGACCTTCCCCAATCGTACCCAAGTTCCCGAGCCGAGGCAACTTTGGTGATGACGGACGCGTGGCCTTAGGCAACGAGTCAGGGTTTCCTAAATTTTCCAAAATAAAATATTTAGGTGGCGACTCTGTATCTGGCAAAGCAGTCCATGTTTGGCACTTCTTTCAAAAATTTGTTTTCAAAAACGATTTGCCGGATTTGGACTCTTTGATGATTTTATCGGTCTTGCATTGCACTCTGCGAGATTAGATACAGGACCATGACATTGAGTCCTGAACTGTAGTGACCCCAAATGAACAACATGGGATTTCCCTCCCGGGACGTTCGGGAACGTCCACACATTGTTGTTGATTATTATTATATTCGAGAATGAGTTGCCTCTAAACAAATCTTTGTCAAGCATGTTGCCTCCTCTGATCAGCTCACTGATCTTTTTACAAAGGCTTTACCAGTTTCTTGGTTTCATTTTCTTCATGACAAGCTCATGGTGCTTTCTTCTCCTATGAACTTGCAAGGGTGTAATGAAAGTATAGCTCAAACCAAGATCCAGCAGCAACAGCTCAAACAGCCCAAGGCTCAGCAGCAGTTCAAACAGACTATGTTTTCATTCAGAGCGCAGACTTCATCATCCACATCCACGTGTGAGAAGCTACAAGCTAAGTCCAGTGCAATCATTCCATATCCATTATAAGATCTGTCTGATATTATTGTAACAAAATTAGTTAGAAGTTAGTTACAGTTAGTATGGTTAGTTAGAGTTAACTTATCATAGTTAGCCTTAAGTAAAAGAGGTTAGGTTGTTGTATATATACAATGCATTGATCTATAAAACTAATAAGAGGAATGAGGTTTCAAATCTTCTTTACAAATACTGATATTTATAGGAATAGGTTTATGTATGATACGTTCATGTGTAATATGTGTGTATTGGTATAAGGTGAATATTGTCAGTCATTTACAATTTTTGTATAACATTACTATTTACAGAATATGTATATCTCGATTTTAGTAAAATTTTATAATATTACTCTTCATAGAATATGTATATCGATTTTAGTGAAATTTTAAGCAGATGGGTACTGTGAGTTTCAATGTTTGTGGCTCTAGATGGTTTATTGGCCCTGTTTCGTAGAGCTTATTTTCAGTTTATTTCAGCTTTTAGCTTAATTTAAGTTATTTTGATGTGTTTGGTTCATCTTAATAATATAACTTATAGCTTTTTGTAAGTCAAAAATCAACTTATTCTTTGAGTAGGGGAGGAAAATCTTAATTTATAAATCAAAAAGCAATTTATGTTCACAGTTATAAGGTATAAGTTGTTATACTATAAGTTATAATCACTTTCTCATAACTCTACCAAACGGGACCATTGTTCTCCAAGTCGGATGGTGGAATGGGAGCTTCACCCATATTGGAGTATGCTTCACCCAGGTGGAATGGGAGTTTCAAACATTTTCCCATTCAATTATTTTTTGTCTCTTTCTTGTTTTGTTGTTGTGCTATTTATTCCTATGGGTTTGGCAAAATGATTGAATGGGAAAATGCACCGCCACTTAAGAAAGAAAAAGAAAAAAAATATAAATTGAAATTTGAGAAAGAATATGAAAAATACGTATATATGATTAAGGTATATTATAAAAAAATTAATATTTTATTTTAAAATTTAATATGCGTTGTCTTTATTAATAAATTTGTATTAAGATATAATAGGAATTAAAATTATAAAATTATATTTGGGCGTACTTAGGGGCGGAGCCACGTTGGGCTCAAGGGGTCACGTGCCCCCCTGAGTTTTGGAATTTTTTTTTTTTTTAACATAAAGAAAATATATTAAATAAAAAAATTATAAAAATATTATTTAAAGTGAAATGTCAATGACATTTATAAAATTATGAGAATAATTTTGATTGAAAATAAAGAGGCTATAATAAATCATATTATTATCTATAAAAATTTCAATATAATGGTGATGTCTATCATTATTGACATGCAAATAAAATTAATTTCAATGAAGATATAGAATTTATTGGATTGTTAGTTACATTTGACATGTAGAGTTTATCCTTCATGTGTTATTTCCGTTCATAACTAAAATTATTACTATATAAATTATAATCAAGCAACACATCTTTAATTATAAATAAAAATAAATAAATAAAAAATTATAATAGGTCATAATTAATATCAGAATGAGTTATAACTAACTATTACTTGATATATAGTCATAACTAAAAATATTAACTACAAGAAGTTATAACTAAATTATATTTAACACTATAATGTGTTATAACTAAAGACCACGAAGATCATAATTGCGACATATGATAGACAACTTTTTTGCGGTATGTTTTATAGAATTTCTATCTCAACGTATCTTCCTTTTTAATTTTTCTCCACCTATAAAATAGTTACTCCGCAAAATTTGTATAAAATTTAATCTCAAATCTTTTAATTTAAAATTCACATTCATCCAAATGAACTCTTAACATTTAAGTTTAGTAACATCCCATTGTTGTTTATTATAAAAAAAAAAAATTAATTAATTAGTGTATTTGGTTTGAGTTTTTTGGATTAAGTTTTTTGATTTTCATCTTTTTTTGTTTTTAGTGAATGTTTTTAAATTTTAAACATTTTTTTTTTTACCTTTTTAGATGCACCTTACTTAGATGTATCTAAAAAATAAAAAATCTGTGAAAAAATATTTTAAAAAATTAATAAATACATAAAAATACAAAAAATGTATTGAATTCTCGTATTTTTTTTTTTTTTGTATTTTTGGTATTTAGTGAATTTTTGAAAGGTTTTTTTCACAAATTTTTTTACTTTTTAGGTATATTTATGTAGGTATGTCTAAAAAGTAAAAAAAAAAATTGCTAAAAATATTATAAAAAAAAAGTAAAAACAAAAAAATATAAAAAATAAGAAAGTAAAATTTTCTGAAAAGTATTTTTAAAAAAATGAAACCAAATTATCATTAATTTACACCCCTCTGCACAGAATTCCTGGTTACGCCATTGGGCGTACTTCATAATTTTTTTGGTTTAAATAGAATAGCCCAAATACTACTTTCAATACAATAACAGATTTTCAAGAACCATTGTTTAACTGTAAAACTGCAAAACCAATCTCCAACTAAATTTTCACTAACTATTCATTTCTGATACAAAACTTTAAAATTTTTGCAAAGTAAAAGTTTCAAACTATGAGGAATATATAGTTTTAAACATTTGATGATTTTGTAATATGAAAAACTTTCAAAATTTCCCACACGATCACAAATTGTAACCACTTGGCGATTGGTTGCAAGACCAACATTCACTAAAAAAAACAATGCAAGTTGTAATTAGCAATCGTCAAACACGGGAGATTATGACTGCATCACTCATATTTGATTGACTTATTCCTTAATCTCACTTTGATATAATTATACACGTCTTTGTTAAGATTTTAATTCATATAATATTTTCATTTAATTGTATAAAAGAAATAATATTATTATTTTTTTCTACTAAAATATATTTTTATTTTTATTTATTTAATTGTCTACCTATCATATATATTAATTTCAGTCATTCTATCATTAGTAAAAAAAGAGTAGTATAATTATGTTAAAAATGTAAGTTTAACTGTATGTTTTTAAACTTCAATGGAGTGTAATTTTCCTTTAATAATAAAGGAACAGAACTTCCTAATACAATCACAGATCATAGAAAACATTTTTTTTCATTGTTTACGTATTTCATTTACGTTTTTTTTGTGCTTTGACAAACAAAAACAAATAAAAAATTTGAAAGCACTCATGGTTTTATCAATGTGCAAAAGTAGTTTTAAAAGTTTGAAAACCAACTTACTGATATTTTCTAAAAAGTTGTTGTTTTAAGAAATTTTTTCATTGATTTTTTTTTTTCCAGAAATAATTTGCCAACAAAATTTCTTTAATTTTCAAAAAATGTAAAACAAAAAAATGAAAAACTATATAAAATAGGTCCAAAATTATTATTGAATTAAATTGGTTGGCTTAGTTTGAACGCTCCTAGTTCAATAATGATTCAAGTGGGCAGACCTTTTCATTTCTTGAGGTGCACAAATTGGATGGTTACCCAGGGACCCGCCAAACACCAAAAAAAAAAAAAACAAAAAAGGTCCTTTTAACATCACAATTTCATATAAAATCATAAGGTATGTGACGTTATAATTTTCCATGATGCACCAATTTGAATTTTTAAGATATGTTATATCATTGCAACTAAATTCTTTCTTAGAAAGAAACCTGAATACAACCATTAATTCGTTCTTTGTTAATCATCATTTCATGGGCCAATGCACGATTGCCATGGATATTGTTGTTGCAAAGTTATGATGGTATTTTTGGGCTCCTCTTAACAGCCGGTTTGCCGGAAAGGTCACCGGAGATGATCGGCTATCTTCCATATGATTTTTATAATTTGTTTTCTGATTTTTTTTTTAAACTAAAAATTAATCTGATGGAAAAAATAATAAATAAATAATGCTCATTGTTTTCATATAATTTCATATTTTAAAAATATCATTTTGATAATTAAATTAATTTTGAAACCAAATTGAAAGCTACGTATCTAAATTTTTGCTCTTGATGCCTGAATCCACTTTGTATGACTTTGCATTTGATGACGACGCTAAGTTTGAACAAATTGCTGACACTACTAGTCAAGGCTGGGAAAAGAATATAATTCTTCTTTTACTTTTTTTTTTTATTTTTATTTTTTTAAATTTTGTGTATTAAATTATTGATTGCTATTATTATCAAGATTGATAATGGTGGATTGCTATAAAATCATTGCAAACGATTACAAACAATGAGCAATCTCTATTGTTTGGGAATAATGAAGTTCGTGGATGCATATTTTTGTTTATTACTTATTAGCTACATATTTTGTACAAGTCAATTATAATTCGACGTGTGGCAAAATAAGGGTGATATAGGAAGACTATTCAAGTTTTCGATCCTGATCATACACGTGGCAGTTAGTATTGGTTATTACGAGATCTGAGTAGCAGTGGATGAACAAAGAGATGCAAGGTGATGTAGTTTCAACAGTTACTCGCATTTCAAATTCAAATTTAAGAGGGAAGCTTAACTGCGAGTAATGGCGTAATTGAGCTAATATTGGGGCAACACGATCAGCGATCATGGAGGAGCTGTTTGACGGTTAGAAATGCAATTCGATGGTCATTCTTGAGCAGTATAAATAGCAAAGAAGGCCCTAGAAAAAGCCCCAGACTCAAATCAAAAAAACCAGTCTTATTCTACTTTACTTAGTTTTATATTTCCTGTTCTTTACATTCATGTTCTTTACATTCCAGTACTTTAAATTCTGCACTGCACTTCGTTCATAGGAGTAGTTTCAAGTAGATTGTCGCTGTAAACCTCTACGAGGCCGAGTTTGAATCATTGTAAGTTTTTCATTCTAATGAAATGCTTCAGTTGTTCTTTATTTGATTGATATTTTGCTTAATTCTCCTAAATCAAGCCACCAGTAAAAGTCCTCTTCATTGAAGCTGAGAGAACTAAAACACAATCGTCTGATAATTGGTTGGCAATTAAATTTCTGTAAGGACTGATTGATCCTTGCTGGCACGCTCGTAATTACAATAATAACCTTCAAAAGCCAAAAAGTCAACATATATTTTTGGCATGCCCAGTGGGACATCAAGTGTAAGAAATGAAAAGTGAATTGGATTCGTCCATTTCAAATAGCCTAGATGAAATCTATTGGCATAAACAGAAAATTTTGGATCTTCAGGAAGAGATCCATTTTATTTGTGAAACAAACTTCCATCCATTACAATATTATTTGGTGGAAGAAAAAAGATATGATTTAATTGGAGAAATTCATGAACTTGATATGAAAATTTGCCAATGGAATGATGAGTTGTCAACTCTCACTACCAAGTCTTTAACTGAGGCTTTAATGGTCGGAATTGGTAAATTTTTTCAGAATTTTTCCATAGTTGAAAATAGCAAAAACAAGAGTTGATTTCATCAATGGCTCAGGGGGTTCAAGAGCCCGTTTTTAAAGAGCCAAATTATGAAATTAACATAACAAAAGAGCAGGTTTTAGAGCCAAATTTGGCTAAGAAAGATGTTTCATACATGGCTCGGGGGGTCCAAAAATCAATTTTTAGAGAGTCAAGTCATAAAAATAACATTCTTATGGGGGATTTTCATAAGCCATTAATGGCTAACATGGAAAAACAACCAAATTTGCCAAAGAATTATGAAAATCAATTTGGCGAAAATCATGTTTTTAAACCAAACATGATCAAGAATAATGAACAAGCCACTGTTCATGAATTCAAAATTTTTGAAAATTTTCAAAGTGTCAAAAAGTATGAATTTTCATGGTCACGCTATACTATGACTTTTGTTGTTCAAAATCTATTTTGGATTTGTAGATCACATCAAACGTTGACTTTGATGGAATGGCTAGCTAATAATATTTCATTATTGAAATATATTGGGCCAAAAATATGGTTAATCCATAAAACCAACATCATTTGGTTTTGTGGTTACCTTCGAAATATGTCCCAAGACACTTCGAAGCATGTTATTCATTGAAATATCATTTTACAACCATTAATGGCTTGTTAAAATGCCAAACTAATTTCATAATAATCCAACTCTTTGGATTTGGTATGAAGAGATGTCGTGAGCACTTTCGAAGGACGACTTTGATCCTTTAGTAACATTTGTGACTTTCGAATGGTGGTTTTGTTATCAATAAACACCTTCGAAATGTAACATGGGGCGAGAAAATTTTCAAAATGTGTACCTTTCTTCAAATATATGTAAAATGGCAATTAATTAGTTGTCGAATAATGCCTATTTTTTGCATGATAAGTTGGTTCAAAGAACAACAGTTTTGGTGTCTTCGAAGAATTAATAATTGGTTCGAAACACAAAATTAATATTTTCGTTAATTATGCATAAACCAGAACATACAAAATTTGAATAACCACAATGTTGGCCAAAAGTTGCTTCGAAGGCCTTTTTGCCATAATTTTCTGAGCTTCAAAGCACTCCATCTTGCATTAACAGCTTCGAAGAAACAATAATGGTGGTTGTGAACCTTCGAAACTTTGCCGAGTATTTCCAATGATGTAATTTGTCCTTTGTCGGCATTTTCAACCTTCGAAAGATGATTTTGGTCCTTTATACCACCTTCGAAGCTTGTTACTAGTCCATAATAGCTAGCATTCGAGACATCTAGTCATAATTTCGTACTCATTCGAAGCACTTTATTGGTGCTATTATATCATTCGAAGCACTTTGTTGATATTATTCGAAGCACTTTATTGCTTAGATTAGTCATGTGCTTGGTTCGACCCTTCAAAAATTCAAGTATACATCATTTTTAAGGGCCGCGGGAGGTAATGTTGGCACCATAAATCTGCAATTTTTATTATTATTTATTATTTATATAATTGCAGGACATGTGGCATCCTCCTACTCATTTGGAGGTTATGAGAAGTTATGAAGGCATGGAGGGTTATGTGGCATTATGGGAATGAAGATGAAAGAGTGGGTAGTTTTGAGTGGTTATTGGGTAGTTATTGCTGGAAGTTTTTTCCTACAAATATTTGTCTATAAATAGCCATTCATGGCTACATTGTAAAGGATCCAGAATTCAAATCAAAGATAATTGATTTCAATATTTCTTGTCATTTTCCTTGTCTTAGGAGTAGTTTAACATAGATTTATACTTCGAAGTATTTATTTTCAGCACTTTCTTTTCGAAGCATTTTATGCACTTCCTTTTCGATGCATAGGAGTAGAGGTAAGTAATTATTACTTTGATTGTTCACTCAATCGTCTTTCTCCGTCCCCCTTTCTTCTTTTACTTTTTCTTTTCTCTACACTTGACAATTTTGAAGTCCTCTTCGTTGAGGCAAAAGAACCGTCAACACAATCGCTTGATAATTGGCTTGAATTTAATCTGTAAGGATTTTTTAATCCTTCCTGGCACACTCGTAATTACAATAGTAACCTTCGAAAGCCAAAAAGCCAACACTACTGCTACTACTACTGTTATGATTATTACTTTGTATTAGAGTCTGTGTCACACAAAGTATTAAGAGGAACTTACAGATAGATCCAATACATAAAGTTTAAAATTAATCTAGTTCTAAAACAAAATATTTCTACCAATTGGTCTTATATATTTTTAATTATTACCAAAAAATTCTATTTTAATTTTTTTAAAAAAAAAGATATTGATACATTCTACCACTGCTGGACTTTCGTCAAACGGTTATCGGAAACTTGTTGGAATGTTTAATATCATTGAGAAGTCACTGGAGTATCACCAAAAATTCATCAGAGTATCTCTGGAGTGTTCTGAACATCACTGAAATTCATCGGAATGTCTAGAATATTCACTGTATGTCAAGAATATTGCCGAAGATTGAACGAAATGTCTAGAATATTGTCAAAAAAAAAAATGAAAAATTAGAGCAAAAAAACATAGCAAAATGTGCTAAATATTCATGCCAAAACTTAATTATATTTCCGCCCCCCACTTTAATTTGACAATTATCCACATAAAAATTGAAAATATTACTGCTATGATTCCCGATAGATAAGATGTCTTTCCAAACTCTAGATGTTTGTAAGAGAATCTTACCGGTGGATTCGAACAAGCTTCTCTATCTTGTATTTGCTACATATAGCCCTCCTCCAAAGAGAGTTAATTTGAGTTCCAAATTTCCACCACCATTTAAGTAATAGACATGCATTTACATCTCTGATTCTTCTAATGCCCAGACCCTATTGATTAATGCTTTTTGCGGCCTCTCCCCATTTCACTAAATGAACTTTTCTTTTCAGGTCATTACCACCCCATAAAAAAGTTGATTCAATCCTCTCGATTTCTCTGGCCACACCTTCTGGCATCTTAAATAAAGAGAGAAAATATAGTGGTAAACTAGATAATGTGGACTTGATTAGAGTTAATCTACCTGTAAAAGACAACAGTTTTCTCTTCCACCCCGAGAGTTTGGATCTGAATTTGTCAAGCACAGGTTTCCATGTAGATTTTCTCCCGGGGTTGGCTCCAAGAGGTAGGCCCAGAAATCTCAGAGGTAGGCTATGAACTTGACAGTTGAGGAGCTTTGCAAAGGAGAGCAAGAGAGCATCATCAACACCAACACCACACATCACAGTTTTGCGATAATTTATTCTAAGACCAGATAAAACTTCGAAGCATCGTAGAACTCTTTTAATAAGCACCATATGATCCCAATCTGCTTCAGAAAAGATAATTTAGTCATCTGCAAATTGCAGATGAGACAAAAGAACATCCTTTGACCCAACGAGCACTCCTCTAAGTATGCCAAGATTAATTGCTCTGTCCAAAAGAATGTTAAGACCTTCAGACACAGTATTGAACAGAAAAGGTGAGAGTGGGTCACCCTGTCTAAGACCTCTTTGTGGTGCGAATTCGGTAGTTGGTGAATCGTTCACAAGAATGGAGATTCTAACTGAAGAAACACAAGTTTTTATCCAAGAAATCCATTTATTCCCAAACCCAAAATTGGACAAAAGAGAAATTAGGAATTCCCAGTTCACAGAATCAAAGGCTTTCTCGAAGTCTAGCTTTAAGATCAGACCAAGCTTCTTGGACTTTTTCCATCCATCCACCACTTCATTGGCAATGAAAACCCCATCTAGGATGTTCCTCCCACCTATGAATGCAGTTTGTGCTTCACCAATGATGGAGGGTAGAACTGGCTTCAATCTATGTGTTAATACTTTAGCCAAAATTTTGTAAAGGGAACTTACAAGACTGATGGGTCTGAATTCAGACAGGCCAGTGGGATTGTCCACCTTGGGAATTAGACTAATAAAAGTGTTGTTGATGCCATAGGTCAGTTTGCTATTTGAATGGAAGTCTGCAAAAAATTGCATAATCTCAGTCTTCATTACCTTTCAAAATTTCTGATAGCACAGCAAGTTAAAACCATCAGGGCCTAGAGCTTTGTTGCTACTGCAATCTGTAATTGTAGCCAATACTTTAGCATCACTAAACTCTGAGACAAGGTGATGAGAAACATTGTCTGTCCCAATGGTCTTGAATACCCCTCCCAAGACAGGTCTTTTAGCCCAATCCTCCGCAAACTGTTTCTTGAAGTGTTGATTGACCTCAAATTTTACCTTGTTAGGATCCTCATAAGATACCCCATTAACTTCAATAGAGTTAATCATGTTCCTGCTCTATCTGGCATTGGCAAAAACATGGAAAAACCTAGTATTCTTATCCCCATTTAGTGTCCAGTTCAATCTGGATTTTTGATACCAAATCCACTCAACCATTCTGTGCAGCTTCCACATCTCTCATCAGACCACTCTTCTTCTTGCCATTTCAGCTTGAACCAGAGGTCTTTTTTCTGCCAAGATATCAAATGCATGTAATTACTCTTCTGAAATTTTGAGTTTGGATGAGACATTGCCAAATACCTCAACATTCCATTTCATTAATTCTAGCTTTAGATGCTTTAGTTTTTGAACAAGTATGTAGCTAGCCCATCCAGTGGCCGAAGTGCTGCTCCAGAAATCGACAAAGAATTTGGAAAAGCTTGGATGAAGAGTCCAGCCAATTTGAAACCTGAAAGGTCTGGGTCCCCAATCTCTTTCATCTTCCATCATCAATAAAGGACAGTGGTCTGAAATTAATCTAGGCAGTCCCTATAGCTTCATTCCGAAATTAATCAGCCACTCAGGGCCAAGCAGAACTCTATCTATACGGCTCCATTTCTTAGATTCCTGAGCATTACACCAAGTGTATTTCCTTCCATGAAGAGGTAAATCATTGAGCTCACATTTCCCAATAAACTCATTAAGATGATGCATCCCCTTATCCCTCCTGGAGCAGCCTACATTTTCTCCTATATGCCTAATTTCATTAAAGTCCCCACTCATACACTAAGGAGCGGGGAAATGGTCTTTAAGCTTGAGGATATCAGCCCATAGAGTTGATCTAGCACTGATATCATTTGGTGCATATATGTTGATCAAAATACAGTCAAAAGAGTTGTACAGGGAGCCAGAAAGCAAGATGTACCTCCTATTACAACAGCAACCGGAGAGTTGGAAGACAGCAGGGTCCCAAATACATAGAAGCCAACCAGCAGAGCCTTCAGGATCCACAGACATGTGTTCCATATTTCTGCATCCCCAGAGCCTTCTAACAGCATTATCAGAAACAATTGCTTTCTTAATCTCTTGAAGGAAAACAATATCAACATGCTTGTCTTTTATAAGAATTTTGATTCTGCCCTTCTTCTCAGGTTTACCCAAACCCCTAATAAGCTTTGAAACTATAAAATGTCACAATTTCAAAGTATAATTCTATTAAGCTTTTATTTTTATTAATGAAACAAAAAAATATGTTATAAAACTACAAAATTTTACAGAAAGTTATGAAACTACAAAATTTTACAATTCTAAATAACGATTCATTTCAGCACCAAAAAAACTGAAACAGTAAATTTTTACAGTTTTCATCATCTGTAACTAAAACTCAAAACAATTTGTTCAGAACTTGAAAATTTTCTCTATTAAAAAAGGAAAATAGAAGTGTGTAGTATAGAAAAAGTAAAAAAAAAAAATGAGAGATTGAATGAAAGAGACAAATATAGAGAGAGACTTGTATTCCAATAGCTATTTTTGACTTAGATCTAGTCGGATTTGACTTAGATCTACTCAAATCAAATTTGAGTAGATCTAATCATCTTCTTCGTAAAAAATTCATCTCCTTCACCGTCAGTGAACGCGAAACAAGGAGTCGGTACTCAGTGGTTGCCGGTGAACCTCAATCAATGGTGGTCGCTGATTGCCAGTGATTGCAAATTAGAAAGGAAAAGAAAAGAAGGAAAGCGTGGTCGTGATCTTCACTAAATATCAGAGAAAGAGAGATAAAAAGAAGAAGCAATGTGTAGAGAAAGATGAGAAAATAAATGGGTACAAGACTTTTGGGTCTGTCTAAAAAATTTTAGAATTAAATAGAATACAAACTTTTCAAAAAGGACTTGTAGGTAATTTGTCCAAATATTAATAACTCACAAAAAAAGTGGCTTCATGGGCCAAAAACTTGCCAAAAAACAAATGCATAGACCTTACAAAAACTCTCCCTAACAGTCATCCAATTCATTGAAAAAATAATAATAATAAAATGAAAAAAAATTGAAGCTTATGCCAAATTTGAATTAAAGTTTGACAAAATTATTCTTTGCCATAACAATTATTTTTGCTAAAAACCCAATTGTTTTTCTATACTGGTGTTCACTGCTTCCATTAATCAAAACTTACAGATAGAAAATTAAAATTTCAAAAAAATCTACAAATTGTATAAAATCAAAGGTACTAAAAATTATAATTACAAAAGTTAAATTATCCCAATAATCACAATTTATCCATCTTCAAAACAATAAATATATATATATATATATATTTATACCCATCTAGATCAATGAGAGAGGAATGGTTCGGTTGATCTTTAGTTGGAAAATAGTGATGTGTAAATTGGTGTGTGGGTGATTTTCCGACCACACTGCCCGCTTAGTAACCAGCTGGAGAGCACTGGCAGAGTAGATGGCACCTGACTGACCTGCAACAGAAATATAAGAATCCCGCGGTGGTTTCGACCACCCGAGGGCACTCCGACGATCAAGTCAATATATCTCTCAAAGATAAATCAAGTACTAAACTCACAAGCTTGAGTATCAAAAGCATACCTTAGACCCATGGTGGTGCCTTTCCTTTATAGCCAATACAATCCTAGTCCCAAAAGGAGCCTGACCCTAATGGACTTAGGATTACTGCTAATCTGGGACTCCTAGTGGGATTAGGATAAACTTTCTAAGAGTCTTATCTTTACCCAAACTGAAGTCTTCTCCCAATCTAGGACTCTTGTCCATATCCAAGTTGAGTTCCCTCTTCATTCTAGGACTCTTGTCCCTTATCCGTTTATCTTGGTTTCCGATATCTTCGGAGGCAACCTCGGCCTAGCCGAGATGACTTCGGCACAACGACCAAGACACGTGGCACCTCGGCTGACACGTCGGCGTCACCTTGCCACGTGTTGGTACTCAAAAAATATATCTCCACAACTGCCCCCTAGGTTCTATTACCTCGGCATTCTGAGGTGATGGAACCTACACTGTTCGTTCATCTGTGCCCCTCTGTCCGAGATCAAACTCGCCGACCTCAAAGTTCCCTGGAATTTACTGTCCACTGGTGTCAAGAATCAAGTTTCATGCTTTCCAAGTTGCTTGAAATCGCACCTCCTAGCAGAGGTTCTGGTTCCATTAATTCGTAAACTCCAAGAGCTTTTGCAACTGTTCCACTCACACTCTTTGGTGAGTTCTCGATTTCCAGTCATCTATTTGACTTCGGCGATTTTCATATCGGCGTTCATTTCACTTTGTAGGTTCGTAAACTCTTTACTTACTATTAAGCTCAATCTTTCATAACTCTTCTGATTTACTTTGAATCTATTTATTTGCTCTCTGTTGTCTTCTGTTCTCGTCTGCCTTCAAGTTTTTTATTGCTAAAATGCCTGGAACTGTTCTTTGTCATATCTGCTTTCTGTTGCTACCATCATATCTGCTTCATTACTTTCTTGTTCTTCATATACTTACTTAGTGCCTGTGTACTTGGCTTTATTCTTTGAACTTTTGTCATCTTCTTGACTTCTGTTTTTTCATTCAATCCTCTGGCTTTTTCTCTTTCTAGCTCTTTTGCTTAAATCCGTTATTGTTCCAAGCTTTCAAGCTTCTGTAACTATCTTCGTTCCTCTCCTCCGGTGAAGCTTACGTCATTCTGTCATTGTCTTCAGACTTCGGCAATTCTCATTCCAGCTTCCCTCTTTCTGGTAAGCCACTGTTCCTCCTGGTTTTATTTCTTGTTGCTTTCCAAGAAGCTCTGCTTCATTGTTAATCACCATTGCTGTTTTACCCGTTGTTTCCATATCATCTTCTTGAATACACACTGTTCACACATCTGTTGATTTCTGCCACTGTTCTTGGCTTGACACACCTGTGCAATTTTTTTGTCTTAATTTCCTGGTAGCTTCATCACTATTCTTGATTACGAATTACATTCTTGTTTCTGTTTTCTGTGTCTTTTTCCAGATTCTTGCCTTCGTTTCTATTTTCTGCATAGTCTTACATCCCTTCTTGAAATTGTTGCCGAGATCATGGTAGAGAAGCTCTTCCAGCTGTCTGCTAATGCTGAACCATCGTCAACCGTTTGAAGTAGATTAGTCTGACGTCCTTGCCTTAGTCCCTAGTTCTTAGGGTCTTCATCTTTGTACTTTTGTTTTCTTTGCATCTGTCACTTTTTTTGCTTCTGAAAAATGTCTGTTGTTGGCTGATGTTTAACATTCCTTGCTCCTTGATTATCATTCCTTCTTTCACTGTATTTGATAGCCATGTCGAGTAATTGACTTCTAGGATGGCCCTGAACTCCAGAAGTCTGTCTACTTCTTCCTCTACTACTTCGACGTACATCAACGTCGGTCCTTTTGCTCGTTGGAATACAGGTTTGGCCGACCTGTCGACGTTCAATTTGTGGCATGTGACCTCGGGGTCAATGCCAGGCATTTCATAAGGTGTCCAAGCAAATACCTCAATGTTTGCTCTCAAACAAGCTTCCAATTCTCTTTCTTCTTCTTCGGCTAAGCTTGAGAAGAAAAAAGCGTTCTTCATCCCCCTCCTGGACGAGGATTTTCTTCAGTGCCTCTTCACTCTTCTCGGCTGGTTCCTTGCCGACATCATCTAGGACCTCTATGTCCTCGTTTTCAATCTCTGCCTTCTCTGGTTCTCGAATGCTGCAGGCGGATTTCATTGCTGCCATGGAGCAATTCTCCGCCTGTAGTTGATCCCCTCTGACTTTTTCAATCCCATGTTCCGTTGCGAACCGCAGTAGTTGATGCAATGTTGAGGGAACTGCCCCCATTGCATGCAACTACGGCCTTCCCAAGATGATGTTGTAAGGTGAAGGCGTGTCAATCACGACGAATTCTGTTTTGATCTTCTTCTAACTGCTCTTGCATGATTCTATACTTAGAATACTTTGTATGCCTTTTATACTTTGCCTCCTTTGTGCAATCTTCTCGGGGTTACATACCTCGGGTATAATAGCTACAAAACTTTTACTTCGGCAAGATACTGACCTGCAAACTTTTTATAAATTCTAACAAGTGTGAAACATATACTACTCAATGTTAAATTTGCAAACTTTTTCTCAAGTTTCAACAAGTGTTTAAACGGTGATCTCGGTCTAGCCTACTTGTAAATTGCTACAAACTTCAACAAGTGTTTAAACAATATACTTAGCTTTTACCTCAACCTGTAAATTGCTGCAAATTTCAACAGATGATCACATGTCGGCTTAACATTATCTTGTAAATTGCTACAAATTTCAACAAGTGTTAAGCATCTTCTTTGGTTGGATCAACCTGTAGATTGCTATAAGGGTGCAAACTATAATCTCGGCTTCACTTCGACTTGTAAATTGCTACAAATTTCAACAAGTGAAGAGAAACAGTAATCTCGGCTTAACTTCAACTTGTAAATTGCTACAAATTTCAACAAGTGAAGATAAGGAATCAGCTTAACTCCAACTTGTAAATTGCTACAAATTTCAACAAGTGAATTAAGGAATAATCTCAGCTTAACTTCAACTTGTAAATTGCTACAAATTTCAACAAGTGAAGATAAGGAATCAGCTTAACTCCAACTTGTAAATTGCTACAAATTTCAACAAGTGAAGATAAGGAATCAACTTAAGTCCAACTTGTAAATTGCTACAAATTTCAACAAGTGAAGATAAGGAATCAACTTAAGTCCAACTTGTAAATTGCTACAAATTTCAACAAGTGAATTAAGGAATAATCTCAGCTTAACTTCAACTTGTAAATTGCTACAAATTTCAACAAGTAAAGATAAGGAATCAGCTTAACTCCAACTTGTAAATTGCTACAAATTTCAACAAGTGAATTAAGGAATCATTTCAGCTTAATTTCAACTAAGCATCATCTCAGCTTAACTTCGGTTAAGCATCATCTCGGTTTAACTTCGGTTAAACATTATCTGGGCTTAACTTCGGTTAAGCATCATCTCGGCTTAACTTCGGTTAAGCATCATCTTGGTTTAACCAACTTGTAAATTGCTACAAATTTTAACAAGTGGTAAACGCATTCTTCTTCTCTCTACGCCCCCAATGTGAACTTAAAATCCACTTGGGTTCTCATCATACATGTAGCTTCGACCTTGTCGCCGAGGTTGAATTCAAGCCGAGGTTATCGGCCTTAGTTTCTCTATTGATCTTACTTGGCTCCAACCTGAGTTTGATTCTTGGCCTCGCATCGGCGAGCCGTTTCTCTTTTCTTGTTCCGACGTCTTTGTTCCCGGCATGTCTTCCTCGGCCTTAGCATACTTTTGGCCAACTTTAGTTTGATCTTGTGTGTTTCCTTTCTATCTTCTGGGATCTGAGATCTGCTCATTGTGCTATTTTCTTCTTGGACTCAGGTGCCGAGATCTTATCTTCTGGAATCTTGGATTTGCTCACTTAGGTTGAGCTCTTCCCTTTTCGGACTTACTCATCTAGGCCGAGATCGTGTCTTCTAGGATCCGGGATCTGGAATTCGGGATCTGCTCACTTAGGTTGAGCTCTCATCTTTTCGGGCCTACTTGTCTAGGCTGAGATCATGTCTTCTCTGATCCGGGATCCAGGATCTGGAATCCGGGATCTGCTCACTCATGATGAGTTCTTCTATACTTGAATGTTATCTTCTTGGGAGCGCTCATGCCCCCTGTCTTTGCATCCCTTCTGGAAGGGTCTTCGTTCCTCCGCAGGTATCTATCCTTCTATACCCGGAGGTCATCTTCGTTGTAGTATCTGCTTCGATCTGTTGTCTTTGGTGCGTCACCTTCCTAGCCGGCGTCTTTCACTCCATGACTCTGGTCACGAGTTTCTGTGTTGCGATCGTTCCTTCAATGTCGAGATCGATAGGTCTCCCGCTCCCAGTAGGAGCATTGTCTCTAATCTGATCCTTCTGTCCGTCATTGGCCATCTATTCTTCTTTCTTTCCCACAGACGGCGTCAAATTTTGTGGGTGATTTTTCGACCACACTGCCCGCTTAGTAACCAGCTGGAGAGCACTGGCAGAGTAGATAACACCTGACTGACCTGCAACAGAAATATAAGAATCCCGCGGTGGTTTCGAGCACCCGAGGGCACTCCGACGATCAAGTCAGTATATCTCTCAAAGATAAATCAAGTACTAAACTCACAAGCTTGAGTATCAAAAGCATACCTTAGACCCATGGGGGTGCCTTTCCTTTATAGCCAATACAATCCTAGTCCCAAAAGGAGCCTGGCCCTAATGGACTTAGGATTACTGCTAATCTGGGACTCCCAATGGGATTACGATAAACTCTCTAAGAGTCTTATCTTTACCCTAACTGAAGTCTTCTCCCAATCTAGGACTCTTGTCCATATCCAAGTTGAGTTCCCTCTTCATTCTAGGACTCTTGTCCCTTATCCGTTTATCTCGGTTTCCGATATCTTCGGAGGCAACCTCGGCCTAGCCGAGATGACTTCGGCACAACGACCAAGACACGTGGCACCTCGGCTGACACGTCGGCGTCACCTTGCCACGTGTTCGTACTCAAAAAATATATCCCCACAATTGGTTATGCAAAGTAACAAGTCATCAAGTGAGTCAAAATATTTTTTTATTTTTTAATTTTTTTTTTCTCTGCAAGTAAGAAAATCAAAAAATAATTTTGACAAAGTCATTTTTACTTTGACAATTAGATTTGTTCTAAAATTGGAGTTAATCCTATTTAATATTTTTTCATCCAATCATTATTTAACAGTTGACCAAAATATTATAATTTAACAATTAGTCGTAATTCGTAATAATGACTAACGAGATTTGTTCTAAAATTGGAGTTAATCCTATTTAATATTTTTTCATCCAATCATTATTTAACAGTTGACCAAAATATTATAATTTAACAACTAGTCGTAATTCGTAATAATGACTAACGATTAAATTGTGATATTTAGAACAACTGATGAATGAAGAAAGGGCTGGAAAGTATCCTCTTCCTACTGAGGAAGAGAGCTTTGTTGCTTTCTTAATTATCCCAATTAAGCTTAGACTGTTTGTTTTCTTTGAGGACTTGATACTACATTAATAAGAAATGTTAGTTTCGACAAGTTATCCTTCCCTTTGTAGGTACTTCATCGTGACTTTTTTGAAAGATGCTTAACAAAAAGTCATAAAAATTAAAAAAATAAGCATTATATATATATACCAAGCAACTTACAAAAGCATCTATAACGTTCAAGTGACGCAAAATTTGTAATTGGCGGTTGCATTTTGGCAAGTAGGGTGGTACTTGTAATGAAATATTTTGTATCATTATAAACATTGTGCTAATGGCAATCTTGTATGTTATTTTTAACGAGGATAATAATGTTGGGTAAATTACACTTTGTTTCTTAAAGTTTCACCTATTTTTCACTTTGGCCTTTTAAGTTTGATTTTTTTTTTTTTTTTTCATTTTAGCTCTTTATGTTTACAATTCTTCTCACTTTAGTCATTCATGTTTGCAAGTATTTCTACTTTGACCTTTTAAGTTTGGTTTTTCCTACTTTGGCTCTTCATATAATCCTCCCACTTTGGCCCTTCATGTTTGCAATCCTACTCACTTTACTCCTAGACTAACTTCCATATAAAAAAGTAACAGAATTTGTCACGTCACTAACACATCAACTCTATATGTGATGTAAAAAATTCACTAAAGATGTAAAAAATAAAAAAATAAAAAAACAAAAAGATTAGAATTTTTTTTTAGTCTTTAGTGAACTTTTTTTTTTTCAAATTTATTCATAAACATCATTACATTATAGATGCATCTATATTAGATGTAGCTAAAAAAATAAAAACAAATTTAAGAAAAAAAAGAAAAAAAAATAACTAAAGACAAAAAAAATGATAGTAAATTTTTCATTTCACAATTGACAATACAGGTGTTTGAGTCAGTATACTTTCATTTTTTTTGTATTTAGTAAACTTTTTTCTTTTTTTAGTTAAATTTGTTTTTATTTTTTTAGTTGCATTTAATCTAGATGCATCTATAATGTAATAATGTTTATGGATAAATTTGAAAAAAAAAAAAAAAAGTTTACTAAAGACTAAAAAAAAAAATTTCAATTTTTTTGTTTACTATTTTTTATTTTTTTGCATCTTTAGTTATTTTTTCATCACTCATGGAGTTGATGTGTTAGTAATGTGACAGATTCTATTAGTTTTTTGGATGAAAGTTAGTCTAGGAATAAAGTGGGAAGGATTGCAAATATGAAAGGCCAAAGTGGGATGGATTGCCAACATGAAGGGCCAAAATGGGAAAAATTAAACTTATTTAAAAGATCAAAGTGGGAAGGATTGCAAACATGAAGGGTTAAAGTGCGAAAAATTAAACTTAAAAGGCCAAAGTAAAAAATATGTGAAACTTTAGAGGGACAAAGTGTAATTTACCCTATTAATGTCTAGAAAAATTCTATGATACACATTTAAAAAAATGATTATACCATACACACTACAAGAAAACACATTTTTGGTGACCACTTTTGGCTACCAAAACAAATTTAGTCGCCAAAAGTGTGGGAATTGGCTACCAAAATTAATTTTAGTCGGCAAAAGTCATCTTCTTAGCTAATAATTTTTTTTCGTAGGGGAATGTTGATTATTGGCGACTAAAAAAAATTTAGTAGCTAAAAATATTACAATTTGCGACTAAAAAAAAAATTTAGTAGCTAAAAATATCACAATTGGTGACTAAAAGAAATTTAGTCGGCAAAAATGCCAGAAATTGGCGACGAAAAGTAAATTTAGTCGCCGTAGGTATAGATTTGGCTACTAAAACCTTTAGTCGGCAAATGTAAAATAAAAAATTAATTTTTATCTTTGGCGACTAATAGTTTAGTCGCCAAAAGTTGATTTTCAGCGACGAAAAATAAATTTAGTCGCCGTAGGTATAGATTTGGCTACTAAAACCTTTAGTCGGCAAATGTAATATTAAAAAATTAATTTTTATCTTTGGCGACTAATATTTTAGTCGCCAAAAGTTAAAATATTTGGAGGGAGCTATTTTAAATTTTAGAGGGATTTGAAAAATTAATTGGCGACTGAAAAGTTTTAGTCGCTGAAGGTATAATATATATAAATATATATAGCATTTGCTCCTGTTCTCTGTTTATTCTCCTTCACCACACGAAACCTCACCCTACTTCACATGACCACAGACCACTGCCACCGCCTCAGATGGCAACGACCACTGCCGCAGATCGCCGCCGCCACCGCCACCTCTGCAGATCGCCATCGCCATTACTGCAGAGCACAGGTTCTCTCTCTCTCTCTCTCTGTGCACTCACTCTCGCTCTCACTCTCTCTTGCTCTCTTTCGATCGAGTTGTGTCTCTGCAGAGCACAATTAGGATTTTTGTAATATTTTGATTATGATTTATTGTGGTATTAATAATTACTTAATTATGACTTTCGATATTGGTTCTAACTTAATTATAACCTATTGTTTTGTCATTTTGATTATGACCGAAAAGATTTTTTATTGTTTCTCTCGTAGTATTTGGTTATGACACATTTTGATATTGATTATAACTTCGTTATAACATATCATGATTGTTATGTTAGTTATAATTGAAAATGGTCTAATTATGACACTCTATAGTATCGACATCACAAAATGTTATAACTTAAATACAATATTTTTTTTAGAGGTGTATATAGTAGGACCTTAATGTTAAAATAATTCACCTCTAAAAAAAATTGTTGAAATAATTAAAATTTCAGACAATATTTACACATTTTTAAATAATCTTAGACACTTTACACACATTTTAATATATTATTTATGTGTAAATCAGGGTTAATGACTACTCATTAAGCACAATTATTTGCATTTTTCTCATTATAAAATAGTTACTTTGTCCTTTTTCTTTTTTCAGTTCTAGTAGATTAGATTCTTTTAATAGCCTAGAAGGGCTGGAGAGTAGGCTTGGCGTGGTTTAGGCCCCTGATTAAGCTTGAATAATATATTTTAATTATATTTATACATTTCAGTACATTTTATATTTTTTTTACACATTAATAATATTCCAACATATTGAGCTTTACCTTGGCTTAACTCACTTTCAAAAAATTAAGGGTTTTTTTTTTTTGACTTTTTTTTTTAACAGTGATTTTTGTAATATTTTATGCCTTTCCTTTAATCTAAATAACAGAATTTTTTTTTAAAGTCTCTAGTAAGATTTTATAGGATAAAGGATATATAATATTTTTATAGTAGTTAAGGTTCCTAATCATTTTTTCAGAAAAATTTCAAAACATAGAAATTTTGGACAAAATTCTCGGTGTTCTGAAATTTTTTTGGTTCGTTCAATTTCTTTGATTTTCTTTGTATTTCCAAATTTTCTCTGTGTTTTGAAATTTTTGCGGTTTAAAATTTTTCTGATTTACTCATAATTTTCTCTATATTTTGACCAATTTTTCTATGTGTTTATAAAATTTGTCTGCAAATATGGTTAGAGAAATTTTACTAACTGCTTCTCATAAGCATAACAACAAACACCTTCAGTGCATACTCAAATAGATTGGGAACAGACAAATCTCACTGTCAATTGCTTTCACAAGTTGGAATATACAAATCTAAAAAACAACCAAGTTGATATATATATATATATATATATATGAACATAACTGTCACGCTTCAAAATTTAAATAATTAAATATTAAATTAGAACTAAATCTCAATCAATATTTCATCATCCAAATCTTAAGGGTGAAACAAAATCTAAATGTTTTCGTCTCAATTTGGTTTAAGTAAATTTCAATGCTAAAAAAAAAAAAAATACAACGAATTAAAAAAAAAAAAGAGTAACAAAGACGAACCAAACCATCCATCATAAATTCATGACTATCAAATTCCTCCAACATTAAAGTAGCAACAAATAGTCAAAATAACTTAAAGAACGTAAAATTAGAAAATAACTCACAATGTCAAATTATCAAAATACTAAGGTCAAAGAAATAAACAAATAAATAACTAAACTAATATCAACCATAAACTCAAGAAAACAAAAGAAATTCGAAAGACATGTCCTACAACCGTAGTTATTTCTCGTCACCACTAATCTCAACTAATCTTGCAAAGGAAGCTCAGCTGTGCTTAAACAGAACGCACTTGAGATGCCAAGAGACAAAACGAGTTAGTATACAAGTATACTAGTATGAGTACAAGATGTGACACTCACGTGTTCAGCAGACACAAACAAAAATACATTTAATTCTTGTTACAGGACAAGACAAGTAGTTCCACTCGCACCAAGACGAAGGGCTAGTTTGTCGAGAGACGGTGGTATTTAGTTTCTTACCCGTACATAACTAAATATAAAATGAGTATTTAAAAAACAATGAAAATAAAAATAATATGATGGGTCCGCCCTGCATAAAAACGTTAGTGTGTGAGTGATTTTCTGACCACACTGCCAACTCAGTATTCAGCTGGAGAGCACTGGCAGAATAGATGGCACCTGTTTGACCTGCAACAGAAAGAGAAGATTCCGGCGGTGGTTCGTCCACCCGGGGGCACTCCAACGACCAAGTCAGTATATCTCTCAAAGATAATCAATAGTGTTAAACTCACTGGACAAAGCATAAAAGACATACCTTAGACCCATTAGGGTGCCTATCTTTTATAGCCAACATAATCCTAGTCCCAATAGAAGCCTAGCTCCAATGGACTTAGAATTACTGCTAATCTTGGACTCCCAGTAGGATTACGATAAACTCTCTAAGAGTTTTATCTTTACCCAAAATGAAGTCTTCTCCCGTTCTACGACTTTTGTCCCTTATCCGCTTATTCCGGATTCCGGTATCTTCGCAGATAACCTCGGCCTAGCCGAGATGATCTCGGCGTCATGACCAGGACACATGGCACCTCGGCTGGCACTTCGGTGACACCCTGGCCACGTGTTGTCGTTCAAAAATTATGTCCCCACAACTGCCCCCTAGGTTCTATTGCCTCGGCATCCTGAGGTGATGGAACCTATACATGTACTCCTCCGGCCGAGTTCATGGCTTGTCGGCGCCAAGAATTTAGGATTCATATGTCCACTCATCAAGAATTAAGAATCAAGAATCATCATGTTCTTTCTCATCCAGCCTCAACATCTCAACAGAGATCACACTATCATCAGAGATCATCATCAGATTTGGAACATACCAATCACGCCCCCATTGTATACTTAAAATAATTTGCATGTCTTCAAGGTACACCTTCACTGTGTAATCTCTTTGGGGTAAAATACCTCAGACACAACTTCTAGTCTTGTTTATTTCGGCCTTGGCTTAACACTTGAAAACATTGTAACAAATGTATTCTCAAGTGTTTGCTCAAAACTCACCACTTTTTATTTCTTAAGACTTCTGTCTTCCATTATCTTCCAAGTCTTGGCCACATGGTAATCATGCATAGATACTTCTTTCACTCGTAATCCTGGCTTAATCTCAACTTGTAAATTTTCTCAAAATTTCAACAAGTGTTGAACGTGATCTCGGTTTAACTTCAACTTGCAAACTTTTAAAATTTCAACCAGTGTTAAACATAATCTCGGTTTAACTTCAACTTGTAAACTTTTTAAGTTTCAACAAGTGTTAAACATCATCTCGGTTTAATTTCAACTTGTAAACTTTTTAAGTTTCAACAAGTGTTAAACATCATCTCGGTTTAACTTCAACTTGTAAACTTTTCTCAAGTTTCAACAAGTGTTAAGCATTATCTCGGTTTAACTTCAACTTGTAAAGTTTTCTCAAGTTTCAATAAGTGTTAAACATAATGTCGGTTTAACTTCAACTTGTAAACTTTTATCAAGTTTAAACAAGTGTTAAACATCATCTCGATTTAACTTCAACTTGTAAACTCTTCAAATTTCAACAAGTGTTAAACATAATCGCGGTTTAACTTCAACTTGTAAACTTTTCTCAAGTTTCAACGAGTGTTAAACATCATCTCAGTTTAACTTCAACTTGCAAACTTTTAAAATTTCAACAAGTGTTAAACATAATCTCGGTTTAACTTCAACTTTTAAACTTTTTAAGTTTCAACAAGTGTTAAACATAATCTCGGTTTAACTTCAATTTGTAAACTTTTTAAGTTTCAACAAGTGTTAAATATAATCTCGGTTTAACTTCAACTTGTAAACTTTTCTCAAGTTTCAACAAGTGTTAAACATCATCTCGGTTTAACTTCAACTTGTAAGCTTTTCTCAAGTTTTAACAAGTGTTAAACATAATCTCGGCTTGTGAAATTCCAACTCCCAAGCATCATTCTTCAGTCCTTTACCCCCTAATGTGAACTTAAGTTCCACTTGGGTTCTTATTAGGCACGTGGCTTTGACCTTGATATTGCTCTATGGGGAGGGGATCTGCCCCCTGCATGGCTTCCACATACTCCTTTGTGGAAAATTTTTTTTAACTTAGGCCAAGCTCTTCTTTTCTCAGACTTAATCATCTAAGCCGAGATCTTGTCTTCTGGGATTTGGAATTTCCAGATCTGGAATTTGGGATCTGCTCACTTGGGCTAAGCTCTTGTCTTCTCGTGTCCAGTATTATCTCGGCTTGCTTCGGCGAACCATTTCTCTTCTCTTGTTTGGACACCTTTGTCCCCGATGTGTCTTCCTCGGCTCTGGCATACTTTTCTATTCTGGCCATCGGCTCCTCCATGCTTTTCGGCAATGTCTTTGCTAGTGATTTTCGAAGCAGGCAGTCATCCTTCAAGCCGTTTTTAAACGACATGACTGCCATCTCTTGGTTGCATCCTGGTATTCGGTTGAATACCTCATAATACCTTTTGGCATAGGCCCTACGACTTTCATCCTCGCCGATCTTCAGGGCCATTAGGGCGTATACCCTCAATGGTTGTAGTTTGTTTGTCACGAACCTGGCCACAAACATCTCGGCCAGGCCTTCCCAGGTTTTCACAATTCCTTTCAGCAACTTGTGAAACCAGTCCGATGCAATTTCCCCAAATGATGAGGGGAACACTTTGCAGAGCAACGGCTCGTTCCCAATGTATAACGCCATCGCATTCAGGTATAATCCGACGTGAAAGTTGGGGTCCGACTTCCCATCGTATATCTGGAACCTTGGCATACTGAATCTCTTCGGGACCTCAACTTTGTCTAATTCTTCCAAGAATGGTGTTCTCGGTTTGGCCGGGGAGGTTACCTCGGCATCTTGTTGCTTCCTCTGTAGGTGATCTCCCAGATCCTCTTTGGTTCGTCCAAGGGCTCGACTATCTCCGGATTTCAGCCTCTTTGGCGCACTACTTCTAGTGTCATCATGAGTCCTTTTGGACCTCCCTCCATTGGTCGTGTTGAAACAGAGTCCCTTCCCCTGAACATCCCGATGTTCTTTGGTGCAGGTTTCTTTTGTTCGACGTGCCTTCTGGGATTCTCTATGCCCGACCTCCCGCGAAGGCCGGTGAGAATGTCCTTTGGTCCCGCCATGCTGAGGGACTGCAGGAACCATTTTCTGCCCCCCTTTCAGGGCACCTTTCTTGGCCGCTGGAATCGGCGTATCTTGTGGCGGAAACGGTGGTTGCATGACGTTGTTCTGCATCATGAACTTGACGATCGTTTGCAAGTCCGCCAATTTGTCCGCCATTCCCTTTATCTCATCGTCCCTCCGCAGACATCTATATTTCTATACCTGGAGATCGTCCTCGTTATAATACCGGCTCCGGTCTGATTTCTTCGGTACGTCGCCCTCCTAGCTGACGTCATTTCCTCCGTGATTCTTATCACGAGTCCCTTTGTTGCAGTTATCTTCTTCGATGTCAAGGTCAATATGTTTCCCACTCTCAGTAGGGGTGTTGTCCCCAACCTTCTCTTTCTGTCCGTCGTTGGCCATCTATTTTCCTTTCTTTCCCACAGATGGCGCCAAATTATGTGAGTGATTTTCCGACCACACTGCGAACTCAGTATTCAGCTGGAGAGCACTGGCAGAATAGATGGCACCTGTCTGACCTGCAACAGAAAAAGAAGATTCTGGCGGTGGTTCGTCCACCCGGGGGCACTCCGACAATCAAGTCTGTATATCTCTCAAAGATAATCAATAGTGCTAAACTCACTGGACTGTAAATCAAAACACAAAACATGCAGCGGAATAAAGTGTTTAGATCATACCTCGTTTGATCTAAAACCTCGTGGATAAATCACGTGCTTCCATACTCAATCAATCAATCCCAGCAGTGGGGTGATATTACAATGGTGAATATCACCCACACAAACCACAGTGCAAAATGACTTTGATCGTTATTTTTGGGAGAGAGTCAGTATCATGGGTAGAAACAAAACATACGTTGTTTCTCTCTTGGTTACCCATAACCATATATCAGATATATATTATATTTATCTCATTTATCCATTGGTTAAATGAGATAATATCTGATATCTATATCATCTATCCATATCATGATATGATAGATATATATCCTGAGTGGCTCATCCAAATAGGTTTGAATTTAAATTCAAAACCCATTTGGATGAGGTTCAAAAGGTTCTAAGGGTCATGCCACATGGGCGCCCAATTTCTAACATCTCCCACTCGGACATGAGTTGGCATGACACTGCCACGTCTCAATCTCAATCTCCCCAAAAATAAACAATCTCATACTAGCCACTGCACCGTGCGACTGCTGAGAACACCTGCATGTGGGAGCTCTATACTAGAAACTCAAAATGAGCCAGCATAGAGACATCAACCCAAAAAGAATAGAAATAGTGTCTCATATACCCCAGACCCATCTAATTACACCGGTCCAAAAAACATCTCTAATCCCTCAAAAAGAGCATGTTTGACCCTCTCAATTCTTGCAATATATTCACACTCAATTCGCCTCTCATACAGAGCGATGTGAGTTGCCGGCAGTGAATATACAACAGTGGTGTAATACTAGATGATCTTCCCTTTGCACTCATGCCATTTAGTTTAAGATTGACCGCTTTCCCAGTGATGTCCCTTAAGGCCGAATCATGCATGACCGCAGGCAACATACCAAAGTAGCAGAACATCAACCCCTTACCTTATGACATAGTCAAAAGTCACAAAAGGGTACATAAATGAAAGTCATATCAATAATGACTCGTAAGACTCACACGGTGAGGAAGCAGGGATCCATTCTCTCACCTCATTACTCGGTCGCTAAGCACATATAGTATGAATATATGTTACGGTGGAGTAACTCTTCCATAAAGAGTGACGTCATACTCGATACACCGTACAGATATTAGTCTAGTCGTTTTCTAGCACCTAACCCGAATTCTCTATTTGCTCGCCTTCTAGGCGCCAAATGAGATCTCGAATCTGGCTAATCATAACAGGCACAACATGGAAAGTGGGTACTAACATCCATGTTTGGTCCTTAACACGACCTCATCTTGGTTATAACCAAGGCGACATACATAGTGGATGATTTAAGCCTCTCTTGGCTCCGAATAAAAATAAACCACCAGTCTCATCCTTGCTCGCTCCCAAGCGCCAAGGGCGATTGCTCGTGTGAGTGAGCCAATCTTGCCTGCTGACATCATCATTTGCTAATCATTATGACACAAACCATAATAGTGTCAACATCCCATCATCTCAAAATAAGTGATCGATTTTAAAAAAAAAATTGACCACAGCTTGCGCAATTATAGATTCCAAACATAAGCCTTATCAGCACCTCTTGCGATAAGTATATACAACGGAATCCACCATGTGCGCCTCACATGAAATGATTTAAGATCACTACCTCTTGCGCAATAACCTCTCTAAAGATATTTTTGGTGACCAATTTGCGTTCATTCTTAATGCGCCCAACTAGCGCAGATGCGCCCAACTAGCGCATTGAATTTTACAAGGAGCAAATTAATATACTACAAGTAAAGCATTTTATCCACAGTCTAATGAGCAAGGTCAATGTCTAAACAACTCAGTTGACCATTTACCAAAGATAACACTTATCATGCCGAATACGCCCACATAGCGTACTTTAGGCTCCCACTACAAAGAAAATCAAGGAATATAGGTCCTCCCAAAGACAATCCGAGGATTCACTCAATAGCTAAGGCTCTGACTTTTACCGATAGGTAAGTCAATGGATTTGCAATTTTGCATCTAGAATCATTCTAGGATATTCTCTATGTAAGTCATCGAAGACAAACCGAGAATTTTCCTAAAACAATCCCTAAGGATCGTACATCCGAGCATATAAATTACATCACCCATGTCCATCATATCTAAAATAGAGGACTGCCCACCCTAGGTGGCGACAACCTTATAAATTCCTGGCTCATAATGACTAAGTAAGGAAAAAACTTCTTTTGGACCATTGATCATGCCTCAGTGGTCTTCATTGATCATCGTTGGCCTATCATGGCTTGACGAAATCTAAGAACCACTGTTTGGATAACTGCTTTAGGTTGTAAAAGATTTATTGGAACCAGCAACCTTTTTGCGCTCCTAACTTTTCACCATAGAAGCAGAAGGTAAATCCTTACGGATCTACTTATCCAATTCTCTAATGAAAAAACGGGTCACAATGTCCACAAATCAATGTTCCGAACTTATGTCAATCATAGCCTAAGTCAAAATAACCTCACTCCCCAGGAGGAAGTCTTCTCATGGTCTACACTTTCCTCAATGGTGCGACCATTCGGTATCTAGCGAGCCTTATGCCTCAAAAATGACTATCCAAATTACGCATAACTTTATAACAGTTTTGCGTCATAATGGAAAGTCAACCAAATTATAAAAAATGGTTAATCCTCAAAGACTTTGTCTTAAACTGCGCAACATTGATCCACTTTCTAAAAACAGGAGACTAGAGCCTTTGGCATTATCCTAGGCTCTTTATCATCTTGCGGAGCAATCATGAATGTTTCCCTCTCAATCACCCAGTGATGACGTGGAAAATTTTCACATTTGCTACCACGCAACTAAGAATGTAGAGTATTCTGCTCTAATGGAGTAATCCATTAGTAGACACATCGCTCCCACTGTCCCTAGGATATTGGAAATTTCTTTCCATTCTCAACTAGGCTACATAGAGCGCTATGCTTGGAATTCTCCATCTTTTAGAGTTCCGAAAACTCTATTCACGTCACCTTTACTAATAAAACTTTATGTGACTTAGTTACACTACCACAAAGCTGCTTACCTATATGCACATGACCCGGAGGGTTTGCATGACCGCATACAATAATGCGCCACACGACCCTTTGTGTTTACAAGACAGCATACAATAATGCGCTATAGAACCCTAGGTCTTAACTTCGCAATCTTATGAGAAGTAGAATAAAGATAAGCTGCTTAATGGTTACAGATCGCCCATAGATGGCTCTCTGCTAACCCATTACTCAAAATGGAGTGTAAAAACTGATATGGAGGGCACTTAGTTAGGGATATAGGCAACAAACTAGTGCAATTCCCAATTGGGAAACATTTTGCGCCATTATCTACCTAACATTAACAATATTTAATTCCTTATCTCTACTACACCAGTGTGTTGTTGAGTACTAGGAATAATTAATTTTCTAAGCATCCATCTCTCTTCACAGAGTTTTTCTGAAAAATAACTCAAATAGATACTCGCCATCTTGGTCAAAACTAAAAGCACAAAAAAAACTCTTATCTAATTGATCTCGACCTCATATGTGCAATGTCAAAAATCATCTCAAAACTTTTGACTTATGGGAGATCAAATAGTCTTGACTCAGATGCGTATCGTAATCTATAAATGTGTCGAGATTGAGGCTTAGCTATCATACCCTCACACATATCTAGTCACAAAATATCATAGTGGACAAAATGCGCCAAAACAAATGACCTTCTGCGGCTTTCCTACTTACTTGTGCGCACCCATTGCGAACAAAGTTACACATTCACATGAGAGCAGGATGTCATAAGCGAGTGGGCCCGAGAAGGCCTACTCAAACCATCGTGTCATCATCTCATTAATGTGATTAAGTATAATAAGCCACTGGTTCATGACCAATGTCATAAACTAATTCCAATCATCTTAATGTGTGAGTTCTCGAAGACAAGTTTTAAAGGTTTAGGCCCAACTAGGTAATGACTCACGACTAAGTCATATTCACTAGATCATAAAAAGGATGTCATGGAGATATCAACTGCGCCTAAGTCGCAAATTTAACTAGTAAGTGCTAATCCCCTGCACCTTCAAGTCAATTTTATTCTTCATACACTTTAATACATCTAGTTGAAAGATGACGATACTCCTGTTGCCATCTCTATTTCTCGCTTCATAGTTACTTGCAATTAATTCTACTATCCACAAGAAGGAGAGAATAAGCTATCAACTATGATAGCTCCTGAAGTAACTTAAGCGCGAATTAGGCTAAAGAGTCTAATTCAACACAATACTCTTACAAGCGATGCGTTAAATTCTTAGAGTCATAACAACCTTGTCAGCCTTAACCTTTTCATTACTATGCTGCAACGTTTGCGCTTAGTGGTAAATGTTATTCAAAACGTTAGCCTAGTAAAGGAATCACACAAAGAAGCACCTCATCCATGTTTCACACTCAAGTGTGGAAACAGTAAGTGTCCACACTTAGACAAGTTGGCAATGCTAATAGATTTTGCAGCCACTAAGCGCTAATCTTTTCACTCAGTGTTAATAGATTTTGCAGCTTCTAAGCGCTAATCTTTTAACTTCACGTGATATTTCAACGCACACTATTATAGTGCATGAAATTTCGCTCAATCCACTCCCAATAATTGGGTAGAGAGCAAAACACTACTCGTACTGGCTACTCGTCTTACACTTAATGACTAATTTATTTAAGCTCGCATTTCTTGGATGACGTGACTCTTGAATGTTACTTCATCCAATGATGTAACATTATTTACAAGTCAAATTACAAAGTCAATCCGCGCAGCTCATTAGTCAAGATCATATACAGATCTATTGAGGGCTTACTAATTTCATAACTCCAAAACTCGCCAACCAAAACTATGTAGCGTGCCGCTAACTATAGCGCACACATTAGTTTGTTCACATTTGAACATCTAAAGAATGGGATTAGTTTGTTCACATTTGAACATCTTTACTAAGTTTAGGTCAACCAAATTAACTTCCATAAGATAAATCAATTTAGAGAGAAATTCGCATTGGGATTAATTTGATTAGCATAATATAATTTTGCCGCAAAAATCTAAATTAAATAGTGACAATATTACACAAGTCGCAAGATCGAAAATCCGCTATGCTCGTAATCATCTCTTGCGCCACAAGTGACAATTATCCAAAATTTAGTTTAATTTATGCGCAAAATATTGGTTTTCGGGAGTTAATCTACAAAGATTTCTCTCAACCAAATAACCTCCCACTGACTATGGCATATACAAAGCATGATAAATTCCATACAATAGCATTTTAATGTAAATCTACAAATAACTCATGCTATATTTATTTAATAATGGAATTCTAATAAATAAATAAATAATCATGCTCTTCTAATTACAACATATTACAAACCCAAAAAAATATGCTGTATTCAATATTTAAATTATGCCATAACAGAAAGTACATCATCCTGAAATTTTCTGGTATTTTCTGGAATTTTAAATAACTAATTAAACACACATAAAATTAGAAATAAAAAATCCAGAAACTAGTAAACAGAAACAATATTCAGATTATGCCATAATTAAAATGTACATTGTTCTGAAATATTCTGAAATTTTTCTGAAATATTCTGGAATTTTAAATGACTAATAAATACACATAAAATTAGAAATAAAAAATTCAGAAACTGATAAAATGAGACAATATTACCAGTAGATATTAAAACATTTCAGAAGTCCACAATAAAAATTTCAACCCCAGAAAATTATTTATGCAATACCAGCATCATTTTAAAGCATAAAAAATGAATTATTAACACAGAAAAAATATTTTTTATTTTCGTAAAATTTTCAAAATTTTATAGAATGTAGAAAAATTAATTCTGAGTCTAAGGGTACCAACCATGCTTAAAACAAAGCTATAACGAATAAATTATGGCCAATTAACGCAATTCAGAATTAAAAAACAAACAAACAGAGCCTTAGAGCCAAGCCAGGCGGGAAAAACGGCTCGACTCGGCTCGCGGCTCAGCGCAACTCAGCTCAAGGAGCGGCTCGTCGCGCGGCTCAGCCGCGGCTCGGCGCTCGGCTCCAGCCATCGGCTCGGCGCTCGGCTCCAGCACGCGGCGCGCGTGCGGGCGCGGACGGCGCGCGTGCGTGGACAGCAAATGTGAAAATTTTCCACGTCATCACTGGGTGATTGAGAGGGAAACATTCATGATTGCTCCGCAAGATGATAAAGAGCCTAGGATAATGCCAAAGGCTCTAGTCTCCTGTTTTTAGAAAGTGGATCAATGTTGCGCAGTTTAAGACAAAGTCTTTGAGGATTAACCATTTTTTATAATTTGGTTGACTTTCCATTATGACGCAAAACTGTTATAAAGTTATGCGTAATTTGGATAGTCATTTTTGAGGCATAAGGCTCGCTAGATACCGAATGGTCGCACCATTGAGGAAAGTGTAGACCATGAGAAGACTTCCTCCTGGGGAGTGAGGTTATTTTGACTTAGGCTATGATTGACATAAGTTCGGAACATTGATTTGTGGACATTGTGACCCGTTTTTTCATTAGAGAATTGGATAAGTAGATCCGTAAGGATTTACCTTCTGCTTCTATGGTGAAAAGTTAGGAGCGCAAAAAGGTTGCTGGTTCCAATAAATCTTTTACAACCTAAAGCAGTTATCCAAACAGTGGTTCTTAGATTTCGTCAAGCCATGATAGGCCAACGATGATCAATGAAGACCACTGAGGCATGATCAATGGTCCAAAAGAAGTTTTTTCCTTACTTAGTCATTATGAGCCAGGAATTTATAAGGTTGTCGCCACCTAGGGTGGGCAGTCCTCTATTTTAGATATGATGGACATGGGTGATGTAATTTATATGCTCGGATGTGAGTTGTCGACAGTGAATATAGAGCAGAGATGTAGAACTAGATGATCTTCCCTTCACCCTCATATCATTCAATTTGAAATTGACCGCTTTCCCAGTAATGTCCCTTAAAGCCGAATCATACATGACCGCAGGCAACATACCAAAGTAGCTGAACATCAACTCCTCATCTTATGACATAGTCAAAGGTCACAAAAGGCACAAAGTAAAGTCATTTAGGAAAAATGACTTTTAGGACTCACACGGTGAAGAAGCAGGGATCCATTCTTTCACCTCGCTAACGGGTCGATAAGCACATGCAGTATGAATGCATGTTATAGTGGAGTTACTCTTCCAAAGAGTGATGTTAAACTCACACACCATACAGATCTTAGTCTAGTCGCTCTTAAGCGCACGAGTCGCTTCCTAGCGTCTAACTCGAATTCTCTATTTGCTCGCCTCTCAGGCATCAAATGAGATCTCGCATCTGGCTATCCATAACAGACATATCATGGAAAAGTGGGTACTCTCATATCCATGGTCGGTCTCTAACAAGACCTCATCTTGGCTCCAACCAAGGCGACATAGCTAGTGGATAATTTTAGCTTCTAATCTCATCCTTACTCGCTACCCAGCGCTAAGGGCGATTGCTCGTGTGAGTGAGCCAATCTTGCCTGCTAACATCAATTTAATTGTTTTGTGTATGCTAATTCACAAACCATTACTAAAAGTAGTAAACATAAATGTGTGATAGAAACAAGTATGAATACTAATGGCATAAATATTCCCAAAAAAATGAGTTCAACTGAATACACATAAAAAATATCACCACCTACGTAGTCCTAAAGCCCTAACATGAGTAAGATAAACATCTCTAGCAATGGGCTTAGTCAAAGGGTCCGCAACCATGCGACTCGTAGGGATGTGCTCCAGGATCACTTCTTTCTGCGCCAAAATATCTCTGATAAAATTGAACCTCACATCAATGTGTTTGGTTCTGCCATGGTATTTAGGATCCTTAGCGTAAGCGAGTGCAGCCATGCTGTCACAATGGATAGTCACAGGGTCTGAAGTGTGTGTGACAACATCCAAATGCTGAAGGAATCTCCTCAACCACACGGCTTCCTGAACAGCAGATGAACAAGCCACAAACTCAGCCTCCATGGTCGATAAGGCGATGCAGGATTGCTTCTTACTGCTCCAAGAAATAGTACCATCGCTAAGCATGAAAGCATATCCTGAAGTAGACTTACGCTCATCTAGGTCTCCTCCCCAGTCAGCATCACAATAGCCAACTAGATGTAGATCTGAACTCTGGTAGCAAAGTGTGTAATCTGCAGTTCCTCTAAGATATCGTAATATCCTCTTAACTGCTTTCCAATGAGCTGGTCCTGGGTTGGATTGGTAACGACTCACCAATCCGACTGCATAACAAATGTCAGGACGTGTACACATCATAGCATACATCAAGCTTCCAACAGCATTTGCATAGGGAACACGGGCCATCTTTTCATTTTCTTCTTGAGTCTTAGGACCCATATCAAGGCTTAGGCTCTCGCCTTTTGCAACAGGAGTGTCAATGGGTTTGCAGCTCTGCATCTGGAACCGCTCTAGAATAATCTTAATGTAAGTCTCTTGAGACAAACCAAGAAGTCTCCTAGAGCGATCCCTAAGGATCTTAACACCGAGCACATAGCTCGCCTCACCCATGTCCTTCATTTCAAATGTAGAGAACAACCACATTTTAGTGGCGACAATCATCTCCTTGTCATTTCCAGCCAATAATATGTCATCTACATATAATGACAATATCAGAAAAATGTCCTTGGACCGCTTAATGTACACACAGTGATCTTCATCAATCATCGTAAACCCATTTGAAACAATGGCTCGATGAAATCTCAGATTCCACTGTCTGGATGATTGCTTTAAGCCATAAATAGATCGTTGAAGCTTGCAAACTTTGCGCTCCTGACCTACTGCCACAAAGCCTTCTGGTTGATCCATATAGATCTCTTCATCCAGTTCTCCATTGAGAAATGTAGTTTTAACGTCCATCTGATATAGCTCTAAGTCCAACTGAGCTACTATGGCCAGGATTAGGCGAATAGAGGCAAACCTTACAACTGGTGAAAAAGTTTCCTCATAGTCCACACCCTCTCGTTGGGTGTAACCTTTCGCCACTAGGCGAGCCTTATACCTTTCTATGGAACCATCCGCCTTGCGCTTGATTTTGAGAACCCATTTGTTCCCAATAGTCTTGCGCCCTAGCGGCAAATCAACCAAGTCCCAGACATGATTTTTCTTCATAGACTCAATTTCTTCTTCCATTGCAGTACTCCATTCTTTACTAGCAGGGGATGAGAGAGCCTCTTTGAGATTCTTAGGCTCCATCTCATCACTCGGAGCATTCATGAATGCTTCCCCTTCAATCTCAAAACGACGACGGGGTATAGCTCCACGTTTGCTTCTACGTAGTTGAGAATCCTGAGAATCCTCATCCATTGGATCTAATCCATGGGTAGGTAGATCGCTCCCACTGTCCCTAGGAGCTTGAGGAATTATTTCCTCATTCTCTACTAAGCTACTAGGTGTGCCTTCAAGTAGATCCTCCATCTCGTAGAATTCTACTTCTCTAGTTACCTCACCTCTGCTAGGGAAATCCTCCTCTAGGAAATCCACATCTCGCGACTCAATTTCAGTCACACTTCCATCCGGATGCTCCCCAACAAACACATAGCCCTTAGAATGCTCACTATAGCGAATGAAGATACACTTCTTTCCTCTAGGGCCCAACTTCCCAAACTTATGAGAAGCGTTGTGTATGTAAGCTGCCGAACCCCAAGGCCGCAAATTGCCCAAATCAGGCTTTTTGCCAGTCCACATCTCATATGGGGTGGAAGGAACTGATTTGGAGGGTACACGGTTAAGGACGTAGGCAGCAGTCAACAAAGCATCTCCCCAATAAGAAATTGGAAGATTAGCTTGCGCCATCATTGATCTAACCATGTCAAGCAATGTGCGATTCCTTCTCTCCGCTACACCATTTTGTTGCGGAGTCCTAGGAATTGTCAATTGCCTGATAACTCCTTTTTCCTCACAGAGCACTTTAAATTGCTCAGATAGATACTCACGTCCTCGGTCAGTCCTTAGAGCTTTAATGCTCTTGTCTAATTGATTCTCAACCTCATTAACATACCGTCTAAAGCATTCCAATGCTTCTGACTTGTGAGAAATCAAATAGACATGACCAAAACGTGTGCAATCATCTATAAATGTGATGAAATAAGGGGCTCCATGCCTTGCCCTCACATTCATTGGTCCACATATATCAGAATGAATAAGTTGCAATGGGATAGATGCCCTTATGGCTTTCCCAAATGGTTTTCTTGTTGCCTTTCCAGCAAGACAGTGCTCACAAGTAGGCAAAGTGACTCTAGCGAGTGGGCCTAAAAGACCTTCTCTAGCCAATCTAGTCATCCTGTCTTGCCCTATGTGGCCTAATCTAGCATGCCATCTCATAGAATCATTATCACAAAAAGATGCAATATTAGAAATAGAGCTATTGGCATTTTTATTAATACTAGAATCATTCACATCCAAAACTAAAAAACCATCTGAAAGATAACCAAAACCATAAAAAATTGTTCCCAAATAAATGCTAACACCATTATTCTCAAACAAAAGCTAAAACCAAGGCTCATCATGCTAATAACTGAAACTAAGTTTCGCCGAATATCCGGAGCATAAAGAACATCATGAAGATACAAGGTGCGCCCTCGTCGCATTTCCAGCTTGAATGTGCCAATGCCAAGCACCTCCACACTGGACTCGTTCCCCATGTAAACTTTTTTGCTCCCAGCAGGTACTCGACGATACTCAACGAACCCTACTCTGTCCCTCGCGATGTGGTTTGTTGCTCCGGAGTCTACAACCCAAAAATGAGGAGAATGAGCAATTAATGCTTGACTAGACACAAAGCATTGAATGCGAGAAATTAAGTAAGGGAGTACCTTCTTCTGCTCAGGGCAATCCCGAGCGAAGTGTCCTTCTTTGTTACAGTTAAAGCATGTCAATTTAGCCTTTGCCTTCTTACCACCTCTCTTGCCCCTACGCTTGAAATTTCTAGCGCCATTGGGCCTAAGCGCAGTCGCTGCTTGCTTCTTAGGGGCACCTTTTGCTTTTCCACGTTTGAACTGAGAAGTCCTACGTGAACTTGACTCAACCACCATAACAGAACCATCAGACTTAGCCGCCTCAAGGCGCTCAGCCTCTAGCTCTAAATGACGCGATATGTCTTCGAATGTTTTAACATCTCCCACTCGCACATGAGTTGGCATGACACTGCCACATCTCTATCTCAATCTCCCCAAAAACGAACAATCTCATACTAGCCAATGCACCGTGCGACCGCTGAGAACACCTGCAAGTGGGAGCTCTATACTAGAAACTCAATATGAGTCAGCACAGAGACATCAACCCAAAAAAAAAACAGAAATAGTGTCTCATGTACCCAGACCCATCTAGCTACATCAGTCCAAAAACATCTCTAATCCCTCAAAGAGCATGTTTGACTCTCCTAGGTCCCGCTTTATATTCACACCCAATCAGCATCCTATAAAGAGCGATGTGAGTTGTCGACAGTGAATATAGAGCAGAGATGTAGAACTAGATGATCTTCCCTTCACCCTCATATCATTCAATTTGAAATTTACCGCTTTCCCAGTAATGTCCCTTAAAGCCGAATCATACATGACCGCAGGCAACATACCAAAGTAGCTGAACATCAACTCCTCATCTTATGACATAGTCAAAGGTCACAAAAGGCACAAAGTAAAGTCATTTAGGAAAAATGACTTTTAGGACTCACACGGTGAAGAAGCAGGGATCCATTCTTTCACCTCGCTAACGGGTCGATAAGCACATGCAGTATGAATGCATGTTATAGTGGAGTTACTCTTCCAAAGAGTGATGTTAAACTCACACACCATACAGATCTTAGTCTAGTCGCTCTTAAGCGCACGAGTCGCTTCCTAGCGTCTAACTCGAATTCTCTATTTGCTCGCCTCTCAGGCATCAAATGAGATCTCGCATCTGGCTATCCATAACAGACATATCATGGAAAAGTGGGTACTCTCATATCCATGGTCGGTCTCTAACAAGACCTCATCTTGGCTCCAACCAAGGCGACATAGCTAGTGGATAATTTTAGCTTCTAATCTCATCCTTACTCGCTACCCAGCGCTAAGGGCGATTGCTCGTGTGAGTGAGCCAATCTTGCCTGCTAACATCAATTTAATTGTTTTGTGTATGCTAATTCACAAACCATTACTAAAAGTAGTAAACATAAATGTGTGATAGAAACAAGTATGAATACTAATGGCATAAATATTCCCAAAAAATGAGTTCAACTGAATACACATAAAAAATATCACCACCTACGTAGTCCTAAAGCCCTAACATGAGTAAGATAAACATCTCTAGCAATGGGCTTAGTCAAAGGGTCCGCAACCATGCGACTCGTAGGGATGTGCTCCAGGATCACTTCTTTCTGCGCCAAAATATCTCTGATAAAATTGAACCTCACATCAATGTGTTTGGTTCTGCCATGGTATTTAGGATCCTTAGCGTAAGCGAGTGCAGCCATGCTGTCACAATGGATAGTCACAGAGTCTGAAGTGTGTGTGACAACATCCAAATGCTGAAGGAATCTCCTCAACCACACGGCTTCCTGAACGGCAGATGAACAAGCCACAAACTCAACCTCCATGGTCGATAAGGCGATGCAGGATTGCTTCTTACTGCTCCAAGAAATAGCACCATCGCTAAGCATGAAAGCATATCCTGAAGTAGACTTACGCTCATCTAGGTCTCCTCCCCAGTCAGCATCACAATAGCCAACTAGATGTAGATCTAAACTCTGGTAGCAAAGTGTGTAATCTGCAGTTCCTCTAAGATATCGTAATATCCTCTTAACTGCTTTCCAATGAGCTGGTCCTGGGTTGGATTGGTAACGACTCACCAATCCGACTGCATAACAAATGTCAGGACGTGTACACATCATAGCATACATCAAGCTTCCAACAGCATTTGCATAGGGAACACGGGCCATCTTTTCATTTTCTTCTTGAGTCTTAGGACCCATATCAAGGCTTAGGCTCTCGCCTTTTGCAACAGGAGTGTCAATGGGTTTGCAGCTCTGCATCTGGAACCGCTCTAGAATAGTCTTAATGTAAGTCTCTTGAGACAAACCAAGAAGTCTCCTAGAGCGATCCCTAAGGATCTTAACACCGAGCACATAGCTCGCCTCACCCATGTCCTTCATTTCAAATGTAGAGAACAACCACATTTTAGTGGCGACAATCATCTCCTTGTCATTTCCAGCCAATAATATGTCATCTACATATAATGACAATATCAGAAAAATGTCCTTGGACCGCTTAACGTACACACAGTGATCTTCATCAATCATCGTAAACCCATTTGAAACAATGGCTCGATGAAATCTCAGATTCCACTGTCTGGATGATTGCTTTAAGCCATAAATAGATCGTTGAAGCTTGCAAACTTTGCGCTCCTGACCTACTGCCACAAAGCCTTCTGGTTGATCCATATAGATCTCTTCATCCAGTTCTCCATTGAGAAATGCAGTTTTAATGTCCATCTGATATAGCTCTAAGTCCAACTGAGCTACTATGGCCAGGATTAGGCGAATAGAGGCAAACCTTACAACTGGTGAAAAAGTTTCCTCATAGTCCACACCCTCTCGTTGGGTGTAACCTTTCGCCACTAGGCGAGCCTTATACCTTTCTATGGAACCATCCGCCTTGCGCTTGATTTTGAGAACCCATTTGTTCCCAATAGTCTTGCGCCCTAGCGGCAAATCAACCAAGTCCCAGACATGATTTTTCTTCATAGACTCAATTTCTTCTTCCATTGCAGTACTCCATTCTTTACTAGCAGGGGATGAGAGAGCCTCTTTGAGATTCTTAGGCTCCATCTCATCACTCGGAGCAATCATGAATGCTTCCCCTTCAATCTCAAAACGACGACGGGGTATAGCTCCACGTTTGCTTCTACGTAGTTGAGAATCCTGAGAATCCTCATCCATTGGATCTAATCCATGGGTAGGTAGATCGCTCCCACTGTCCCTAGGAGCTTGAGGAATTATTTTCTCATTCTCTACTAAGCTACTAGGTGCGCCTTCAAGTAGATCCTCCATCTCGTAGAATTCTACTTCTCTAGTTACCTCACCTCTGCTAGGGAAATCCTCCTCTAGGAAATCCACATCTCGCGACTCAATTTCAGTCACACTTCCATCCGGATGCTCCCCAACAAACACATAGCCCTTAGAATGCTCACTATAGCGAATGAAGATACACTTCTTTCCTCTAGGGCCCAACTTCCCAAACTTATGAGAAGCGTTGTGTATGTAAGCTGCCGAACCCCAAGGCCGCAAATTGCCCAAATCAGGCTTTTTGCCAGTCCACATCTCATATGGGGTGGAAGGAACTGATTTGGAGGGTACACGGTTAAGGACGTAGGCAGCAGTCAACAAAGCATCTCCCCAATAAGAAATTGGAAGATTAGCTTGCGCCATCATTGATCTAACCATGTCAAGCAATGTGCGATTCCTTCTCTCCGCTACACCATTTTGTTGCGGAGTCCTAGGAATTGTCAATTGCCTGATAACTCCTTTTTCCTCACAGAGCACTTTAAATTGCTCAGATAGATACTCACGTCCTCGGTCAGTCCTTAGAGCTTTAATGCTCTTGTCTAATTGATTCTCAACCTCATTAACATACCGTCTAAAGCAATCCAATGCTTCTGACTTGTGAGAAATCAGATAGACATGACTAAAACGTGTGCAATCATCTATAAATGTGATGAAATAAGGGGCTCCATGCCTTGCCCTCACATTCATTGGTCCACATATATCAGAATGAATAAGTTGCAATGGGATAGATGCCCTTATGGCTTTCCCAAATGGTTTTCTTGTTGCCTTTCCAGCAAGACAGTGCTCACAAGTAGGCAAAGTGACTCTAGCGTGTGGGCCTAAAAGACTTTCTCTAGCCAATCTAGTCATCCTGTCTTGCCCTATGTGGCCTAATCTAGCATGCCATCTCATAGAATCATTATCACAAAAAGATGCAATATTAGAAATAGAGCTATTGGCATTTTTATTAATACTAGAATCATCCACATCCAAAACTAAAAAACCATCTGAAAGATAACCAAAAACATAAAAAATTGTTCCCAAATAAATGCTAACACCATTATTCTCAAAACAAAAGCTAAAACCAAGGCTCATCATGCTAATAACTGAAACTAAGTTTCGCCGAATATCCGGAGCATAAAGAACATCATGAAGATACAAGGTGCGCCCTCGTCGCATTTCCAGCTTGAATGTGCCAATGCCAAGCACCTCCACACTGGACTTGTTCCCCATGTAAACTTTTCTGCTCCCAGCAGGTACTCGACGATACTCAACGAACCCTACTCTGTCCCTCGCGATGTGGTTTGTTGCTCCGGAGTCTACAACCCAAAAATGAGGAGAATGAGCAATTAATGCTTGACTAGACACAAAGCATTGAATGCGAGAAATTAAGTAAGGGAGTACCTTCTTCTGCTCAGGGCAATCCCGAGCGAAGTGTCCTTCTTTGTTACAGTTAAAGCATGTCAATTTAGCCTTTGCCTTCTTACCACCTCTCTTGCCCCTACGCTTGAAATTTCTAGCGCCATTGGGCTTAAGCGCAGCCGCTGCTTGCTTCTTAGGGGCACCTTTTGCTTTTCCACGTTTGAACTGAGAAGTCCTACGTGAACTTGACTCAACCACCATAACAGAACCATCAGACTTAGCCGCCTCAAGGCGCTCAGCCTCTAGCTCTAAATGACGCGATATGTCTTCGAATGTTTTCACACTCTCATTATGCATCATGTTCTGCTTCATCTGCTCCCAAGAATTTGGCAGAGAGCGTATCACAGCCTGTACTTGCTGCTCTTGAGTCAAATTATGCCCAGCAGCCGCAAGCTCACGTATCATGGCTGACATGACTCTCAAATGCTGCTTCATCGAGTGATGCGCCCTTTTCTGATATGAGTCAAACTTCATAGTCAGCCCATGTAGCTTTGCCAAAGAGGTAATACCAAACTTTTGCTTGAGAGCTTCCCACATCTCAAATGCAGTCGGGCAATGCTCAAACTCACTAATCAAGTCGTTGTGCATGCTGCTTAACATAGTAAAGCGCGCACACCGATCTTTGTTACGCCAAGTCTGAAAGGCTTCAAGATCACGACGATGTTGAGCTGTATTGCCCTGCTCTGGCTCAACCATCACTTGTTCAAGTGTGGTCAACACTTCTTGCTCATTGAGGAGGTATTGGATCTTACGGCGCCATATGTCATAATTGTCGCCATCCAATTTCTCTCCCTTAGTTAAGTCTGCCACCACTGTCTTAGCAGCCATTTCTACATACAGAGTAAATAAATGCGCAGGGGATATTAATGATAGCAACACAAAACAAAATATTTTGCAGCAAAAAAGAATCTAAATTAAATAATGATAATTTTACACATGTCTCAAGATCGAAAATTTGCTATGCTCGTAATCATCTCTTGCGCCTCTAGTGATAATTATCAAAATTTAATTTCATTCCATGCGCAAAAAATAATCAAACAATCTCCCACTATTTATGGCATATACAAAGCATGATAAATTCCATACAATAGCATCTCAATATAAAATTACAAACAACTCATGCTATATTTATTTAATGATGGAATTCAAATAAATAATTAATCATGCTACTTTAATTGTAACATATTAAAAAAAACAAAAAATGTATTTAATATGCATATTATGCCATAATTAAAGTGTATATCATTTTTGAAATTTTCTGGAATATTCTGAAATTTTCTGGAATTTTAAATAACTAATTAAACACACATAAAATTAGAAATAAAAAAATCCAGAAACTATTAAACAGAAACAATATTCAGATTTTGCCATAATTAAAATGTACATTGTTCTGAAATATTCTGAAATTTTTCTGAAATATTCTGGAATTTTAAATGACTAATAAATACACATAAAATTAGAAATAAAAAAAACCAGAAACTGATAAAATGAGACAATATTACCAGTAAATAATAAAACCTTTCAGAAGTCTACAATAAATATTTCAGCCCCAGAAAATTATTTATGCAATACCAGAATCATTTTAAAGCATAAAAAATGAATTATTAACACAGGAAAAATAATTTATATTTTCTGAAAATTTTCAAAATTTTACAGAATGTAGAAAAATTAATTTTGAGTCTAACAGTATAAGCCACGCATAAAACAAATATGTAATGAATTAATTATGACCATTTAACGCAATACAGAATTAAAAACAAAACAAACAGTGCCTAATCGCCAGCAGCCAAGCCAGCCGAGGAAAACGGCGCGGCTCAGCACGCGGCCCAGATCGCGGCTCGGCGCGCGGCTCGGCTCGCGGCTCGGCGCACGGCTCGGCTCGCGGCTCAGCGCACGGCGCGCGTGCGTGGCGCGGAGGGCGCGCGCGTGGCTGCGCCGCTGACGCGCGCGTGATAGCGCGTGCAAGCGCGTCGGTTGAGCAGCTGGCGCGTGGAGGCGCGTGGCTGCGCGTGGTGGCGCGTGGAAACGGCACACGGCGTCAGGTGGCGCGTGCAGACCACGCGCCGCCTTCCAGGGTGTTTTCTGGTCCGATTTTTGTACTGCCGGACTCCTTTTTTCAAAATAAAACTATTTATTGTATGAAAAAAGACATTAATGAACATAAAAAAATATTTTTATGCTCCTAATCTGAAAAAAAAAAAATTTCTACAAATATTCATGTGTATAATATATACATATACATATAAAAGTATACACATGAGGAAAACACGAAAATATCCATTAAAAGGCTCTGATACCAATGTAAACTAGTAAACACAGAATATGCAGCGGATAAAATAATCAAATCATACCTTCTTGATGATAGAACCTTCTTGGATAAATCACGTGCTTCCAGGGAACTTCTTGATGAACCAACCCAGCAGTGGAGTGATATCACAGATTGAATATCACCCACACCAACCACAGTGTCAAAGACTTGATCGTAGTGTTTTTGGGAGAGAGTCAGAATATGGGTAGAAACAGACTCAACGTTGTTTCTCACTTGGATTACCCATAACCATATAACAGATATATATTATATTAGATAACTGCTTTAGGTTGTAAAAGATTTATTGGAACCAGCAACCTTTTTGCGCTCCTAACTTTTCACCATAGAAGCAGAAGGTAAATCCTTACGGATCTACTTATCCAATTCTCTAATGAAAAAACGGGTCACAATGTCCACAAATCAATGTTCCGAACTTATGTCAATCATAGCCTAAGTCAAAATAACCTCACTCCCCAGGAGGAAGTCTTCTCATGGTCTACACTTTCCTCAATGGTGCGACCATTCGGTATCTAGCGAGCCTTATGCCTCAAAAATGACTATCCAAATTACGCATAACTTTATAACAGTTTTGCGTCATAATGGAAAGTCAACCAAATTATAAAAAATGGTTAATCCTCAAAGACTTTGTCTTAAACTACGCAACATTGATCCACTTTCTAAAAACAGGAGACTAGAGCCTTTGGCATTATCCTAGGCTCTTTATCATCTTGCGGAGCAATCATGAATGTTTCCCTCTCAATCACCCAGTGATGACGTGGAAAATTTTCACATTTGCTACCACGCAACTAAGAATGTAGAGTATTCTGCTCTAATGGAGTAATCCATTAGTAGACACATCGCTCCCACTGTCCCTAGGATATTGGAAATTTCTTTCCATTCTCAACTAGGCTACATAGAGCACTATGCTTGGAATTCTCCATCTTTTAGAGTTCCGAAAACTCTATTCACGTCACCTTTACTAATAAAACTTTATGTGACTTAGTTACACTACCACAAAGCTGCTTACCTATATGCACATGACCCGGAGGGTTTGCATGACCGCATACAATAATGCGCCACACGACCCTTTGTGTTTACAAGACAGCATACAATAATGACTAATTATGCCATAATTAAAATGTACATTATTCTGAAATATTCTGAAATTTTTCTGAAATATTCTGGAATTTTAAATGACTAATAAATACACATAAAATTAGAAATAAAAAATCCAGAAACTGATAAAATGAGACAATATTACCAGTAGATATTAAAACATTTCAGAAGTCCACAATAAAAATTTCAACCCCAGAAAATTATTTATGCAATACCAGCATCATTTTAAAGCATAAAAAATGAATTATTAACACAGAAAAAATATTTTTTATTTTCGTAAAATTTTCAAAATTTTATAGAATGTAGAAAAATTAATTCTGAGTCTAAGGGTACCAACCATGCTTAAAACAAAGCTATAACGAATAAATTATGGCCAATTAACGCAATTCAGAATTAAAAAACAAACAAACAGAGCCTTAGAGCCAAGCCAGGCGGGAAAAACGGCTCGGCTCGGCTCGCGGCTCAGCGCAACTCGGCTCAAGGAGCGGCTCGTCGCGCGGCTCAGCCGCGGCTCGGCGCTCGGCTCCAGCCATCGGCTCGGCGCTCGGCTCCAGCACGCGGCGCGCGTGCGGGCGCGGACGGCGCGCGTGCGTGGACAGCGCCGCCGACGCGCGCGTGATGGCGCGTGACAGCGCGTGGGCGCGCGTGGCAGCGCGTGGGCGCGCGTGGCTGCGGCGTAGTGGCGCGTGAATGCCACGCGCCGCCTTCCAGGGTACTGACTGGTCCGATTTTTGTACTTTCGGACTCTTTTTTCCAAGATAAAATCATTTATGCTCTTAAAAATGACATTAATGATCATAAAAATGAAATATTTTGGATCTCACTATCTTTTATAAATATACATATGATAAAAGAAAGCACGAAAATATCCATTAATGGCTCTGATACCAATGTAAATCAAAACACAAAACATGCAGCGGAATAAAGTGTTTCGATCATACCTCGTTTGATCTAAAACCTCGTGGATAAATCACGTGCTTCCATACTCAATCAATCAATCCCATCAGTGGGGTGATATTACAATGGTGAATATCACCCACACAAACCACAGTGCAAAATGACTTTGATCGTTATTTTTGGGAGAGAGTCAGTATCATGGGTAGAAACAAAACATACGTTGTTTCTCTCTTGGTTACCCATAACCATATATCAGATATATATTATATTTATCTCATTTATCCATTGGTTAAATGAGATAATATCTGATATCTATATCATCTATCCATATCATGATATGATAGATATATATCCTGAGTGGCTCATCCAAATAGGTTTGAATTTAAATTCAAAACCCATTTGGATGAGGTTCAAAAGGTTCTAAGGGTCATGCCACATGGGCGCCCAATTTCTAACATCTCCCACTCGGACATGAGTTGGCATGACACTGCCACGTCTCAATCTCAATCTCCCCAAAAATAAACAATCTCATACTAGCCACTGCACCGTGCGACTGCTGAGAACACCTGCATGTGGGAGCTCTATACTAGAAACTCAAAATGAGCCAGCATAGAGACATCAACCCAAAAAGAATAGAAATAGTGTCTCATATACCCCAGACCCATCTAATTACACCGGTCCAAAAGACATCTCTAATCCCTCAAAAAGAGCATGTTTGACCCTCTCAATTCTTGCAATATATTCACACTCAATTCGCCTCTCATACAGAGCGATGTGAGTTGCCGGCAGTGAATATACAACAGTGGTGTAATACTAGATGATCTTCCCTTTGCACTCATGCCATTTAGTTTAGGATTGACCGCTTTCCCAGTGATGTCCCTTAAGGCCGAATCATGCATGACCGCAGGCAACATACCAAAGTAGCAGAACATCAACCCCTTACCTTATGACATAGTCAAAAGTCACAAAAGGGTACATAAATGAAAGTCATATCAATAATGACTCGTAAGACTCACACGGTGAGGAAGCAGGGATCCATTCTCTCACCTCATTACTCGGTCGCTAAGCACATATAGTATGAATATATGTTACGGTGGAGTAACTCTTCCATAAAGAGTGACGTCATACTCGATACACCGTACAGATATTAGTCTAGTCGCTTTCTAGCGCCTAACCCGAATTCTCTATTTGCTCGCCTTCTAGGCGCCAAATGAGATCTCGAATCTGGCTAATCATAACAGGCACAACATGGAAAGTGGGTACTAACATCCATGTTTGGTCCTTAACACGACCTCATCTTGGTTATAACCAAGGCGACATACATAGTGGATGATTTAAGCCTCTCTTGGCTCCGAATAAAAATAAACCACCAGTCTCATCCTTGCTCGCTCCCAAGCGCCAAGGGCGATTGCTCGTGTGAGTGAGCCAATCTTGCCTGCTAACATCATCATTTGCTAATCATTATGACACAAACCATAATAGTGTCAACATCCCATCATCTCAAAATAAGTGATCGATTTTAAAAAAAAATTGACCACAGCTTGCGCAATTATAGATTCCAAACATAAGCCTTATCAGCACCTCTTGCGATAAGTATATACAACGGAATCCACCATGTGCGCCTCACATGAAATGATTTAAGATCACTACCTCTTGCGCAATAACCTCTCTAAAGATATTTTTGGTGACCAATTTGCGTTCATTCTTAATGCGCCCAACTAGCGCAGATGCGCCCAACTAGCGCATTGAATTTTACAAGGAGCAAATTAATATACTACAAGTAAAGCATTTTATCCACAGTCTAATGAGCAAGGTCAATGTCTAAACAACTCAGTTGACCATTTACCAAAGATAACACTTATCATGCCGAATACGCCCACATAGCGTACTTTAGGCTCCCACTACAAAGAAAATCAAGGAATATAGGTCCTCCCAAAGACAATCCGAGGATTCACTCAATAGCTAAGGCTCTGGCTTTTACCGATAGGTAAGTCAATGGATTTGCAATTTTGCATCTAGAATCATTCTAGGATATTCTCTATGTAAGTCATCGAAGACAAACCGAGAATTTTCCTAAAACAATCCCTAAGGATCGTACATCCGAGCATATAAATTACATCACCCATGTCCATCATATCTAAAATAGAGGACTGCCCACCCTAGGTGGCGACAACCTTATAAATTCCTGGCTCATAATGACTAAGTAAGGAAAAAACTTCTTTTGGACCATTGATCATGCCTCAGTGGTCTTCATTGATCATCGTTGGCCTATCATGGCTTGACGAAATCTAAGAACCACTGTTTGGATAACTGCTTTAGGTTGTAAAAGATTTATTGGAACCAGCAACCTTTTTGCGCTCCTAACTTTTCACCATAGAAGCAGAAGGTAAATCCTTACGGATCTACTTATCCAATTCTCTAATGAAAAAACGGGTCACAATGTCCACAAATCAATGTTCCGAACTTATGTCAATCATAGCCTAAGTCAAAATAACCTCACTCCCCAGGAGGAAGTCTTCTCATGGTCTACACTTTCCTCAATGGTGCGACCATTCGGTATCTAGCGAGCCTTATGCCTCAAAAATGACTATCCAAATTACGCATAACTTTATAACAGTTTTGCGTCATAATGGAAAGTCAACCAAATTATAAAAAATGGTTAATCCTCAAAGACTTTGTCTTAAACTGCGCAACATTGATCCACTTTCTAAAAACAGGAGACTAGAGCCTTTGGCATTATCCTAGGCTCTTTATCATCTTGCGGAGCAATCATGAATGTTTCCCTCTCAATCACCCAGTGATGACGTGGAAAATTTTCACATTTGCTACCACGCAACTAAGAATGTAGAGTTTTCGGAACTCTAAAAGATGGAGAATTCCAAGCATAGCGCTCTATGTAGCCTAGTTGAGAATGGAAAGAAATTTCCAATATCCTAGGGACAGTGGGAGCGATCTTGGATAAATCACGTGCTTCCAGGGAACTTCTTGATGAACCAACCCAGCAGTGGAGTGATATCACAGATTGAATATCACCCACACCAACCACAGTGTCAAAGACTTGATCGTAGTGTTTTTTGGAGAGAGTCAGAATATGGGTAGAAACAGACTCAACGTTGTTTCTCACTTGGGTTACCCATAACCATATAACAGATATATATTATATTATAATATCTATCCATATCAGTTTAAAACTGATAACATCTGTTTCTTGAGTGGTTATCCTAAATAGGTTTGATTTCAAATTCAAAACTTATTTGGATAAGGATTCAAATTCAAATTTAATGGTCATGCCACATGGGCGCCCATTACTAGACATACCTTAGACCCATGAGGGTGCCTCTCTTTTATAACCAACATAATCCTAGTCCCAATAGAAGCCTAGCTCCAATGGACTTAGGATTACTGCTAATCTTGGACTCCCAGTAGGGTTAGGATAAACTCTCTAAGAGTCTTATCTTTACCCAAACTGAAGTTTTCTCCCATTCTAGGACTTTTGTCCCTTATCTTCTTATCCCGGATTCCGGTATCTTCGCAGATAACCTTGGCCTAGCCGAGATGATCTCGGCGTCATGACCAGGACACGTGGCACCTCGGCTGGCACTTCGGTGACACCTCGGTCAGCACTTTGGTGACACCTCGGCCACGTGTTGTCATTCAAAAATTATGTCCCCACAGTTAGTAAAACCCACAATTCTGTAAAAAACAAAGTTAGCATAATTTAATCATAAGTAAATTACTGAATAAGTACAATATGTACCGCTTCATGCTTAAATCATTCGAATTGACCAAAATTCAAAGAAAAAAAGTTGTACAGAATCAAAATTCCTAAAAGGCATAGCGAACGAATTTAGTAGAAACTGAACAGGTTGAGAGACAAATTTGATAGAAAAACCTACACGGAATTCGACCAAAAAATCTGAAACTTAAAACAACAAGAAAGTACCCTAAGATGATTTTTTTCGGAAACGTTCAAAACACAAAAAGTGTTCAACATACTGTTTTACTTCAGTTTACGCGAAATTAATAAAAACTGAGCTTGTTTTGTGGGTTAATACAATATCTGAAATCTGTATTGTTAAAATGAATCAAAACTATTGTAACCAAAATCATCCGATTACAAGTTCTAATCGATCTTTCTAGTAAAAAGTTAAAATGGAAAAGTTGTCTAGTATTACGTATACATGCCTCTAACCAAATTTCATAATTTATTGAGGTTGCTTACTATTTTTCAAGATATACAAATCAATACAATTCAAACTATACCAATAAGTTCGTATTTAATTCTTTGTAACTTAACTCCACTACTTCGACCATTCACTTCCGGCCTACACATATATCCTATGTGCCTCTCGTATACCTAACATCGCTCTGAAACCAAACTTGCATGGGGATATCGTCTTGAGTTTGACCCACACTCCCCGGATGGTTAGCATATATGTACGCAAGTAAATCAAAATACTCGTCTACTCCTGAGAACGAGGCAACAATATATATATTTATATATATAACCCCTTATCTACTCATAAGAACAAACGTAACAATGCCGAACCTAAGGCATTCAAATAAATCTCATAATCCTCTTTTTTTTTTTTTAATACACTTTTTCTCACTAGCACTCAAATAAAACAATAATCCATGAAGTCATGGTAGAGTATTCAGAATTTATCTATGGGTTCCTAATTTATTTTAATTTCATATATCTATGAGTGTGATTACATCCATAAAATAATTATATATAAAAATCCTAAACCTTGCATATACAACTAATCAAAATAATTAAAATCAAGCCATCATTTTCATGCAAATACAATATCAAACCAACATCAAATAAATAAATAATGACAACAAAATAAATACAAATCAAGGGACGTGGGTTTTGCACTCACAATTATTTTTTTGAAGATCAAGAAAATACTTGGAGAATTAATGAAACCACAAAATAAAACCCTAACCCTTTTCTATCTCCTATCTCTTCTTTTCTCTTTCTCTCTCTCGACTTTCTTTTCTTTGCTAATTAATCTCTCTCTCTCTCTCTCTCTCTCTCTCTCTCTCTCTGTCTCTCGGCTTTTCTCAGAGCCCTCTCTCTCTCTCTCTCTCTCTCGGCCTTTCTTAGAGCCCTCTTTTCTTTTTCTTTTTCTTTTGTTCCTTTTCTCTTTTCTTTCAATCTCTCTCTCTCTCTCTCTCTCTCTCTCTGTGTGTGTGTGGCTGCTTTGATCTTTTTTGTGTTTTGGTTAGGCCACACTCATGTAACCTAATATACTTTATAACCTAATTTCCTATTATGACCCCTAACACCTTTGATATATATAAGATGAATATATGATTCCTTTTATGTATAAATATACGGATTAATTTTATATAATTAAATATCACATTAAATTCTCATGTATCTATGCAATTAATAAGGCCAAGAAAAATAAAATGAAGTAATAATAATAATAATAATAATAATAATAATAATAATAATAATAATAATAATAATAATAATAATAAATAAATAAATAAATAAATAAATAATGACTTACAAAAAATCAAGGTCGCTACAATATACACACTTCAAAAGAATCTTATCCCGAGATTCGATAAGAGAGAGTACTAAGCAAAAAGTTGTAGATGCATACGTCTAACTTTCTCTTCCAATTCCCAAGTGATATCGTTCTTATCCTTGCTCCATTGTACTTTCACCAAGTTCACTTTCTTGCGCCGCAGCTACTTTACATCCTAGTCTAGAATAGTAACTGTTTGTACCACATACATGAGATCATCACTAATTTCCAACACTTCTGGTAATACTACTTGGGAAGGGTCTTGCACACACTTCCGCAATAAAAATATATACAACACGTTGTGAATCATAGCTAAAGTAGGTAGTAGGGCTAATTTTTAAGCTACATTACCAATCCTCTTAGTGATCTCGTATGGTTCCACAAATCTAGGCGCCAACTTTCTCTTCTTTCCAAACCGCATGATACCCTTCATCGGCAAGACCTTCAAAAATACAAAATCTCTAACATTCAACTCAACCCCCTTATGTTTTCTATCAGTGTAACTCTTCTAACGACTCTATGCAGTCTTAATACGTTCCCGAATAATGTTCACCTTATTTGTGGACTCTCTTACCAACTCTGGCCCTAACAATGGCACATCTCTTACCTCCATCCAACAAGCAGGTGATCGACATGGCCTCCTATACAAAGCCTCAAAAGGTGTCATCCCGATACTTGAGTGATAGTTATTATTATAAGTAAACACCACCAATGGTAAGTGTTCTTCCCAACTATTACCAAGATCGAGGACGCAAGCTCTCAACATATCCTCCAAGATCTGATTTACCCGCTCAGTTTGCCCATCCGTCTGAGGATGATAAGCCATGCTCAGGTCTAACCTAGCACCTAAAGCATATTAAAAACTCTCCCAAAACTTTGCCACAAACAACGGATCAGAATCTGAAACTATAGAAATTGGCACGCCATGAAGTCATACCACCTCCCGATTATACAGCATATCTAGTTTATCAGTAGTTCGGTGAATACTGATATGAATAAAATGAGTAGACTTGGTAAGTTGAACCACTATCACCCAAATAGATTCATTGCCTCGCTTAGACCACGACAATCCATCCTTGAAGTCCATAGAGATATACTCCCATTTCCAAGTAGGGATCATGAAAGGCTGCAAAAGTCTAAATGGTCGTTGGTGTTCTACCTTAATCTGTTGACACACATAACATCGAGAAACGTACTTTCCTACATCCTTCTTCATACTTTCCCAAAAAAATGTCCTCTTCAGGTCATGATATATCTTAGTCCCACCAATGTGAATGGTATATTGGGACCTATGGGCATTATCCATAATCTCTTTCCTCAATTCAACAATGTTAGGTACACACAACCTGTCCCTAAATCACAATCCCCCATCTGAGTCCATAGACCAATCAGTAGGACAATCATCAATCAAATCCACTACAAGGTCATCGAGCTTGCTGACAAGGAACCTATATAAATACTCCATCTGACGAACTTCACCCAGTAATGTCGGTTACACTGTCAAACTACCAATGTATGCCCTCTCGACACTCTCTATTGGTTGAACATCATGCATCGAAACGAACTCCAAGAACTCTCATTCCTGAATCATTAAAGAAGTTATAATCATTAAAGAAGAACTCTCATCGACTAAGTACATCTGCGACCACATTTCCTTTCCCCAGGTGGTAAAGGATCTCGAAATCATAACTATTGGCGAATTCAACCCACCTTCTGTTGCCTCATGTTTAACTCTTTTTAAAAAAAAAAGATATTTGAGGCTCTTGCAATCTGTGTATAACTTAAAGCACTCCCCAAACAAGTAGTGTCACCACACTTTCAATGCAAAAATAACTACTACTAGCTCTAAGTCATGAGTAGGGTATTGTCTCTTATGAGGTTTTAACTGTCATGAGGCATAAGATACAACCTTCTGATGGTGCATCAACACACATCCCAAACTAGTTCCACTCGCATCAGTGAACACTTCTAATTCTTCTCCTTGTATTGGTATAGTCAACACCGGAGCTGTAGTCAAACGCTGCTTTAACTTGTGGAAAGCTCTCTTACAATCATCTGACCATAAGAACTTCATATTCTTGTGGGTTAACTTGGTCATGGGTGCTGTAATAGTGAAAAACTTCTCCATAAATCTCTTATAATAACCAGCTAGTCCTAAAAAGCTCCTCACCTCTAAAGGGTTTGTAGGTTGCTTCCATTCTTTGACCGCAATAAATTTCTCAAGATCTACTGTCATCCCTTGATTGGACACAACATGCCCCAAAAACCAAACTTTTTTCTCCAAAAAGTGACACTTATTGAACTTAGCATTTAACTGCTACTCCCTCAAAGTCTGCAGCACAATTTTCAAGTGTTCTCTATGCTCTTCCTTGTTCTTAAAATACACCAGGATATCATCTATGAAGATAATCACAAACTTAACTAGATACGGTTGAAAAATTATGTTCATCAAGTCCATTAAATAGGCAGGAGCATTGGTTAAACCAAAAGGCATTACAGGAAATTCGTACAACCCATACTGAGTCTGAAAAGCAGTAAGCGGTATACTTTCTTCTAACACACCCATACGATGGTAACCTGTTCTGAGATCAAACTGAGAGAACACGGCTGCCCCATTTAATTGATCAAACAAGTCATCAATTCTAGGTAGCGGATACGTGTTCTTGATAGTTACCTTGTTCAATTCTCTGTAATCTACGCACATACGGAGAATGCTATCTTTCTTGGAGACAAAGATCACGAGTGCTCTCCACGAGGAGTTACTTGAACGTATGAACCCTTTTTGAAGCATCTCTTCCAGCTGCTTCTTCATCTCCACAAGCTCTGTAGGCACCATTTTGTTTGCTACCTTAGAAATCGGTGCAGTTCCCAACACTAAGTCAATGCGAAATTCTATTACCCGTCGAGATGGAAGTCCAAATATCTGCTGAAATACATCTACCTCACTAATATCATGCTTAGGGATTTCTACCGAGCATAGAAAACTCGTCATCACTGACTCTCCTCCATCGCTATAAGTGTGGGTATGTCATGGTATACCGGGAATATTTATATTCATAGTCCTCCTAGTACAATCTAGAGTTACAAAGTGTTTTTGTAGCCAATTCATACCCAAAATAATTACAAACCCCTCAAACCCTAACACAATTAGGTTCGCATAGAAGACTCAGCCCTCAAAGTCAATATCAAAATCTTTACACATCTCATAAAGAGTAACTGCCCCTCCCAAAGGGGTCTCAACACGAATAGGTCTAGACAATAAGGTAGTTACAAGGTGTTCTCTTTCTACAAACTGTCTAGAGATGAAAGAATGAGAGACACCAGTATCTAAAAATTACTCTAATGGGTTCTTGAAAATGATTAAAGGTACCTTGGACTTTGTCATTTCCTAGCATCACTGCAAATGCCCTGGCTGGAGCTGCCTGACCCTATCGCGCCTGTTGTTTCAGAGGGTAATCCTTGACTACATGCCCCAACTGCTAACATCCAAAACACTTCTTATTGATTGGTTGAGGTGCTACTGCTCTAATAGGTAGGGGCCTATCCAATTGAGGTGTGGGAGGATGATAAGCCATCTATGGCACCTGTTGCCGTTGTCCTTGATAACCCTATGGGCGCGGACCAGCCTACCTCTAATAATAGTGCCCCTGGGCCTGAAAATTGCCCTGAGGCCTAAAATTATCTTGAGGTCTGAAATTGCCCTGACTACTTTGTTGTTGTGGCCTCTGAAACTACTGACCCCTATGCTTTTGATTGTAGGGTCGGTATCTGTTCCCATTACGCTGCTGGAAATGACTCCTTCTAGAAGTCTCTTTGACCCTGGCCTTCCATTCCTTAAACTGTTTCTCTTTTTCCTCATACTTCAGTGCCAAGCCAAGAACTTGATCAAACGGTTCAGCATCAAAGGGAATAAGAGACTTTGACAGGTAATGATTTAATCCCTTAATAAACTTCTCATTCTACTTCTCCTGTGTGTCAAACAAGTAAGGGGCATAACGAGACAACTCATTAAACTTGGTGACATACTTGATCACTGTTCTACCTTCTTGAGTCAGCTTCCAAAATTCATTACTCAGTTGAGACGGAATAGCAGCAGGAACAAACTTCCGCTCAAAACAGGTCTTGAAATCTACCCAAGTCAAAATCATCAAATCTAGACCCTCCTTCTACGAGTTACACCAAAATATGGTTGTCCCCTAAAGCTGATGTATTGCCAACTCCTATTTTTGGACCTCGGTAAGCTACATACGACCAAACACCATCTCACATTTCTGGACCCAAGTGTCAGTTGTAGTAGGTCCTCTATCTCCAAAGAATTTTTGACCTTCCAAAGAACTAAAGTCTTTGTTTCTCTTCGCAAAGGGATCTCCCTGCTAGACTTGATTATTGTTCTGCACAACCTGAAATAACTGAGCCATCATCTCCTCCACATTAACTTGCATAGTATGGGTTGTCGCGGTAGTAGTCGCAGCTGCCGTTGCCGTGTTAGCAGTTGTTTTTTCCCTTGTGCCACTAGGCTAAACATTTCTCAAATTATACCTTCCAGCCATCACCTTCAAGTTAAACACACAAAAAGAATTCGTTCATAAATACTTAAAATAAATTCTACCACCAAACTGAACCAGCTAACCTATGTTTCCACAATTCGAGGATCGCCTAAACTCTCATAAGTCTAGAGTAACTTAGAGCTTTGATACCAAACTGTCAGGCCCAACATTTGGAAATTAAATATTAAATTAGGACTAAATCCCAATCAATATTCCATCATCCAAATCCTAAGGGTGAAATAAAATCTAAATGTTCTCGTCTTAATCTGATTTAAGTTACTTTCAATGCTCAAAAAAAAAATACAAGGGACAAAAAAAAAATTAACAAACGCCAACCAAACCATCCATCATAAATTTATGACTATCCAATTCCTCCAACACTAAAATTGCAACAAATAGTCAAAACAACTTAAAAAATATAAAATTAAAAAATAACCCACAATGCAAAATTATCAAAATACTAAGGTCAAATAAATAAATAAATAAATAAACTAATATCAATCCTAAACTCAAGAAAACAAAAGAAGTCCGAAAGACATGCCTTACAATCATAGTTATTTCTCGTCATCACCGTAGACCCAAGTAATCAAGCAAGGGAACCTCGGCTGCGCTCAAACAGAATGCACCCGAGATGCCAAGAGACAAAATGGGTCAGTATACAAATATATTGGTATGAGTACAAAATGTGACACCCACGTGTCCACCAGACACAAACAAAAATACATACTTGCCCGTACACAACTAAATATGAATTGAGTATATAAAAAAAATAATGAAAATGAAAATAAATATGGTGGGTCAGCCCTGTATAAAAAAGTTAGTAAGGTCCACCATTCTGTAAAAAATAAAGTTAGTATAATTTAGTCATAAGTAAATTACTGAAGAAGTATAGAAATGCACCGCTTCATGCTTAAATTATTCGAATTGATCAAAACTCAAAGAATAAAAGTTGTACATAATCAAATTTTCAAAAAGGCAGCACTAAATAATTTAGTAGAAATTGAACAGGTTTAGAGAAAAACTTGATATAAAAATCTAGACGGAATTCGACCGAAAAAATTGAAGCTGAAAACGAAAAGAAATTGCCCTAAGATGATTTTTTTCAGAAACGTTCAAAACACAAAAAGTGTTTAGAATAATGTTTTACTTTAATTTTCGCAAAATCAATAAAAAATGAACTTGTTTCATGGGTTAAAACAACATCTAAAATCTGTATTGTTAAAATGAATAAAACTATTGTAATCAAGATCTTTCGATTATAATTTCTAATCGATCTTTTTAGTAAAAAGTTAAAATACAAAAGTTCTCTAGAATTACGTATACATGCCTCTACCCAAATTTCGTAATTTATTGAGGTGCTTACTATTTTTCAAGATGTATGAATCAATACAATTCAAACTATACCAATAAATTCATATTTAATTCTTTGTGCCTTAACCCCACCACTTCGACCCTTCACTTCCGGCCTACACATATATCCCATGTGCCTCCCGTATACCTAACACCGCTCCGAAGCCAAACTTGCATGGGGATATCGTCTCGAGTTTGACCCACACTCCCCGGATGGTTAGCATATACATACGCACATAAATCAAAGCACTCATCTACTTCTAAGAATGATGCAACAATATATATACATAACCCCTCATCTACTCATGAGAACAAACATAACAATGTCGAGTTTAAGGCATTCAAATAAATCTCATAGTCCTCACTTTTTTTTTTTTATACACTTTTTCTTACCAGCACTCAAAATCCATGGAGTCATGGTGGAGTATTCAGAATTTATCTATGGGTTCCTAATTTATTTTAATTTCACATATTTATGAGTGTGATTGCATCCGTAAAATAATTATATGTAAAAATCCTAAACCTTGCATACATAACTAATCAAAATAATTGAAATCAATCCATTATCTTCATGCAAATAAAATTTCAAACCAATATCAAATAAATAAATAATAACAACAAAATAAACATAAATGAAGGGAAGTGGGTTTTACATTCACAACTATTTTCTTGAAGATCAAGAAAATACTTAAAAAATTGATGAAACCACCAAAATAAAACCCTAACCCTTTCTTTCTCTCCTCTTCTCTTTTCTCTTTCTCTCTATTAGCTTTCTTTTTTTTTTGTTGATTAATCTCTCTCTCTCTCTCTCTCTCTCATAGCCCTCTTTTCTTTTTTTCTTTTTTTCCTTTTTCTCTTATCTTTGAATCTCTTTCTCGGCTTTTCTCAGAGCCCTCTTTTTTTTTTTTTTACTTTTTCTCTTTTCTTTCAATCTCTCTCTCCGTGGCTACTTTGATCCTTTTTTTTTTTTGGTTAAGCAACACTCATATAACCTAATTTCCTATTATCACCCTAACACCTTTGATATATATGAAATCAATATATAATACCTTTTTAATATATAAATATATGGATTAATTATATATAATTAAATATCACATTAAATTCTCATGTATTCACTCAATTAATAAAGTCAAAAAAACAAAATAAAATGAAGCAATACTAATAATAATAATAAATAAATAATGACTTACAAAAAGTCAGGGTCGCTACAATAACCAACAACAAATGCATACCCTATTAGAAGAAATCATAGCACTATTTGGTTGATAGAAAATGAAGTACATAGACAACTTGCCTACCATGGATCTGATGTGCTCCGATAATGATCACCGCTGTACCAATTTGAACTCGCGATGCGAAAAACCTCGTCGATTGGGCACGAGGGGGAGAAGGTGGGGGCCATAGTGGCTGGTAAGGTTGGTGACGAGGAAGATGATCTGTCCTTGAAGGTTGTTGTTATTGGTGTTCTTCAATCTGATCTTGGTCTGGTTCAGCTTCGATCGAAGGTTGGGTTTAGAATTTAGGGGTTATGTTGGATGATTAAGGCCTCTTTCATACTAATTAGAGCATTATTGGCTGCCATGGTTGCGAGATTGAATCTCTGAGATCAGAACTTGTATAAACAACGGAGGTGATGGCAGCAACAGTGGTAGTCACGACAATCACGATGACGGAGGAGGCGTTGACGTGGAAGGCAGACGAGGCTATGACGAGGGAGAGAGATAGAGAGAGAGAGAGAGAGAGAGCTAGAGAGGAGAGAGAATAAGAGAGTTAGTATAGGTGAGATACATACTCGTAAACTGGTGATGGACTACAATAAAAAAAATATTGTAGATATCTCTCATTACTAACAGTTGGAGAGAGATGTTAGACTAAATATACCACTTAAATATATTTAAAAACTATAATATTTGTGGAAAAAAAAACTTTAAAACCGTTATTGAATACAAAAAATACAAGTATATATATAAATTCAGTATATTTTTGTATTTTATTATATTTAATGAACTTTTTAAAGATTTTTGTAGAAATTTTATTTTTGAAGTATATCAAGATTATATGTGGATCTTGAAAGAAAAAAATATGATTAAAATATTTTCAAAAAATTACTAAAAATACAAAAATATGAATAAAAAATTCAAAAAATTATTTTTAATAATTCCAAAATAAACAAAATTTCTTTAATAGTGGTCTGGTCAGATATACTTTTATACTATCCTATAGCCAATAATAGATGGTAGTTTGTATTTCACTTGAAACAAACGATGTTCGGGTAAGTCTAATTTCAAAACGTTTGAGATAATGGCCCCAAATTGTATATTTTTGGAGTTAAAATGATAAAATAATTTAAAAGATTATATTACCCTATTTATATGTTTATTTGTCCAGGTCCCTTATCTATTTAATTGTCATTTATTTGTTCATTTGTCATCTTTTTATTTGTCCACATATAATCTATCTGTTCACATAATCTGTATATATGTCCATATCACCACCACCACTAGTTACCGCTTTTTCGTCCATTTTTTTTTTGCCAAATTTTGAGCCCCGAAAATAATTTAGCATGGTGGAATCAAAATGAAAAAAGAAAAAATTTCTTTAAAAATAATAATTTATCTTTCTAATTAAATAATTTTATTAATCATATCTTAAATTCCATAAAAGATCAATCAGTAGATGTAGTGATCTAATGTCATATTTCCATATAAATTCACTTATTATCGATAAATGTGAGAATCTTACGTGGAGTGGGCCAAATGCCTCCTCAATGGGTTTAAACCGATACATAGTCCAATGGACTGAATAGCCTCGAGCTGTATGCACCAGAAGAAGTGTAAGCTAGCCCAGCATGAAGATATGCAAACAAAAAGACAAACCCCACACCATCCTGGTGTTGATATTATTATTATGGTTAAATTATAAATATATTTTTGAAATTTATTTAAAATACAGATTATTTTTTATGATTTAAAAAATTATAAATAACATGTTATTAGAATTTTTTTATTTAACAGAATAAACTAAAAAAATTAAATTTATAATTGCTCTTTTATACAATAATAAAATTACTTAAATTATTAATTAAAACATATTTCTAACATCATTAAAAACTATTAATGGACTTGATAATTTATTAATAAAATATGTCATTTGTTACGAAATTAGAAATCTCAGTGGGTGGAACATAGTTTCCAGAACCATAGGAGGCGATTCATATTTTAATCAAATTTCAAGGAATATATTTGTAATTTAACCTATTATTATTTTGATTAGTCAAAAAAAAAAAGTTTATTTATGATGTAAGTAGACAATATATGATAACACATCAATAAAGCGACTCATTACAAAAAGTATCCTAGTAAACTTACAAGATGCCTATTCGATTGACACATAAAGGCATACACAATCATTTGCTAGTACATCTCGAGACTTGGCGAGAAACCAACGAAACAAAGAAAGGAAATGAAATTGAAACAGAGCAACCCCCAACAAGGATACAGGGGCTTTTCCCAAAATAAGTCAAAATATCAGCTATTTCCTAAACTAGGCTTAGTTCGAACGGAATTCCCAAAATAAGTTAAAACGTAATTACAAACCATGCTTTTACCATTTTTGTGGTCCTCCCGTGAAAAATTTGTAAAATCATAAAAGCGTGATTACAAACTACACTTTTAACAATATTAATTTATTTTTTATTTATTTATTTTTTTTAATTTTTTTTTCAGAAAACGTGATTAGGAACCGCGCTTTTAATTAAAATGTAAAAACGTGTTTTGAAAACACGTTTTCAGTGTTGCACTCACTCTTCACTTTCATTCTCACACTCACGCGCTCTCTCTCTCTCTCTCTCTCTCTCTCTCTCTTTGACACACACACACACACCCACCACACTCACACACTCACATCTTTTTAATATATATAAATTTTATTTTATAAATTTGGGACTAATATTAAATATATATAATAATAATTTATAATAGCAAATAATAATCAACAATATAATTTTTATAATTTTTGTAAATATAAATCATTTTTATATAAATTTTATTTTTTGAGTGGTTAGAAATAATTTTTTACAAATTAAATTGAAACAACCATACGTATGTATATAACCTGCCCAAAAGTTAAAATGATAATTATTTTTTACCCTTAAATGATAATTATTTTTTATTTTTTATTTTTTATTTCTTAACCAAATTAATTTTTAATTTTTAAAAAAAATTCTAAAAATCAAACCATACATAGCCTAAAAATCTTTTGATAAGTCATTTCTTACGTTGGTAACTTATTTAATTATTTGTTAATTTTACGACATTTTTACCATCTGAGGCATGTTTGGTAACCATTTCGTTTTCAGTTTTCAATTTATATTTACAAAAATTTAAAAAACTATCATAAAAACTTGTTTGATATTTTTTTTTAATTTATAAATGGTTGTCTCAATTTGTAAATTTGAGGAAAAAACGTAAATTTAAAAAATTAATTTACGTTGGTTTTTAAACAAAAATTTAAAAATTTTACTAACAATTTTTTTTTTCAATTAATTTTTTTTCAAATAAATTCAAAAAATGAGTTTACGTTAATTTGTAAATAAATTTTTTTTTTTCAAATAAGGCAGAAGCAGCAAGCAGAATGAAGATATGGTTTACGAAATCAAATATGAACAAAATTGATAGAAATAGATTGGAATGCACTAATTAAAGCAAATCATTTAATAAAACTTTGTAATTAAAATATCAAAAATAACTTACAATTACAATCGTAGCAACTGCAAGGATCTTAATTAGGTTACAATGGAAGGGGTTTGATTGTCACTTAGAGCTCTCAAGGTTTTTTCAAAACGAAGACTGACTGAATGAATACATTTGATTACAATATATAGAAAAGCAAATTAACTATGCAGCATGTGACTGGGTTGATTGATCGAAGGCAGCTGGCAACATTGGAGACTGAGCAGGCTGTCGGTTGCTTTCGGCTGATTGATTGAACAGTTGAGCAGCTTTAAAAAAAGTTGATTGATGAACAGTAAAAATGAACAGTAACTTTTACTATTCATGCTTTCGGTGGAACATGTGATTAAAGGAATCAATATAAATACAAATTGGTAGCTTTTCTCAAAAGAGTATTGATTGAAGCTAATTTGTATCTATATAGAATCCTATGTTGATTAGGCAAATGGATCCTGAGCATCTTGAAACTTTGGACCCAAAAATTGATTAGTTGATCATTCAGAAGAATGTGAACTTTCTAGTCCTTCTTCTGAACTGTCTGAACTAGTTGATTGGACTTCAGCTTGATTCACAAGTTTGCGGGCTAACTGGAGCAATTCATCTCTGGATGACTTGGGCTTATTCTTGGATTTGACTTTGGGTTGAGCAGGAGGTGAAATGGGCTTAGCCTTAGACTTCTTGGATTTTGATTTAGGCCTTGATTGGGCTGGCTGAGCAGGCTGAGCAGTTACAGCTTTGGACTTGGATTTATCAGACTTAATTTTCGTTGATTTGGGCTTGGAACCACTAGATGAAGGGCTTCCAAGATTGACTGGAGGAAGGCTTGGGCTTCCATGACTGATTACAGCAGTTGGGTTCTGCTGGGCTTTAACCATGGCAGGAGTTGGAGCACATTGATCAGAAGGAAATTCTTCATGGACAATTTCGATAATGCGGGGTACATTGAACTTAGCCCACCATTTGACTGAATGTTGGCGGATGACTATGTTATCAGAAATTCCATAATGCCATTTAAATATCCATGGAAGTTTGTATTTGGATATAAAAATTAACAATAATGGAAATTGCTTTTGTTGAGTCGTAAATGGGTAAACAGAAGCAAAATAGTTGATTTGTTCAATCAGAATATCAGGAAAGATATCTGAAATGGTGCCATAATGAGATCACCATCGCAGAAACCAAGAAGGTAATTCTGATTTGAATTTTTGATCAAAAGAAATGAACCAGGAGTGAGTGAAGGTTTCATTTTGATACAAGAAGATCTTGAACCAAGCTTCAATGTAATCATGGTAATTGTATTGAATAGAATGACCGGGAAGATCATGAAGCTGATAAGGCAAACCCCATTCAGCTAGGGAGACAATATTGTGAATGTAAATGGAATGATACAGAATTTTACTAGAATAGGTGCGATCATAAATGGGTTTGATTAGAACTGATTGGTGATAAATCAGAATATCTTTATAGAAGGTAATTGTTTTATCTGGATGTGAAAGAATGAAATGGCATCCAGATCCAAAATAGGATTTAGCAAGTTCATTAAGAGTTTGACTCTTGGGGTGACTAGGTTCTTTGAAGAACAGATTAGTAGAGGTTGATTTAACATAATTAGATCGAGCAGACCTGATTGGGTTAGCAGGGAAGGGAGTGACTGAGACTGCTTGGCTAGAAGAAGCAAAAGGATCAGTAGCCAAAGCAGAAGAGTAATTAGGTCTGGGAATGTTACCAAGAACTTGGTAACGGTTAATCATTTCAATAGGGTGATATTGGGTCATGAATTCCAAAGACGGAGGTTGATTATCGACCAGAGGGACCAAAGCCTTAGAAGGAGGCCTTGGGCGAGACATCTGTGAAAATAAACAATGATTAGTAACAGAGATTAACAACCAGAAAGAAGATCTAAATAATTCTGGTAGTAATCTAAACAGTTGATGTAATCAACAAGTAAATTGCGACGAGCATGAATTTGGTGGTAATTGATGTATTGGGCTCTTTTAGTAGTTTTCTTGGCTAATTTAAGGCGAGCAATACGGTAGGATAATTTGTTGATCAGGGTTTGGTAATGGGTAATTTGTGATTTCAGGTATGGAATATGTGGAGTAGCACTCATCCTTTATCCCCCTGTAAAAATTCCCGAGTAAGAAAATCAGGAAGAGAATTTTAACAACCAGGTATATAAGCAATTTCAAAATAAAAAATACTTAAAATAGATTGTCAACGGGCAAAAATTTGCTTACTAGCAAGATTTTGAACATCTTTTTCTAACACATATTTAGCAGATTTGCAATCAACACGAAGTAAAAACTTTTGATTTAAAATATCATCTTGAAATTTTTGAATACATAAAACAGTAGATAAAATTTCTTTTTTAATAGTACTATAATTTAATTGTGCTTTATTCCAGACACCAGAATGATAACAAACAATTTGTTCAGATGATTGAGGAGTGACTTTCTGAAGAAGAATGCCACCATAACCAATATCAAAAGCATCAGTTTGAATAATTTTGAATGGATTCTCAGTAGGAATACCAAGACAAGGAAGAGACTTAACATATTGTTTGATTTGTTGAACAATAGCAGTATGAACAGAAGACCAATGAGGGGGATTAACCTTTAACCTATCAAACAAAGGTTGACAGACTTTCCTAAGGTCTTTATAGAATTCCGCAATGTAATTGAGGAAACCTAAAAACCGTTGTAATTGGGTTTTATCAAGAATTTCATCAGGAAACTTATACGCAAACTCAATGGAGTGACTAATAGGGAGAATAGTATTATGGTGAATATCATAACCTAAAAATCTAACTTTAGTTTGAAACAATTTAATCTTAGGAGTAGATATGACTAAACCATGACTTTTAATAGTATAAAAGAATGCAGTTAAATGTTTCCAATGTTCACTAATTGATTGGGAGAAAATTAATATGTCATCAATGTAAACAATAGAAAAATGACTAAATGGGTTAAATATATTATTCATCATATTTTGAAATTCACAAAGAGCATTTTTTAAGCCAAATGGCATGACATTCCATTCATAGTGTCCAAAAGGTGTGGTGAATGCAATCTTATATCTATCATTAGGATGAATTTGAATTTGCCAAAAACCACTTTTTAAATCAAATTTACTAAAAATAACAGCTTGACTAAGTCTTTTAATCAAATCTTTTTTATTAGGGATAGGATATCGAATCCATTCTAAAACAGCATTTAATGGTTTATAATTAATAACAAGTCGAGGGACACCTCTTTCTAATTCAGCATTTTTATTAACATAAAAAGCAGGACAAGACCATGGTGATTTACTTGGACTAATTATTCTATTTTTTAATAATTCATTAATTTTTTTTTACACATTTCAAGTAATTCATGATTCATTTGAATGGGTCAAGATTTAGTAGGAATCTGTCGTTCATTAAAGTGTTTAATGTATGGTAATGTAACTACATGTTTTTTTTCTATGCCAAAATGCAGTAGGTAAAGTTGAACAAACAGTTGATTTTAATTTTAATTTGAATTCATTAATTTGAGAAATAATAACTAGATCAGTTAATTGTTGATCAATTCTTTTATAATTAATTTCTTCTTTAAGAAAATTTAATTTTCTAGTTAATCTATTAATTGTGTGAGAAATAGAATAATCTTTTAATTGATTTAATTCTAACATTTCTGGTGGAGATAAGAATTTAAATGTAACGGGTTGATTTAAAACATGAGTAGTTATACCTTCACTAGATGTAGTAAATGGATATAATAAATATATAAATGGTGTACCTAAAATGATTTTATCAGTTATATTTTTAATTAAAACAAATGAGGTTTTAAAACATACATTATTTTTGACAAATATGTACTTTAGGTAATTTATATTTAATATGCATTTTACTACCATTAGCAGAGTTTAATTTCTCCTAACATTTTTCATAATATTTAGTAAGAAGTATACCTTCTTGAATACAATTTAAATCAGCACCAGTATCAATTAAAGCAATTAATTCTAATTCAAAATCATTAACAACAATTTTAATTTTTGAATACCATTTTTGCATATAGATTTTATTGATGAGATTTAGACGTTTGTCTTCGAGATTATTAGATTGTGATCGGTTATCAAACAATAGATTTTCAGGATTAGTAGGATCAGAATTATGTTCAGAATGTTCAGATTCATGATTAGAATCATTAGGAGGTTCGTTATTATTTTCGTGAAAATTAGTTAAACTTTGATTAAGTTTTAGGGTAATAATTTCATCTTCTAAATTTTTATCTTTATTCTGTAAATCTTTAATAGTTTGTTTAATCTAATTGATTTCATGTTGTAAATCTTGTAATGTAACTTCTTTTTGTTTATTTTTGAAACGTTCTAAGGTTTTAGATAGACTAATTATTGGTTTATCAAACTTAGGTTTGGGATCACGATTAGTTAATAAAGATTTTAATTTATCAGTGTACTTCTTTTTTAATTCTGGATTATCGAGACGACTAATTAATTCAATAAGAGCAACTTCTTATTCATTTTGTTTAGTAAGAACATTGATTTGTTAAACTGGTTTACAACAAACATCATTACAACCTAATTCAATATTATTATCAGAATGATCACTAGATGGATTGAAGTCAGAATCTGATGAAGTACTAGAATTATCAGAAGAGGAATTATTAACAGATTGATTTAATTGGAAGAGTTCAAATAATTGATTCTTAGATTGATCATCGATTTGGAGTATGTAACGCCCTCAAAATTAACCCATTATATATCATTGACATGCATTATTTAAAGAAGACATTTTATTAATTCATTCATCAGAGTACTGCTAAATAATCGAATAAAATGCCCTACAGGCTTACATCTTTCCAAGCCAACACTTGGATACAAAAATACGAGTTCTAACTCAATACAAGAAAAGCCCTAGGCTTGAGTGTTTACATGTACTAACAAATAAAAGCAAACAACAGAAAAATAGTCTTCAGAATCCAAGTCCTTCCAAGCTAAGTCCTTGGAGGTAGCTTATCCCCTGAACCTGAAAATGATGTTCCCATAAAGGGTGAGCCACAGCCCAGTAGAAATATACTAAACCACATATAAGCAATGAATAAAGCAATAGCATTCAACAGATGGTTAACCAGGATAATCAATTACTTCATTTTACAGTCTCATGACACTATTGTCTAAGATACGTTTTACTTCCCAGTTTTATTAACATGGCTCAGAACCTGGCCAAACTTACAACAGTGAATTAAATATATCGTATTCACATCCTTCCAATATCAACAAACAAATGAGACTCAAGCTCAAATAAATCAAAACACTTCATACTTCCAGATTGATACACATTTTAGTGCTGTATCAATAAAACACTTCTATATAAATAAGCACACATAAAAGTGATGCTAATGGAGTCCATCCCCTATCTCCTCCCAAACAAAATCCGGTTTAGAGGTCCATCCCCTATCTTCCCCTAAACCGTGGAGTACATCCCCTATCTCCTCCCACACACAAAACAATGTATGCAAATGCAATGCTCAATCAATACACGTAATTTCTATCAATGCAATAGTCAAAATTTATGACTTAACCAATGTGATTAGTTTCAGTTAATCCTAATCCACATGCATTGTCTACAACAATCACGACTATCCTCCACCGATAGCCCAAAACAGTTATTTCTAAACTGAAAATAACTATGTCCACAATTCAATAGACAAATGATTTCAAATTATCCAATTACGCCATTTAATCAATGAATTCCCCAATTCCATGAATTTAACCATCTTTTCCCAATTCCATGAATTACTTATACAAATCAATTCAATAATTCAACTAGGGTTTTTCCCAAAATTTACCAAAGTATTCCCAACATATTAAAATACCAAAACTTAGAACATAACCTATAAATTGGAGTAGGAAATCCCTACCTCAGAGAAAACAACCCAAATGGTGAAGACAGAGATGAGTGCCCAAAGACCAAAATGCTCCAAATTGCCAAATGTTCAGATTAAATGAAAGCTCTTGACTCCCTCTATCTTTTTAATAAAGCAACTAGGGTTGAAACACTCTCTAAACAGATCAAACCTAAGAGAGAAGGTGAGTAGGGAGAGAGAGAGGTCGAACCTAGGGTTTGGAATCAAAAGAATATGAAAAAGACTGATCAAATCCCGCTGCTGTGTATTTAAACTGGACAGGCTCGCTCGAGCGAATACTTTGTCGCTCGAGCGACCAAACACAGAGAATCTACGCTCGAGCCAAGGAAGCCTTGCTCGAGCCAACAACCCAAAAGCTCGCTCGAGCCAACAACCCAAAAGCTCGCTCGAGCGAAAGAAAGCTCGATCGAGCGAAGAACTCAAACCCTCAGGTCTGAAACCAGACTCACGCTCGAGCGAAGGAACTATTGCTCGAGCGAAGAACAAACTAACTCGCTCGAGCGAAGAAAAGCTCGCTCGAGCCAAGAATGCAAAGCTTCAGGTCCAACCCAGACGCAAACTCTCGCTCGAGCTACCAAACCCCGGCTCGAGCGAAGAACCAAAACAACATCTCGCTCGAGCGACAAACTCCTCGCTCGAGCGAATAACCAAAATTCTGGACAACAACACTTGGTTTCTAAACCCAACCAACCTGAACAAACCTGCCCAACACATCCTATAATTCCAAATGAGAAAATAAGGAACAACAACAACAACAATTATACAATGACAGAATCTACGGAACAGACCGGATACAATAATCAAATGGGAAAAGACCGGGGTCGCTATAGAGTAGATTAACTTTATCTTTTAATTTTTGTTTCTCTTTACATTTATTTGAATAATGACCTTTTTGACCACAATTATAACAAGTAATATCTTTATTAGATTTAGATTTGGATGTGATTTAGATTTATACTATTTCTTTTTTGGTTTAGTATAAAATTTTTCATTTGATTTGGAAGGTAAATAATTCTTTTTGTATTTGTTAGAATATTTGTAAGATGATTTATATTTATGTTTGGAATATTTATGTGATTTCCTACAGGAAGGGGCAACAGGAGATAATCCATATTGTTCACAGAAATTTCCTAATTCGTATTTAGCCTTATGTTTATCTTTATTAGCTTTTTGAGTTAATTTAAGATCAATACACATTTTTAATCCTTCTTTTTTAATAGAGCTAATTATATCACCATAAGTTAAATTATCATATTCAATAACGCCAGTAGATTTACTAAGAACATCTCTAATTTTGTGAGCAAATAAACTAGGTAATCCATTGATAAATTTTTCTTTCCAAAATGATTTAGTATAGTCTTCTCTTAACATAACTCGAGAGGTAAAAACATCTTTATACCATCTAAAATCACTTAAGGTTGGGCAGTTAAGATTACTAAGTTGATCATGTATGCGAGAATAGATATTAGTAGGGGTACCTATGAAATGTCTAACTATGGTGTAGATTAAAGTATTAATACCATCAGGTTTATAATATCCAATTGTTTCATCAAAGATTGGTAGATCATTGTCATCTTTTTGATTAACGTATAAAATGGGTTCACGTTGTTCTTCAGTGAGGTATTTTTCCCACCAAGATTTGAGCATACCAGTAAAACCAGAAGTAATTAATAAAACAATTTCAGCTTGAGTATATTCGGGGTAGTTACTAAGATAACTATTTGTAACCCTGGATAAATGATTTAATTTTTGAAGGATTTGATCTTCACTGAGACCATCAATATTTCATTCATATAATCTTTTAGCAGAAACAGAAAATTGATTGGAAAGATTGGTTTCTTCAAATTGGAGGTCAGGAGGAGTAGGTCGAGAATACCAATTTTTAGTAGTTTGAGGATTAACTTTAGGATAATTAATTTTATTAAGAGTAGAGGACTGAAATTGTTGAACTAATTGATTTATTTCATTATCAATAGTTTAAGTATCAAATTGATTAGAAGTAGTATCAATAGTTTGTTGATTTAATACAGTAAGACCTTTTTCTTTGGAAGAGGAGGCATTTTCAGAAATATGTAATTTGGTAAGTAGTTGTTCTGTGGCTTTACCAGTAGAATTATCATTAGTAACTAGACTAGTTCTTTTAGAACGGTTACTAGGGAGATTAAGCAAATGTTGATCAAGAGATTGTTTGGTAGAAGTAATATTTTTGGAATCTAAGTGATTTTCAATTTTATCTAATTGTGTACCAATTGTTTTTAAACATTGATTAGTATAATTATTTTGTTCAATTACTTTTTTTGATTTTAGGGTCAGTACCAGGCAACTTAAAAGGAGAGGCTGGGACGACAGAACCTTGATGATCGATAATTATGTTTTCTAGGAGAGGATGACTAGAACTAACAGAAGTATTTGGAGAAGTCTTCCATTTATGTTTGGTGATTGTATTAATCTTCTTGTAATAATTATTGTAATATTCAAAGAAAGACATTTCCATACCATAATCAATCATAAAATCATACAATTTTCTAGTGATTCGAGATTGTTGATTAGTAGTATATTTAGCACGATAAGCATGTCTTTGAGTTCTATTTTCTTTAAATCGAAATTCAATAAATAATTTATCTAGATCAGGAGTAAAATCTTTCTTGGTTGTCATTAATTGAGGATTGATTGGAGGTATAACTTCGAAATCAATTTGTGTAGGTGATTCTTGGGATTCATTATCATCTTCAGGTAAATGTATACGATGTGAATAAACTGGTTTACTAATCTGGGAAGTTGTAGAGTTATCAATTCATTTTAATTTATTATTAGAGGTGTGACCAAGATTGATTTCACTATTTTTTTCTGAACAAAGGTGTACTAAATATTTCGTCTTCAGTTTCAATTTCAGCAGGAACACTAGATGTACTATGTCTAGAGGATTGACTACAATTAAATTTAATTCGGCTGGACCATCAGTATATTGTTGAATATCTTGAATGTCTTGGATAGAAGATTGTTGTGGATTATGTTTGTAATTTTCATTAATAGTTATCCATTGATCAGGGAGATTAATATCTTTCCATTCAATCATGTGAGGAACATTACTATAGGAATCAGTATTACTACCTTGGATTAACAGAGTTTTATCTTTTGGACTTTTATGTAAACCTTGAACATTTAAATTGGTTTTCATGCATTTATAATGAACACGATATATTAAAGCAATATTATGAACTTTTTCTTTCATGTTAGTAAATTAACCATTTAATTGAATGTTTAATGTTAATGCATCTAAAATATGTGGATCACGTAAACTAAGTGTAAAATTAGGAAAACAATTAAAATGTACTGGACCTTTATGAAGACCAGTTTCCATCATACCCATTAAAATATCATTATAATTAAGAAAACGAGCATCTCTTAAACATAATAAAACAAGGGTATTTTTTCCTACCATAAGTAATGGATTAACACCAACTTGAATTAAGCCAATATGAATAAAATTGTAACCATTTTTAAAATGTCTTTTGATTAAATTAGCATCAAATAATTGGCAGGTTTCTCTAGGTTTTTCTAAAGCATAAACTTGTTCAATTGTTTTAACATGCAAAGTAACTTTAAAAGTATTCTGTATAAAAGTAGTTTTATAAATTTCTTTAACTGATAATTTTGGTATATTCCAACTTGAATCAATTTTATCATTTTGTATTTTTACATCTTCTTCATTAATTACTAATCCGTGATTAGGTATTGAGGGCAAAGTTGTTGACCTAGAACTAACTGATAAGTTACTTCGAAATAATCGATTCATTGTTCTTATTAATTAAACTGTTTTACATGAATCTTAATACATTGTCTAAATTTATCATGTTTTCACATACCCGCATCCATACATACCCTATTCGGAAGACCCCTATGTCCACCACTGCCTAACCCTAAGGACTTACTCTGGACAGGGACGAAAGTGGGTGACTTAGCTAGGTGGAAAGACACATATAGAATTTTGGACAGATTATTATGACTGAAAGCAGATTAATCAAATAAACAATGGAATGGATTAATCAGAAGTAGCAAACCAGTTAGAAACAGATACCAACATCATTCTGCTTGCTGCTTTCACCTTTATGGTATCAAAGCCAAGTTAAGTTGGTATCAAAGCCAACTTCATTCTGCTTGCTGCTTTCGATTCATTGTTCTTGTTAATTAAGCTAAGTCACCTACTTTCGTCCTTGTCCAGAGTAAGTCCTTAGGGTTAGGCAGTGTTGGACATAGGGATCTTCCGAATAGGGTATGTATGGATGCGGGTATGTAAAAACATGATAAATTTAGACAATGTATTAAGATTCCTGTAATACAATTTACTGTATTAAGATTCCAGTACATTTTAATTGTTTTCCTGATTTTATACTTAGTTTACGTGATCCACATATTTTAGACGCATTAACATTAAATATTCAATTAAATGGTTCATTTACTAACATGAAAGAAAAAGTTTATAATATTGCTTTAATTTATCGTGTTCATTATAAATACATGAAAACCAATGATAATTCTATGTTAAAGCCATAGAACAACTACTTACCAAATTACATATTTCTGAAAATGCCTTATCTTCCAAAGACAAAGGTCTTACTGTATTAAATCAACAAACTATTGATACTACTTCTAATCAATCTGAATACATTGTTTAAATAATTTTTTTTTTCAAATAAAATTAATTGAAAAAAAAAATTTATTAGTAAAATTTTGAAATTTTTGTTTAAAAACCAGTATAAACTCATTTTTTGAATTTACGTTTTTTTCTCAAATTTACAAATTGAGACAACCATTTATAAACCAAAAAAATTATCAAACAAGTTTTTGTGATAGTTTTTAAAATTTTTATAAATATAAATTGAAAACTGAAAACGAAATGGTTACGAAACACACCTCAGATGGTAAAAATGTCGTAAAATTAACAAATAATTAAATAACTTACCAACGTAAGAAATGACTTTTCAAAAGATTTTTAGGCTATGTATGGTTTGATTTTTAGAATTTTTTTTTTAAAAATTAAAAATTAATTTGGTTAAGAAATAAAAAATAAAAAAATAATTATCATTTAAGGGTAAAAAATAATTATCATTTTAACTTTTGGGCGGGTTATATACATACGTATGACTGTTTCAATTTAATTTGTAAAAAAATATTTCTAACCACTCGAAAAATAAAAATTATATAAAAATGATTTATATTTACAAAAATTATAAAAATTATATAGTTGATTATTATTTGCTATTATAAATTATTATTATTATATATTTAATATTGGTCCCAAATTTATAAAATAAAATTTATGTATATTAAAGAGATGTGAGTGTGTGAGTGTGGTGGGTGTGTGTCACACACAAAGAGAGAGAGAGAGAGAGAGAGAGAGAGAGAGAATGAACATGAAGAGTGAGTGCAACACTGAAAACGTGTGTTCAAAACACATTTTTACATTTTAACTAAAAGCACGGTTCCTAATTACGTTTTCTGAAGAATTTTTTTTTTTATTAAACACGCTTTTACGATTTTACAAATTTTCCACGGGAGGACCACAAAAATGGTAAAAGCGTGGTTTGTAACCACGTTTTAGCCTATTTTGGGAATTCCGTCCGAACTAAGCCTAGTTTGCGAAATAGCTTGGTATTTTTACTTATTTTGGGAAAAGCCCCAAGAATACACTCCAATCTTTTGCATAAGTCCACACCAGAGATACTCATAGATCAACTCGACCACCTATACATCTTCTTATCTGTCTTAGGTTAATTAGAAATCATGTATTGTGAAGTGGAAATCAAGGAACTTATGTTTCAACCACAAGGCTACTCTAATTTTGATCAATTCACAGAGTTCCCCCCAGTTTGGATTAGAGGCATTGAACACTACCTCATTCCTGAGTTTCCAAACTGACCAAATCACAACCACTGGTACTGCACTCCAGATCAACCTCTCCTTTTTCATCTTCTCTCCTGTCCACCATAGTAACAGATTCTCAACTGATCCAGGTAGCGCACCTTGTACATGCCACCAATTCAACATCTTATAGCCCAAACTTTCCATACAAAAGGACAGTGCTAAAGCACATGGTTCAAAGTTTCATTCTCTTGTCTGCAAAAAACTTATTCATTGGACACATTCGTCTGTAAGATGCCTATTCTTAGTAGGAAGTCTGAAGTTTTTATTCTATTCCTCCAAGCTAACCACCCAAAAAATTGAACCCAGGGAGACATTCTTGATCCACACCAATCTGCAGATACTTTTGGTTGGGCCAAAAGCAGACTCCATCCAATTATATATAGATGATACAATGAAAATACCTGATGTTGTGGCTGCCTATATTGGTCTATCTTCTTGTTCAGGTCTCATTGTAGGAGCTGCCCCTAGTATAATAACGAGTCTTGACTGCTCGACAGCCTCCCAATCATATAAAGGCCTTCTGAATCTCAACTTCCAATTTCCTGAATTGTCTTTTCTCTCATGCATAACTCAAAGGATCATTCTTCTCCTCTGATAGTCTATCGAGACTTGTAAATTCTTCTTCCAAACAAATTCCCTGGTACCATTTGTGCCGTTCCAAAATTTCAGGACATTATAATAAGTTTTAAAACCAAACCAAACCAAACCAAGCCTTAAGTCCCATCAAATGGGGTCGGCTACATAAATCATTCTTCTCCACGCAGCCCTATCAAAGGCCATTTCATTAGTCAAATTAAGTAGATTCATATCTCTATTTAAAATGCTAATCAACGTTAATCTAGGCCTACCTCGTCCCCTAACACTTCCATCTACCGCTACAACATCGCATCTCTTCACTACTGCCTCTGTTGGTCTCCGTTGAACATGACCAAACCATCTCAAACGATTCTTTCTCAACTTATCTTCTATCGGTGCTACTCCTACCCATTCTCGAATACACTCATTCCTAATCCTGTCTTGTCTAGTCTTACTACACATCCACCTTAGCATCCTCATCTCAGCCACACTCATCTTATCTACATGTTGTTTCTTGGTTGCCCAACACTCAGTCCCATACAACATAGTTGGTCTAATAGCCGTTCTATAAAACTTACATTTTAGTCTAGTGGGTATTCATTTATCGCACAATACCCCATACGCACTTCTCCACTTACACCATCCCGCCTTAATTCTATGGACCACATCTGCATCAATCTCTCCTGCTGTTGTGATAATCGACCCTAGATAACGAAAATGTTCACTCTTAGGCAATTCTTGGTTCTCAATCTTCACTTCTCCTTTGCTTTCATTGTTATTGTTACTAAATTTACACTCCATGTATTCTGTCTTAGTTCTGCTTATCCGGAATCCTTTAGATTCAAGAGCTTTTCTCCAAATCTCTAACTTTGTGTTAACTCCTTCTCTAGTCTCATCCACTAGCACAATATCGTCTGCAAAAAGCATGCACCATGGCACGTCATCCTGAATATTTATCGTCAACTCGTCCATAACTAAAGCAAAAAGATAAGGACTTAAGGTAGATCCTTGGTGTAACCCTACAGTGATAGGAAATTCATTTGTCTCTCCAGCTGGCGATCTAATAGTGGTCACCACCCCTTCATACATGTCCCTAATCACGTCAATGTAACCTTTTGTCACCCCTTTCTTCTCTAACACCCACCATATTATATCCCGTGGCACTCTGTCATATGCTTTCTCAAGGTCGATAAACACCATATGAATGTCTCTTTTCTTTTCTTTATACTTTTCTATTACTCTCCTCTAAAGATAGATCGCTTCCATTGTTGACCTACCAGGCATAAATCTAAATTTGAAAATTTATTTAATTAAGAGCTTCTAATCACTGTTCTCTAATTGTTTGTCATCATCCATCAATTATAAAAGTGGAAATTAAAATTTTTCAAATGAAAACCCAAAATAAATTTAAAACTCAGTACATCCATAATAAAAAAAATCGTTGAAACTTAATAACTCTGAACAAGTTCACTGGTCTTGAACACGCTTTAGATTAGCCAAGGCTAGCCGTCGCCTTCAAAGATCTTGGTGTTTCTTTGGATTTCTTCAGTACCTGACATAAAACACCAGGACAATGCAAAGAAAATCATGAGCTGGGAAGCCCAACAGGATACTACAACTTGAAACCACTCACCCCGATAATAATACTCACCGATGATGCATATAGTGTAACAATAGAATAGTAAACAACACTCATGCTGTGTTTGGTTGGGGGATTTAGGGAGAGATTTGGAAAGGGAAAGGGAAAAGGAAAAGGTGTGTGAAGCTATGTGAAATATAGGTATATTTTTTTTCACATTTCACCTACCTTTTCCATTTCCTTTTCCAAATCCCTCATCAAATCCCTCAACCAAACACAGCATTAGTAAAATGGACAAAATAAAAATATTAACAAGTAAAGACAATAATAATAAATAGATAAGAACAAAGGCATTTGGAATCAGTTAATCATCATAGGAAAAATATCAAACTTTTCTTTAAAATTCTAATAGGATTAGTTGTTCATGTATATCTAGGTTAGTCCCCGCGGAGCACGATTCCTACTCAACCACTAAGCAATAGTCATGTTGGGGTTCAAAACACTTTGCTCAAGACTCTAAACTGGGCTCACCCCACACAACTCATCGCTTTTAACTTTTAATACACAGCTTTTAAACATATTATCAAAATTCCATTTACAGCCCAATTTCATGGCCGTCACATTAGTACATAAAGCACTTGGGTTCAAATTAATGTCTACTTTACTTTAAATTCACATTACGATACATGAGTGAACTTTAGTTGAGAAATCACAATGACATATGTTTATATAGCGTAAAATAATCATGTATGGTAACCAAAATAAATACCAAGATGGCTTAGGAATCATTACGTAGTTTCTTAGATTTTTCACAATTAAGATTTTCAGCACTAAACTATTAGAATAAAAATTATGAAACCCATATCAAATGAAACTCAATGATCACAATATTTTACTTGGTGCTAGTTCATTATGTTAGGAAAATATTTTGAGAGAACTCCAGGGCTAAAAACCACTTTAAGATGAAGAATTTAATTTTGGAGTAAAACTAGTATTTCAAACAGTTAACTTGAGCAAGTTCCAGCACAGATAGTCTGGGTTTGAAAAATGGAAAGAGGCATCAAACAGAGTCAAAAAGAGGTGAGGTCAGGATATTTTGTTAAATATTTAAGTTAAGAATATTTTTACAGAAGAAATTGAAGGCTGAAAACCCGTGTAAGATAGACAAATAATCTTTCTAAGAAAATCGGACAGAATCTGTTTCTGATGTGTTGTAAGCAGCACTTAAGAAAAATATTTATTTCAGTAAGGAACTGGTGTCCAATGATTTTATAAAAATTTTACATGTGTATGGAACATCCATATCTACTCCCAGTACTGTAAATAAAAACAAACAATTATGCAGCGGATAAAATAATCATATCATACCTTTCGATGATAGAACCTCGTGGATAAATCACGTGCTTCCAGAGTCTGATAAATCAATCCCAGCAGTGGGGTGATATTACAATGGTGAATATCACCCACACAAACCACAGTGCAATTGACTTGATCGTTGTTTCTTGGGAGAGAGTCAGTTTATGGGTAGAAAACAAAACCTACGTTGTTTTCTCTCTTGGTTACCCATAACCATATATCAGATATATATTATATTTATCTCATTTATCCATTGGTTAAATGAGATAATATCTGATATCTATATCATCTATCCATATCATGATATGATAGATATATATCCTGAGTGGCTCATCCAAATAGGTTTGAATTCAAATTCAAAACCCATTTGGATGAGGTTCAAAAGGTTCTAAGGGTCATGCCACATGGGCGCCCAATTTCTAACATCTCCCACTCGGACATGAGTTGGCATGACACTGCCACGTCTCAATCTCAATCTCCCCAAAAATAAACAATCTCATACTAGCCACTGCACCGTGCGACTGCTGAGAACACCTGCATGTGGGAGCTCTATACTAGAAACTCAAAATGAGCCAGCATAGAGACATCAACCCAAAAAGAACAGAAATAGTGTCTCATATACCCCAGACCCATCTAATTACACTGGTCCAAAAAACATCTCTAATCCCTCAAAAAAGAGCATGTTTGACCCTCTCAATTCTTGCAATATATTCACACTCAATTCGCCTCTCATACAGAGCGATGTGAGTTGCCGGCAGTGAATATACAACAGTGGTGTAATACTAGATGATCTTCCCTTTGCCCTCATGCCATTTAGTTTAGGATTGACCGCTTTCCCAGTGATGTCCCTTAAGGCCGAATCATACATGACCGCAGGCAACATACCAAAGTAGCAGAACATCAACCCCTTACCTTATGACATAGTCAAAAGTCACAAAAGGGTATATAAATGAAAGTCATATCAATAATGACTCGTAAGACTCACACGGTGAGGAAGCAGGGATCCATTCTCTCACCTCATTACTCGGTCGCTAAGCACATATAGTATGAATACATGTTACGGTGGAGTAACTCTTCCATAAAGAGTGACGTCATACTCGATACACCGTACAGATATTAGTCTAGTCACTTTCTAGCGCCTAACCCGAATTCTCTATTTGCTCGCCTTCTAGGCGCCAAATGAGATCTCGCATCTGGCTAATCATAACAGGCACAACATGGAAAGTGGGTACTAACATCCATGTTTGGTCCTTAACACGACCTCATCTTGGTTATAACCAAGGCGACATACATAGTGGATGATTTAAGCCTCTCTTGGCTCCGAATAAAATAAACCACCAGTCTCATCCTTGCTCGCTCCCAAGCGCCAAGGGCGATTGCTCGTGTGAGTGAGCCAATCTTGCCTGCTGACATCATCATCTGCTAATCATTATGACACAAACCATAATAGTGTCAACATCCCATCATCTCAAAATAAGTGATCGATTTAAAAAAAATGACCACAGCTTGCGCAATTATGGATTCCAAACATAAGCCATATCAGCACCTCTTGCGATAAGTATATACAACGGAATCCACCATGTGCGCCTCACATGAAATGATTTAAGATCACTACCTCTTGCGCAATAACCTCTCTAAAGATATTTTTGGTGACCAATTTGCGTTTATTCTTAATGCGCCCAACTAGCGCAGATGCGCCCAACCAGCGCATTGAATTTTACAATGAGCAAATTAATATGCTTCTAATAAAGCATTTTATCCACAGTCTAATGAGCAAGGTCAAAGTCTGAACAACTCAATTAACCATTTATCAAAGATAACACTTATCATGCCGAATACGCCCACATAGCGTACTTTAGGCTCCCACAACAAAGAAAAGATCAAGGAATATAGGTCATCTGTTTCTCCCAAAGATAATCTGAGGATTCACTCAATAGCTAAGGCTCTGGCTTTTACCGATAGGTAAGTCAATGGATTTGCAATTTTGCATCTAGAATCATTCTAAGATATTCTCTATGTAAGTCATCGAAGACAGACCGAGAATTTTCCTAAAACAATCCCTAAGGATCGTACATCCGAGCATATAAATTACATCACCCATGTCCATCATATCTAAAATAGAGGACTGCCCACCCTAGGTGGCGACAACCTTATAAATTCCTGGCTTATAATGACTAAGTAAGGAAAAACTTCTTTTGGACCATTGATCATGCCTCAGTGGTCTTCATTGATCATCGTTGGCCTATCATGGCTTGACGAAATCTAAGAACCACTGTTTGGATAACTGCTTTAGGTTGTAAAAGATTTATTGGAACCAGCAACCTTTTTGCGCTCCTAACTTTTCACCATAAAAGCAGAAGGTAAATCCCTACGGATCTACTTATCCAATTCTCTAATGAGAAATCAGGTCACAATGTCCACAAATCAATGTTCCGAACTTATGTCAATTATAGCCTAAGTCAAAATAACCTCACTCCTCAGGAGGAAGTCTTCTCATGGTCTACACTTTCCTCAATGGTGCGACCATTCGGTATCTAGCGAGCCTTATGCCTCAACAATGACTATCCAAATTACGCATAACTTTATAACAGTTTTGCGTCATAATAGAAAGTCAACCAAATTATAAAAAATGGTTAATCCTCAAAGACTTTGTCTTAAACTGCGCAACATTGATCCACTTTCAAAAAATAGGGGACTAGAGCCTTAGGCATTATCCTAGGCTCTTTATCATCTTGCGGAGCAATCATGAATGTTTCCCTCTCAATCACCCAGTGATGACGTGGAAAATTTTCACATTTGCTACCACGCAACTAAGAATGTAGAGTATTCTTCTCTAATGGAGTAATCCATTAGTAGGCACATCGCTCCCACTGTCCCTAGGATATTGGAAATTTCTTTCCATTCTCAACTAGGCTACATAGAGCGCTATGCTTGGAATTCTCCATCTTATAGAGTTCCGAAAACTCTATTCACGTCACCTTTACTAATAAAACTTTATGTGACTTAGTTACACTACCACAAAGATGCTTACCTATATGCACATGACCCGGAGGGTTTGCATGACCGCATACAATAATGCGCCACACGACCCTTTGTGTTTACAAGACAGCATACAATAATGCGCTATAGAACCCTAGGTCTTAACTTCGCAATCTTATGAGAAGTAGAATAAAGATAAGCTGTTTAATGGTTACAGATCGCCCATAGATGGCTCTCTGCTAACCCATTACTCAAAATGGAGTGTAAAATCTGATATGGAGGGCACTTAGTTAGGGATATAGGCAACAAACTAGTGCAATTCCCAATTGGGAAACATTTTGCGCCATTATCCACCTAACATTAACAATATTTAATTCCTTATCTCTACTACACCAGTGTGTTGTTGAGTACTAGGAATAATCAATTTTCTAAGCATCCATCTCTCTTCACAGAGTTTTTCTGAAAAAATAACTCAAATAGATACTCGCCACCTTGGTCAAAACTAAAAGCACAAAAAACTCTTATCTAATTGATCTCGACCTCATATGTGCAATGTCAAAAATCATCTCAAAACTTTTGACTTATGGGAGATCAAATAGTCTTGACTCAGATGCGTATCGTAATCTATAAATGTGTCGAGATTGAGGCTTAGCTATTGTACCCTCACACATATCTAGTCACAAAATATCATAGTGGACTAAATGCGCCAAAACAAATGACCTTCTGCGGCTTTCCTACTTACTTGTGCGCACCCATTGCGAACAAAGTTACACATTCACATGAGAGCAGGATGTCATAAGCGAGTGGGCCCGAGAAGGCCTACTCAAACCATCGTGTCATCATTTCATTAATGTGATTAAGTATAATAAGCCACTGGTTCATGACCAATGTCATAAACTAATTCCAATCATCTTAATGTGTGAGTTCTCGAAGACAAGTTTTAAAAGTTTAGGCCCAACTAGGTAATGACTCACGACTAAGTCATATTCACTAGATCATAAAAAGGATGTCATGGAGATATCAACTGCGCCTAAGTCGCAAATTTAACTAGTAAGTGCTAATCCCCTGCACCTTCAAGTCAATTTTATTCTCCATACACTTTAATACATCTAGTTGAAAGATGACGATACTCCTGTTGCCATCTCTATTTCTCGCTTCATAGTTACTTGCAATTAATTCTACTATCCACAAGAAGGAGAGAATAAGCTATCAACTATGATAGCTCCTGAAGTAACTTAAGCGCGAATTAGGCTAAAGAGTCTAATTCAACACAATGCTCTTACAAGCGATGCGTTAAATTCTTAGAGTCATAACAACCTTGTCAGCCTTAACCTTTTCATTACTATGCTGCAACGTTTGCGCTTAGTGGTAAATGTTATTCAAAACGTTAGCCTAGTAAAGGAATCACACAAAGAAGCACCTCATCCATGTTTCACACTCAAGTGTGGAAACAGTAAGTGTCCACACTTAGACAAGTTGGCAATGCTAATAGATTTTGCAGCCACTAAGCGCTAATCTTTTCACTCAGTGTTAATAGATTTTGCAGCTTCTAAGCGCTAATCTTTTAACTTCACGTGATATTTCAACGCACACTATTATAGTGCATGAAATTTCGCTCAATCCACTCCCAATAATTGGGTAGAGAGCAAAACACTGCTCGTACTGGCTACTCGTCTTACACTTAATGACTAATTTATTTAAGCTCGCATTTCTTGGATGACGTGACTCTTGAATGTTACTTCATCCAATGATGTAACATTATTTACAAGTCAAATTACAAAGTCAATCCGCGCAGCTCATTAGTCAAGATCATATACAGATCTATTGAGGGTTTACTAATTTCATAACTCCAAAACTCGCCAACCAAAACTATGTAGCGTGCCGCTAACTATAGCGCACACATTAGTTTTTATTGTGCCAAACAAGGCAACAAAAAACACGGCGACTTTGAGTCATGTTTCCTTACTTTGGCTCAATTAAGGTTTGACCTAAAGTCTCCAAGACTTTTGCTCATCTAAAGAATGGGATTAGTTTGTTCACATTTGAACATCTCTACTAAGTTTAGGTCAACCAAATTAACTTCCATAAGCTAAATCAATTTAGAGAGAAATTCGCATTGGGATTAATTTGATTAGCATAATATAATTTTGCCCCAAAAATCTAAATTAAATAGTGACAATATTACACAAGTCGCAAGATCGAAAATCCGCTATGCTCGTAATCATCTCTTGCGCCACAAGTGCAATTATCCAAAATTTAGTTTAATTTATGCGCAAAATATTGGTTTTCGGGAGTTAATCTACAAAGATTTCTCTCAACCGAATAACCTCCCACTGACTATGGCATATACAAAGCATGATAAATTCCATACAATAGCATTTTAATGTAAATCTACAAATAACTCATGCTATATTTATTTAATAATGGAATTCTAATAAATAAATAAATAATCATGCTCTTCTAATTTCAACATATTACAAATCCAAAAAAAAATATGCTGTATTCAATATTCAGATTATGCCATAATTAAAGTGTACATCATTTTGAAATTTTCTGGAATTTTTCTGAAATATTCTGGAATTTTAAATAACTAATAAACACACATAAAATTAGAAATAAAAAATCCAGAAACTGATAAACTGAGACAATATTACCAGTAGATAGTAAAACATTTCAGAAGTCCACAATAAAAATTTCAACCCCAGAAAATTATTTATGTAATACCAGAATCATTTTAAAGCATAAAAAATGAATTATTAACACAGAATAAATATTTTTATTTTCGTAAAATTTTCAAAATTTTACAGAATGTAGAAAAATTAATTCTGAGTCTAAGGGTACCAACCATGCTTAAAACAAAGCTATAACGAATAAATTATGGCCAATTAACGCAATTCAGAGTTAAAAAACAAACAAACAGAGCCTTAGAGCCAAGCCAGGGGGAAAAACGGCTCGGCTCGCGGCTCAGCGCAACTCGGCGCGAGTCGGCGCGGCGCGGCGCATGGCGCGCGTGTGTCGCACACGTGGCGCGGCTGGAAGCGGCGCGGCTAACGCGCGCGTGTGGAAGGAAGCTGACAGATCGCCCGTGTGGCGCGTGGGGGCGCGTGCCTAACGCGCTCAGCGCGTGGAGGCGCGTGGTGGCGCGTGGGGATGCTGCTCGGCGTCATACAGCGCGTGAATCACACGCGCCGCCTTCCCGGGTGTTTTCCGGTCCGATTTTTGTACTGACGGACTCCATTTTTCACAATAAAAACATTTATGGCATAAAAAATAACATTTAAGCAACATAAAATTGAGGTATATCACTCTCTCAATCTAAATGGAGTTAAAATGCAAAAAAGAAAACCGTGCACTTCATCTTCCTCCTCCATTAATATTCATGCATATACATGTATATATACGCATGTAAAAATAGAAACACGAAAATATCCATCAATGGCTCTGATACCAATGTAAATAAAAACAAACAATTATGCAGCGGATAAAATAATCATATCATACCTTTCGATGATAGAACCTCGTGGATAAATCACGTGCTTCCAGAGTCTGATAAATCAATCCCAGCAGTGGGGTGATATTACAATGGTGAATATCACCCACACAAACCACAGTGCAATTGACTTGATCGTTGTTTCTTGGGAGAGAGTCAGTTTATGGGTAGAAAACAAAACCTACGTTGTTTTCTCTCTTGGTTACCCATAACCATATATCAGATATATATTATATTTATCTCATTTATCCATTGGTTAAATGAGATAATATCTGATATCTATATCATCTATCCATATCATGATATGATAGATATATATCCTGAGTGGCTCATCCAAATAGGTTTGAATTCAAATTCAAAACCCATTTGGATGAGGTTCAAAAGGTTCTAAGGGTCATGCCACATGGGCGCCCAATTTCTAACATACAAACAGATTTATGACATAAATTATTTTTAATTTATTAGAGCATTTTTCAACCGATAAAAATCTGAAACAATGTAGAAAATGAGTTTCAAGTAAAAGTGAACCAACCTTACCCCATTTCAGCCTCATGGAAGATTATTTCAAAACAATAGAGAATATTTAAACATATAAGAAGATAAAATCAGTAGCTAAACATTTAATCTATGCGTGCAACATATATATAACGCTCATGAAGACATGCAAGCAAAAAGGGTTACATATATTTAGAATCTAGTTCTAAGGAGATTTTTATCGTGCAACAATACAATATTCTTAATCAATCATACAATATCAAATTTATAAAGAATATATCTAAGAGGGGTAGTAGGTGAAGCATTCCTACCTCAAGAAACTTTGAAGAAGATACTTTCCCTCTCTCTATTTCTCTCCCTCTCTTTCTTTTCTTCAGAGTGTGAAGACTTGTGGCTGATGGTGTAGTGTCCTATAGGAAATGTGGGAGGCAACACTTATTTTTATTTATTAGTTTTCTCTTTGTTGCAGATTCCTCATTGGTTTGAGAAATGCCATCTATGGCATGCATGCTCTATAGCATGTTAAGTGTGTAAGTGGGAATACATGCATGCCTTACCTTAGCATGCAACAGCAGCCTCCTAGGGAAGAGAAGGGAGCAGCCGGCCACCCTTTCAAGTTTACTTTTCCATTTTTTTTTTTTAACTTGATGCCAATATAATATCACTATATATAACCTATTAACTAGATGTTTTTTCTTTTCTTTATTTTTTATTTTTTTTCCCAACTAAACTCGAATCAACTTAACCAAATCAATTAATTAGTCCATTTAATTTTTACAATGGTAATTAGATATAGAAGGTTAACCAAAAAAAAAAAGGATAAATAAATTTAAAAGAGGTTTAATATCAATATTAATCATGATGCTACTTACATTATAATTTAAATCATTTAATTACCACTATAAAATGGCTTAATATTATTTTAAATAAATTAATGGGTAAATTATAAAAAAATCCCAAGGTTTCGTGTTTTGCAATTTAAACCCTAGTGTTTTAATTTTGAAAATTGAAGTCCTGGAGTTTCTTTCGTGTCACAATCTAAACCCCCTTGTCTATCTTCGTTTCATGAAGTAACGGAGAAAGTCATTTTTTGTGTCATAACCAACCCAAAAGGACATCATCTTTCATTGGCCCATATAAAAGGCGCCAAATTTTTGATTTCGTCGATTTGGGCTAAACTTTACCCCAAATTCTTCAATTTCGTCGATTAAGGCAAGAAGAATGATGAATCCAGAGGGGAATGACGCTTCATTTTTAGCGATTGCAAAATATGAGTGAAGGAAACAACTGCGGTGGAAACAATTGGGGTGAATTGACTCGTTGCAGTTGTGGATTGAGAGCAAAGATCCGAACTTCATGAACCCATATGAACCCAGCTAGGAGGTTTCTTGGTTGTCCAATTATGGAGTAAGTTTTCCATTTCCATAAATAATATGAAATTTGTTTATATTTTTGTTCCTTAAAACCTAGCTTTGATTAGCATTTTTTAATTTATTTACTTATTTATTTTTATTGTTCAGAAAAATGGGGCTTGTGGCTTGTTCTATTGGTGTGATCCACCCACTTATCCTTGTGGTAGACAAGTCTTGCTGAAGTTGGTGGATAAGGTTGCAAACTTGGAGGAAATGGTAACTGAGATTGCAAGATTAGAGGAGGTTTTTCAAACTTATCGTGGTAGGTAGAAATGGATTGTAGCTAGATTGATTGTTTTAGGGATTGCAATTGGAATGTTAGTAGTTAGCAATTAGGGAATGTAGGTTAGTTAGTTATTTAGCAGTTACGGTTTAAGGAATGTAATGGCAACTATGCATTTGCCAATTTGAACTAATGTATAATTTTGAATGAAATGAGAATTCATTGTTTTGTTTTTACTGTATTTCTGGATTGTGGTAATGTTTGTTTAGATTTTTCTAACGAAGTTTATGCATTTATTTTGCCTATGCTCTGAGTGTGTTTTGACAAAATGTCCAGGTGAAGGGAAATTGAACAATGGTGATGTTTGTTTTTATATGGTGATGTTTGTTTGTTTTGTTTTGTTTTGTCAATGCTTTCAATGTATTTGACAAAATGTCCAGGTGAACAATGAGAATGATGTTTTTATATGGTGATGTTTGTTTGTTTGTTTTTTTTTTTGTTTTGTCAGGTGAACAATGATTGAACAGTGAGAATGGATGTTTGTTTATGGTGACGTACAAACCAAGCATGCACAAAACGTGAACAAGCCAAGCCAAGCTAAGCAGATTGCAAAACAAGCCAAACATGAACCTGTTCCAAACCAATAGATACCAAGCATGAACCAGATTACAAAACAAGCCAAGCATGAACCAGTTCCAAACCAATATACACCACAAACCAAGCATAAAAAACTAGTAACTTGTCAATCCCATTACAAATCAAGCATGTACAACAACCATCCAACATGTCAAAACCATTGATGTCAAGTAAATTGTTCCAAATACATAATCTGTCTTGAATCCCATTACAAAAAAAAAAAAAAAAAAAAACTATATTTAAAACAAAGTAAAAAAGCATAAATGGTTCAGGTTACATGACCATTACAAAAAAAGTAGTTTACAATCTCATCCTTCACAACATTTAGTTGACCATGTCTCTATTCACACTAGCTTTTCATCCCTTCTCATGGTTGTTGCTGATGTTGATGTCCTCTTTGTTGATGCCCTCTTTGGTTGTTGTTGCACTCCACTAGTTGATCTTGTTACAGGTCTCCTTTGTGGTGGCTGCTGTTGTTGTCCACCAGCTGATGCTACCCTTCTTTGGGGTGGTTGCTACTGTTGTCCACTAGTTGATGCTTTCTCAGTTATTGCATCTATTCTGAATCCCATGAAAGTTTGTCGACTTCTCACCTGTTACCAAAAGCTTGTTAAACCACACTTGGAGTGTACATGGAGGTGAAATACATATTACCAATAGACAAGTACATTATTTACATTCTTGGATGAACTTGTAGCTCCATTCTTTTTACCCTTGACAGGACCCTTGCATGTTCTTTGATTATGATCATATACACCACACTTGGAGTATTTGAGGCTAGTATACTTCCTCTGCTACTTGAATGGGTTCTTAGGTTCATCTGGGTTTCTAATTCTTTGCTTTTGAGGCCTACTAGTTAGCATTTTGAGCTTAGAAGGAAGTAAAGTGTCACAATCTATCTTGGGCCATTGATCTTGCCCATATAGTGGATTTATGAGTGGCTCATAAGTTCTCAAGTAGGTCTCTTTTTTTGAAAGCCACATGTACATAATCCCCTCAACTCTCTCTTTTTGAAAGAAAATAATAGCCAAAACATGAGGACAAGGGATTCTAGATAGATTCCACTTGAAACAAGCGCATGTGCTATTCTCTAAATTCACAACATAACCATTTACTCCATATCTAACTTCAAATTGAGCACCACCTGACCATGTAGGTATCCATACTCTAGATTTTAGGTTTAATTTCTTAATCTTAGTTTGTATGTTTGCACAGATTGGCCCTTGGTACTTGTTCATTTTGTCCCTACATTAATGTAGCCTCACCATCAAAACCCTCATGATCCTCTCTTGCATGGTGAGGATGGATCTGTCTCTAGCTGGTAAAACCCAATTGTTAAAACACTCAGAAATATTGTTCAACAACCTATTGGACTTTGTTCTAGGACTGAATGTATGCCTAGACCCCTGAGCTGGATTAACTCTCATCATCCAATCATATGCTCTACTATCTATGCCACCTAACTTAGTCATATGTTTCTCCCAATCAATCTTTGTATATGCCTTTGCAGCTTTCTATACACAACTCTTAAGCTATTTCCTTCTAAATTTTTTAAAATTTGCATAGAGGTGTCTGAAACAAAACCTATAATTGCCTCCAGGGCATATTCTTCAAGAGTTGGAGCCAGTTCTTTATAAAAATAAATGTAAAAACCATGAGTACATTTACTATACACATATGCATTCCATGAATTGTAATAAACATTACATCATTAATGAACATAACATATTAATGACAAAACCATTAAACATTGAAGTACCTTTTGTTGATCAGTGATGAAGGTCCATTCATGCTCTGCACTTGTGCCAATACGTTCAAACAAATTATGTATAAACCAAGTCCAACTTTCTTAATCCTCACTCTCAGCTACTACATAAGCAGTTGGGAACATCATGTTGTTTCCATCCCATCCCACTATAGCAAACAGTTGCCCTTGACAAGGTCCTTTCAAATGACAAGCATCTAAGCCAATCAATGGCCTCACACCAGCTAAAAAACCTCTCTTGATTCCATCAAGGCACACAAAGGTTCTCTGGAACCTCGGCTTAATTTCAACTTGGGGCCTCTGTACATTGATGCCAACTCTTGTACTTGGATTGGTCCTTATCAACTCAATAACATAATCCCACAGCTTTGTATATTGTTCAGCATTATTTGTTCCCTCAATTTGCACCACTGCTTGTTTCCTAACTCTATAACAATTCATTTTGGATACTTCTACAACACAATCAACTTTCACAATGTCCTTGAACTCATTTATTTTCTAGGTAGGGGTGGTCTTGAATTTGTTCACATACTTAGATGCCAAAAATGCACTAGTCACTTGTTTGTTCTTGTAAGTTATGTTGCAAGTGTGTGTAGGTTTGTATGTCTTGATCTGTAATGTGTTCTCTCTAGTTATCTTGGATGAATAAAGCTTCCACTCACACCTATCACTACAGTTCGCTTGAACCTTCCATGTCTTACTTTTTGTGAATTTCATATCATCCATATTAACTGCATATTCCCTCACAACATTTTTAAATTCAATGGCATTATTAAACAACATTCCAATTTTAAATTCAATATTTGCCATATCAACCTTAGGCCTAAATGCAGGGTACTTTGGCTTCTCATTGCCCTTCTCATCAGATTCTTCAGGGGTTACTAATTCCTCCTTAGATGAATCCCCATCATTCATAACACATTTCTCAAATGCATTGCCTTCTTCTCCATTTGGTTCCTTGTCTACATTATCATCAAACATTATATCGTCCTCAGTAGGGTCATCCCCACTACTATATGAGAAATCACTGTTTGACGAGTTATTATTTTGGTCATCTTTAGTGTTTGCTTTATCCTCATACTCATGATACTGAGTTTATTGAGCATTTTCATCCTCATTTACAAGGATATTAGTAAGGAACAAAACGGGGTGAGGAGTGTCTACATTGTAGGGCCCATGTTGCTCAACAAACAATTCTAAGGTGTTTGTAGAGCCAATATATTGAAATATTTCTAAAACATCTTGATCAGTGCCTAATGTTCTTAACCCTCTAACTAGATCTTCTGTGGGAATCCTATAAAAAAAGTACCCACTATGATGTAAAATCAATTTCATATTTATATCATCCATTGTTGCATTCACAAATAAACAAATATAGCATAAATAATACATGGGACCATATGCAACAAAAAGATCACCTTGAAGACAAAAAATGCATTAAAAATGATTGAATCAACAAATGGCATGGGATCAACCACTCAGTCAACCAATTACTCAATCAATGTAGTGGTCCATCAATGGAGATTAAAAAAAAAAAAAAAATTCGTATAAAAAAAGACAATAAAGTAAGTAACACACAAATACCCATGCAATAAATTATGAAACATACATAGACTTTGCCATTACTTTATTCACTGGATCAGAAAAAGGATAAACAACACTTTATACACAAATTACAAGAACAAAGAAACAAAAAAATCATATAAAACACTTACCAACACTCCAAATAGCAGTATGCACCAGTACTTCAAACCCTACTCTAGATTTTCTTTGAAATCGCAATAACCCCTTTGCTCTAATCGACAAAATCAAAGAATTTGGGGCAAAGTTTAGCCCTAATTGACAAAATCAAAGATTTGGGGCCTTTTATATGGGGCTAATGAAAAATGACGTCGTTTTGGGTTGGTTATGATGCCAAAAATGGTTTTTTTCGTTACTTCATGAAACGGAGATGGATGGAGGAGTTTAGATTGTGACAGGTAGAAACTCCAACGTTTTAATTGTCAAAATAAAAAGCCTAGGGTTTAAATTGCAAAACACGCAAAACTTTGAGGTTTTCTGTGTGTGTGTGTGTAAATTACCCTAAATTAATTGGCAGTCTAAAAATTCAGGTTCTTACACCATTTGTCACTCCAAAACACTCTATTTTCATTGCCCACATTCAGCTAAAAATTACTCAAGTAAAACCCCTTTAAGTTGCTTATCTGCTTCACTATTGCAATAATTCATCTCCAGATTGCAGAGTAGCTGCTCATTAAGTTTAAAGAGGGTAGCCAATTTGTTAATGTCTAACTTATACTTGCTACATATCACTCTTTTCCATAATGCATCTCTATCACACCCAAATCTTCACCACCATTTCAATAATAAACAATCATTGACTACCCTTATTCTTTTTATACCTAAGCCTCCTTGGTCCAAACTCTTAGTTATCTCCTCCCATTTGACCATATGAACCTTTCTCTTCCCCTCAAAACCACCCCGTAGGAATCTAGCTTGTAGTTTTTCAAACTCTCTGGCAATCCCTTTAGGCATCTTGAATAAGGATAGATAGTGCACTGGTAAAGATGAAGTAACAACTTTTATTAAAGTAAATTTCCCTGCAAAAGAGAGAAGCTTCCTCTTCCCCAACAAGTCTACCTCTTGATTTATCCAGAATAGGTTTCCAAGTGGCTTTTCTATTTGGATTAGACCCTAAAGGCATTCCTAAATACTTGAGAGCTAATGATTGGATTAGTTTATAGGCAAAGGCTTCCAAACACAACAATTCTATGATAATTTATTCTCAGGCCAGACATGATCTCAAAACACCTCAATATTCTTTTCAAATTCCTCACTTCTGCCTCATTTGCTTCATAGAATAGTATAGAGTCATATGCAAACAGCAGATGAGATATCATGACTCCACAAGCACCTATCTTCATACCTTTTTTTAGACCTAACTCCTGTGATCTAGTCAACACAATGTTCAATCCCTTAGCAATAATGTTGAAAAAGAATGGGGACAAAGATCAACTTGTCTTAAACCCCTCTGAGGATTGAACCCTTCAGTTGGAGAACCATTTACTAACATTGACAATCTTGAAGAAGATACACAATCTTTTATCCAACTAATTCATCTTTTTCCAAATCCATACGCGTGAAATTTGGTGAGTCAATAGAAAATGTGATTTTAGAAGGATCCATGATGATGTAGTATGCGTGGCCATACAATTCTTGGATCAAATGGATAGGTAATGTAGAAGCCAAAAACAGGTCGGGATCGCAATCGCGTGAAATTTTGTGGGTCAAGAGAAAACGTGATTTTAAGAAGGATCCATGATGATGTAGTATGCATGGCCATACAATTCTAGGATCAAATGGATAGACAATGCAGAAGCCAAAAATGGGTCAAGCTCGGAATCGCATGAAACTTGGTGTGTCAATAGAAAATGTGAATTTAATAAGGATCCATGATGATGTAGTATGCATGGCCATACAATTCTTGGATCAAATGGGTAGGCAATGTAGAAGAAAAAAAGACCGGCCTCGGAATCACGTCAAATTTGGTGGGTCAATAAAAAACGTGATTTTAACAAGGATCCCTGATGACGTAGCATCCATGGCGATACAATTCTTGGATCAAATGAATAGGCAATGCAGAGGGTCGGGCTCGGAATCTCGTGGAATTTGGTGGGTCAATAAAAAACGTGATTTTAAGAAGGATTCATGATGATGTATTATGCATAGCTGTAGACGTCCCCGAACGCCCTGGGAGGGTGAGTCCCCCGTTCTGTTCGTTTTGGGTTCACTACAGTTCGGACTCTCAAATTGTCACGGTTCTAAATCTGAACCAAAGAGTCCAAATCTGGCAAATCGTTTTGAGAAAATAGATTTTGAAAGAAGTGCCAAACATGGACTGCTTTGCCAGATACAGAGTCGCCACCTAAATGTTTTATTTTGGAAAACTTTAGAAAACCCTGACTCGTTTGCCTAAGGCCACGTGCCCGTCATCACCAAAGTTGCCTCGGCTTGGAAATTTGGGTACGATTGGGGAAGGTCACTTCGTGAGCACCCCCGCTCGCCCAATCAAAGATCGGCCTCTACTAACCATGATATCTATTTTTGAAAACATTACGCGTTCTTATTCCGGTTATTAGCCTAGATTTACTATGTGATGCGCACAGCATACAAGTATGGACTGGATCGCCTGAATTGGAACAAAACATTTCATGTTTGTTTTTTTTTTTTTGAAAGCGGTTTGCTACTTGCAAGTAGGCTTAAAATGCAGATTTTGCCACCCTTGGGTGGGTTTAGAAAAGATGGTTTTGCCACTATCTAGCGGGCTTAAAACTCACAGTCAACGAATTGTTCCAATCCAAATAACCCAACCTTCACCCACAGGCATTCAGGCTGTTATATCACATAAGCATATAGCCTCATGGTAAGCATGCTATCATGGCAGTCACTCACACACATGCAAGAATGCTAAAGCATAAAAACTTACCGAGTACTCCAATCCAAAACAGAAGCTAATTAGAAATCCATGCATGATCCTAACTATACAGAAATGCCTAATGCAACACATGCAAAATGCAACTAAGATAGGCTCGGCTATTCTAAAGATGGCATGTGAAATGCTACAACTAACACGTATTCAACTTGGAATTTAGATACAAATGCAGTTAGTATGATGCGCCGAGCCGGGTGCATGCAATACATATGAATGAATGCAAACATGCTATCATACTATATGCTAATTGAAACATGCCCTAATCTAACCATCATAAACGGGTAAATAAAAAGGAGAAAGACGTGGGGTTGGAAGACATACATCACACACACGCACACTTATTACAACATTGCCCTCGCTCGGAGGGTCCGAATAAATAATATACAGTCCCAAATGAATAATTACAGTCCAAATATGTACAAAACCCTAATTAATTAACAAATTAAATTAGGAAAGCAATAAATTGGCATGCAAGCCAGGGACTGCCACAACTCTGCTCCGGATGATGAATGATGCATGCTCGGGTTGCCTTGTGCGGAGAATCCCTCACGATGCCCCGGTTTGCCTTTGTTTGCAATTGTTCTTGGAATGCGTGTCAAGCTCCGGAAGGCTGTCGATTTTTGATTTGCTGCAACAGAGAGCAACAAAGGGGCATGGCAAAGTATTTTCACATATGTATGCATGACTACTCTTTAGGGAGTGTAGTCCTCGATCCTCGTGCCACCAATCACGCATCTCGATGCATGATGGCCAAGGAGTCGAATTGCACGACTCAATATGAAATGAATGCACACATAAACACAACAAGACCGAGACTTCATCATGGATAATCTGGAGTGTCGGCGACTAGGAATTGAGACACGTTTCGTCACTCGGAGTACGAAACGTCCTTCGTTTCCCGTGCTCGGGCTAACTCCTATCCCAAGCACAATGCAATATGCATGACATGCATGAATGCAACTAATATACAACCTAGCATGCACAATGCTATGATATGGCATACACAATGCACGATGTAACAAGGCATACACAATGCTCTAACATACAACCTAGCATACGCAATGCTATGAAATAAAATGGCATACACAATGCACAATGGACTTACACCAACATGAGTGGACCTCAGCCACACTCACATCAGTAGCCATTAGATGAAAATGAGACTCTCGAAATACGTGCACGCATGCACGCAAACCGAGGACCGAACCTAAGGTAACAAATGCCACTCTACCAAAGCATGGCAAGGAATGGAATATGGTATGCAAACATGCAAATTTCAGCACTGAAATATGATACAAAATAGCCCCGAAACATGGAAACATGGCACCCGATGCATGGAATGAACCCCGAAACTTGAAACTGGGCACATGGAATGACTTACAGCTATACAAAGCATGCATTATTTGATCATGAAGCATGAAGACAGAGGAAAGAAAGTCCCAAGACATGAATATTTCCAATTTATAACAAAAATGAACACAAATAGGGCTAATCTATCATGCAAAAATGGCCCTAAAAGAAAGATTAAACACAAGGGACAGAAGCTGGCCCCAAATGGAAAAGATCCCTTCAAAAAAGTTGAAGAGGGGCTAAAAACAAGTCACTTTACAGTTTACATCAAGCCACGAAAATAATCACAAATAAGGCCAAACTATCATGCAAGAAAAGGCCTAAAAGAGGGGTAAAGAGACAAGTGGTAGATTCTGTTCTCAAACAGAGGAGAGCCCTTCAACAAAGTTGAAGAGGGACTCAAAACAAGATATTTCACAGTTTATGGAAAAGTCCAAAACAGCTCACAAATAAGCCTAAAATACTATGCAAAAATTGGCCTAAAAGAGAGATAAAGAGGCAAGTGATAGTAGGAAACCTCAAACAGAGGAGAGCCCTTCAACAATGTTGAATAGGGGCTCAAAAAAAGTTATTTTACAGTTTATGACCAAGTCCAAAACAACTCACAAATAAGCCTAAAATACTATGCAAAAATTGGCCTGAAAGAGAGATAAAGAGGCAAGTGGTAGTAGGAGACCTCAAACAGTAGGAGGTCCTTGATCAAACATGAAAAGGGGCTCAAAATATGACTATTTACAGTTTGGGTCGGATCCCAAAAAAGCTTGCCAGTATGGCTTAGATAGCATGCAAAACAAGGCAAGAAAGAGGGAAAAAGGGACTCACCCTTGTAGAACCAAGCTTCAACAACTTTTGGGCCAAGTTTGGGAGCTCTTCAACTCTGGAAAGCAGCCTCAAGTTGCTGGAATGGAGTGTAGATTGATAGGCTAGGAGTTGATGTAGAAATGGCCAAGAACCAAGGTATTTTGAAGCTTGGATGAAAGGGATAGAGAGAGATGTGTATACCAAGCTCAAAACAATTTTTCTAACCCTCTCAAATGCAGCTAGAAGTGCTGGTTTTATAGGGAAAGGAGTGGAGGAAAAGGGGGGAAAACAAATTCAAATTTCCCCCCCAAAAGGGCAGACACTCGGGCAGGGGTTTTGTGCAAAACAGCTGGCACAACTGTAATGTACCAGGAGAGAGAAGAATGGCCGGCCAGGTAAAAAAGGTTCAGGTGGCCAGCCGGCCACCCCCCATGGCCAGCCAGCCAAGGGTCAAAAGGGTCAATGAAGATTGCTGGTCGGCCACCTCAAAAAGGTGGCCTCCCATGTGTGCACAATACAACTATGTAGTCAAAACCCAGAAAAAGTGAACAAGGAGAGAGAAGAGCCAACTTTTTAGAGGGGTTCAAAAGGGTCAAGGACAATTACTGGCCGGCCTATACATATTGTGGCCTCCCAGGTGTGTACAACACAAATATGGGGTTTAGGGCTAAAGAAAGTGGCCCCGGGGTGGTCAACATTAGCTTTCAAGTGAGGAAAACGGGCGTCGGAGAGCGATGAAGAAATAAAGCTGGCTTTTCAGAATAATTGCTGGCCTCCCACCCTCCTACAAGCTTCCTAACAATGAAAACAAGGTCTCCACCAAAAATGAACCAAAACGGATGCAAAACGGAGGTTCGGGGACCGAAACGCTCGGCCTGGGGCCCCGAAAATGGGCTGTTAAGCACCGGAGGTGGCATTCGACCACGAAGTTGGTCTCTCAAGGCACAGTGTTCCTCAAAGGGAGGAAATAAGGTGTAGACCAAAAATCAGAGCAAACAGAGGTGGTTAGGTCGTCCCGAACCGAGGCACACGGCCGTCGGCTCCGAAAAATCGAAAACCGGGCTCCAAACGGGAAAAATGGCCTACGACCACAAAACGTAGCCTACGGCCACCGAGAGGTGGTCTACGAGACCTCTCCCTCCCTTTGGGAAGAGAAAATAGAGAAAACAGGACCTGGTTCGCAAACTGAGGCAAAGCACAAAAGAGCCCCGAAGTCCGGAGTCAAGGCTCGTAGCCGAGACTCTGAAACCTCGAAACGAGCACAATACGCAATATCACCGAGCGCTCAACTGGTGACGTCTGAGTCTTAAGGTCGGTCAAAAATGGGGTGTCTACAATAGCCATACAATTCTTTGATCAAATGGATAGGCAATGCAAAAACCAAAAATGGGCCAGGCGCTCGGAATCGCGTGAAATTTGCTGAATGTTAGTAGAAAATGTGATTTCAAGAAGGATCCATGATGATGTGGCATGCATGGCCATACAATTCTTGGATCAAATAAATAGGCAATATAGAAGCCAAAAATAGGTCGGGCTCGAAATAGCATGAAATTTGGTGGGTCACTGTAGACACCCCATTTTGATCGTCCTCAAGACTTGGACGTCACCGCTCGAACACTCGGTGATTACTCAAGTTTGTGTTTCGTTTTGAGTTCCCGGAGGTCTCGGCTACGCGCCTTGCCTCAGGATCTCTCAACTCGACTGTCCTGTGTTTGGTTTTGCACCAAACACTTGTGTTTTTGCTTCTGAGGGTAGAAAGGAGCTTGTTAGCTACCCCTGACACCCACCGGCCTTGGTTTGAGGTCACCGGTCATGTTTTGAGGCTACCGGCCATTGGTGAATTATACCATTGGCCGGTCGGCACTCAGTATGGCCGGCCGGCCATCTGTTTGGCCAGTGACATCCTTTTCTGGCCGGTAGCACCTTTTTGCCTTTTTCAGGCATGGTGCATGCCAGCTGTGCCAGCTGGAATGCACCAAACCTGCCCCGGGGTATACATGTGGTTGTTTTGCCCTTTTTGCACCCTTTTGGTCAAAGCTTCTTGAGGAAAGCTTCCTCAAGAAGCTTGCCAGCTGTCCTAGCTTCCTCAGGAAGCCTTGCCCCCTTTGCCCCCTTTGACCCCCCTTTTTTTAGCTTCTTTGAGAAGCTTCAAACCTTTGTTTTGTCTATATATAGAGCCCCCCTCCTCCATTGTTGGGGGTTGAGTAAAAAACCAGAGCTATACACATATATATCTGATATATATCATCCTCTCTCTCTATATCTCCCTCTCTCTCTTCATTTTGTGTGTGTTTGAGGGCCTAAAGTGTGTGTTTGTTCTTAGTTTTGCACTAAAACACATAGCATTACACCTTACTTCAACTTTGAGAGACATTGAGGGTTTGTTCTTGAGGTTTTGGACTGATTTTGGTCAGAAGAGAGTGGCTGGGCTTGCTATTCTTGAAGTGTTCTTCAAGGGTAATACTTTTGCTTTATTTTCCCCAATCTTCCATTAGCTTTTGACCTATCTTTCATGCTGATTTAAGCTTTGTGTATAACATAAAAAAGTTCTGTTTTTTTGTGTTTAAGATAGTTCATTCAGGTCACTTTTGTGTTTGGGGTCGTTTACCCCCTCTTAGGCCTTGTTTGGCCCCATTTTGTGCTATTTTTTGTGAGCTCTGGGACTACCTTGTTTGGGCCTTCTCACCACTGAAATCTTGAGGGATTTCAGTGGTGAGAATGGCGATTTAAGGTCCTAAGAAGGAGAGGGTCATCCCCTCTTCTTGTTGTCTTGTTTGCTTGCATTTTTGGCCTTACAGAGGGGCCTATATTTGCAAACTTCTTGAGCTCGGTTCAGGCATTTTTCAGTGGGTTTTAGGACCCCATAAGCCATTTCCAGAGTTGTTTTAGTCATGTTGAGTGTCCTTCTTGCATGTGTAGAGTAACCCTCTTATTGGCCTTTCAAAGGAGCACCTTATTCTTGCATGTGTTGGACACATTTCAGTGGGTATTTGGTCACATCTTGGCATGCCTTAGATCTGTTTTTTCTTGGTTTAATGGTCTCTCGCATGCATCATATGCTTGCTTTGCAATCCTATGTTTTGGCTTAACATGCATCATGTTGTGAGATGACATTTTAGCATGATTTGGGTTAGGTTCCAAGAGGGTTTTAGCACTGTTTTGCCATGCTTAAGGTTTGGTTATGGTTTTTTTGATCATGTTTACCATGATTTGTATAGTCGTCTTGCATTCTAGCTTACTAGCCTTGGGTGTGTGGGTCACTAGTATGCTTTACTTGGCTTATTCTCATGATTTGGCATCATTGGAAACCACATTTCAGTCCATGTTCCATGTTTGCATACTTGCATTTTCCATCCCTTTCATGCCTTGAAGAGTTGATGGCTTACGCTCCATGTTTAGGCCCTTGTGCATGCATGCTTGTGTGTGCGTTTTCATGCCTTTGTTGCATCATTTTGGCCATTGATTTGGGCCTATTTGAGAGCTGCCCAGTCTGGTTTAAGACCATTCCCACATGTCATTGCATGCTCATCCATCTTGCATGCTTGTTAGTTTACATAACTTGCATGCTTGCATATTTACATTGCTTGTTCACATGCTCATATTGCATGCTTAGCTTCCATGCCTAGGTTGCATAACATTAAGCATGCATGCTTTGCCTCTTGAATTGAATATGATAGAGGTTGAGTTCATTGTGTGTTTGTGTGCATTATATTTGACATTGAAATGCATAACTTGGTTTTTTGGGCCATCACGCATTGAAATGCGCGATTGGTGGTCCGAGAATCGAGAACCATACCCCTTTGAGTCTTAAATATGATAAGGGATGTGGTGGTGTATACATTTTCTTGAAATGCATTGCCATGCCATGTTTTGCCCTCTGTTGCTGTCAAAACAGGTTCTGTAGGAATATTTGGCCGGTCGACTACATGGAGTGCCGACCGACCAATTATTGATGGCCGAGAGCTCAACAAATGGCCGATGACCATCCGGACATGGCCGGTGGTGTTCCCACTTGGTCGGTGGTGCTCCACAGTGCCCATGGAGCATACCTTGGGAGTTGTGCAATTTTCAGAAGAGCAGAGCAGGGAAAACAGAGGCAAACTTGTGCATGGCATTGGATTTTCGAGCAAACCCGAGCACGCACGCATGGGACCCTCTTCCCGAGGCCTTTTACCGCATACTTAGCTTAGTTAATTTGCTTAATTAATTAGGTAGACTGTAATATTTAATTAGCTTGTAGGTTAATTAATTTGTATTATTCTTTTGGTCCCTCCGAGTGAGGGCTAACTTGTAATAAGTGTGGGTGCGTGTGTGTATGTCTTCCAACCCCCACTTCTTTCTCCCTTTTATTTATTTGCTTTTGATGGTTAGTATTAGGTCATATTTGATTTAGCATACCTTATCCTATGCATACGTGCATCCATACATTTGTCTTGCATGCACCGGCCTCGGCGTATCATGCTAACTGCATTGTATTTCAATTCCAAGTTGAATACGTGTTAGTTGTAGCATCATCATATGTCATCCATAGATTAGCCGAGCCTATTGTAGCTGCATCTTGCATGTGTTACATTAGCCATCTTAACATGAACTAGGATCATGCATATGATTACTAACTAGTTTCTATTTTGGCTTGGAGTACTCGGTGAGCATTTATGTTGTAGCATCCTTGCATGCGTCTGAGTGTTGCCATGACAGCATGCTTACCATGAGGCTACTTGCTTATGTGATATAACTGCTTGAATGCCTGTTGGTGGAGGTTGAATTACCTAAATTGGAATAATGTATTAAAACTGTGAGTTTTAAGCCCACTAGATAATGGCAAAACCATCTTTTCTAAAGCCCACTTGAGGGTGGCAAAACTTGCATTTTAGCCTACTTGCGAGTAGCAAACCATTTTCAAAACAAACATGCAATGTTTTATTCCAATTTAGGCGATTTGGTCTATACTTGTTTGCTGTGCGCATAACATTGTAATTCTGGGCTAATAACCGGAATAAGAGCATATAATGTTTTCAAAACAAGATCTCATGGTTAGTAGAGGCCGATCTTTGATCGGACGAGCGGGGGTGCTCATAGCTGACCTTCCCCAATCGTACCCAAGTTCCCGAGCCGAGGCAACTTTGGTGATGATGGACACGTGGCCTTTGGCACCGAGTCAGGGTTTCCTAAATTCTCCTAAAATAAAATATTTAGGTGGCGACTCTGTATCTTGCAAAGCAGTCCATGTTTGGCACTTCTTTTCTAAAAATCTATTTTCCAAAACGATTTGCCGGATTTGGACTCTTTGGTTCAGATTAAGAACCGTGACAAAAGGAGAGTCCAGAACTGTAATGAACCCAAAACGAACAGAACGGGACTCGTCCTCCCGGGGCGTTCGGGGACGTCTACAGTTTCTGGCAACTCTGCTGGGGAGTTAGAGAGCTTGACTCGAACTCGTGATATCCTGTTTTGATTTCATTTATGTGTCTCTTTGCATTGCATGTGCATTGGTGCGCCTAGGACACCGTGTTTTCCATCTGCCATTCCTGAACGGTTTGCCAGAGGCTTGACTTTGTCAAAGCATGCCATAAGGCTGACCGGTTGTGGGCTCTGACAATATGGGAACACAAACCCCAATTTTACCGGGGCACCCTTTTTGAACATTCGACCTAGTGCATACTCGGAATCCATAGTGACCATTCCAAACTAGGACAGGTTGCTTACCCGATAGGTTGTTTGAAACCGCTACGTGCATAGCGAAACCCTAGCTCCTGACAAAATAGGACAGGGAAATCCTATCCCAACATAGGGGTGTTTTGGCTCTCACTTATCTGCTATGTGCTTTAGATTGTGCCTCTACAGGGAATGCATGTATCAGTTTGCAAGTTTGAGTATCAGGCTTGTGGGCATTAGTATCAGTATTTGGGGAATCAGTTTTACCCGAGGGTATCAATTTTGGGATAGATATTTGGGGAACAGTTATCAGTATTGAGTATAGTCGTTCCACTATCCGTTCCAGTGAAATTGGGCTGAGATGCTGTCTGTTTTCTCTTTTGCTAGGTAGTCCTGGAACTATAGCTTTAGAAGGCTCCACTATCCCCCAGGTACATTGGACTTGTGCTGATAGACTTTGTCAGGTCAGAGATTCAGTTCAAGGGCAATCAGTGTTCCTTCACCAGAGACAGGGTAAAAACGCCAGTCGGGCACAGATCATCAGTTCAACAGTCTTCGGATCAGAGGTCATTATCCACCTTACCTGTGCATAGTTGGCTTGAGATATCTGTTTTTACCTCAGGGAGATTTACCGGTCGCTTGGTTAGACCAGGACAATATGTCGAGTCTGGAAGAGATGGTGCGCCAACTCCAGGATAGTATGAAAGCCATGCAGCAAGACGCTGCCCATCAAGCGGAATTTGCCAAACAACAGGCCGTGACTATAGCCCAGCAGGCAGAGACAATTTCTAGGTTAGAGCAGCAAACTGGAGTATCTACTTCATACCAGGCTCCTCCCACACCAAGAGTTCCCATACTCGGGGAGGCAACCCACGTCCAGGATGATACGGACATTCCAGTCGGGCCAGCTCCGCCCCCGGTTCTACCCCAGCTTTCCAAAGCACGAACCAACCTACCGGATTCCCCTTTTGCGTTCGAGGTGGACCCCACAACACTAAAGGTGAGTATACTGGAAAAGCTATTCAAGAAGTCTCAAGGAGCTCAATCCATTCCGAACATAGAGGATGGTTATACCGACTCAGTGGTGACATTATCGGATCGGTTCAAGATGCCACATATCGATCGATTCGATGGCTCTGGAGACCCAATGGTGCACCTCCAACTGTTTTCTGATATCTTGAGACCAATGGGTTTGACCACAGCCCAGAAGCTGTCACTATTCGGCCGAACCATGTCTGGGATAGCCGCAATCTGGTATGCGAAATTGGAGATCTCTATGAAACAGAATTGGGGAGAGATGGTTGGGGCCTTCACTGCTCAATACTCCGACAACACACAGATTGAGGTCACAACTCATGATCTTGAAGTCACCCGCCAAGAGCCAAAGGAGGGTTTTTCAGAGTTTGTGGCGAGGTGGAGAGCAAAGGCGTCGATGATGGCTACAAGGCCTTCCAACAAAGACCAGATAAGGATGGTTGTGCGCAACCTCCAACCCAAACTAATGCAGAAAATGATCGTGCTCCCCTTCCCTACCTTTTCAGATCTGCATGAGATGGGAGTACAGATCAAGGATGCTATGAAGCAGGGCCTTGTTGACCAGGAGAAGGAGCAGCCCAGGAGGGCGTTTACCCGTAGTTCGAATACGACCACCGGTGGTGACGCAACTGCTAGGACCTCAGACCTGGGCATGGTCGCCACTACTACACCAAGAGCAGCCACCCCCTTTGTTGGTGCATCCACTTCAAACCCCCGAACTTCGGACTATCTACCCCAAGGCAAGAGGGTTTTCACCCCACTTTTTATGCCTTTGTCTAAAGCTCTAGGGGTCCTACTCAGGAAAGGACATCTGAAATCGTAAGAACAACGGCCTTTACCCGATCCTCTCCCTGCAAAGCATGACCCGACTAAGTATTGTGCTTTTCATCAACGAACCGGTCATGACACTGACAGTTGCGTTCGTCTCCGCCACGAGATACAAAATTTGATTGACAATGAGGTCATCGTCGCACCAAGCTCTACAAAGTCTATCGGCACTTGATTAGTGAACTTGTGGGGGATAATGTGATGTGACTGAGGGATGAACCACCTGCGGGCGGCGCTTAGTTTATTCCAAGATGTGGCGTTTGGCACGCATTGTTTTGAGCATTTGCGAATGTTAGTGTCGTACTTTCTGACTTGGGTATTGGGTCAGTCTTGTCATTCTGTATCGAGTCAGTCTTTTAATGCTGAGTCAGCCATGCCTGTCTTGTTGTATCGAGTCAGTCCTGTTTTGTTAGAGTCGGGTGATTTCCGCGGTGTTATCTCGAACATCACTTGCTTGTTTTTCTGCCTTGGACCCAGTTACACCAACAGATCTGAATGAAAAAGCAATAATTTTCACACTCTTGTGTTTGCTTCTGCTTTGCGCCAGTTGTGCCAGAAAGTTTGAATGAAGCGATAGTACTTTTCACCTGCTCTTCTGTGCCTTGAAATTATTGCGTTGACCTACGCTTTTCAAAATTTTTTCTAACACTGCGGTGAAAACAAAGAGGAAGGAATTCCTCGAGTTTTGCAAAAATTTGATCAATTGAGAGAAAGAGAGGCGTGCTAAGCCCTTAATGAATGAGATCATGTTTGTTAATGTGAGTACTGAGAAGGACCCTGGCTTGATCCAGATTGGTTCTACACTATCTTCAGCGCGAGCGATTTGTCGCTTTCTTAAAAAATCTCAAAAAAATGTTTTGCGCAGTCCTGCGAAGACCTGTGTGGAATTGCTCTTGAGATTATGCAGCTTAGGATCGCTCTCGGCCTTGAGACTCGACCCCTTGCTTTTGAACCTTGAACTTAGATTCAGAATGTTCAGTGGTCAACCACCATGTAAAGCCTGTGTGGCCGGATCAGAAGTAGCCCTCGAACCAGGGGCAAGAAAGTCAACGGAAGCTTGCGAAGCTAGACCAAAAGCCCTCGAACTAGAGGCAAAAATGTCAGATGTGCTCAAAGAGTCAAAAAAATTGGGATGTTTTTCAAGCTAACAAAGATCGGCAAGAATGCCAAATCCCAGAAGGGAGGAAAGAAGAAAGTATTGCTGAAGGGTAACTGAGTTCCTACCCACAACACTAGGGGCAGATTCAGCCCCCCTTTTGGATGGACTCCTGCATCGTCAGCAAACAGCAACCATTCTCCTGGAATCAGATGAATTCAGGATCTCAAAACCATTTGACATGGACAAAACTACACTTTTACCCTTGAGAGGCTCGCTGGGCCGAAAACCCGAAAGGGCGACCTAGGCAAAAGTTAGAGCGAAAAAAAAAGAAAAAAAAAAAAACAAACAAAAAAAATGAAAATAAAGAAAATGAAAATAAAAGATGAAAAAGAAAAAGGAAGAGGAATGAAAAGAATTGAAAAGAAAAAAAAAACAAAGCTCACAAGGTTGAAAACCCAGAAAGGGCGGCCTTGGCAAAAGTTAGAGCGCAAAATGAGAGGTTAATACCCGAGTGTGCCTTACCCCGGAACTACGTAAGGTTTGATTCCCATGTTTGGGATACGTAGGCAACTTCATTCTGAAGTCTGTAACAAGCCCGCGTGGGACCTCGCTACAGCTCGGACTCTTGATTTGTGTCACGGTTCTTAATCTGAACCAAAGAGTCCAAATCTGGCAAATCGTTTTGAGAAACAGATTTTTGAAAAAGTAGTGCCAAACATGGACTGCTTTGCCAGATATGGAGTCGCCACCTAAATATTTTTTATGGGAGAATTTAGGAAACCCTGACTCGGTGCCGAAGGCCACATGTCCGTCATCACCGGAGTTGTCTCGGCTCGGGAGCTTGGGTACGATCGGGGAAGGTCAGCTATGAGCACCCCCTTTCGCCCGGTCCGAAGACCAGCCTCTACTAATCGTGATACCCATTTTTGAAAACGTTATGTGTTCTTAAACCAATTATTAGCCTAGAATTACTATGTTATGCGCGCAGCAGACAAGTATAGACTAGGTCGCCTAATTTGGAAATAAGCATTGCGTATCCGTTTGTTTTGCAAAACGCTTTGGAATTTGCTACTCGCAAGTAGGCTTAAAACACGGATTTCAATGACTTTTTCCAACTCAAACAACCCAACCTCCACCCACAGGCATTCAAGCAGTTTATAACACATAAGCATCTAGCCACATGTTAAGTATGCTATCATGGCAACATTCACACTCATGCGATATGCTAAAGCGGAACTACTTACATCGTACTCCGTGCCAAAACAATAAACCAGTTAGCAAACATGCATGTCCTAGTTCATGTTAAATTGCCTAATGCAACGCATATGGGGTGCAATCGAAGTAGGCTCGGCTAACCTAAGCATGGCATATGAAATGCGATCAATTATCACATATTCAATTTTTGGATTGAAATACAAATGCAGTTAGCGTGATGTACCGAGCCTAATGCATGTAATACAAATGCATGAATGCACGCATGCATAGCATAAGGTATCCTAAATTAAACGTGCCCTAATCTACCATCATAGGCAGGTAAATAAAAGGGAAGAAAGAAGTGGGGATTGGAAGACATACACACACTCACCCACACTTATTACAGATTTGCCCTCGCTCGGAGGGACCAAATAAATATTACAAATTAATTAACTACGCGAGCTAATTAAATATTAAAAATTGCCTAATCAACTAAGCAAAATAACTTAAGCTAAGAAGACAGGAAAATCGCCTCGGGAAACGCGCCGCCATGCATAGGCTGCCTTTGTTTTCCTTCCTTCACTCCCCTGGAGGCTGCCAAAACCTCAGGACTGCATCCCTGGACATTGGGGAGTGCCACCGGCTGAGTGGAATTGCCACCGGCAGTGGTATGTGGCCATCGGCACAAAATGAATCTGTCGGCAGAGAAATTATTGCCGGCCGGCACTTTACACTACCGGTCGGCAGAGTGTTCCTGCAGAATCTGCAAATGACAGCAACAGAGGGCAAGGCAAAGCATGGCAGCACAATTCAAGGCATGTATGCAACAATCATGTCCCTTATCATGGTAATGACTCAAAGGGGCATGCGTCTCGATTCTCAGACTACCAATCACGCATTTCCATGCATGATGGCCCAAAGGATCAAGTATGCAATTTTTATGTCAAATGAGATGCAAATCAATCAAACAAATAAGGCCCAATTCCTATCATCAAGTCAAGGAACAAGGCATGCATGCAAGATGCAGTGCAACCTAGGCATACAAGCTAAGGATGCAACATGGCATGGCAAGGCACTTATGCAAGCATACAAGCAAACATGAGGCAATGCTAAGGGATGAAAAGGTGGTCTTAAACATGATTTGGGCAGCTCTAATAAGGCCCAAAACAGTGGCTAAAATGACTAAAACAAGGGACCAAAACACATGCACGCATACATATGATTAAGGACCAACACTTAGGCACCAATTGGACAACCCTCAAGCACACTTGAAAGAGGCAATCATGGACAAAATAGCATGCATTATAAGCTCTGGAATTCATGTTAGTACAAGGTGCCAAACCAAGCAACAAGTCAAGTTAAACATGCAACAAATGGTCTAAGTGCTTGGAGCAAATCAAAGAGGCTTGAAGCATGACCAAGCCAACCAAGCCTCACAAGGCTAAGGGGACCTAAAATAGGTTCTAGGCAGACCTAGATCATGCAAAGGGGGCTCCCTAGATGGCATCCAAGTGGCTCAATTCAAAGGCATGCACTATGACCAAAACATGGAGCATGCAACACATGCTTCCAAAGCATTAAAGAAGCATTCAAGGCAAACACATAGGCATGGAAATGGGACTGAAATAACATGTAGGGTGGCCCCAAAATCACCAAATCGATGCAAAGATGTCATGCTACACATGCACATACGCAAGGCCAACAAGCCGGAATGCAAAGGAGCTATACTAAGCATGCCAAAATCAACCCAAATACTTATGGACAGACCTAAAACATGGCAAAATGAGCACAAAACCTTCACAAGGCTAAGCCTAAAACATGCTCTAACAAGGGCTAACAACCTAGAGCGCATTGAGGCAATATCACGGCATTACATGGTAGGTATGCTAAGCATGCATGGGGTACCAAAACCAATTTAAAATCATGTTATATTATGGATATATAAGCATGAAAAATAGCCTATACATGCTCAACACACACTCAAACATAGGCTCCCTTTAGAGGCCAAAACATGCCCTTTTCAAGGACAACAAGGAGAGGGGGTGGCCCTCTCCTTCTAGAGACTTCAAGGCACCATCTTCCCCACTGAAATCCCTCAAGATTTCAGTGGTGAAGAGGCCCAAACACCGAAGTCTCGAAACTTGCACAAAATAGCACAAAAAGAGGCCTTTCAAGGCCTAAGGGTGTTCAAACTTACCCAAACCACAAAACACTCTTAACAAACAACCAAGAGGGCTTAAAAACAGAACTTTTTTGTATTATACACTAAGCTCAAAAACGATTTTAAGATAGGTAGAAATACAATGCAAGATTGGGGAATAAAAAGGCTAGATTCTTACCCTTGAAGATCCCTTCACAAATGGTGCTCCAATGGCCTTCCTTGGCTTGAATCCAACACCAAAACACTAAAATCAGTCCCTTAGAACCTCATAAATCAAAGGAAGGTGAAACACTAGGTGTTTGTGTGCAATAGTAAGACACAAAACACCTAGAGCACAAAAGAGAGGGAAAGAGAGATAGAGTGTATATCTAACCCTAACCCTAAAACCAGAGCTTAACAATGGTTGTCTAAGCTCTCCAAAATATCTCAAGTCTCTAACCTCAAGCCAAGGAGGAAGACCTTCCCTTATAGAAGCTTTTTTGTCTTGTAAAGCTTACAAGACAAGCTTCATAAGAGGGAGATCCCTCCATACACGTGTATGGAGGGGAACAAAAGCAAGACAGCTGTCTTAAAATATCTGCAAAAGCAGATGCACAGCAGTCGGCCGGCCAAAAATGCCATCTTGGCCAAAAAGAGTGCCGACCGGCACTAAAAAGTGCTGACCGGCAACAAAATGTGCCGGCTGGCAATATACATTGCCGGTGGCAGCAAAAACCAGCCGGTGGCCTCTAGCCACTGCCGGTGGTGGGTGGGGATGGTCCACAAGCCCTACCCTGCCCTTCCAAGGCAAAACACAAGTGTTTGGTGCAAAACCAGACACTAAACAGTCAAGTTCGGAGATCCTGAGACAAGGCGCGTAGCCGAGACCTCCGGGAACTCCAAACGAACACAAACATGGATGATCACCGAGTGTTCAAACGGTGACGTCCAAGTCTTGAGGACGGTCAAAAATGGGGTGTCTACAAAGTCCAGCCGTAAAACACTTCAAATTCGATTGTGTCCATGTGATGGTTCTGGTCATCTTTGTCTTCTTTGTATCTGAGAGTTCGGTTGTGATCGTCACTCTGAAGACTGATTACAATGCGCTGCGGTGCCATTCAGACAAGGGGCAACTTTCCGTTGCCATTCAATGCGTTGCGGTGCCATTTAGACAAGGGGCAACTTTTCGTTGCCATTCAATGCACTGCAGTGCCGTTCAAGCAAGGGGCAACTTTCCGTTGCCATGCAGCTCTCTTCGAGCAAGGGGCAATTTTCCTTCAGATCTGAGGTTGTGCATCTCAAGAGTAGGTTCTGTGCTTGTTAAGCATTGGCCGTTTGCAAAAACAAATTTTGAGAATTTTTTACTGAGGTTGACTGATCTCTCGAAAATTATTCCATCTTTTCCAAAACTGGACCATTTCTTGAACCCAAAAAGGGAAAATTTTCAGTGCTCATAACCTGACTTGCATGATTTTCAAATAAAAAATCGAACAAGTATGTTAATCTAACTCTCATATTGGTCAAAATTGTTTTAGTAGAAAGCAAAAAACAAAAAATGGTCAAAATGATGAAATAGGGGAACAGTTGAGTAAGGTGTTCCGTCTTTCTCCCGTTGTTAACATACTTGCCGAAAGGGCACCGTATTCGCCAGAAAAGGGCACCACTGAAGCTGACCGCAAAATGGCAGAAAGCTCTCACATCCTCCAATCAACGAGGTATCAAGCCAAGTGCGAAGCACAAACTGGAATGGGACAAGATATCCCATTCCCTCCTCTGGACAGATCTGATCACGTCCAAACTCCCCAGCAAAGCATCGTCAACCGATGTCAGCTGCAGATTTGCTACACACCCAATTGTAGCGCTGCCCCTCTGTGGAAGAAACTCACTGTTGTGAACAAGAAGAAGAATCTAGCGGAATGCTAGGGGCAAGACCCCGCAACTTTCTGTTTATCCACCAACCAGGGGAGGGATAAAAAATGAGAGATTGAAGAATAGAGAGATGTGCGCTGAGAGAAAAAGTGAAAAAATGGCTTTTTTCAGAAAAACAGAGATTGAGTGCCAGAGTGATGTGAGAATCACAAATGAGAAAAGGGTGGGAAACACTACCCGGAGAAACTGGCTCCTCGCGAACTGAGAGGTCTCTTGTCTTTGTAACACGTCTGTGTGTCGTGTCTTTTGTTTTGTTTACCTCAACTTTTGTTTTGAGTCTTCTTCGAGTGTTACTCGATGTGTTTAGGTCGTGTACCTTTTGTTGAGTCATAGTATGTTGTGTTCAGTTGTAGGCTCAATACCCAGTTAAGAACCCTTTTCTCATTTTCAAAAAATCGTTTTGCGCTCAGAGTGCTGTGCCATTCCGCACATTTATGCAAGACAAGGTTCTTTCTTAAAACCACAGGGTTCAACCCAGGTCATGCAAGAACAGTAAAACAAGGACCTATTTGAAGCTATATGGGTTCAACTCTACAAAGCAAAAGAAAAGAGGGAAAACCGAAGTATCTGAGTGTGTTTCACCTTCAGTAAATTCCGTGATTGTACTCCGGATGTACCTCTTCAGGCCTTGTAAGTGCTCCAAAGAATGAGTGTGCCTCTACTCCAAGCTTAAGCCTGCTTCAAGTCAGAATGGCAATTAAAGCAGCAGCAGATGTTATCTCTCACCAATATAAACAGGGTGTACCCTTTTCAAGCGGAGTGTGTTACAAACCCCTCCGAGAGGTAAATCGGAGGTCGCGTTTGGATTTGGTCTCGTTAAGGCTTGTATTTCCTTATTCGGCATTTTGTTTCAAACGCGCTTCTGAAGTTGCACATTCGTCGCATTGTTATGCGCATCTATCTAGCATTGTTATGCACCGTTACACCTGCATTGTTATGCATATTATATTTGCATTGTCATGCACCTCTTCACTTGCATAGTCACGCACATTCCACTTGCATTGTTATGCACGCTGTAGACGTCCCCGAACGTCCCAGGAGGACGAGCCTCGTTCTGTTCATTTGGGCTGACTACATGTTCGGACTCTCAAATTGTCATGGTTCTAAATCTGAACCAAAGAGTCCAAATCCGGTAAATCGTTTTGAGAAAACAGATTTTGAAAGAAGTGCCAAACATGGATTGCTTTGCCAGATACAGAGTTGCCACCTAAATGTTTTATTTTGGGGAAATTTAGGAAACCCTGACTCGTTTGCCTAAGACCACGTGTCCGTCATCACCAAAGTTGCCTCGGCTCTGGAACTTGGGTACGATTGGGGAAGGTCACTTCGTGAGCACCCCCGCTCGCCCGATCAAAGATCGGCCTCTACTACCCATGATATCTATTTTTGAAAACATTATGCGTTCTTATTCCGGTTATTAGCCTAGATTTACTATGTGATGCGCACAACATACAAGTATAGACTGGGTCGCCTGAATTGGAACAAAACATTTCATGTTTGTTTATTTGAAAATGGTTTGATGGTGCTACCCGCAAGTAGGCTAAAACGTGGATTTGCCACCCTCGGATGGGCTTAGAAAACATGATTTTGCCACTATCTAGTGGGCTTGAAACTCACAATTAATGAATTGTTCCAATTCAAATAACCCAACCTTCACCCACAGGCATTGAGGCAGTTATATCATATAAGCACATAGCCTCATGGTAAGCATGCTATCATGGCAGTCACTCACACGCATGCAAGAATGTTAAAGCATAAGTACTTACCGTGTACTCAAAGCCAAAACAGAAGCTCTGTTAGAAACCCATGCATGATCCTAACTATACAGAAATGCCTAATGCAACACATGCAAAATGCAACTAAGATAGGCTCGGCTATTCTAAACATGGCATATGATGATGCTACAACTAACAAGTATTCAACTCGGAATTGAAATGCAATGTAGTTAGTATGATGCGCCGAGCCCGGTGCATGCAAAACAGATGAATGAATGCAAACATGCTATCATACTATATGTTAATTAAAACATGCCCTAATCTAACCATCATAAGCGGGTAAATAAAAGGGAGAAAGACGTGGGGTTGGAAGACATACATCACACACACGCACACTTATTACAGTTGTGCCCTCACTCGGAGGGTCCGAATAAATAACATACAGTCCCGAATAAATAGTACAGTCCGAATAAGTACAAAATCCTAATTAATTAGCAAACTAATCTAGAAAAGTAGTAAATTGCATGCAAATTTGTGGACCGCCTTAGCTCTGTTCCGAATGATGGATGATGCATGCTCGAGTTGCCTTGCGCGGAAATCCATTGCGATGCCCCGGTTCGTCTCTGTTTGCAATTGTTCTCGGGATGCGTACCAAGCTCTGGAAGGCTCCTGATTTTTGATTTGCTGCAACAGAGAGCAAGAAAGGGGCATGGCAAAGTATTTTCACATATATATGCACGACTACCCTTCAGGGAGTGTAGTCCTCGATCCTCGTACCACCAATCATGCGTATCAATGCATGGTGGCCGAGGAGTCGATTTGCACGACTCAATATGAAATGAATGCACATATGGACACAACAAGGCCTAAACTCCATCATGGGTAATGTGGAGTGTCGACGACAGCGAATTGAGACACGTTCCGTCACTCGCAGTACGAAACGGCCCTCGTTTCCCGTGCTTGGGCTAACTCCTATCCCAAGCACTATGCAATATGCATGACATGCATGAATGCGATCCTAACATGCATCCTAGCATACACAATGCTATGAAATGGCATACACAATGCACGATGTAACGAGGCATACACAATGCTCTAACGTACAACCTAGCATACACAATGTTGCGAAATGAAATGGCATACACGATGCACGATGGACTTACACCAACATGAGTGGACCTCAGCCATACTCACATCAATAGCCATTAGATGAAAATGAGACTATCGAAATGCATGCACACATGCATGCAAACCGAGGACCGAACCTAAGGCACAGTATGCAACTCTAACAAGGCATGGGAAGGCATGAAATATGGAATACAAGCATGTAATTTCCAGCACTAAAATATGATGCTAAACAACCACGAAATATGGAAAAATGGCACCCGATGCATGAGATGAACCCCGAAACTCGAAACTAGGCACATGGAATGACTTATAGCTATACAAAGCATGCATTATTTGATCATGAAGTCTAAAGACAGAGCCAAGGTAGTCCCAAAACATGAACATTTTCAGTTCAAAGCATGGCCAAAAGATGCTAGCATGATGGACAAACATGAGTTATATGGCAAGTATAGGATGCACATGGAATCTTACCAAACCAAAAAAAATCAGTGAATAAAACATGTGAAAATATGCCCAAATAACCATGGATATGCAACTAATACATGCAAAAATGATGAGCTCCTTTAGAGGGCCATGCAATGGATTATTAAGCACATACAAGGTGGACACTTAGCATGGCATAAAAAACTATGAAAATCAAATATGGTAGTCTTGGAACTCACCAAATTGATCCTGGGAAGTGACTTCGAAGTATGCAAGATAGGGTCTCTTTGGAAGGCCAAAAATGACCACCAAACAAGTCAAGGTGAGAGGGGGTCACCCCCCTCTAATTTGGAGGCTCAAAATAGTGTGCTAGCCACTTAAAATCCACTGGATTTCCATGGCTAGAAGGCCAAACCAAGCATGCAACAAGGGCTTAGGTGTAAGGCTCAAAATAAGGGACAATCAAGCATAAAAGGAAGCATATGACCTCAAACAAGAAAATGCCCTGAATAAAACATGAAGATAATATCAAAAGGAGACTCTTTTCAGTTTATAACAAATCTCAAAAGTGAACACAAATAGGGCTAATCTATTATGCAAAAATGGCCCTAAAAGAGAAATTAGAGACAAGGGACAGCAGCTAGCCCCAAATAGCAAAGAGCCCTTCAACAAAGTTGAATAAGGGCTCAAAACAAGGCACTTTACAGTTTATATCAAGTCTCGAAAATAAACACAAGTGAGGCTAAAACAACATGCAAGAAAAAGGCCTAAGAGAGGGATAAAGAGACAAGTGGGAGCAGCTGGCCTCAAAAATAGGAGAGCCCTTCAACAAAGTTGAAGAGGGGCTCAAAAAAAGACATTTTACAGTTTACGACCAAGTCCAAAACATCTCACAAATAAGACTAAAGTACCATGCAAAAATAAGCCTAAAAGAGAGATTAAACACAAAGGGTAAGGAGAAGACCTCAAACAGCAAAAAGTCCTTGATCAAACATGAAGAGGAGCTCAAAATATGACTCTTTACAGTTCAGGTCGGAGCCAAAAAATGTAAGAAAAAGGGGCTAAGATATAGAACAAAATAAGGCAAGAAAGAGGGAGAAGAGGACTCACCCTTGTAGCACAACTTTCCAGCAGCTTCTGGTCCAAGAAGAGGAGCTCCTAACATCTGAAAAATAGCCTCAAGTTGCTGGAATGGAGTGTGGAGGTTGTAGGCTTGGAGGTGGTGTGTAAAGGTCAAGAACAATGGGTGTTTGGAGCTTGAAAATGGAGAGCAATGGAGGAGGGAAGGGTGTATACTCCAGCTGGTTTTTCTAACCCTTAGAAATGAGGCTTAAAGGTGTATTACATAGAGGGAGAGAGGTTAAGGAAAACGGGGGAAAACAAATTCAAATTTCTCCCCCAAAATGCAGCCCCTTGAATACAGAATCTGGGGGAAAACAGCTGGCACAACTGGAATACACTTGGAGAGAGGATCATGGCCGGCCAGGTTCAAAAGGTTAAAGTGGCCGGCCAGCCACCCCCCCTGGCCGACCGGCCAGGGGTCAAAAGGGTCAATCAAAATTGCTGGCCGGCCACCCCAAAAAGGTGGCCTTCCATGTGTGCACAACACAAATATGTGGTCAAAACTCAGAAAATGTGAACCAGGAGAGAGAAAAGCCAACTTTTTAGAGGGGTTGAAAAGGGTCAGAGACAATTATTGGCCGGCCTATTCATATTGGTGGCCTCCCAGGTGTGTACAACACAAATATGGGGTTTAGGGCTAAGGAAAGTGGCCCGGGAGTGGTCAACATTAGCTTTCTAGTGAGGAAAACGGACGACGGAGAGCGATGATGAAATAAAACTGGCTTTTCAGAAAAATTGCAGGCCTCCCACCCTCCTACAAGCTTTCTAACAGTGAAAATAAGGTCTCCACCAAAAATGAACCAAAACGGATGCAAAACAGAGGTTCGGGGACCGAAACGCGTGGCCCGGGGCCCCGAAAATGGGCTGTTAAGCACCGGAGGTGGCATTCGACCACGAAGTTGGTCTCTCGGGCCATAGTGTTCCTTAGAAGGGAGGAAATAAGGTGTATACCAAAAACCGGAGCAAACAGAGGTGGTTAGGCGGTCCCGAACCGTGGCACACGGTCGTCGGCTCTGAAAAATCCGAAACCGGGCTCCAAACGGGAAAAATGGCCTACGACCATGAAATGTAGCCTACGGCCACTGAGAAATGATCTACGAGACCTCTCCCTCTTTTCGGGAAAAGAAAATAGAGAAAACAGAGCCTGGTTCGGAAACCGAGGCAAGGCACGAAAGAGTCCGGAAGTCTGGAGGCAAGGCTTGCAGCCGGGACTCTGAAACTTCAGAACGAGCACAATATGCAACATCACCGAGCGCTCAACTGGTGCCGTCTGAGTCTTAAGGTCGGTCAAAAATGGGGTGTCTACAGTTGCCCCTCTTTGACAGAATTCGGAAGTCGTAATTGACGGGAGTGAATGTCAAAGCCCAGAGACGACCCATTTTTGACAAGGCCGAAGACTTAGACAAACAGGCAAGATAACAAAGATGTGCCCTCAGGCATGCCCGTAGGCAAGGGGCAAGATGCAAAATGATATGCACAAAGTCGGACGTAACTTATGATTATGCAAAGGCCGCCATAGCGAAGCAATCATACACAATGAATGCGACAGTAGATTTCATGTAAGAGAATTATGCAATTCTCGCCACGTATCGTATGCGACGGTATTGTATTCTCCGTGTGAGACGTGGTGAGAATTGCATAATTCTCCTACATGAAATCAAACCAAACTACATTACATGTAGAAAGGATGTAAGAGAATTATGCAATTCTCACCACGTCTCACACGGAGAATACAATACCGTCCGGTTCGTCTGGTCGCACCAGCATCAAATGAACCGTATATACAATATCATGCCTCATGTTGCTGGGGATCTTTCGCTTCTTCTCGGTTGAACCGCAGGTACTACTTTTTTTCCTGACTATGGTCGCAGCTTTCCCTATTCTCCAACAGGGTGACAGACTAGGTTGGTTCAGTATCCAGAATTGAGGCGCATGCACATGCTATCTCAATCTATGGGGCTGCCATACAGATTTCAAGCCGAGGATATACCCCTGGGTATTTAAACGAGACTTTAGTCTCGAAAATCCCGAACCTTTGCGTTCTAGGCGTGAGTCATTCGAACTCTAGTTTCCACCGTCTTAGTTGGTCTCCTAGGAACTCACCGCAAACACAGGCAGGTGGCTATACCAGACCACCGGAAGTCGTTTGGGCACGACAAACACCAAAGGAATTGCACCTTTAGAGGATTTAAGATCTCCTAGACCCGAGAGTGCACAAGGCAGTGCGAATGAAGATGCAGGATTTAAGGTCTCCTAGACCAGAGAGTGCACAAGACAGTGCGAATGAGGTGCGCAAGATAGTGCGATGTGCAAAATGGCGCGAAATGAAATGTATGCAAAATGCAAGTAAGGTGCACGGCTTATGACATAGTATTCCATTCATTTGGCGCACAGCTTACAACACAACACTTTGCTTGTTTGGCACGCGGCTCCCAACACAATATTCTGTTTATTTGGCACGCAGCTTGAAACACAGCACTCTGTTTATCTGGACACACGGCTCTTTTGGGCACATAGCTCATTTTGGGGGCACACGGCTCGTTTCGGGCGCACAGCTCGCTTTTTTTCGGGCATACAGTAGATCTTGGGCACACAGCTCGTTTTTTCGGGCACACAGCTCATTTTCGCGCACGCAGCTCATTTTCGGGCACGCAGCTCATTTTTCGGGCACATAGCTCATTTTGGGGGCACACAACTCATTTTCGGGCACACAGCTCATTTTTTCGGGCACACGGCTCGTTCTTTGGGCACACAGCTCATAACACTACTCAATCTGAACACTCAGTCCATAACGCAGCATCTGGTTTGCATTTTGAACACACAGCTCAAGCACTTGAATTTCTGAACACGCAGCTCAAACTTTTGGCGTGAATACGTAGCCCACATTTTTGAAACCTGAACACACAGCTCAAACTTTTGTTGTGAACACGCAGCCCACATTTTCTTGAAATCTGAACACACAACTCAAACTTGTTATCGTGAACACACAACTCACAGTTTTTGAAAGTTGAACACGCAGCTCAAACTTTTGAATTTCTGAACATGCGGCCCATCTTTGATTGTGAACACGCAGCACACATTTGTTGAAAGTTGAACACGCAGCTCAAACTTTTGAACTTCTGAACACGCAGCCCATTTTTTGATTGTGAACACGCAGCACACACTTGTTGAAAGTTGAACACGTAGCTCAAACTTTTGAACTTCTGAACACGCAGCCCATTTTTTGACTGTGAACACGCGGCGCACACTTGTTGAAAGTCGAACACGCAGCCCAAACTTTTGAATTTCTGAACACGCAACCCATTTTTTGATTGTGAACACGCAGCTCAAACTTTTGAACTTCTGAACACGCAGCCCATTTTTGATTGTGAACACGCAGCACACACCTGTTGAAAGTTGAACACGCAGCTCAAACTTTTGAACTTCTGAACACGCAGTCCATTTTTTGATTGTGAACACGCAGCACACACTTGTTGAAAGAAGTTGAACACGCAGCCCAAACTTTGATTTCTGAACACGCAACCCATTTTTGATTGTGAACACGCAACACACACTTGTTGAAAGTTGAACACGCAGCTCAAACTTTTGAACTTTTGAACACGCAGCCCATTTTTTATTGTGAACACGCAGCACACACTTGTTGAAAGAAGTTGAACACGCAGCCCATTTTTTGATTGTGAACACGCGGCGCACACTTGTTGAAAGTTGAGCACGCAGCTCAAACTTTTGAACTTCTGAACACGCAGCCCATTTTTTGATTGTGAACACGCGGCGCACACTTATCTTCTGAACACGCAGCTCATTCATTTCATTTGCGCGCAGCTTATAGTGAACACACTGTTCATACACTTCACTTCTGAACACACAGCTCATTCACTTCAGTTTGAACACGCAGCTCACATATTTCAATTCTGAACGCGCAACTCATTTATTTTCATTTGCTCGCAGCTTATTCTTAATTCTAAACATGCAACTCATAAATTTTCACTTCTGAACTCACAGCCCATTCACTTCATGTTGAACACACAGCTCACATACTTCAATTCTGAACACACAGCTCATATACTTCAATTCTGAACACACAGCTCATATACTTCAATTCTGAACACACAACTCATATACTTTATGTTGAACACGCAGCTCACATACTTCAATTCTGAACACACAGCTCATATACTTCAATTCTGAACACACAGCTCATATACTTTATGTTGAACACGCAGCTCACATACTTCAATTCTGAACACACAGCTCATGTACTTCAATTCTGAACACACAGCTCATATACTTTATGTTGAACAGGCAGCTCATGTACTGCAATTCTGAACAAAGCTCATATACTTCAATTTTTGAACACGCAACTCATAACATAACACTGCTCAATTTGAACACACGGCTCATAACTCAGTATTCTTTTAATTTTTGAACACACAGCTCATTCTGAACATACAGGATGCGATGACGGAACTTGCAGAAGTTGAAACAAACTCAGATGTTCGACATCTTCCTCTTTTCCTTTTGCTTCGAAGTTTGGAACCTATATAGCTTCAGATGGTTTCGGGCTTTACTGTTCCCATATGACTCGGGTTGAACCCTGCAGTTTTTTGAAAGAACAAAATCTTGTTTTGCACAAATGTGGAGAACGACACGGCACTCTGAGCAGAAGACAATTTTTTGAAATTAAGAAATGTGTTCTTAACTGGGTATTGAGCCTACGACTGAACACAGCGAAAAAGACTCAACAACGGAAAACAAAAGGTAAACAACCTGAACACAATGAGACACGTTCGGAAAGACTCAAGGCAAGAATCGAGACAAACAAAACAAAAGACACGACACACAGACGTGTTACAAAGACGAGAGACCTCTCAGTACGGGAGGAGCCAGTTTCTTCGGGTATTGTTTCCCACCCTTTCTCATTTGTGATTCTCACATCACTCGGCCCTCAGGCTCTGTTTTTGCTGAAACAGCCCTTTTCCTCACTTTTTCTCTCAGCGCACATCTCTCTATTCTTTAATCTCTCATTTTTTATCCCTCCCCTGGGTGGTTGATGGATGAACAGGAAGTTGCAGGCTCACGCCCAACATAATCAGCTCGCGGCTATTTCCCTCGGTGACATCTGTCGATGCGCCTGATGAGGGAATGGAGTATCTTGATCCATTCCAATTCGTGCTTCGCACTCGGCTTGATACCTCGCTACTTGGAGGATGAGAGAGCTTTCAGCCATTTGTTGTTAACTTCAGTTATGCCCTTTTCTGGCGGGCAGAGTGTCCTTTCTGGCAAGTAGAGTGCCATTTTCTGGCAAGTATGTTGACAGCGGGGAAAAGACAGAACACCTGACTTAACTTTGCCCTTAGTTCATTATTTTGACCATTTTTTGTCTTTGACGTTCTGTTAAAACAATTTTGACCAACATGAGAGTTAGATTAACATGCTTGTGCAATTTTTTGATTTAAAATCATGCAAGTTAGGTTATGAGAATTGAAAATTTTCCTTTTTGGGTCCAAGAAATGGTCCAGTTTCGGAAAAATGGAATAATTTTTTGAGAAAATTAGTCAACTTCATTAAAAAAATTCTCAAAACTGTTTTTACAAACGACCGCTGCTCAACGAGCACGAAACCTACTTTTGAGATCCGCAACCTCAGATCCGAAGGAAAATTGCCCCTTGCTTGGAGGACATTGCATGGCAACGGAAAGTTGCCCTTTGTTTGAACGGCACCACGGCGCATTGAATGGCAACAGAAAGTTGCCCCTTGTTTGAATGGCACCGCAGCGCATTGTAGTCAATCCTTAGAGTGACGATCACAACCGAACTCCCGGATACAAAAGAAGACAAAGATGACCAGAACCATCACATGGACATAGTTGAGTTTGAAGTGTTTTACAGCTGGACTTCAGAATGAAGTTGCCTACATATCCCAAAGATGGGAATCAAGCCTTACGTAGTTCGGGGGTTAAGGTACACTCGGGTATTTAACCACTCCTTTTGCGCTCTAACTTTTGCCAAGGCTGCCCTTCCGGGTTTTCAACCTTACGAGCTATGTTCTCCTTTTCTTTTCAATTCTTTTCATTTCTTTTCTACTTTGTTCATTCTTTTTCAGAATTTTTCATTTCTTTTTCTTCATTTCTTTTTTTTGTTCTTTGCATTTTTCTTTTTTTTTTTTTTTGTTCTTTTTCTTGCTCTAACTTTTGCCTGGGTCGCCCTTCCGGGTTTTCGGCCTAGCGAGCCTCTCAAGGGTAAAAGTGTAGCTTGGTCCATGTCAAATGGTTCTGAGACCTCGAATCCGTCTGAATCCAAGAGAGTGGCTACTGTTCACTGACGATGCATGAGTCCATCTCGTGGAGGCTGAATTTGCCCCTAGTGTTGTAGATCGAAACTCAGTTTTTCTTCAGCAATACTTTCTTCTCTCTTCCCCTCTGGGATTTGGCATTCTTGCCGATCTTTGTTAGCTTGAGAAACATCCCAATTTTTTGACTTTTCGAGCACATCTGACAGTTTTGCCCCTAGTTTGAGGGCTTTTGATCTAGCTTCGCAAGCTTGCTTTGAAAACACTTGATCTTCTTGATCTGACTTTTCTTGCCCCTAGTTCGAGGGCTGCTTCAAATCTGGCCACGCAGGCCTCACATTATGGTTGACCTTTGAACTTTCTGAGTCCGAGTTCGAGCTTTGAAAGCAAGGGGTCGAGTCTCGAGGCTGAGAGCGATCCTAGGCTGCACAATCTCAAAAGCGATTCCACACAGGTCTTCGCAGGACCGCGCTAAACATTTTTTGAAATCTTTTAAGAAAGCGACTAGTCGCTTGCGCTGAAGACAATGTAGAACCAATCTGGATTAAGCCAGGATCCTTCTCAGTACTCACATTAACAAGCATGATCTCATTCATTAAGGGCTTAGCACGCCACTCTTTCTCTCAGTTGATCAAATTTTTGTAAATCCCGAGGAATTCCTTCCTCTTTGTTTTCACCACAGTGTTAGAAATTTTTTTAAAAACTTAGGTCAATGCAATGAGTTCAAGGCACAGAAAAGACACAGTTCTGGTCAAATACTGCCATCTCAATCAGAACTTCTGGCACAACTGGCACACGGCAGAAACAAATACAAGAGCGTGAAAATTACTGCTGTTCCATTCAAATTTGTTGGTGTAACTGGCTCCAAGCAGGAACAGACTCAAAGCAAAACGAAAAGACAAACACAAAACAAAATGGTGATGCTCGAGGTAACACCCGCGGAATCACCCGACCTTTGTACAACAGGACTGACTCGATACAACAAGACAGACCCTTAATCAAGAAGACTAACTCGAGACGATGAGACAGACTCAAAACAAAACAACAGAACTGACTCAACACCCAAGTCAAAAACTACAAAACTAGCATTCGCAAATGCTCAAAATAGTGCGTGCCATACGCCACATCCGAGGTAAACCGCGCGCCGCCCGTAGGTGGTCGAACCCCTGATCACATACTTGCATTATCCTCGAAATCCACCAACCTGGTGGTGACAGACTTTGCCGAGCTTGGAGGGAGGATGACTTCATTGTCAATCAAATCTTGCACTTCGTGGCGAAGACGGAAGCAGTTGTCGGTGCTGTGACCGGTTTGTTGATGGTATGCACAGTACTGGGTACCATCATGCTTAGCTGGAAGGGGACTCGGGAGAGGCCGAGGCTCGAGGGGTTTGAGATGCCCTTTTTTGACGAGGATTTGAAGGGCCTTAGACAAAGGCATGTAGAGGGCATAGAAGACCCTGCGATCTCGGGGCGGATACTTCGAGGTTTGCTGACTTTTGCTGGACGCACTCGAAAAAGGGTCGGTAGGTTCTGCCTTGGCTCTCTGATATTTTCCAGGTGCAGGGTTAGGATTGGAAGGAACTGTTCTGGTACGACGGTCCCCATCTCGATTTTTCCCTCTGGCTTAAACTGCTCTCGGCCTGAGTGGGGAAGATGTCATCCACAGTTTTTACAGCAACAGCGAGCACCTGCTGTTTATTCAATCCTCCGGCTTTCAAAGCCTCAACAGCCCACAGGAGTTGTTCGTAGGGATCGGTGTCCACCTTCATCTTGTTCTTACCATTCGCCTCGGCTTGGTAGAAGGTTTGAGTTGCTACATCAGAGTGGAACCCCGTTGTTGTCAACATGCCATTGCTGGAACTTGGGATGGCTTCAGGTTGGCTAAGTTCGATTACAATTCGTCCCAGTAGCGGGGGCTCCTCCGGTATGAAGTTCCCGGCATACGATGTGGTTGGTGGCTGTAGACGTCCCCGAACGCCCCGGGAGGAACGAGCTCCCGTTCTGTTCATTTTGGGGTCACTACAGCTCAGGACTCTCAAATTGCCACGGTTCTAAGTCTGAACCAAAGAGTCCAAATCCGGCAAATCGTTTTGAGAAAACTGATTTTTGAAAGAAGTGCCAAACATGGACTGCTTTGCCAGATACAGAGTCGCCACCTAAATATTTTATTTTGGGAAATTTAGGAAACCCTGACTCGTTGCCTAAGGCCACGTGTCCGTCATCACCAAAGTTGCCTCGGCTCGGGAACTTGGGTACGATTGGGGAAGGTCACTTCGTGAGCACCCCCGCTCGCCCGATCAAAGATCGGCCCCTACTAACCATGATATCTATTTTTGAAAACACTGTATGTTCTTATTCTGGTTATTAGCCTAGATTACTATGCGATGCACACAACATACAAGTATAGACTGAGTTGCCTGAATTGGAACAAAACATTTCATGTTTGTTTATTTGAAAGTGGTTTGATGGTGCTACCCGCAAGTAGGCTAAGACGTGGATTTGCCACCCTCGGGTGGGCTTAGAAAAACATGATTTTGCCACTATCTAGTGGGCTTGAAACTCACATTTGATGAATTATTCCAATTCAAATAACCCAACCTTCACCCACAGGCACTCAGGCAGTTATATCACATAAGCAATTAGCCTCATGATAAGCATGCTATTCATGGCAGTCACTCACACACATGCAAGGATGCTAAAGCATAGAACTTACCTAGTACTCCAAGCCAAAATAGAAACTACATTAGAAATCATGCATGATCCTAAGTATACAAAAATGCCTAATGCAACACATGCAAAATGCAACTATAGCAGGCTCGGCTATTCTAAACATGGCATATGAAATACTACAACTAACATGTATTCAATTTGGAATTGAAAATACAATGCAGTTAGTATGATGCGCCGAGCCCGGTGCATGCAATACAGATGAATGATGCAAACATGCTGTCATACTGTATGCTAATTTAAACATGCCCTAATCTAACCATCACAAGCAGGTAAATAAAAGGGAGAAAGACGTGGGGTTGGAAGACATACAACACATGCACGCACACTTATTACAGTTATGCCCTCACGCAGAGGGTCCGAATAAATATACAGTCCCAAATAAAAGAATATTACAGTCCGAATATTACAGTCCGAATAATATACAAATTCCTAATTAATTAACGAATTAACTAAGAAAACTGTAAAACTGGCATGCAAGCCAGGGACTGCCTTGCTCCTGATGGATGATGCACATTTGGGCTGCCTTGTGCGGAAATCCACTGGGATGCCCCAATTAGCCTCTGTTTACACCTGTTCTTGAAAAGCGTGCCAAGCCCCGAAAAGTTGCTGATTCTTCATTTTGCCTTGAAGACCAATGCTTTTGTTGCTTCTTGGACCAACTTTGATGACTCTAAGCTGCTGGAGTTCCTCCCCTTGCTGCTGAAATGGAGTGGTGATGGTAGAGCTTGAAGATGATGAAGAAATGGAGCCCAAAACTTGAAGGAAATGGGGTGATATGTATGTATATGCTCCAACCAATCCTTCTAACCCTCTTTCTTGAGTTGGGAGGCCAGCAATCTAGGCAAGAGAGGGAGAGAAGACTCTAGGCCAAAGTGGAGGGAAAATGAGCCTCTTGTTCCCCCACAAAATATCCCCCGGATATAGATATTTTCTGGGGGAAACAGCTGTACAGCTGTAAAGTGTGCACTGCAAGGAATATGGCCGGCCAAGTATTTTTGTTGCAGGTGGCCGGCCGGCCACCACCCCTAGCCGGCCGGCTAGGGGTCAAAAGGGTCAAGTTGGTTTAGTGGCCGGCCACCACATAATGGTGTCCTCCCATGTGCCCTCAACACAACCCTGTGGTTCGAATTTGGAAACTCTGAAATAGGAGAGAGAACAAGCCATTTTGAGGAGGGGTTCAAAAGGTTCAAATGGAATTAATGGCCGGCCATAAACCTTTAGGGTCCTCCCATGTGTGTACATCACAAATATGTGGTTTGGGGTTGAAGAAAGTGCCCCCAAGGTGTTCAACATTGGCTCGGAAGGAGGGGTTCAAAAGGGTCAAAAAATATTAGTGGCCGGCCATGAACTTTTAGGGTCCTCCCATGTGTGTACATCACAAATATGTGGTTTGGGTTTGAAGAAAATGGCTCCAAGGTGTTCAACATTGGCCCGGAAGTGCGAAAAACGGGTGTCGGAGGGCGAAAATGGAACATAACTGGTTGCCAAGATAATTGCTGGCCTCCCACCCTCCAGTGACCTCCCTGGTGATGAAACAGAGGCACCTACCAAAAATGAACGAAAAGCAATGCAAAACGAATGCTCGGGGGCCAAAACACGCAGTTCGGGGTCCCGAAAATGGGCTGCCAAGCACCGAAAGTGGCGTTCGGCCACGAAGTTGGTTTTTTAGGCCCCAGTGTCCCTTGAAAGGGAGTAAATAAGATGTATGCCAAAATTTTGAGCAAACAGAGATGGTTAGGCGGTCCCGAACCGAGGCACACGGCCAACGGTCCCGAAAAAACGGGAAACCGGACTCCGAAATGGGCAAAATGGCCTGCGGCCACAAAATGTAGCCCGCGGCCACAAAAAGTAGCCCACGGCCACTATGAGATGGTCTACTGGACCTCTCCCTTCCCTCAGGAAAAGAAACCAAGAAAATCGAGTCTGGTTCGCAAACCGAGGCAGAGCACAGAAGAGGGTTCGGAAGTCCGGAGGCAGGGCTCGCAGCCGCGACTCTGAGACTTCTGAACAAGCACAACATGCAATATCACCAAGTGCTCAACTGGCGACGTCTGAGTCTTAAGGTCGGTCAAAAATGGAGTGTCTACAGTTGCCCCTGTTTGACAGAACTCGGAAGTCATAAGAATGACGGGAGTGAATGTCAAAGCCCAGAGACGACCCATTTTTGACAAGGCCGAAGACTTAGACAAAGTAGACAAGATAGACAAAGATGTGCCCGCAGGCATGCGCGCGGGCAGGGGCAAAATGCAAATGATATGCAAGAAGATTTTGAAGATTGGACTTATACGCTACGCGAGGCCGGTTTTGAAAGTTGGACTTATACGCTACGCGGAGCCGGTTTTGAAAGTTGGACTTATACGCTACGCGAAGCCGATTTTGAAAGTTGGACTTATACGCTACGCGAAGCCGATTTTGAAAGTTGGACTTATACGCTACGCGAAGCCGGTTTTGAAAGTTGAGGATTCATGCAATGCACTGTAATGTAGTGGCTAAAATGCAATATAATGGCTAAGAGGTAAAGGTGCCTTACAGGGGCAATTGGCAATGACTTACCTCAATGTGCTGGGGATCTTTCGCTTCTTCTTGGTTGAACTGCAGGTACTACTTTTCTTCCTGACCAAGGTCGCAGCTTTCCCTATTCTCCAACGGGGTGACAGACTAGGTTGGTTCAGTATCTAGAATTGAGGTGCATACACGTTATCTCAACCTATGGGGCTTCCATATAGATTTCAAGCCGAGGACACGCCTCTGGGTATTTAAACCAGACTTTAGTCTCGGAAATCCCGAACCTTTGCGTTCTAGGCATAAGCCATTCGAACTCTAGTTTCCACCGTCTCAGTTGGTCTCCTAGGAACTCACCGCGAACACCGGCAGGTGGCTATACTAGACCACCGGAAGTTGTTCGGGCACGACAAACACCAAAGGAATTGCACCTTTAGAGGATTTAAGGTCTCCTAGACCGGGGAGTGTACAAGACAGTGCGAATAAAGATGCAGGATTTAAGGTCTCCGTAGACCGGAGGATTTAAGGTCTCCTAGACCACAGAGTGCACAAGACAGTGTGATGCAGAGTGAATGGACAAAACAGTGTTAAACAGATGCACAAAATAGTGCGATGCTAAAGGTGTACAAAACAGTACCAGCAAGGTGAATGCACAAAATAGTGCGATTCAGATAAGGTGCGCAAGATAGCACGATACAATGCACTAACAAGTACAGGTGAGATGCGCAAGATAGCGCGATGGAATGCATGCAAAATGCAAGTAAGGTGCACAAAACAGTGCAACGCGCAAGAAAGCGCGAGTGATTTGAAATGCACTAAACAGGGTGATACGCTAAACAGCGCGATTGAAATGCACTAAACAGTGCGATACGCTAAATAGCGCGATTGATTTTGAAATGCACAAGAAAGTGCGATTGATTTGAAATGCAATGCACAAAATAGTGCGAGTGATTTTGAAATGCACTAAACGGTGCGATACGCTAAACAACGCGATTGATTTGAAATGCACAAGACAGTGCGATACGCTAAACAGCGCGATTGATTTTGAAATGCACAAGACAGTGCGATACACTAAACAGCGCGATTGATTTGAAATGCACAAGACAGTGCGATACGCTAAACAGCGCGATTGAAATGCACTAAACAGTGCGATACGCTAAACAGCGCGATTGATTTTGAAATGCACAAGAAAGTGCGATACGCTAAACAGCGCGATTGAAATGCACTAAACAGTGCAATACGCTAAACAGCGCGATTGAAATGCACTAAACAGTGTGATACGCTAAACAGCGCGATTGATTTGAAATGCACTAAACAGTGCGATACGCTAAACAGCGCGATTGAAATGAAATGCACAAGACAGTGCGATTGAGATACAACCACAAGATGCACAAGACAGTGCTAGTGAGATACAAAGTGTAAGTGCACAAGATAGTGCGAGTGAATGCTTGTTCTATGCAAATGAGGTGCATTTTCTATGCAAGTATGGAAGAGTGCATTTTCTATGCAATATTGAAAGCAAGCATATTCTATGTATGAATCACAACGATGCGCGGCACGCATGCCACAGAAGTGTATACGAAAGTGCACATTCTATGTAGTAGAGGAGCATCAAACATGTACCCTGGTGCCTCTGATTTATCTCTTAGAGGACTTTGCAACACACTCAGCTCAAAAAGGGCACACCCTGTTCATATTGGCGAGAGATAACATCTGCTACTGCTGCTTTAATTGCCGTTCTGGCTTGAAGCATGCTTAAGCTTGGAGTAGAGGTACGCTCATTCTTCAGGGCACTGGCAAGGCCTGAAGAGGTACATATGGAATGCAATCGCAGAATTTTCTGAAGGTGAAACACACTCAGATGCTCAAAATTTTCCCTATTTTCTTTTGCTTCGTAGTCCGGAACTTATATAGCTTCAGATAGGTCCTTGTTTTACCGTTCACACTTATCGGGGGTGGACCCTGCGGTTTTATGAAAGAATGAATCTTGTTTTGTACAAATGTGGAGAACGGCACAGCACTCTGAGCACAAAATGATTTTTTTTGAAATTGAGAAATGAGTTCTTAACCGGGTATTGAGCCTATGACTGAACACAGCAAAGCGACTCAACAAGGAAATAAAAGGCACACAACCTAGACACATCGAGTAACACTCGAAACGACTCAAAACAAGAATCGAGATAAAACAAAAAGACACGACACTCAGACGTGCACAGGGAGCCTGTTTCGCCGGGTAGTGTTTCCTACCCTTTCTCATTTGTAGTTCTCACATCACTCGGCCCTCAAGCTCTGTTTTTATGAAAAAAGCCCTCTTCTCACTTTTCCTCTCATCGCACGTCTCTCTATTCTTCAATCTCTCATTTTTCATCCCTCCCCTGGGTGGTTGATGGATAAACAGCAAATTGTGGGCTCGTGCCCTTAGCATTCGGCTAGATTCTTCTTCTTGTTCACAACAGTGAGTTTCTCCCACAGAGGGGTTATGATCAGATCTGTCCAGATAAGGGAGTGGAATGTCTTGTCCCATTCCAGTTCGTGCTTCGCACTTAGCTTGATACCTCGTTGCTTGGAGGATGAGAGAGCTTTCAGCCCTTTGTTGTTAACTTCAGTTGTGCCCTCTTCTGGCAGGTAGAATGCCCTTCTTGGCAAGAATGTTGACAATGGGAAAGACAGGAAGCCTGACTCAACTGAGCCCCTAGTTCATCATTTTGACCATTTTTGTTTTAGTTTTCTCCTAAAAAATTTGACCAAAATGAGAGTTAGATTAATCATGCTTGTTCAATTTTCTGATTTAAAATCATGCAAGTCAGGCTATGAGCACTGAAAATTTTCCTCTTTTGGGTCCAAGAAATGGTCCAGTTTTGAAAATGGAATACTTTTCGAGAAGATTAGTCAACCTTAGTAAAAATTCTCAAAAACTATTTTTGCAAATGACCTCTGCTCAACGAGTACGGAACCTACTCTCGAGATGCACAACCTCGAATTTGAAGGAAGATTGCCCCTTGCTTGAGGGGAACTGCATGGCAACGAAAAGTTGCCCCTTGTTTGAACGGCACCGCGGCGCATTGAATGGCAACGGAAAGTTGCCCCTTGTTTGAACGGCGCCACGGCGCATTGAATGGCAACGGAAAGTTGCCCCTTGTTTGAATGGCACCGCAGCGCATTGTAGGCAGTCCTCAAAGCGACGAACACAACCAAATCCTCAGATACAGAGAAGACAAAGATGACTAGAGCCATCGCATGGACACAATCAAATTGTTTTACGGCTGGACTTCAGAATGAAGTTGCCTACGTATCCCAAAGATGGGAATCAAGCCTCACGTAGTTCGGGGTTAAGGTACACTCGGGTATTAACCTCTCCTTTCTAGGCTCTAACTTTTGCCAAGGCGCCCGTTGCGGGTTTTTGACCTTGCGAGCTTTGTTCTTCTTTCTTTTCAATTCTTTTCATTTCTTTTCCTTTTTTTTTTGTTCTTTTCTTTGCATTTTTCTTTGCTCTAACTTTTGCCTGGGTCGCCCTTCCGGGTTTTCGGCCCAGCGAGCCTCTCAAGGGTAAAAGTTTAGCTTTGTCCATGTCAAATGGTTTTGAGATCTCGAAGTCTTCTGAATCCAGGAGAATGGCTGCTGTTCTAGCTTCGTAAGCTTCTTCTGATGAGATCTGATCTTTTTGATCTGACTTTCCTGGCCTCTTGTTCGAGGGCTGCTTCAAATCCGGCCACACAGGCCTCACATCATAGTTGACCATTGAACCTTCTGAATTCAAGTTTCAAGGTTTGGAAGTAAAGGGGTTGAGTCTCGAGGCTGAGAGCGATCCTAGGCTGCACAATCTCAGGAGCGATTCCACACAGGTCCTCGCAGGACCGCGCAAAACATTTTGTTTTTGAAAATTTTTAAGAAAGCGACAAATCGCTCACGCTGAAGATAGTGTAGAACCAATCTGGATCAAGCCAGGATCCTTCCCAGTACTCACGTTAACAAACATGATTTCATTCATTAAGGGTTTAGCATGCCTCTCTTTCTCTCAATTGATCAAAATTTGCAAAACCTGAGGAATTCCTTCCTCTTTGTTTTCACCGCAGTATTCGAAAAGTTTTGAAAAACTTAGGTCAATGCAATGATTTTGGGGTGCAGAAGAGTAGGCGAAAAGTACTGCCGTTTCATTCAAACTTTCTGGCACAATTGGCACATGGCCGAGGCAAACACAAGAGCGTGAAAAACCACTGCTGTTTCATTCAAATCTGTTGGTACAACTAGCTCCAAGGTAGAAACAGACTCACAAGGAAGCGAAAAGACAGACGCAAAACAAAATAATGATATCCGAGGTAACACCCCCGGAATCATCCGACTTCTGTACAACAGGACTGACTCGATACAACAAGACAGACCCTACTGACTCAGTAAGAAAAGAATGACTCTATACAAAACAACAAGACTGACCCAATACCCAGGTCAGAAAGCACAAAAGCTAGCATTCGCAAATGCTCAAAACAGTGCACGCCATCCACCATATCTGGAGTAAACTGAGCGCTGCCCGCAGGTGGTTCATCCCTCCAATCACATCACATTATCCCCCCAAGTTCACTAATCAAGTGCCGATAGACTTTGTAGGACTTGGTGCGGGGATGACCCCATTGTCGATCAGATCTTGTATTTCGTGGCGGAGACGAAAGCACATGTCAGTGTCATGGCCAGCTCGCTGATGGAAGGCACAGTAGTCGGCTGGGTTATGCGAGAGAGGGAGGTTCTCTGGTAATGGCTGCGGCTCCAGGGGCTTCAAATCCCCCTCTCTAATCAAGATCCTAAAGGCCGCTGATAGAGACATGTATAGTTGTGCGAACACCGTCTGGCCTTGAGGTGGGTATTTTGAGGTTTGTGGATTTTTACTGAGCGCACCATCAAGGGGATTGGCAGGTGCTGGCCTAGTTTGCCGATCTCTTCCGAGTGGAGGATTAGAGATAGCAGGATCGTCTCTAGTATGACAGTCCTTCTCCCGATGTTCCCTTTGATTCAGACCGCCCCCAACTTGAGCAGCGAAAGTGTCATCCACAGCTTTTGCAACAACTGCGAGGACTTGCTCTTTGTTCAGTCCCTCAGCTTTCAAAGCCTCAATATCCCACCGAAGGTGTTCATGGGGACCAATGCCTGCCCCTACCTTGCTCCTACTAGTCGCTTCCACTTTGTCAAGAGATTGGCTTTCCTCAAATGCAGCCCGTCCCAACATCGGGGAGTCTTTCGACATGAAGTTCCCGGTATGTGGTGTGGTCGATGATGGAGCCAATGTCCCGGAGGCCAGATCTGTCACGATTTTTTGAAGATCTTTAATCATTCCCATCAACTCAAAAGCAGTGGGTTCACGGGTTTGAGATGGTTGAGGTTCAGGTGCACCCATCATGCATAAGTCCATGCTTTCTGGGATAAACACCTCAGGCTTGGGTAGATGGGCCGGGGTTATGTATATGCTGGGGTCAAAGGTGGATGGCAGTATATGGATGTGATTGAGGTAGGCAGGAGATGTTTGGTCATTGGGGTCTGAAGGTGGAGCTATCGTCCGGTTGTCGATGAGATTTTGGACCTCATGACGAAGGCGGTAGCAACGGTCGGTGCCATGACCGCGCTGCTGATGGTACATGCAGTACTTGGCGGGGTTATGTCTGGCTGGGAGTGGGTTGGGAAGAGGTTGAGGATCGAGGGGTTTGAGATGCCCTTTTTCCATCAAGGCTTTTAGTGTGCTAGTCAGGCTCATATAGAGGGGGGTGAAAGTTCTACCCTAAGCTCGGGGTGGGCCAGCTGTTTGTGGGCTTGGTTTGGCAAAAGGGTCGGCTGTGGCGACTGTATTGATTTCGGTGGGTTTGGGAATAGCGCTACTACCAGCGTTGGTACTCCCTGAAATCACCTTCCTTGTCAGTTCCCTTGTCCTGGGAATGATCCCGCTGTTGAACGCATTCTCGACTTGAACCCCCAGTTCATGCAAACTTTTGAAAGTAAATAGTGGAGCAACTATCAACTTTTGCAACATATCATGCTCGAGGTTTCGGACCATCATCTGCACTTGATCCTTCTCAGAAGGGCGACGATCTGTCATTTGTGCTGCATTTGCTCTCCACCTTGCAACGAATTCCACAAAAGGCTCTGTTGGGTTCTGGTGGGTTGCTTCAAGCTCTTGGATGGTCATTTCAACTTGGGTATTGTAGGAATACTGATCGACAAAGGCCTCCGCCAGTTCTTCCCAGTTTTGCTTCACTGTATCCTCCAATTTGGTATACCAAGTAGCTGCTACACCCGACAGGGTTCTTCCATACAGAGAGAGTTTCTGTGGTTTAGTCAGACCCATCGGCTTCAGGACATCTAAGAAAAGTCGGATATGTACCATTGGATCTCCAGACCCGTCGAAACGGTCGATATATGGCATTTTGAATCTGTCTGGGAGCCGGATGGAAGCCTCGGTGTGCCCATCCTCAATGCCAGGAATGGAGCTAAGGCCCTGTGCCTTTTTGAATTGCTTCTCAAGGTTTGTAATTTTCACTGCAGTCAGATTGAACTCATCAACATGAAAGGTTGAGTTCTCTCATTAGGCTGCACCAGGGGTCTGAGCACCTGAGCTTGAGCCAACCCTTCTTGAGGATTCAGACACTGCAAATCTTCAACTGGTGGAATTGGGTCAAAGTTCGGCTGGGGTCCCAAAGCTGGATGTGAGGCAGATGCCCCAGATAGGCGCTGCGTTTCAATACTGGTCTCAGCTTGCATGGTAGTTCCCCGATTTAGCGCTGCTGTCACGGTCGCAAATTCTTCCGAACCTTGTGCCATCACGGTCTGCTGAGTCCGAACAAAGGTGATGTGACTGGCGACTAACGGATTAGATGAACAGATGAGCCCTGACTGGCTTTTCTTTACCTTGCCTCAACGAAAGAACACTAGTTGCCCTTGAATTGAATTTCTGACCTAACAAAGTCTATCAGCACAAGTTCGATGAACCTCGGGGGATATCGGAGCCTTCTGAAGCTATGGTTCCCAGACTACCTAGCAAGAGAAAACAGACAGCATCTCAGCCTGATTCCACCTGAATAGATATGAGCCTATTTGAATGAGTGTGCTCTCTACTGAATTCTGCCCTAAACTGAGTCTGATACCCACGGGTAAAGCTGACTCCCAAATACTGATAGTAATGCCCGCAGGCCTGATGCCAAAATTCGCAAACTGGTGCCCGCAGGCCTGATGCCCAAACTCATACACTGATACATGCATTCCTATAGAGACGCACTCTAAAGCACATAACAGATAAGTGAGAGCCAAAAACACCCCTATGAAGGGGTAGGGTTTCCCTGTCCTATTTTGTCAGGAGCTAGGGTTTCACTACGCACGCAGCGGCTTCAAACAACCTATAAACGGGTAAGCAACCTGTCTTAGTTTGGAATGGTCACTATGGGTCCGAATATGTACTAGGCCGAATGGTCAAAAAGGGTGCCCCGGTAAAACCGGGGTTTGTGTTCCCATACTGGCAGAGCCCACAACCGGTCAGCCTTATGGTCATGCCTTGACAAGACAAGCCTCCGGCAAACCGTTCAGGAATAGCAGATGGCAAACACGGTGTCCTAGGCTCACCAATGCAAATGCAATGCAAAGAAACACACAAGTGTAGTCAAAAACAGATATCAAGAGTTCGAGTCAAGTTCTCTAAATCCCCAGCAGAGTCGCCAGAAACTGTAGACGTCCCCGAATGCCCCGGGAGGAACGAGCTCCCGTTCTGTTCATTTTGTGGTCACTACAGCTCAGGACTCTCAAATTGTCACGGTTCTAAGTCTGAACCAAATAGTCCAAATCCGGCAAATCGTTTTGAGAAAACTGATTTTTGAAAGAAGTGCCAAACATGGACTGCTTTGCCAGATACAGAGTCGCCACCTAAATATTTTATTTTGGGAAATTTAGGAAACCCTGACTCGTTGCCTAAGGCCACGTGTCCGTCATCACCAAAGTTGCCTCGGCTCGGGAACTTGGGTACGATTAGGGAAGGTCACTTCGTGAGCACCCCCGCTCGCCCGATCAAAGATCGGCCTCTACTAACCATGATATCTATTTTTGAAAACACTGTATGTTCTTATTCCGGTTATTAGCCTAGGTTACTATGCGATGCGCACAACATACAAGTATAGACTGAGTTGCCTGAATTGGAACAAAACATTTCATGTTTGTTTATTTGAAAGTGGTTTGATGGTGCTACCCGCAAGTAGGCTAAGACGTGGATTTGCCACCCTCGGGTGGGCTTAGAAAAACATGATTTTGCCACTATCTAGTGGGCTTGAAACACACATTTGATGAATTATTCCAATTCAAATAACCCAACCTTCACCCACAGGCACTCAGGCAGTTATATCACATAAGCAATTAGCCTCATGATAAGCATGCTATTCATGGCAGTCACTCACACGCATGCAAGGATGCTAAAGCATAGAACTTACCTAGTACTCCAAGCCAAAATAGAAACTACATTAGAAATCATGCATGATCCTAAGTATACAAAAATGCCTAATGCAACACATGCAAAATGCAACTATAGCAGGCTCGGCTATTCTAAACATGGCATACGAAATACTACAACTAACATGTATTCAATTTGGAATTGAAAATATAATGCAGTTAGTATGATGCGCCGAGCCCGGTGCATGCAATACAGATGAATGATGCAAACATGCTGTCATACTGTATGCTAATTTAAACATGCCCTAATCTAACCATCATAAGCAGGTAAATAAAAGGGAGAAAGACGTGGGGTTGGAAGACATACAACACACACACGCACACTTATTACAATTATGCCCTCACGCAGAGGGTCCGAATAAATATACAGTCCCAAATAAAAGAATATTACAGTCCGAATATTACAGTCCGAATAATATACAAATTCCTAATTAATTAACGAATTAACTAAGAAAACTGTAAAACTGGCATGCAAGCCAGGGACTGCCTTGCTCCTGATGGATGATGCACATTTGGGCTGCCTTGCGCGGAAATCTACTGGGATGCCCCAATTAGCCTCTGTTTACACCTGTTCTTGAAAAGAGTGCCAAGCCCCGAAAAGTTGCTGATTCTTCATTTTGCCTTGAAGACCAATGCTTTTGTTGCTTCTTGGACCAACTTTGATGACTCTAAGCTGCTGGAGTTCCTCCCCTTGCTGCTGAAATGGAGTGGTGACGGTAGAGCTTGAAGATGATGAAGAAATGGAGCCCAAAACTTGAAGGAAATGGGGTGATATGTATGTATATGCTCCAACCAATCCTTCTAACCCTCTTTCTTGAGTTGGGAGGCCAGCAATCTAGGCAAGAGAGGGAGAGAAGACTCTAGGCCAAAGTGGAGGGAAAATGAGCCTCTTGTTCCCCCACAAAATATCCCCCGGATATAGATATTTTCTGGGGGAAACAGCTGTACAGCTGTAAAGTGTGCACTGCAAGGAATATGGCCGGCGAAGTATTTTTGTTGCAGGTGGCCGGCCGGCCACCACCCCTAGCCAGCCGGCTAGGTGTCAAAAGGGTCAAGTTGGTTTAGTGGTCGGCCACCATATAATGGTGTCCTCCCATGTGCCCTCAACACAACCCTGTGGTTCGAATTTGGAAACTCTGAAACAGGAGAGAGAACAAGCCATTTTGAGGAGGGGTTCAAAAGGTTCAAATGGAATTAATGGCCGGCCATAAACTTTTAGGGTCCTCCCATGTGTGTACATCACAAATATGTGGTTTGGGGTTGAAGAAAGTGCCCCCAAGGTGTTCAACATTGGCTCGGAAGGAGGGGTTCAAAAGGGTCAAGAAATATTAGTGGCTGACCATGAACTTTTAGGGTCCTCCCATGTGTGTACATCACAAATATGTGGTTTGGGTTTGAAGAAAATGGCTCCAAGGTGTTCAACATTGGCCCGGAAGTGCGAAAAACGGGTGTCGGAGGGCGAAAATGGAACATAACTGGTTGCCAAGATAATTGCTGGCCTCCCACCCTCCAGTGACCTCCCTGGTGATGAAACAGAGGCACCTTCCAAAAATGAACGAAAAGCAATGCAAAACGAATGCTCGGGGGCCAAAACACGCAGTTCGGGGTCCCAAAAATGGGCTGCCAAGCACCGAAAGTGGCGTTCGGCCACGAAGTGGGTTTCTTAGGCCCCAGTATCCCTTGAAAGGGAGTAAATAAGATGTATGCCAAAATTTAGAGCAAACGAAGATGGTTAGGCGGTCCTGAACCGAGGCAAATGGCCAACGGTCCCGAAAAAACCGGAAACCGGACTCCGAAATGGGCAAAATGGCCTGCGGCCACAAAATGTAGCCCACGGCCACTGTGAGATGGTCTACTGGACCTCTCCCTTCCCTCAGGAAAAGAAACTGAGAAAACCGAGTCTGGTTCGTAAACCGAGGCAGGGCACAGAAGAGGGTTCGGAAGTCCAGAGGCAGGGCTCGCAACCGCGACTCTGAGACTTCTGAACAAGCACAACATGCAATATCACCAAGTGCTCAACTGGCGACGTCTGAGTCTTAAGGTCGGTAAAAAATGGGGTGTCTACAGTGGCGAAGCCGACATTCCGTAGGCTAGATCAGCCACGGATCTTTGAAGGTCGCCAATCATTCCCATCAACTCGAATATGGTGGGCTCACGGGGTTGAAATAATCGGGGTTCCCAGATCGGATGTGCGGCAGGTGACCTGGGTGGGTGTGGCACTTCAACATCGGTATCACCTTGTAATGTGATTCCATGGTCTGATGCGGCTGCCATAACCATAATTTCTTTCAAATTTTGCATCATCACGAGTTTTGCTGAACTGAACAGAGGTGATGTGACTGGTGACTGACGGATCAGATGGACCGGACTGGTGACTGACGGATCTGAAGAACCGGTGAGCCTTTTTCTGTCTTGCCTCAGCAAAGGAGAACACTGGTTGCTCTGAACCGAGTCTCTGAACCCCCCTAAAGAGAAAACAGGCAACATCTCAGCCCAATTTTACCAGAACAGATGTAAACAAAGCTGAATAACTGTATTCGACCACTGATCATTATTCTCAAATCACTGCCCAAAACTGAATCTGATACTTGCAGATAACTGATTCCGAAAATGCAGAGCTGGTGCCCGCAGGCCCTTGATACCTAGAAACACTGAATTGGTGCTCGCAAGCCTGATGCCCAAACTTGTAAACTGATACATGCATTCGTATAGAGACGCACTCTAAAAGCACATAACAAACAAGTGAGAGCCAAAACACCCCTATGTTGGGGTAAGGTTTCCCTGTCCTATTCTGTCAGGAGCTAGGGTTTCACTACACACGCAGCGGTTTCAAACAACCTATCGGGTAAGCAACCTGTCCTAGTTTGGAATAGTCACTATGAATTCCGAATATGCACTAGGTCGAATGGTCAAAAGGGTGCCCCAGCAAAACCGGGGTTTGTGTTCCCATACTGGCAGAGCCCACAACCGGTCAGCCTTATGGTCATGCCTTGACAAGACAAGCCTCCGGCAAACCGTTCAGGAATAGCATATGGCAAACACGGTGTCCTAGGCGCACCAATGTACATGCAATGTAGAGAAACACATAAGTGTAGTCAAAAACAGATATCATGAGTTCGAGTCAAGTTCTCTAAGTCCCCAACAGAGTCGCCATAAACTGTAGACGTCCCTGAACGTCCCGGGAGGACGAGTCCCGTTCTGTTCATTTGGGCTCACTACATGTTCGGACTCTCAAATTGTCACGGTTCTAAATCTGAACCAAAGAGTCCAAATCCGGCAAATCGTTTTGAGAAAACAGGTTTTGAAAGAAGTGCCAAACATGGACTGCTATGCCAGATACAGAGTCGCCACCTAAATGTTTTATTTTGGGGAAATTTAGGAAACCCTGACTCGTTTTCCTAAGGCCACGTGTCCGTCATCACCAAAGTTGCCTCGGCTCAGGAACTTGGGTACGATTGGGGAAGGTCACTTCGTGAGCACCCCCACTCGCCCGATCAAAGATCGGCCTCTACTAACCATGCTATCTATTTTTGAAAACATTATGCGTTCTTATTCCGGTTATTGGCCTAGATTTACTATGTGATGCGTACAGCATACAAGTATAGACTGGGTCGCCTGAATTGGAACAAAACATTTCATGTTTGTTTATTTGAAAATGGTTTGATGGTGCTACCCGCAAGTAGGCTAAGACGTGAATTTGCCACCCTCGGATGGGCTTAGAAAACATGATTTTGCCACTATCTAGTGGGCTTAAAACTCACAATTAATGAATTGTTCCAATTCAAATAACCCAACCTTCACCCACAGGCATTCAGGCAGTTATATCATATAAGCACATAGCCTCATGGTAAGCATGCTATCATGGCAGTCACTCACACGCATGCAAGGATGCTAAAGCATAAGTACTTACCGAGTACTCCAAGCCAAAACAGAAGCTCTGTTAGAAACCCATGCATGATCCTAACTATACAGAAATGCCTAATGCAACAGATGCAAATGCACCTAAGATAGGCTCGACTATTCTAAACATGGCATATGATGATGCTACAACTAACAAGTATTCAACTCGGAATTGAAATGCAATGTAGTTAGTATGATGCGCCGAGCCCGGTGCATGCAAAACAGATGAATGAATGCAAACATGCTATCATACTGTATGTTAATTAAAACATGCCCTAATCTAACCATCATAAGCGGGTAAATAAAAGGGAGAAAGACATGGGGTTGGAAGGCATACATCACACACACGCGTACTTATTACAGTTGTGCCCTCACTCGGAGGGTTCGAATAAATAACATACAGCCCCGAATAAATAGTACAGTCCGAATAAGTACAAAATTCTAATTAATTAGCAAAATAATCTAGGAAAGCAGTAAATTGCACGCAAATCCATGGACCGCCTCAGCTCTGTTCCGAATGATAGATGATGCATGCTCGAGTTGCCTTGCACGGAAATCCATTGCGATGCCCCGGTTCGCCTCTGTTTGCAATTGTTCTCGAGATGCGTGCCAAGCTCCGGAAGACTGCCGATTTTTGATTTGCTGCAACAGAGAGCAAGAAAGGGGCATGGCAAAGTATTTTCACATATATATGCACGACTACCCTTCAGGGAGTGTAGTCCTCGATCCTCGTGCCACCAATCACGCGTATCAATGCATGGTGGCCGAGGAGTCGATTTGCACGACTCAATATGAAATGAATGCACATATGGACACAACAAGGCCTAAACTCCATCATGGGTAATCTGGAGTGTCGACGACAGCGAATTGAGACACGTTCCGTCACTCGTAGTACGAAACGTCCCTCGTTTCCCGTGCTTGGGCTAACTCCTATCCCAAGCACTATGCAATATGCATGACATGCATGAATGCGATCCTAACATGCATCCTAGCATACACAATGCTATGAAATGGCATACACAATGCACGATGTAACGAGGCATAGACAATGCTCTAACATACAACCTAGCATACACAATGCTGCGAAATGAAATGGCATACACGATGCACGATGGACTTACACCAACATGAGTGGACCTCAGCCACACTCACATCAGTAGCCATTAGATGAAAATGAGACTATCGAAATGCGTGCACACATACACGCAAACCGAGGACCGAACCTAAGGCATAGTATGCAACTCTAACAAGGCATGGCAAGGCATGAAATATGGAATACAAGCATGTAATTTCCAGCACTAAAATATGATGCTAAACAGCCACGAAACATGGAAAAATGGCACCCGATGCATGAGATGAACCCCGAAACTCGAAACAAGGCACATGGAATGACTTATAGCTCTACAAAGCATGCATTATTTGATCATGAAGTCTAAAGATAGAGCCAAGGCAGTCCCAAAACATGAACATTTTCAGTTCAAAGCATGGCCAAAAGATGCTAGCATGATGGACTAAAATACCATGCAAGATTGGCTAGCAAACATGAGTTATATGGCAAGTATGGGATGCACATGGAATCTTACCAAACCAGAAGAAATCAGTGAATAAAACATGTGAAAATATACCTAAATAACTGTGTATATGCAACCAATACATGCAAAAATGGTGAGCTCCTTTAGAGGGCCATGCAATGGATTATTAAGCACATACAAGGTGGACACTTAGCATGGCATAAGAAACTATGAAAATAAAATATGGTAGTCTTAGAACTCACCAAATTAACCCTGGAAAGCAACTTCAAAGTATGCAAGATAGGGTCTCTTTGGAAGGCCAAAAATGACCACCAAACAAGTCAAGGTGAGAGGGGGTCACCCCCCTCTGATTTGGAGGCTCAAAATAGTGTACTAGCCATTGAAAATCCACTGGATTTCAGTGGCTAGAAGGCCAAACCAAGCATGCAACAAGGGCTTAGGTGTAAGGCTCAAAATAAGGGACAATCAAGCATACAAGGAATCATATGACCTCAAACAAGAAAATGCCCTTAATAAAACATGAATATGATGTCAAAAGGAGACTCTTTTCAGTTTATAACAAATCTCAAAAGTGAACACAAATAGGGCTAATCTATTATGCAAAAATGGCCCTAAAAGAGAGATTAGAGACAAGGGACAGCAGCTGGGCCCAAATAGCAAAGAGCCCTTCAAAAAAGTTGAATAAGGGCTCAAAACAAGGCACTTTATAGTTTATATCAAGTCTCGAAAATAAACACAAGTGAGGCTAAAAGAACATGCAAGAAAAAGGCCTAAGAGAGGGATAAAGAGACAAGTGGTAGCAGCTGGCCTCAAAAATATGAGATACCTTCAACAAAGTTTAAGAGCGGCTCAAAACAAGACATTTTACAGTTTATGACCAAGTCCAAAACATCTCACAAATAAGACTAAAGTACCATGCAAAAATAGGCCTAAAAGAGAGATTAAACACAAAGGGTAAGGACAAGACCTCAAAAAGCAAAAAGTCCTTGATCAAACATGAAGAGGAGCTCAAAATATGACTCTTTACAATTTAGGTCAGATCCCAAAAATGTAAGCAAAAGGGGCTAAGATAAAGAACAAAATAAGGCAAGAAAGAGGGAGAAGAGGACTCATCCTTGTAGCACAACTTTCCCGCAGCTTCTGGTCCAAGAAGAGGAGCTCCTAACCTCTGAAAAACAGCCTCAAGTTACTGGAATGGAGTGTGGAGGTTGTAGGCTTGGAGGTGGTGTGTAAAGGTCAAGAACAATGGGTGTTTGGAGCTTGAAAATGGAGAGCAATGGAGGAGGGAAGGGTGTATGCTCCAGCTGGTTTTTCTAACCCTTAGAAATGAGGCTTAAGGGTGTATTATATAGAGGGAGAGAGGTTAAGGAAAGAGGGGGAAAACAAATTCAAATTTCACCCCCAAAAGGCAGCCCCTCGAATACAGAATCTGGGGGAAAACAGTTGGCACAGTTGGAATACACTTGGAGAGAGGATCATGGCCGGCCAGGTTCAAAAGGTTCAAGTGGCCGGCCGGCCACCCCCCCTGGCCTGCCGGCCAGGGGTCAAAAGGGTCAATCAAAATTGCTGGCCGGCCACCCCAAAAAGGTGGCCTCCCATGTGTGCACAACACAAATATGTGGTCAAAACCCAGAAAATGTGAACCAGGAGAGAGAAAAGCCAATTTTTTAGAGGGGTTCAAAAGGGTCAGAGGCAATTACTGGCCGTCCTATTCATATTGGTGGCCTCCCAGGTGTGTACAACACAAATATGGGGTTTAGGGCTAAGGAAAGTGGCCCGGGAGTGGTCAACATTAGCTTTCTAGTGAGGAAAATGGGCGACGGAGAGCGATGAAGAAATAAAACTAGATTTTCAGAAAAATTGCTGGCCTCCCACCCTCCTACAAGCTTTCTAACAGTGAAAATAAGGTCTCCACCAAAAATGAACCAAAACGGATGCAAAATGGAGGTTCAGGGACCGAAACGCGCGGCCTGGGGCCCCGAAAATGGGCTGTTAAGCACCAGAGGTGGCATTCGACCACGAAGTTGGTCTCTCGGGCCATAGTGTTCCTCAAAAGGGAGAAAATAAGGTGTATACCAAAAACTAGAGCAAACGGAGGTGGTTAGGCGGTCTCGAACCGAGGCACACGGCCGTTGGCTTCGAAAATCGGAAACTGGGCTCCAAACGGGAAAAATGGCCTACGACCATGAAACGTAGCCTACGGCCACAGAGAAATGATCTACAAGACCTCTCCCTCCCTTCGGGAAGAGAAAACAAAGCCTGGTTCGCAAACCGAGGCAAGGCACAAAAGAGTCCGAAAGTCCGGAGGCGAGGCTTGCAACCGGGACTCTGAAACTTCAGAACGAGCACAATATGCAACATCACCGAGCGCTCAACTGGTGACGTCTGAGTCTTATGGTCAGTCAAAAATGGGGTGTCTACACACGTCCTTTTCTGCCTTTCTGAAACACCGGGATACGTCCCTATGTTTCTCCTACCATTCTGAAACACCGGGATACGTCCCTATGTTTCTCACACCATTCCGAAACACCGGGATACGTCCCTATGTTTCTCCTTTTTCGAAACACCAGGATATGTCCCTATGTTTCTCCCCCCCTTGGTTAAGAGCATTTGGAATACGTTCCAATGCTCACACCATTCCGAAACACCGGGATACTTCCCTATGTTTCTCTCTCAATCCGAAACAGCGGGATATGTCCTAATGTTTCTCCTTCTTTGGTTACGAGCATTTGGAATACGTTCCAATGCTGATACCTTTTCGAAACACCGGGATATGTCCCTATGTTTCTCCCTCTTTGGTTAAGAGCATTTGGAATACGTTCCAATGCTTGAACCACTCTGAAACATCGGGATACGTCCCTATGTTTCTCCTATTTCAAAACACCGGGATACATCCCTATGTTTCTTCCCCTTTTTTTAAATACAGGGATACATTCCTACGTTACTCTCTTCTTTCCGAAACACCGGGATACGTCCCTACGTTTCTCCTTCCTTTCGAAACATCGGGATACGTCCCTACGTTTCTCTCTTTTTCCGAAACACCGGGATACGTCCTTATGTTTCTTTCTCCTTTCCGAAACACTGGGATACGTCCCTATGTTTCTCATTCCTTTCGAAACATCGGGACACGTCCCTATGTTTCTCATTCCTTGCGAAACACCGGGATATGTCCCTATGTTTCTCATTCCTTGCGAAACACCGGAATACGTCCCTATGTTTCTTTCCCTTTTTCCGAAACACCGAGATACGTCACTATGTTTCTCATTCCTTGCGAAACACCGGGATGCGTCCCTACGTTTCTCTCTTTTTCTGAAACACCGGGATACGTCCCTATGTTTCTCATTCCTTCCGAAACTCCGGGATACATCCCTATGTTTCTCGTTCCTTGTAAAACTTCGGGATACGTCCCTATGTTTCTTTCTCCTTTTCGAAACACCAGGATACGTCCGTATGTTTCTCTCTCCTTCTGAAACACCGGGATACGTCCCCATGTTTCTTGTTCCTTGCGAAACACCGGGATACGTCCCTACGTTTCTCTCTTCTTTTCGAAATACCGGGATATATCCCTATGTTTCTTCTCCCTTCTTTCCGAAACACCGGGATACGTCCCTATGTTTCTTTCTATTTTTTCGCAACACCGGGATACGTCCCTATGTTTCTCATTCCTTTCCGAAACTCCAGGATACGTCCCTATGTTTCTTTCTCCTTTCCGAAACACCGGGATACGTCCCTATGTTTCTCTCTCCTTCCGAAACACCGAGATACGTCCCCATGTTTCTCATTCCTTCCGAAACACCGGGACACGTCCCTATGCTTCTCAATTCTCGCAAAACGCCGGGATACATCCCTACGTTTCTCTCCTCTTTTCGAAATACCGGGATACGTCCCTATGTTTCTTCTCCCTTCTTTTCGAAACACCGGGATACGTCCCTATGTTTCTTCTCTTTTTTCGAAACACCGGGATACGTCCCTATGTTTTTCCTTCTTTTTTCGAAACACCGGGATACGTCCCTATGTTTCTCATTCGTTTCGAAACACCGGGATATGTCCCTATGTTTCTCCCTCTTTGGTTAAGAGCATTTGGAATACGTTCCAATGCTTATACCTTTCCAAAACACCGGGATACGTCCCTATGTTTCTCATTCCTTCCGAAACTCCGGGATACGTCCTTATGTTTCTCGTTCCTTGCAAAACTTCGGGATACGTCCCTATGTTTCTTTCTCCTTTTCGAAACACCGGGATACGTCCCTATGTTTCTCTCTCCTTCTGAAACACCGGGATATGTCCCCATGTTTCTCATTCCTTGCGAAACACCGGGATACGTCTCTACGTTTCTCTCTTCTTTTTGAAATACCGGGATATGTCCCTATGTTTCTTCTCCCTTCTTTCCGAAACACCGGGATACGTCCCTATGTTTCTTTCTCTTTTTTCGCAACACTGGGATACGTCCCTATGTTTCTCATTCCTTTCCGAAACACCGGGATACGTCCCTATGTTTCTCATTCCTTTCCGAAACTCCGGGATACGTCCCTATGTTTCTTTCTCCTTTCCGAAACACCGGGATACGTCCCTATGTTTCTCTCTCCTTCTGAAACACCGAGATACGTCCCCATGTTTCTCATTCCTTCCGAAACACCGGGACACGTCCCTATGTTTCTCAATTCTTGCGAAACGCCGGGATACATCCCTACGTTTCTCTCCTCGTTTCGAAATACCGGGATACGTCCCTATGTTTCTTCTCCCTTCTTTTCGAAACACCGGGATATGTCCCTATGTTTCTTCTCTTTTTTCGAAACACCGGGATACGTCCCTATGTTTTTCCTTCTCTTTTCGAAACACCGGGATACGTCCCTATGTTTCTCATTCGTTTCGAAACACCGGGACATGTCCCTATGTTTCTCCCTCTTTGGTTAAGAGCATTTGGAATACGTTCCAATGCTTATACCTTTCCAAAACACCGGGATACGTCCCTATGTTTCTCATTCCTTCCGAAACTCCGGGATACGTCCCTATGTTTCTCGTTCCTTGCAAAACTTCGGGATACGTCCCTATGTTTCTTTCTCTTTTTCGAAACACCGGGATACGTCCCTATGTTTCTCTCTCCTTCTGAAACACCGGGATATGTCCCCATGTTTCTCATTCCTTGCGAAACACCGGTATACGTCCCTACGTTTCCCTCTTCTTTTCGAAATACCGGGATATGTCCCTATGTTTCTTCTCCCTTCTTTCCGAAACACCGGGATACGTCCCTATGTTTCTTTCTCTTTTTTCGCAACACTGAAATACGTCCCGATGTTTCTCATTCCTTTCCGAAACTCCGGGATATGTCCCTATGTTTCTTTCTCCTTTCCGAAACACCGGGATACGTCCCTATGTTTCTCTCTCCTTCTGAAACACCGAGATACGTCCCCATGTTTCTTATTCCTTCCGAAACACCGGGACACGTCCCTATGTTTCTCAATTCTTGCGAAACGCCGGGATACATCCCTACGTTTCTCTCCTCGTTTCGAAATACCGGGATACGTCCCTATGTTTCTTCTCCCTTCTTTTCGAAACACCGGGATACGTCCCTATGTTTCTTCTCTTTTTTCGAAACACCGGGATACGTCCCTATGTTTTTCCTTCTTTTTTCGAAACACCGGGATACGTCCCTATGTTTCTCATTCGTTTCGAAACACCGGGATATGTCCCTATGTTTCTCCCTCTTTGGTTCAGAGCATTTGGAATACGTTCCAATGCTTATACCTTTCCAAAACACCGGGATATGTCCCTATGTTTCTTGCATGATCATAAGTTATGTTCGGCTCCTTGCATTGTCAGTTGCATTTTGCCCCTGCCTTCGGGCACATATCTTTATTGTCTTGCATGCTTGTCTAAGTCTTCGGCCTTGTCAAAAATGGGTCGTCCTTGCGCTTTGACATTCACTCCCGTCATTCTTATGACTTTCGAGTTCTGTCAATGAGGGGCACCTGTAGACACCCCATTTTTGACCGTCCTCAAGACTTGGACGTCACCGCTCGAACACTCGGTGATTACTCAAGTTTGTGTTTCGTTTTGAGTTCCCGGAGGTCTCGGCTACGCGCCTTGCCTCAGGATCTCTCTACTCGACTGTCCTGTGTTTGGTTTTGCACCAAACACTTGTGTTTTTGCTTCTGAGGGTAGAAAGTAGCTTGTTAGCTACCCCTGACACCCACCGGCCTTGGTTTGAGGTCACCGGCCATGTTTTGAGGCAACTGGCCACTGGTGAATTATACCATTGGCCGGTCGGCACTCAGTATGGCCGGCCGGCCATCTGTTTGGCCGGTGACATCCTTTTCTGGCTGGTAGCACCTTTTTACCTTTTTCAGGCATGGTGCATGCCAGCTGTGCTAGCTGGAATGCAACAAACCTGCCCCGGGGCATACATGTGGCTGTTTTGCCCTTTTTGCACCCTTTTGGTCAAAGCTTCTTGAGGAAGCTTGACCCTTTGTCAAAGCTTCCTCAAGAAGCTTTCCAGCTGTCCTAGCTTCCTCAGGAAGCCTTGCCCCCTTTGCCCCCTTTGACCCCTTTTTTTTAGCTTCTTTGAGAAGCTTCAAACCTTTGTTTTGTCTATATATAGAGCCCCCCTCCTCCATTGTTGGGGGTTGAGCAAAAAACCAGAGCTATACACATATATATCTGATGTATATCATCCTCTCTCTCTATATCTCCCTCTCTCTCTTCATTTTGTGTGTGTTTGAGGGCCTGAAGTGTGTGTTTGTTCTTAGTTTTGCACTAAAACACATAGCATTACACCTTACTTCGACTTTGAGAGACATTGAGGGTTTGTTCTTGAGGTTTTTGACTGATTTTGGTCAGAAGAGAGTGGCTGGACCTGTTGTTCTTGAAGTGTTCTTCAAGGGTAACACTTTTGCTTTATTTTCCCCAATCTTGCCTTAGCTTTTTTGTGTTTAAGATAGTTCATTAGGGTCACATTTGTGTTTGGGGTCGTTTACCCCCTCTTAGGCCTTGTTTGGCCCCATTTTGTGCTATTTTTGGTGAGCTCTGGGACTACCTTGTTTGGGCCTCCTCACCACTGAAATATTGAGGGATTTCAGTGGTAAGGATGGTGATTTAAGGTCCTAAGAAGGAGAGGGTCATCCCCTCTCCTTGTTGTCTTGTTTGCTTGCATTTTTGGCCTTACAAAGGGGCCTATATTTGTAAACTTCTTGAGCTCGGTTTAGGCATTTTTTAGTGGGTTTTAGGACCCCCATAAGCCATTTCCAGAGTTGTTTTGGTCATGTTGAGTGTCCTTCTTGCATGTGTAGAGTAACCCTCTTATTGGCCTTTCAAAGGAGCACCTTATTCTTGCATGTATTGGACACATTTCAGTGGGTATTTGGTCATATTTTGGCATGCCTTAGATCTGTTTTTGCTTGGTTTAATGGTCTCTCGCATGCATCATATGCTTGCTTTGCAATCCTATGTTTTGGCCTAACAAGCATCATGTTGTGAGATGACATTTTAGCATGATTTTGGTTAGGTTCCAAGAGGGTTTTAGCACTGTTTTGCCATGCTTAAGGTCTGGTTATGGTTGTTTTGATCATGTTTGCCATGATTTGTATAGTCGTCTTGCATTCTAGCTTACTAGCCTTGGGTGTGTGGGTCACTAGTATGCTTTACTTGGCTTATTCTCATGATTTGGCATCATTGGAAACCACATTTTAGTCCATGTTCCATGTTTGCATACTTGCATTTTCCATCCCTTTCATGCCTTGAAGAGTTGATGGCTTACGCTCCATGTTTAGGCCCTTGCGCATGCATGCTTGTGTGTGCGTTTTCATGCCTTTGTTGCATCATTTTGGCCACTGATTTGGGCCTATTTGAGAGCTGCCCATTTTAGTTTAAGACCATTCCCACATGTCGTTGCATGCTCATCCATCTTGCATGCTTGTTAGTTTGCATAACTTGCATGCTTGCATATTTACATTGCTTGTTCACATGCTCATATTGCATGCTTAGCTTCCATGCCTAGGTTGAGTTCATTGTGTGTTTGTGTGCATTATATTTGACATTGAAATGCACAACTTGGTTTCTTGGGCCATCACGCATTGAAATGTGCAATTGGTGGTCCGAGAATCGAGCACTATACCCCTTGGAGTCTTAAATATGATAAGGGATGTGGTGGTGCATACATTTGCTTGAAATGCATTGCCATGCCATTTTTTGCCCTCTGCTGCTGTCAAAACCGGTTCTGCAGGAATATTTGACCGGTCGACTACATGGAGTGCTGACCGACCAATTATTGATGGCCGAGAGCTCAACAAATGGCCGATGACCATCCGGACATGGCCGGTGGTGTTCCCACTTGGTCGGTGGTGCTCCACAGTGCCCATGGAGCATACCTTGGGAGTTGTGCAATTTTCAAAAGAGCAGAGCAGGGAAAACAGAGGCAAACTTGTGCATGGCGTTGGATTTCTGAGCAAACCCGAGCACGCACGCATGGGACCCTCTTCCCGAGGCCTTTCACCGCATACTTAGCTTAGTTAATTTGCTTAATTAATTAGGTGGACTGTAATATTTAATTAGCTTGTAGGTTAATTAATTTGTATTATTCTTTTGGTCCCTCCGAGTGAGGGCTAACTTGTAATAAGTGTGGGTGCATGTGTGTATGTCTTCCAACCCCCACTTCTTTCTCCCTTTTACTTATCTGCTTTTGATGGTTAGTATTAGGTCATATTTGATTTAGCATACCTTATGCTATGCATACGTGCATCCATACATTTGTCTTGCATGCACCGGGCTCGGCGCATCATACTAACTGCATTGTATTTCAATTCCAAGTTGAATACGTGTTAGTTGTAGCATCATCATATGTCATCCATAGATTAGCTGAGCCTATTGTAGCTGTATCTTACATGTGTTGCATTAGCCATCTTAACATGAACTAGGATCATGCATATGATTGCTAACTAGTTTCTGTTTTGGCTTGGAGTACTAGAGCATTTATGTTTTAGTATCCTTGCATGCGTGTGAGTGTTGCCATGACAGCATGCTTAACATGAGGCTACTTGCTTATGTGATATAACTGCTTGAATACCTGTGGGTGGAGATTGAATTACCTAAATGGGAATAGTGTATTAAAACTGTGAGTTTTAAGCCCACTAGATAGTGGCAAAACCATCTTTTCTAAAGCCCACTTGAGGGTGGCAAAACTTGCATTTTAGCCTACTTGCGAGTAGCAAACCATTTTCAAAACAAACATGCAATGTTTCATTCAAATTTAGGCGATTTGATCTATACTTGTTTGCTGTGCGCATAACATAGTAATTCTGGGCTAACAACCAGAATAAGAGCATATAATGTTTTCAAAACAAGATATCATGGTTAGTAGAGGCCGATCTTTGATCGGGCGAGCGGGGGTGCTCATAGCTGACCTTCCCCAATCGTACCCAAGTTCTCGAGCCGAGGCAACTTTGGTGATGACGGACACGTGGCCTTTGGCACCGAGTCAGTGTTTCGTAAATTCCCCCAAAATAAAATATTTAGGTGGCGACTCTGTCTGGCAAAGCAGTCCATGTTTGGAACTTCTTTTCTAAAAATCTGTTTTCTAAAACGATTTGCCGGATTTGGACTCTTTGGTTCAGATTAGGAACCGTGACAAAAGGAGAGTCCTGAACTATAATGAACCTAAAACGAACAGAACGGGACTCATCCTCCCTAGGCGTTCAGGGACGTCTATAGTCACTATAAAAAGTGATTTTAAGAATGATCCATGATGATGTAGCATGCATGGCCATACAAATCTTGGATCAAATGGATAGGCAATGCAGAAGCCAAAAACGGGTCTGGCTCGGAATCGTGTGAAGTTTGGTGGGTCAATAGAAAACAAGATTTTGAGAAGGATCCATGATGATGTAGTAAGCGTGGCCATACAATTAATGGATCAAATGGATAGGCAATGCCGAAGCCAAAAATGGGCAGGGCTCGGAATCGCATGAAATTTACTAGGTCAATAGAAAATGTGATTTTAAGAAGGATCGATGATGATGTAGCATGCCTGGCCATACAATTCTTCGATGAAATGGATGGGGAATGTATAAGCCAAAAATGGGCCTGGCTCGAAATCACGTGAAATTTGGTGGGTCAATAGAAAATGTAATTTTAAGAATGATCCAAGATGATACAGCATGCCTCGCCATACAACTCTTGGATCAAATGGATAGGCAATGTAGAAGCCAAAAATAGACTGGGCTGAAAATGGCATGAAATTTGATGGGTGAATGGGAAATGTGATTTCAAGAAGGATCCATGATTATATAACATGCACGACCATACAATTTGGGGATCAAATGGATATGCAATGTAGAACCGAAAAATGGGTTTGGCTCAGAATCGCATGAAATTTGGTGGGTCAATACAAAACGGGATTTTTAGGATCTATGATGATGTAGCGTACATGGCCAAACAATTCTTGGATCAAATGGATAGGCAATGCAGAAGCCAAAAATGGGTCGGGCACAAAATCTGGTGAAATTTGGTGGGTCAATAAAAAAAGTGATTTTAAGAAGGATCCATGATCATGTGGCATGCATGGCTATACAATTCTTGGATCAAATGGATAGGCAATGCAGGAGCCAAAAACATGCTCGGCTCGGAGTGGGGTGAAATTTGGTAGGTCAATAGAAAATATGATTTTAAGAAGGATCCATCATGGGGTGACATGCATGGCCATACATTTCTTGGATCAAATTGATAGGCAATGCAGAAGCCAAAAATGGGTCGAGCTCAAAATCGCTTGAAACTTGGTGGGTCAGTAAAAATCTTTACTTTTAGAAGGACCCATGAAGATGTAGCATGCATGGCCATACCATTCTTCGATGAAATGGACAGGCAATGCTGAAACCAAAAAAGGGCCCGTCTCGGAATCTCTTGAAATTTGGCAGGTCAATTAAAAACTTGAGTTTAAGAAGCATCCATGATGATGTAGTACACATGTCCATACAATTCTTGGATCAAATAGATAGGCAATGCAGAAGCCAAAAACAGGCTGGGCACGAGATCGCGTGAAATTTGGTGGATCAATGATGAATTAGCATGCATTGCAATACAAGTTTTAGATCAAATGGATAGGAATTCAGACACCAAATATGGGTCGGGCTCAGAATAGCATGAAATTTGGTGGGTCAATAGAAAACGTGATTTTAAGAAGGATCAACGATGATGTAGCATGCATTGCCATACAATTCTTAGATTAAAGGGATAAGAACGTAGAAGCCAAAGTCGGTCCAGGCTTGGAATAGCATGAAATTTGGTGGGTCAATAGAAAACGTGAATTTAAGAAGGATCCATGATGATGTAGCATGCATAGCCATACAATTCTTGGTTGAATTGGATAGGTAATCCAGAAGCCAAAAACAGGATGGGCTCGAAATCGCGTGAAATTTGTTGGGTTAATAGAAAATATGATTTTAAGAAGGATCCTTGATGATCAGCATGCATGGCCGTTTAATTCTTTAATCAAATGGATAGGCAATGCGGAAGCTAAAAATGGGTTTGGCTCGAAATCGCATGAAATTTGGAGGGTCAATGGAAAACCTGAATTTTAGAAGGATCCATGATGATGTGGCATGACTGGCCATAGAATTCTTGGGTCAAATCAATAGGCAATGCAAAAGCCAAAAAGAGGGCGGGCTTGGAATCGCGTGATATTTGATGGGTCAATGGAATCGTGATTTTAAGATGGATCCATGATAATGTAGCATGCATGGCCATACAATTGTTGGATCAAATGCATAGGCAATGGATAAGCCAGAAAATGGCTGGGCTCGGAACCGTGTGAATTTTGGTAGGTCAATAGAAAACGTAATTTTAAGAAGGATCCATGATGATATAGCATGTGTGGCCGTACAATTCTTGGATCAAATGGATAACCAATCCAGAAGTCAAAAATGGGTCAGGCTCGTAATCGAGTAAAATTTGGTGGGTCATTAGAAAACATGATTTTAAGAAGGATCTATCTATGACGAGGAAGCATGCATGGAAATACAATTCTTGGATCAAATATATAGGCAATGCAGAAGCCAGAAATGGCTGGGCTCCGAATCACGTGAAACTTGGTGCGTCAACAGAAAATGTGATTTTAAGAAGGATCCATGATGATGTAGCATGCATGGCCATAATATTCTTGGATCAAGTGGATAGGCAATGCCAAAGCCAAAAACAGGCCAGGCTCAAAATTGCTTGAAATTTGGTGGGCAATAGAAAACTTGATTTTAAGAAGGATCCATGATGGTGTAACATGCATGGCTGTACAATTCTTGGATCAATTGGATAAGCAATGCAGAAGCCAAAAAAGCGTCAGGCTCGAAATCGCATGAAATTTGGTGGGTCCATAGAAAGCGTGATTTTTAAGTACACACGATGATGTGGCATCCATGGCTATACAATTCTTGGATCAAATGGATAGGCAATGAAGAAGCTTGCCTGGGCTCGGAATTGCATGAAATTTGGTCGGTCAATAGAAAACGTGATTTTAAAAAGGATCCTTGATGATGTAGGATACATGGCCATTCAATTCTTGGATCAAATGGATAGGCAATGCCGAAGACAAAAACGGGTCGAGCTCGAAATCGCGTGAAGTTTGGTAGGTGAATAGAAAACATGATTTTAAGAAGGATGCATGATAATGTAGCATGCATGGCCAAACTATTCTTGGATCAGATCGATAAGCAAAGCAAAAGCCAAAAATGGGCCACGCTCGGAATCACGTGAAATTTGGTGGTTCAATGGAAAATGTGATTTTAAGAAGGATCCACGATGATGTAGCATCCAAGGCCATACAATTCATGGATCAAATGGATAGGCAATGCAAAAGGAAAAAATCGGCCAGGCTTGGAATCACGTGATATTTGGTGGGTCAATGGAAAACGTGATCAAGTGGATAGGCAATGCAGAAGCCAAAAATGGGTTGGGCTCGGAATTGCATGAGATTTGGTGGGTCAATAGAAAATGTGCTTTTATAAGGGTCTATGATGATGTAGCATGTGTTGCCACACAATTCTTGGATTAAATGGATAGGCAACGAAGAAGCCAAAAAGGAGTTGGGGCTAGGAATAGCGTGAAATATGGCGGGTCAATAGAAAACGTGATTTTAAGAAGGATCCATGATGATGTAGCATGAATGGCCATACAATTCTTGAATGAGATGAATAGGCAATGTAGAAGCCAAAAATGGGGCGGGCTCATAATCGAGTGAAATTTGGTGGGCCAATAGAAAACATGATTTTAAGAAGGATCTATGATAATGTAGCATGGATGGCCATACAATTCTTGGATCAAATGTATAGGCAATGCAGAAGCCAAAAAGGGTTCAGGCTTCGAATCGCTTGAAATTTGGTGGGTCAATAGAAAACGTGATTTTAAGAAAGATCTATGATGATGTAGCATGCTTGGCCATAGAATTTTTGGATCAAATGGATAGGCAGTGCCAAAGCCAGAAACATGCCATGCTCAAAATTGTGTAAAATTTGGGGGGGCAATAGAAAACTTGATTTTAAGAAGGATCCATGACGATGTAGCATGTATGGCCATGCAATTCTTGCATCAGCTGGATAGGAAATACAAAAGCCAAAAAATGGTTGGGCGTTAAATCACATGAAATTTGTTTGGTAATAGAAAACGTGATTTTAAGAAGTATAGACGATGTGTAGCATCCGTGGCCATACAATTCTTGGATCAAATGGACAGGCAACGTAGAAGTCAAAAATGAGACAGTATCGGAATCGGATGAAATTTGGTGGGTCAATAGAAAATGTAATTTTAAGAAGGATCCTTGATGTTGTAGCTTGCATGGCCATTAAATTCTTTGATCAAATGGATAGGCAATGCAGGAGCCAAAAATGGGTGAAGCTCAGAATCGCGTGAAGTTTGGTTGGTTAATAGAAAAAATGATTTTAAGAAAGATACATGGTGATCTAACATGCATGGCCAAACTATTCTTGGATTAAATGGATAGGCAATGTAGAAGCCAAAAGCGGTTCGGGCTCGAAGTCGCGTGAAGTTTGGTGGGTCAATAGAAAACTTGATTTTAAGAAGGATCCACGATGATGTACGATACATTGTAATACAATTCTTGGATCAAATGGATAGGCAATGCAGAAGCCAAAAATAGGCGGTGCTCGGAATCAAGTGATATTTGGTGGGTCAGCCAAAAACGTGATTTTAAGAAAGATCACTACAACAAAAAAGGTCTACGGTGACAACTTGATTTTGTCTCGAAACATCAAAATTTCGTCACCAAAGTGATTTGTGACGAAAAAATTTCCCCACCACATTTGTCGCCTATACGTTGTCGCTGAAAGTACCTGGTGATGAAAAATAGTTTCGTCGCCTATTTTTCATTTTTGGCGACGAAATTTTTCATCTCCAAATGTTGCATTTTTTGTCCTCTATAACATTAATTTCATCACTAGAATTAGATAATATTTTATTTTAATTGTTTTGGAGATGAAATATTTCGTCACCAAATAGGTTTTAGTGACGAAATTTTTCCTCGCCAATGATATAGATTAAGGTGGCAAAAAAATTTGTCACTAAAATCAATACAAAAGAAAATTCTTCAATGATAAAAAACATTTTGTCACCAAATATTTCAATTTAGCGACGAAATATTCAGTAAATGTGACGAAATTATTTGTTTGGTACTGACAAAATTATTCGTCATGTTGTTTGAAAACTAATAGCGACATATTTTTTTTCATCGCTAATAATAATTAAATTTTTATAAAATGGGGGTAATATTTTCAATTTGAAATTTTTCTTTTCACTAAAAATTCCCTGCACATTTCAATAACCTATTCAATAAAATATCTATTATAAATCAATGCAAAAATCTGTTCATTTTCATAAACACCATAGTCGAATTTTGGCACAATATCCATAAAAATACGATATCAACTACAGGTGGATTACCAAACCTGTCTCCGAATATCCACAAAAAACATGTCTACTAATATCCACAAAAATAAAATATCAACTGCATGCGAATTACCAAACACGTCTCCTAATATCCACAAAAAACATGTTTACTAATATCCCCAAAAATATAATATCAAGTGCGGATGACAAAACATGTCCTGTAATACCCACAAAAATATAAAATTTACAATGCAACCAAAACACATGTAAGGTAAAATAAACAAAAACACAAAATGAGTTAGCTTCTGCTCTCCAAATTACCAAACATGTCCATATCTAATCTCGAATCTGCAACAAAACAAAACACAAAAAAAGGAAAAAGAAAAGAATGCAAGTTAGACAATTATTATCTTATCAATTAAATATACAATTTAACATGCATTTTTTGACTTAGTTTTCAAACCGAGAGTCCCATGCTAGTTTCGCAAGTTTACAAAAGTTACAATGTTTGCTTTCGAGGTGTTTGAGGTGTTCCCATAGCCTTCTCGTGGTTGTTTAACGATTTTGGCCCCCAATGGCCTATTTTCAAGCTTACGTGTGAGAAAAGTGCATTTTTCGACTTAGTTTTCAAACCAGGAGTCCCATGCTAGTTCTGTAAGTTTTCACAACTTACATTGGTCTCTCCCGAGGTGTTTGACCTGTTCCCCGGGCCTTCTCGTGACTGTTACACGATTTTGGGCCCATGTGGTCTACTTTCAAGCTTAACTGTGAGAAAAGTGCATTTTTCGACTTAGTTTTCAAACTAAGAGTTCCGTCCAGTTTCGTAAGTTTACACGACTTACATTGGTCCCTCCCGAGGTGTTTGAGGTATTCCCCAGGCCATCTCGTGGCTGTTACACGATTTTGGCTGCATATGGCCAATTTTTAAACTTAAGTGTTGGAAAAGTGCATTTTTGGACTTAGTTTTCAAATCGGGAGTCCTGTGCTAGTTCGATAAGTTTACACAAGTTACAATGGTCGCTTCCAAGGTGTTTGAGATGTTCGCTTGGCCTTCTCGTGACTGTTACACGATTTTGGCCCTCGATGACCTATTTTCAAGCTTAAGTGTGAGAAAAGAGCATTTTTTGACTTAGATTTCAAACAGGGAGTCTCATGCTAGTTCATAAGTTTACACAAGTTACAATGATCGTTTCAGACGTGTTTGAGGTGTTTGCCCAGTCTTCTCGTGGCTGTTACATGATTTTCACCCTAGATGGCCTGTTTTTAAGCTTAAGTGTAAGAAAAGTGCATTTTTTAACTTAGTTTTCAAATTGGGAGTACCGTGCTAGTTCCGTAAGTTTCCGTAACTTACACCGTCTCTCCCGAGGTGTTTCAGGTGTTGCCCGAGCCTTCTCATGACTGTTACATGATTTTGGCCACTAATGGCCTATTTTCAAGCTTAAATGCAAGAAAAGTGCATTTTTCGACTTAGTTTTCAAACTGGGAGTCCCCGTACTAGTTCCGTAAGTTTCCATAACTTACATTGGTCCCTCCCGAGGTGTTTGAGGTGTTCCCCAGGCCTTCTCGTGACTGTTACACGATTTTGGCCTCTTATGGCCTATTTTCAAGTTTAAGTGTGAGAAAAGTGCATTTTTCAACTTAGTTTTCAAACCGAGAGTCTCGTGCTTGTTTCGTAAGTTTTCGTAACTTACATTGGTCCCTCCCGAGGTGTTTGAGGTGTTCCCTGGGCCGTCTAGTGGCAGGTACACGATTTTGGCCCCATATGGTCCCGTGCTTGTTCCATAAGCTTTCACAGCTTACATTAGTCCCTCCTCAGGTGTTTGAGGTGTTCCTCGGGCCGTCTTGTGGCAGTTACATGATTTTGGCCCCATATGGTCTATTTTCAAGTGTTGGAAAAGAGTATTTTTTTAACTTAGTTTTCAAAGTAGGAGACCTGTGCTAGTTCCGTAAGTTTACACAAGTTATAATGATCGCTTTCGAGGTGTTTGAGTTGTTCTCCAGGCCTTCTCGTGGCTGTTACACAATTTTGGCCCCCGTTGGCCTATTTTCAAGCTTAAGTGTGAGAAAAGTACATTTTTTGACTTAGTTTTTAAACCGGAAGTCTCATGCTAGTTCCATAAGTTTTACAACTTACATTGGTCCATCCCGAGGTGTTTGAGGTGTTCCCTGAGCCTTCTTGTGACTGTTACACGATTTTGGCCCCCGATGGCCCTTTTTCAAGCTTAAGTGTGTGAAAAATACATTTTTCGACTTAGTTTGAAAACCAGGAGTCCCGTGCTAGTTTCATAAGTTTTCACAACTTACATTGGTCCCTCTTGGGGTGTTTGATGTGTTCCATGGGCCTTCTTATCACTGTTACGCGATTTTGGCCCCTGATGCCCTATTTTTAAGCTTAAGTGTGAGAAAAGTGTATTTTTCGACTTAGTTTTCAAACCGGAAGTCCCGTGCTAGTTCTGTGAGTTTCCACAACTTACATTGGTCCATCCCGAGGTGTTTATGGTGTTCCCCGTGCCTTCTCGTGACTGTTTCACGATTTTGGCCCCCAATGGCCTATTTTCAAGCTTAAGTGTGTAAAAAATGCATTTTTTGACTAAGTTGTCAAACCGGGAGTCCTGTGCTAGTTCCTTAAGTTTCCACAGCCTTCATTGGTCCCTCTCGAGGTGTTAGAGATGTTCTCCAGGCCGTATAGTTGTTGTTACACGATTTTGGCCACATATGAGTGTTGGAAAAGTGCAGTTTTGGATTTAGTTTTCAAAGCCGGAGTCCCGTGCTAGTTCTGTAAGTTTACACAAGTTACAACGGTCGCTTCCAAGGTGTTTGAGGTGTTTGTTGGGCCTTCACATGGCTGTTACACGATTTTGGCCCTCGATGGCCTGTTTTCAAGCTTAAGTGGGAGAAAAGTGCATTTTTCGACTTAGATTTCAAACCGGGAGTCTTGTGCTAGTTCTGTAAGTTTACAAAAGTTAGAATGGCCGCTTCCGAGGTGCTTGATTTGTTCGTCGGGCCTTCTTGTGGCTGTTACATGATTTTGGCCCTCGATGGCCTATTTTCAAGCTTAAGTGTGAGAAAAGTGCATTTTTCGACCTAGTTTTCAAATCGGGAGTCCCGTGCGAGTTCTGTAAGTTTCCACAACTTACATTGGTCTCTCTCAAGGTGTTTAAGCTGTTTCCCAGGCCTTCTCATGACTGCTACATGATTTTGGCCCCCGATGGCCTATTTTCAAGCTTAAGTGTGAGAAAAATGTATTTTTCGACTTAGTTTTCAAACCAGGAGTACTGTGCTAGTTCTGTAAGTTTCCACAGCTTGCATTGGTCCTTCTTGAGGTGTTTGAGGTATTTCCTGGGCCTTCTCAGGACTGTTACACAATTTTGGCCCCATATGGCCTATTTTCAAGTTTAAGTGTGAGAAAAGTACATTTTTCGACTTAGTTTGCAAACCGGGAGTCCCATGCTAGTTCCATAAGTTTCCACAACTTACATTGGTCCCTCCCGAGGTGTTTTAGGTGTTCCCTAGGCCTCTCGTGGATGTTACACGATTTTGGCCCCATATGGCCTATTTTCAAGCTTAAGTGTTGGAAAAGTGCTTTTTTGACTTAGTTTTCAAACCAGGAGTCCCGTGCTAGTTCCGTAAGTTTCCACAACTTACGTTGGTCCCTCCTGAGGTGTTTTAGGTGTTCCCTAGGCCGTCTCGTGGTTGCTACATGATTTTGGCCCCATATGGCCTATTTTCAAGCTTAAGTGTTGGAAAAATTCATTTTTTGACTTAGTTTCATGCCTACTTGTTGAAATAGTGAAAATTTCAAAGTAGTTTTCAAATTGGGAGCCATGCACTTCTTTCGTAAGTTTGCACAACTTATGTTGCTCCGTCTCAAAGGTGTTTGTGATGTTTCTTGAACCTTTACATGCATATTTCACTATTTTCCCGGAACCTTTCGCCCCTAAATGTCAAAGTATTTTTTTATTCTACCCTAGTTTATTAAGAAATTTCTACTAAATTAACATAGAAACATAATATACTAACAAAGCCTACTAATCCAACAAAATGAATTAATAGAACGCACCGAGCTGTATACCCTGACCGAGATTGATTTTGATCCACATCGATGTTTTGTCTTCATTTGCGTCCTATTATTGACATTAGCTAGTGATTGCTCCTATACAATTGAAACACCAATAAAAACAAGAAAAGAAAACATTATTAAGAAGAAACTTAATTTTTGACAATTAACATATATAAAACATTTTACCTTGAAGCTAGCGAGAGACTTTTGACTGAACATTTTCCAAAAATATAATCTAGCAACTCTGATAACTAAATTTCTCAATAATAATTCTTAGGCTACTTGTCACAATGGATTGACTAAGACTACAACTTGATACAAAAATTACCCGGTGCTAATAACTAAAATCACATAAATATAAACTACAACCCATCTATCCGGATAAGAATATGATTTACATGGACTCATGAATTGTAAAGAGTAATTTCCAATGATCCAGGCTTGGGAGCTTGATTAGATAAAGGTGTTGAAAATACTTTCCCATTGACCATAACTAATTGAAATGGAACTCTCTTAATTTGCACAAATGTAGAGTAATCCGTGTTCACTGGTTGTTTCCATGGCTCCCCATCCATCTACAAATAAGCTTCTTCCCACTCTTCATCTCTAAGCTCAAATCGTATCACTGAAACCTACAAAATGTTGATAGACTTCATTAAAATTTGACTACCATAGTTGTAGAGTGGTAATAGCAAAGTTTTGTTAACAATGATGTTCACAACTACATGGGAATATCCTTGTTACTCTTTGGGGGCAATTATAAAGGGCCATTGGTTCAGTAGTTAAATTGTGGCATACTAATTTTTAGGATTGTGGGTGACACATTAAACTCTAGAAGGTGACACGATCAGATTAAAGGAAATACCAAATTTCAATAGAGAAACAAACTACTCTAAGCCCAAATGCGAACAAATGTGAAACATGTCAGGCTTTTTGAGTATAACCGAAAGTCTTTGTAATAACCCGACCCTCGTACATGTGTTCTGATATATTTTCAGTCCCTTTATTCTGTGTCTTTAAATGTTTATTGTGAAAGTTCATGAGAAATTAAGTTTAATTAAGTGAACCTTATAATTATAGATCCATATCTGTTTAATAAGAAAGCATATCTGTCACAATTATGATGTTCAGATCAGAAATTGGAAGCTTTAGAGGCTTAATTACCTGAAATTGATTTTACATCTGAGATCAGCATAATTTTTAAGTAATAATAAGCATTTTTGTAGAAATTCGATTAGGGATGATTAAACTGATTAAATTTTGTCTTTACTCATTTTTAGACATATATGTTTATATGCTTCATTTCTTTGACTTAAGAGCCATACAAAAACAATCTCCTGAGAGAGAGAGGAAAGAAAAGAGTGGAGGGGAAAAGGAAGTTCTCCAAGGATGGAATTGAAGAAACTTAGAGGGTTAGTAGAGAATTTAACCCAAGGTAAGTCTAATCCTTATTGATTAATCCTCCCCTTTGAATTGAGAAAGAATCCCCTTATATTATGATGTTCAATGGTTAATTAAATTGTTGTTTCTTGTGTTGAAATGAGTTGGAAGGATGTATTGAATGGTCTAGTGAGGAATTTCATTTTATTACTTCAATTATAAAGCTTGAGTTACATGAATAAGGGTTGCTTATATGTGTGTATGTGTAAGGAATTGGAAGCATGGTGGAATTGGGTCATGTTCATAAGTTTTAAAGATCAAAGATCCAAGTTATGTTGAGATTGATATATGTTATGATGTCTATTTACATGTTTTTGAACCATATTCTAACCATTAAAGAATCTATTTTGAGCCTTGAAAAAGAGTACCAAAAATTGGATTTTTGCTGAATTTTCGAACTGCTTTCTGCCAGAATCGCCGCACGTGCGGGGCTTCTTGCCGCACGTGCGGGAAGCACTGCAGCACGTGCGGGGCTCACAGCCGCACGTGCGGCCCAAATTGCAAAAATTCGTTCGCTCTATTTTGCGTGCTTAACCCTCTGGTATTTTTGAAATTCATGTTTGAAGTTCCTAAGATGCCTATTAATTCGTTCGAAGTGAAATGATGCAGGAAATGAATTAAGAAAGAAAAAGAACTAATGTCTAAGTTATGTATGTGTACAGGGCACATTCCAGGAGGGACAAGCACTCCATTGTAGCACTGTGAGTAGTAGTACAAAAATGTACATTTTATCTACTGTTGACAATTATTGTCACTAATGCTCTGTTTCTTGTAAGTGTTATACGAACATTTATGACAATTGGAAAGCAATGTGAACATATATGAACGCTGAAAGATTCGCGTCCGTTGGTATGATTTTGGAATTCTTATGTTCTGTTAATGACGAATATTAGTCATTTGTTATTTATCAGCATATTATGTTATTTCTTAAAGAATAAGTGGAACCTATGTTCATTCTTGAAGAATAATATTTGTGTGAATCTAAGATTATGTTACGAAGGGACCCAAGATCATTTAGAATCTATGATATGAATGTAAAGGTTTACCATCAGTATGCAACCCACATAAGAATATGAATTATTCTATTTTGTTAAGCGCACGTTAATGGCATGATATAACAAGAAATGCTCTGTTTTCTATTAACTTAATGAATGATTATTCATATATGTAGAAGTATTCACATCATCTTTAGCACAAGGCCCTCACCCAGGGGTAATGATACCGTGGTTCAAATAATTAAGTTACAAGTTTACGTATGTTCTAAGTTTAAGTCTGTTATAAGTTTACGTATGCTATAAATCAAGAATGTTACAAGTTTATATATGTGACAAGTTCAAATATGTACAAGTTTAAGTATGGTTACAAGTTCACGCACGTTATAAGTTCAAGTATATTACAAGTAGACGCATATTACAAGTTCATGTATGTTATAAATTCAAGTATGTTACAAGTTTAAGTACGATACAAGCTTAAGTACGTTACAAGCTACGTTACAAGCTTACATATGTACAAGTTCAAGTGTACTATAAGTTCACAATGTTGAGGAATTTCTTTAAGGAACTAACAAGAATGCTTTTATTGATTTGCCAGCGCTATTAAAAGGCTAAGTATAAGTAAGTATGAATCCGGATTTCTGTTAATGATTCAAGCATAATGCATATGTATGAATTTATTTCCGTTTATGGTATGACATTTATGTATGGTTTGGTCCGTAAGACCTGTTAATTATTGGTATGGAACAAAGTGCTACTTGGAACTAAGTGCTACATTGTGAGCCACCGCTAGAGTCCATGTGAGACACCTCTTGAGTCCATACATATGTGAAAATTATGTGGCTGAAAGCCATTTTGTGAAAGTTATGAGGCCCATGGCCATCTGTATAAGTTGTTATGAAATGAAACAAAGTGCTACACGGAACTAAGTGCTACGAAGTGAGTCACCTCTAGAATCCGTGTGAGACACCTCTTGAGTTCATATATCTATATGTCCAAGGGCTTAATGCCATTCTGATAAGGGCTGTAATGCCAATCTGATAAGGGCTTATGCCATCCTAATATGAAACAAAGTGCTACACGGAACTAAGTGCTACGATGTGAGTCACCTCTAGAATCCGTGTGAGACACCTCTTGAGTTCATATATTTATATGTTCAAGGGCTGTAATGCCATTCTGATAAGGGCTTTATGCCATTCTGACAAGGGCTTCATGCCATATATACAAGGGCTATATGCCACCATGTTTAAGGGCTCCATGCCATATGTTCAAGGGCTATATGCCATCATGTTTAAAAGTTTAATGTTAATGTGTTCAAGGGTTTTAATCCACTATGTCTCATGATTGGGCCTAAGGCCATTTTGAAATGAAAACAGGAACATATTAATTACGTGATCTTTGTATTTAAGTATGCATTGCTAGGTGTTATATTTAAATTGAGCATTTAAGTACTATTACCCACTGAGATTGCCTCACTTTATGTTATGTCTGTTTCTGTAGGTAAACAACCAAGTGGTTAATCCTAAGCCATGATGCTCGTTCTTTTTGTCAACCTTTGAGTGCCCAGACTCTAGATGAAGCCACTCATATTTTTGTGAAGTCTTGACGAACTTTTGGCGCTATGCTTTACTTATTGGCCTAAGGTTGAAATGTGCATGATACTTTATTCCGAAATGTTTTTGATGTATGTCCAATTATAAAGCTGGGCTTGTATATATGTGCGTATATAACCGATATTCAAGTGTATGTTTTAAATTTTATTTGTCTGTTTAAGGTTTGTGATCCTGGCATGATAGTCGTAGCTCAATGGAGTTTGTTTCTATTGTCAAACTTCGATATTTAATGCTTCCGTTCTGGCCCCATATATCTATAGATATAAAACAGGTTAAGTGTCCGTTTCTGAAGTGGTCATACCCAAACTTCTAGGGGCGGGTTTGGGGTGTGACAGTCTTGGTACTTGCTTTGCAACCTCTATAAGAATATGGTGTCAGCTTGATGAGGGGGTAAATATTTTTTAATTAATTACCCATTTTATTTCAACATTCCACAGGCAGAAAAAGTTAGGCATAAAGCACTTGAATTTAGTAGAAATTGCTTGTTAGAGCATCTCCAACAGGAGAGACATTTGGAGCATTTTAGACATTTTGTCTAGCCTCAACACAAAAATGGAGTCTCTACCTCATCCTCCTATGCTGGCTACATGTGGACAACCTTGGAGGCTAGACAACATAATCTCAGGAGCAAAAAAGTGTTGTTGAAATACAAACTAGGCAAAATATAGAATTCACTTTTATATATTTTTTATACACAAAATGTGCCTATTAGGTGTTAGAGGTGCTCTTAGAGTTGCTACAAAGTCTATAAAACCCAAAGTATACACTAATAGAAATTTCAGTTTCTTAATATTATTTCCCTTAGTTTTAAATGTAGTACATATTCCTCCTAAGAAGCATATGTTTTTTTCCAAAAAATCAAGATATGAATACACCATTGATACAACAAAAAATATGTTTTTTTTACATATTTTCATTTTCTATGTATATGAATATAACATCCACAAACCACCAAAAATAATGATTTTTTTTTTTTTGTTATATGGGAATTTATACTATTCAGTATGCCTGTTAGTTTATTCATAGTTTATAAATACTGCTAGTTCAATATTGAGGATCCGAAAGAAGAAGATGAAGAATAAGTTTTCAGAGATTGCTTCCTTACTTTTCTTTTTCTATTAGAACTTAATATATTTTCTGCCATGTTTAGTATATATGCAACCTGCTTGAATGAAAGAAAATTTCAACATGCGGTACCTGGGCAATGTGTTTAGCAGAAATAAGGTCAGACAAAACAAAGGAAGCTTGCCATCCTTGTTTTAGGCCAAAAATTTCTAGAAGACCATCATTCACATGAGCCCCAACAAAGCCTGTCTGTAAAACAAAGAAACAATTTCAATAACACCACTTTTAGCTTGAGAGTTGACATAGTTTCTTTCTAAGAGTACATCAAGCAGGCAGTATAAGTTCCTATCCTAATTATCATCAAATAAAAACAAAATAACAAACACATATGATCCTATACAAAAAAATGCAATGCATAGTTGCTCGTGCAGCATAAAGACACCCAGTAGAGAAGAATAAGAAGAGAACAAACATGCCTCAAACCTGATATCTGAGAGGATATGTCTTTGGGAACAACTAAAGGATGTGTCTAAACGCATCCAGGGACCATGGTCATATTTTGAAGCATCATAGCCACGTAAGAGAATTCGGCCAAAAAACAATTCTAAAATTGTAGGTTACAAGGACATTTGGGTTGCATAATGCTTTTAAAAAAATCATATTTCTAATCTGCAATCATTGGGGTATTTTATTTTTTTTGGAGGGAATACATTGAATTGTTATAGGGAAACCAGCCTCACACCAACTGAAGGAGAAGAAAATTATGCTTTTCCATTCAAATGTTCTTATAGGTTTCAAAACATCATTTGACCTATACTAAACACATTGCATTGGTTTTATTTACCTATATGTGCATAGCTACTATAAGAACTTGCCATTAACTTTGATAAGGCCTACCAAAATGCAACTATAATGCATCATCATTATGCTGATAGATATGGCATTTTAGGTGGCCAAAAAATTATACCTTCTCCAAATACTCTGGCTTCATATTACCCCATGGATTTCTTCCACTCTCATAGTTATTAAGATTTAAAGCAACTATTGACCTGACACTGAAAAAATAAAAACTATCAGGGTATATGAAATGAAAAAAAATCCAAAACTTAAAAACATGGAAAAATAACCACACAAGAAATTAAAAATTAAAAAGAAAAAAGACGAAATAGTAATCGGCTAAATGTGTAATACTATGAAGATTTTACCAATGTAACTTTCAGGAAAAAATCAAGACTGGAAATATTTAGGTGGAACCAATCCAATGAATAAGATATTTTAAATCTTGTCACAGGCACACAAGAAAATGTTTATGTCTATATATATTTGTAGTCATAGAAAAGTATTTTAACAGTGATAGACAGTAACAAATCATCACTCTGATTGTCATACATACAAAGCAACAAATAATAAAACTCTTGAAATTGACCTTGATGTAAGTGAAACTTGTTCCCATTCTGAGCAATTGACCTTCTTAACATACATCCTTAATATGTTCTTGAGTCCCCTACAATTACAATGTTGTTGAGGATGCAAATGAGCAATGACGAGCTAGTCATTATTTTGAAAGATTAGGTTACGCAATCAAAACATAGGGGAGGTAACCAACTGTACACAAATAATATCACTAATCTTGAACAAAAGAATTATAATTTTGTCATCACAAACACACGCGGTGTGTTTGTGTTTCAGCAGGTAGATGGAAGTCTGCAGCAGTACTCTCCAAAATCCAAACACAGAGTCATGGCCATAAATGCCTAAATGAATTTACTAATGAGTGAAAAACCCCCCAAAAAAGGTTTTTCAATACAATAGATTAGGGCTTTCAATACATACAATGAGCGACCAAATATACATGCAAATACATACACAATCAATGGATTAGGGCTTTGAAACAAATGAGAGAAAAAGGAAAAAGAGAGGAAAATGTATCAAACCACTAAAATCAAACCCATTTAGGACAGCAAATCCACAAAACTTTACAAATCAAACCACTTCAACCAAACTCATTTTTCAAAATCAACACCAAATTAAATTCAAGAAATCATAATAACCCTCGAGCACGATTGAGAAAGGGAGAAATAGAGAAAAGGGGACAGAGAGGGAGAGAGAGTGACTGAGGTAGATAGAGAGAAAAACAAACAGCGAGTGAGAGAGAGACAGACCAAGAGTGAGAGAATACCTGTGAGGATGCGGTGATGGTGATCTGCGGGCAGTGGTGGTGGTGGTGGTGGTGGTGGTGGGGGTAGGGGTGGTGGTGGCGAGCAGTGTTGGTGGTGTGCGCCGAGATGAGGTGATGCAGGGTGAGGTTTGGTGGTCAAATCTATATGTGAGAAGAAGAACCGATATATCTAAGGCACCAATATATTCATTTCCCTCTAAAACCTTTAGCAACTAAACCATTTATTTGGTGACAAAGTTATTTCCTCACTAGAAGATAAAATTATTGGCCACAAAAATAGTTTTCTCACTACATAATATTAAAATATTAAAAATTATTGGTGACGAAAATATATTGTCATTAATAATTATATAATGGGTGACCAATTTTTTCCTCACCAAAAGTCTAAAAATTTCGGCACCATCCGAAAATATAAATAATGACAAAAAATAATTTTGTCACCTAATTGTTTTATTATGTATGTAGATTGGTGACGAAATTTTATTTTTGTCTCCATAAAGGGTACATTTGGAGACGAAAAATTATTTTCTTCACTAAAAAGTACGTCTTTCGTGACAAAATTTATTTTCGTCATTAGTTTTCATCTCCAAAGACACTTTTTGTTGTAGTGGATCCAGGATGATGTGGCATGCATGGTGATACAATTCTGGGATCAAATGGATAGGCAATGCAGAAGCCAAAAACAGACCGGTCTCGGAATCGCGTGAAATTTGGTGGGTCAACAAAAATGTTATTTCAAGAAGGATCCATGATGATGCAGCATGCGTGGCCGTACAATTCTAGGATCAAATTGATATGCAATGAAGAACCCAAAAAGGGGCGGGGGCTCGAAATCGTGTGAAATATGGTGGCTCATTAAAAAACGTGATTTTAAGAAAGATCCATGATGATGTAGCAGGCATGGCAATACAAATCTCAAAACAAATGGATAGGCAATGCAGAAACCAAAAACTGGCCGGGCTTGAAATCACGTGAAATTTGGTGGGTGAATGGAAAACTTGATTTTGAGATGGATCCGTGACGATATAGCATGCATGGCCATACAATTCTTAGATCAAATGAATAGGTACTGTAGATTGAAAAACAAGCCGGGCTCAGAATTGCGTGATATTTGGTGGGTAAATAGAAAACGTGATTTTAAGAAGGATCCATAATGATGTAGCATGCATGGCCATACAATTCTCGGATCAAATGGATAGGCAATGTAGAAGCCAAAAATTGGATGGGCTCAGAATCGCGTGAAATTTCGTGGGTCAATAGAAAGCAGGATTTTAAGAAGGATCGATGATAATGTAGCATGCGTGGCTATACAATTCTTGGAACAAGTGGAGAGTCAATCTTGAAGCCAAAAATGGGCTGGGCTCGTAATCGAGTGAAATTTGGTGGGTATTGGGAAACATGATTTTAAGAAGGATCTATGATGATGTATAGCATGCATGACTATACAATTCTTGGATCAAGTGGATATGCAATGCCGAAGCCAAAAACAGTTTGGACACGAAATCACGTGAAATTTGGTGGGCCAGTAGAAAACGTGATTTGAAGAAGGATACATGAAGATATAGCATGCAAGGCCATACAATTCTTGGATTAACTGGATAGGAAACGTAGAAGCCAAAAAACAGGCTGGGTATGGAATCACGTGAAATTTGTTGGGTCAATAGAAAACGTGACTTTAAGAAAGATCCACCACGATGTAGCGTCCTTGGCTGAACAATTCTTGTGTCAAATGGATAGGTAGTGCAGAAGCCAAAAAGGGGCTTGGCTCGGAATCGCATGAAATTTGGTGGGTCAATAGAAAACGTGGATTTAAGAAGGATCCTTGATGACGCAGCATGCATGGACATTCAATTCTTGGATCAAATGGATATGCAAGGCAGAACACAAAAACGGGTCGGGCTCGAAGTCATGTGAAGTTTGGTGGGTCGATAAAAAATGTGATTTTAAGAAGGATCCACGATGATGTAGCATCCATGGCCATACAATTCTTGGATCAAATGAATAGCTAATGCAGAAGCCAGAAACGGGCCGGGCTTGGATTCGAATGAAATTTGGTGAGTCAATAGAAAATGTGATTTTAAGAAGGATCCATGATGATGTAGCATGCATGGCTATACAATTCTTGGATCATATGGTGAGGCAATGCAGATGCGAAAAATGGACCAGGCATAGAATCGCGTGAAATTTGGAGGGTCAATGAAAATGCTATTTTGAGAAGGATGCATGATGATACAACATCCATGGGCATATAATTCTTGGATGAAATGGATAGGCAATGAAGAAGCCAAAAAGGAGCAAGGGCCTGGAATTGAATTTTGGTGGGTGAATTGAAAACATGATTTTAAGAAGGATCCATAGAGACGTAGCATACTTGGTCATACAATTCTTGGATCTACTGAACTAGCAATGCAGAAGCCTGGCACGCGCCGGGCTCGGAATCGCGTGAAATTTGGTGGGTCAATAGAAAACATGAATTTAAGAAGGATCTATGATGATGTGGCATGGGTGGAGATACAATTCTTGGATCAAATGTATAGGCAATGCAGAAGCCAACAAAAGGCCGGTCTTCGAATCGCTTGAAATTTGGTGGGTCAATAGAAAATGTGATTTTAAGACGGATCCATGATGATGTAGCATGCATGGCAATACAATTCTTGGATCAAATGGATAGGCAATGCCAAAGCCAAAAACAGGCCAAGTTCGAAATCGCGTGAAATTTGGTGGGCACTAGAAAACTTGATTTGAAAAAGGATCCATGAATATGTAGCATGCATGGCCATACAATTCTTGGATCAACTAGATGGGCAATGCAGAAGTCAAAAACGGATGGGGCTCGGAATTACAGGAAATTTGGTGGGTCAATAGAAATGTCATTTTAATAAGGATCCGTGAAGATGCAGCTTGCATGGCCATACAATTCTTGCATGAAATGGATAGACAATGCAGAAGCCAAAAACGGGCCAGGTATGGAATCCCGTGAAATTTGATGGGTCAACAAAAATGTTATTTTAAGAAGGATCCATGATGATGCAGTATCCGTGGCCGTACAATTCTTTGATCAATTTGATAGGCAATGGAGAAACCAAAAATGGGTGGGGCCTCGAAAGCTTGTGAAATTTTGTGGTTCATTTGGAGGGAATTGAAGATAGAGAAGGGAGAACAACCATGGAAGCTTGGAGAAATCAAAGAGTGAACTAAGGTAAGATTTATCTTGAATCCTTATGTTTGAGACATCAATTTCATGAAATCATGATAATAAGGGAAGCTTTGAACCCATTTGAGTTAGGGTTTTATGTATATATATTGATTGAACCTTGATTTCCTTAGAATTTCTTGATTGAAGAAGTATAGGCATTATATTTGTTTATTTTGAGGTTATGATGGTTGATGGAGAATAATAATGTCAAATTGGTCATGTATTAAAGGGTTTTGGGCTTTGATTTACATGTAATTAAGGTTTGATTTTGAAAATGAGAAGTCCCAAATTTTTAGCCATTTTCGGACTGAAAACTGTCCAGGCCGCACGTGCGGCACTGTTCCCCCGCACGTGCGGAGACAGCTCTGTCCAGCCAACTTTGAACAAGCATATCTTTTGTATCCGGACTCCGTTTTGAGTGATTCTTGAGCCTAAAATCAAGCCACGGAAGTCTAGTTTCTAATGGCAGTGGTCTCACACCCAAATTCTAAATTCAGAAATAGTTATGCTCAAATTAGTGACGACTGTTCACTTTCTGTCAACCAGTTTTGTACAATTTCTTCACCTAAACCATTTCCCATCGATTTCTTCTGTTTTCTGAGACATGGATTATAACTTATTAAAGAATAATGAGTTTGGTACCACCATGGATAATTGATTGAATAATCAAAGAAAATAAGTAAAGGATCAAGTATAATCTCATATAATGTGTTGTGCAATGTACTTGTAGGTCGAGACGAGGACATCATCCCAGCACTACCGGGAGCCGATCACTGTGAGTAATAGTACTACAAATGTACATTATTTACCGTTAAGAAATATTGTTAACAACATTCTATTCTCCGTGAGCTAATATGTTAACATGTGTGTTGATTGGGAATTGATGTGAACATTGAAAGAGTTAGCACACATCGGTATGACTCTGAACCTACTCCGTATTTTGGGTTATGGCTAATGATTATTGTCAATGTACCATCCTAAGAATTACCTATGATTCTGTATAAGAATTTCATACAAACTATTAACACTGTGAAGTTGGTTAATAGAAAAGAATTGCGTATCAACGACATTATTATGTAATTCATGTTATGATATGAATTGTTCTGGCCTCTTGATGTAATGGTACATTTACCTTTGGATTATTGGTAATGTTAAGGTTCTGTTAATTACGAAACAAGTATGTCTACTTACAAAGAACCATGAGGAAATCTAAGCGCATCATTGTACCATATGTTTTGCTTGCTATTGACAATTAATGTTACCATTCTGTTATCTGCTAGTTAGTGGCATTGAAACATGATAAGCAAATGGGATGTATATGCATTATGGAACGGTGGTATCTACGTATTTTTGAAAGTGTTCATGCTGTAAAATATGTTTACCTTTTGCTAACAATTATCGGTAACATTCTGTTAAACTTATGTTATCTATGTTTATTCACGTGATTAATGGAAAGAATGTGTTTATCTAATTTAATCTGTTCTGATGTTTTCTGGTATGGAACAAAGTGCTGTACGGAACTAAGTGCTACACCTTGGTGGGAGCCACCTCTAGAATCCGTACGAGCCACCTCTTGAGTCCATACATCTGTTATTTTTGGGCCGATGGTCGTTCTATTATTTTTGGGCCGATGGCCGTTCTATTATTTTTGGGCCGATGGCCGTTCTGTTATTTTTGTTATTTCTGGGCCAATGGCCGTTCTGATATTTCGGGACGCATGGTCGTTCTGCATCTGTAGGCCTATGGCTGTTCTGTATATGCTGGGCTTAAAGCCACTCTGTCACGAAAACTGGACCTATGGCTGTTTTGGAAATAATTACGGAATGTAGTTAATCATATGTATCTGCAGTTATATGTTTTATTATTCAGGTTAAACATTACATTATTTATGTACTATTATTCACTGAGTTCACTCATTGTTTTGTCCGTCTATTTCTGTAGGTAATCAACGGGGAGTTCAGTCCTAACCTTTAAGGCTCGTCTTTCTCTTGTGAACTTTGATGCGTCCAGGCACCTACCTGAAGCCGTGCATTTTGTAAAGTGTTGTTAGGTTATTGGCTTATGCTTTGGTTGTCTTTCATTAATATTTTCGTTACACGCCCAATTGTGGGTCTAAGTATGAATGTATAAGTGTGCAACCAAAGTTCGGGTGTATGTTTCTATATATTATGTACCTAATGCAATGTGTGCGGTCCTGGCATGGTAGTGGTAGCTCAATGGATGATGTTTTATGTTATTTTATAATGGTAATACTTCCGCCCAGGCCCCATATGTTATGTATAACAGGTTAAGTGTCCGTTTCTGAATAGGTCATGCCCAAAACTTTTAGGGGCGGGTTTGGGGTGTGACACGTCTAAAATTTGGTGGGTCAGTAGAAAACGTGATTTTAAGGTGCCATGTGATGTAGCATGCGTGGCTATACAATTGTTGGATCAAATGGATAGGCAATGCAGAAGCCTAAAATGGACCTGGCTCGTAATCGAGTGAAATTTCACGAGTCAATGGAAAATGGGATTTTAAGAAGTATTCATGTTTATACAGCATGCATGGCCATACAATTCCTAGATCAAATAGATAGGCAATACTGAAGCCAAAAACAGGTCGGGCCTAGAATCAATGGAAATTTGGTTAGTCAATAGAAAACATGATTTTAAGAAAGATCCAAGATGATGTAGCATGCATGGCTATACAATTCTTGGATCAAATGGATAGGCATTGGAGAAGCCAAAAATGGGACAGGCTTGGAATCCCGTGAAATTTGGTGGGTCAATAGAAAACGTGATTTAAGAAGGATTAGTGATGATGTGGCATGCATGGCCATGCAATTCTCGGATCAAATGGATAGGCATTGGAGAAGCCAAAAACGGGTTGGGCTTGGAATCGCGTGAAATTTGGTGGGTCAATAGAAAATGTGAGTTTAAGAAGGATCAGTGATGATGTGGCATGCATGGCCATGCAATTCTTGTATGAAATGGATAGGCTTTGGAGAAGCCAAAAACATGCCGGGTTCGGAATCACGTGAAAGTTGGTTGGTCAATAGAAAATGTGATTTGAAGAAAGAAACATGATGATGTAGCATGCTTAGCCATACAATTTTTGGATCAAATAGATAGGCAAACGTAGAAGACAAAAATGTGCCGGGCTTAGAATGTCATGAAATTTGGTGGGTCAATAGAAAACCTGATTTTATGAATAATCAATGATGATGTAGCATGTATGGCCATACAATTCTTGGATCAAATGGATAGGCAATGCGGAAGCCAAAAAACAGGCCAGGCCTGGAATCGCGTGTAATTCGGTGGGTGAATAGAAAATGTGATTTTAAGAAGGATCCGTAATGATGTAGCGTGCATGACCGTACATTTTTTGTATCAAATGGACAGGCAACACAGAACACAAAAATGGGCCGGGCATGGAATCGCAAGAAATTTGGTGGGTTAATAGAAAATGTGATTACATGAAGGACCTACAATGCTCTAGCATATGTGGCCATATAATTCTTGGATCAAATTGATAGGCAATGCAAAAGCAAAAAATAGGCCAGGGTCAGAATCGTGTGAAATTTGGTGGGTCAATAGAAAATGGGATTTTAAGAAGGAACTATGATGATGTAATATGCTTGGCCATACAATTCTTGGATCAAATGGATAGTCAATGACGAAGCCAAAAATTGGTCGGGCTTGGAATCGCGTGAAATTTGGTGGGTCAATAGAAAACGTGATTTTAAGAAGGATTAATGATGATGTGGCACGCATGGCCATACAATTCTTGGATCAAATGGATTGGCATTGGAGAAGCCAAAAATGGGTCGGGCTTGGAATCACGAGAAATTTGGTGGGTCAATAGAAAACGTGATTTTAAGAAGGATCGGTGATGATGAGGCATGCATGGCCATACAATTCTTGGATGAAATGGATAGGCATTGGAGAAGCTAAAAACATGTTGGGCTCGAAATCATGTGAAACTTGGAGGGTCAATAGAATACGTGATTTCAGGAAAGAAACATGATGATGTAGCATACTTAGCCATACAATTGTTGGATCAAATGGATAGGCAATGTAGAAGACAAAAATGTGTCGGGCTTAGAATCTCGTGAAATTTGGTGGGTCAATAAAAAACCTGATTTTATGAATGATCAATGATGATGTAGCATGTGTGGCCAAACAATTCTTGGATCAAATGGATAGGCAATGTAGAAGCCAAAACCTGGCTAGGCCCGAAATCGCGTGTAATTCTGTGGGTCAATAGAAAACGTGATTTTAAGAAGGATCCATAATAATGTAATGTACATGACCATACAGCTTTTGTATCAAATGGACAGGCAACACAGAACACAAAAATGGCCCGGGCATCGAATCGCGAGAAATTTGGTGGGTTAATAGAAAATGTGATTACATGAAAGATCTATGATGATGTAGCATACGTGGCCATACAGTTCTTGGATCAAATTGATAGGCAATATAGAGGCCAAAAATGGGCCGGGATCAGAATCACATGAAATTTGGTAGGTCAATAGAAAACGGGATTTTAAGAAGGATTCATGATGATGTAGCATGCTTGGCCATACAATTCTTGGATGAAATGGTTAGGCAATGCAAAAGCCAAAAATGGGATAGGACCGGAGTCGCGTGAAATTTGGTTGGTCAATGGAAAACTTGATTTTAAGGAGGATCCATGATAATGTAGTATGCATGGCGACACAATTCTTGGATCAGATGGATTGGCAATGGAGAAGCCAAAAATGGGTCTAGCTTAGAATTACGTGAAATTTGGTGGGTCAACCGAAAACGTGATTTTAAGAAGGATCCATGATGATGTATCATGCATGGCCATATAATTCTTGGATCAAATGGATAGGCAATGTAGAAGCCCAAAACGGGCCGGGCTCGGAATCGAGTGAAATTTGGTGCGACAATAGAAAACATGATTTTAAGAAAGATCCATAATGATGTAGCATGCTTGGCCATACAATTCTTGGACCAAATGGATAGGCAACGAAGAAGCCAAACCAGGGTTGGGCCTAGAATCGCGTGTAATTTGGTGGGTCAATCAAAAATGTGATTTTAAGAAGTATCCAAGATGATGTAGCATGCATGGCCATACAATTTTTGGATCAAATGGATAGGCATGCAGAAGCCAAAAATGGGTCGGGATTGGGATCGCGTGAAATTTGGTGGTTCAATAGAAAACGTGATTTTAAGAAGGATCCATGATGATGTAGTATGCGTGGCCATACAATTCTTGGATCCATTGGATTGGCAATGCAGAAGCGAGAAATGGGTTAGGTTTAGAATCATGTGAAATTTGGTGGGTCAATAGAGCACGTGATTTTAAGATGGATCAATAATGATATGGCATTATTGCCATGCAATTCTAGGGGCAAAGTGATAGGAATTCAGAAGCCAAATACTGGTCGGGCTTAGAATAGAATGAAATTTGGTGAGTCAATAGAAAATATGATTTTAAGAAGGATCCATGATGATGTAGCATGTATAGCCTTACAATTCTTAGATGAAATGGATAGGCAATGCAGAAGGCAAAAATGGGCCAGTTGTCAATGGAAAATGTTATTTTAAGAAGGGTCCATGATGATCTCGTAGGGATTGGATCGACTAGATAGACAATGTAGAAACCAAAAACACCCCGGCCCGGAATCACGTGTAATTTGGTTGGTCCATAGAAAATGTAATTTTAAGAAAAATCCATGATGACGTAGCATGCATGGCCACACAATTGTTGGATCAAATGGATAGGCAATGCAATTGCAAAAAATGGGTCGGGCTTTGAATTGCATGAAATTTGGTGGGTCAATAGAAAATGTGATTTTTAGAAGAATCCATGATGATGTAGCATGTATGGCCATACAATTCTTGGATCAAATGGATGAGCAATGTAGAATCCAAAAACGAGTTGTGCTCAGAATTGCATGAAATTTGGCAGGTTAATAGAAAACGTGATTTTAAGTAGGATCCATGATGATATGGCATGCATGGCCATACAATTCTTGGAACAAATGGGTAGGCAATGCAGAACCCAAAAACGGGTCAGGCTTGGAATCGCGTGAAACTTGGTGGGTCAATAGAAAATGTGATTTTGAGAAAGATCCATGATGATGTAGCGTGCTTCGGCATACAATTCTTGGATAAAATAGATAGGGAATGTAGAGGTCAAAAACGGGTTGGGCTAGGAATCACGTGTAATTTGGTTGGTCAATAGAAAACTTGGTTTTAAGAAGGATCCATGATGATGTAGCATGCATGGCCACACAATTCTTGGATCAAATAGATAGGCAATGCCGAAGCCAAAAATGGGCCGGGCTCGGAATCGCGTGAAATTTGTTGGGTGAATAGAAAACATGATTTTAAGAAGGATCCATGATGATGTAGCATGTGTGATAACCCTGTTGTGTGTTATACTAGTAATCCTTAATTATACTTGTGATTATGTGCTTAATGTGGATTTAGATGGTAATCGTGTGATTATGTTTGTTTTGAGTTCATACCTGCCCATTGTTGAGAAATCTGTTCTGTATTCTATTATAAATTGAAATTGAGGGCTGTAGAGGCGACAAAAACCAAAATTGACTGTACCATTGTGATTAGCATAATTTTTAGGGCCTATGGTGAAATTTAATTAAAAACTAGTTCGGATAGAAATAATTTATATCAATTAAAATTGAGTGGGATTAATTATTCATAAGCAAGCTTGATTAGCTTAAGCTAATTACACCTATATATGTGATACATAAGCTTTATTGTGGTCAAAGTTGTAATGAGCTGAGATTTTGAGAGAGAAGGAGAGTAAGCTCAACACTTAGAGAGAGAGAGAGAGAGAGAGAGAGAAGAGAATTAAGAAGGAAATGAGGGAGATTTGAAGAATTGTACTATAGTACACTTGAATTCAAGCCTTAGGTATGATTTTCAAGCTTAATCCTTGGAGTTAAAACATGTAGATGTTGAATTCATCTAATTCTTGAGTTCTTTTGCATGTAATTGTACAATGGAACACATGTATTACCTTGAATTTGGAAGATAAGAGCTAATCATATACATGCATGCATAATTTGAGAATTCATGAAATTCTTACATGCATGGTACTTTTACATCTTAACTTGAAGAGTTCTTCATGTTTTCATACTTCTCATATCATTTGATGATGTTTTGAAAGAAGAGAATTCAAGTTAAGACATACACGACTCATAACTTAAGATTTGAGCTCAAATTTGAGAGAATGGACCATGATTTTGGACAATTGGTTTCAAATTGGAAGTGTTATCATGTTATGCAATGTTTTCCCTTGTTCTCGATATCAACTTGCAAGGTTTGAGCCTTTGGAAACATGTTTTGAACTTCAAGCATAGTTTTGGAAATTCCAGAATTTGACCAGTTCGCTCAAGCGTAGGAAGTAGTGCTCGAGCATAAAAATTAAGCTCCCAAAAGTTTTATAGACAATTGCACGGTGGCTCGAGTGGAAAAAAGTTGCGCTTGAGCGAATCTTGTTTTGAATTGCTCTTGGCTCGAGCAAGCAGTTCTTGTGCTCAAGCCTAAAATTCAAGCAACCAGTACTTTTGTAGAGTTTTGCAGATCGCTCGAGGGACCAAAGTTGCGCTCGAGCGGAGTGCCCTATTTAAGAAACTTTTGGAAAGCTATTTTATGTTCCAATTTCCGTCCTTTTTCATTTCTGAGCATTCTTAGGCATGCATTGAGCATTCTTAGGCATTTATATGAATTGGACCCAAGGTCATTTTGCATGTAATGGACCCAAGGTCATTTGTATATAATTAATTAGACCCGAGGCCGTTTTGTATGTATATGGATAAGATATATGATATATTAGACCTGAGGTCGTTTTGCTTGGATATCAATCAACAAGTATAGTTCATGGATTTTGATTTAATGAATCTCATTCATGAACCCCTTTACTTTGGTATTATTCACTAGGCGTTAGCTCACTCTTTATTTATATGTATGTAGGTGAGCAAAGGGATGTCCCACCCCCAGTGTTAGTGAAAGTGTGCAAGAGTTCCCAGTTTTTGAACTCAACCAAGGTTGCCTCACACATGAGCCTTTTGATTTCCTTTTGTTTCTTTTGTGGTCATGTGTGACCATGCTGTATATAACCTTGGTTTTGTTAAGACTACTTGTGAATAATCTTGGGCATGTATTATATGCTTATGTAAATAATGTGTGAGCTATTATATATATGCAAAAAGTTTTTATTATGCCATGTTTACATAGCTCATTGGACAATCTTTGCATTTTGCCACCGCATTATGGCCCCCTATTATTAAATATTATATGATTTCGGTCTGAGGCTGTAGGTAATCTCATGATTATTGCCCGGTTATGATCCTAACCTGTTGGGGTGGGAACGGGTCATGACAGCATGCATGACCATACAATTCTTGGATCAAACAAATATACAATTCAGAAGCCAAAAACGGGTCGGGCTCAGAATCGAGTGAAATATGGTTGGTCAATAGAAAACGTGATTTTAAAAAGGATCCATGATGATGGAGCATGAATTGTCACACAAAGTGCCATGTGGCATGATTGAGGATGTGCTAGTGAAGGTCGATAGGTTTTACTTTCCTGTTGACTTTTTGGTTTTAGATATGGAACCGGTAGCCAGTTCTAGGAAACAAATCCCGGTGATGTTAGGTCGACCTTTCTTGGCTATGGCCAATGCATGCATTAATTGTTGGACCGGGGTTATGGAAGTTTCATTTGGTAACATGCAAGTGAAACTTAATGTTTTCCAAGCATCCCAACAACCTCATGAGAGAGAGGAGTGCTTATTAGTGGATGTTGTGGATGAGATTGTGAAGGAGGCTTTGCCCTATATTCTTGTAGAAGACCCTCTAGAGGCTTGTCTAGCTTATTTTGGGTTTGAAAATTTTGATATTGATGGATCGGTTGAGGAGGTGAATGCCTTGCTTAATGCTTCTTCTACACTGGATTTTCCTCCGTGGAAAGCCCGGTTTGAGACACTTCCTCCTCTATTGAAAGAACCCATCATACCAACTTTGGTCACACCACCTACACTTGAGTTGAAGCCACTCTAGGCCACACTCAAGTATGCATTTTTAGGGCCCCAGGATACTTTACCAGTCATCATTGCATCTAACTTGACTGCAGAGCAGGAGACTCAGTTAAGGAGTGTTCTCGTGGCACATCGGAGTGCTATAGGGTGGTCAGTGGCTGATTTGAAAGGGATAGATCCCTCTGTGTACATGCATTATATACACCTAGAGGACGACACCAAACCTTCTCGTGAAATGCAACCGAGACTTAATCCTAATATGAAAGAGGTGGTGAAAAATGAGGTATTGAAATTGTTGGATGCGGGTATTATATACCCCATCTCGGATAGCAAGTGGGTGAGTCCCACACAAGTGGTGCCCAAGAAATCGGGCATCACTGTTGTTGAGAATGAGAGAGAAGAGTTAGTCCCCACACGAACCACTACTGGGTGGTGAGTGTCATTGATTATAGGAGACTGAATTCCTCGACTAAGAAGGATCATTTTCCCTTACCTTTCATTGACCAGATCCTAGAGCGATTAGCGGGGCAGGGTTTCTGCTGTTTTCTTGATGGCTATTTGGGGTACAATCAAGTCTCGGTGTACCTCGCTGACCAGGAAAAGACCACATTCACATGCCCTTTTGGCACTTTTGCTTACAGGCGTATGCCCTTTGGGCTATGTAATGCACCAACGACTTTTGAATGGTGTATGATGGCCATTTGCTCCGATATGGTGGAGAAATTCTTAGAGGTTTTCACGGATAATTTTTCGATGTTTGGACTGTCTTTTGAGGAATGCCTTAGGACCTTGACTAGAGTGTTGGAACGATGTACTAAGGCAAACCTGATCTTAAGTTGGGAAAAGAGCCATTTTATGGTTCGAGAGGGTACAGTGTTGGGACACATTGTGTCCCCTTGAGGTATAGAGGTAGGGAAGGCTAAGGTTGACCTTATTGCAGGCCTTCCTCCACCCAATTCCGTGCGTGAGGTTAGGTCTTTCTTAGGGTATACAGGTTTTTATCGTAGGTTCATCAAAGACTTTAGTAAAATATCACGTCCTTTGTGTAGTATACTGGTTAAGGACAGACCTTTTATCTTCGATGAGGCATGCTTGAAGGCATTTGAAACACTGAGAATGGCCCTGACCATCACCGCAATCATGAAATCACCAGATTGGTCACTTCCCTTTGAAATCATGTGTGATGCCTCCAATTATGCTGTCGAGGCTGTGTTGGGCCAAAGGGTTAATAAGGCACCGTTTGCTATATACTATGCTAATCGCACTCTCTTGGATGCACAATTGAACTACACTTCCACCGAGAAAGAGTTGCTAGTTGTGGTCTTTGCCTTAGATAAATTCCGGTCCTATCTCCTAGGTTCCAAGGTCATAGTCTTCATTGATCATGCCGCTTTACGGTATTTACTATCAAAGAAAGAGACCAAACCTAGGTTAATTAGATGGATTTTGTTGCTTCAGGAATTTGACCTAGAGATCCGAGATAAGAAAGGATCTAAGAATGTGGTGGCGGATCACCTCTCCCAAATCCACATTGAGTATACTAGTGACCCTCTTATTTTGCATGATTCGTTTCCAGACGAACAACTCTTTGAGCTGTCACAAGCGAGTCCCTCGTGGTTTGCACATATTGTGAATTACTTGGCCATTGGGCAAATTCCGCAGAATTGGTCTAAGCAAGACAAAGACCGATTCTTTTCGCAGGTTAGGTATTACTTTTCGGAGGATCCAGAGTTGTTTAAATATTGCTCCAACCAAGTGATCCGACGGTGTGTACCGGAGAGTGAGGTGCATAGCATTCTTACATTTTGCCATTCTTCTACATGTGGCAGTCATTTTAGTGGGCACAAAATGGCCGCCAAGATTTTAGAGAGCGGGTTTTATTGGCCCATAATTTTTAAAGATGCCCATCAATTTTGTAGAACTTGTTTGCGCTGTCAGCAAATGGGTTTGATATCTTGGCGTGACATGATGCCAATGTCCCCTATTCTTTGGTACAGATATTTGATGTTTGGGGGATTGATTTTATGGGACCTTTCTCGTCGTCATTCGGGTTTGAGTATATTCTCTTGGCAGTCGATTATGTGTCTGAGTGGGTGGATGCGATAGCTACTCGAACAAACGATCATAGAGTTGTAATCAAATTCTTGCATGAAAACATCTTTATTCATTTTGGGTTTCCTTGAGTCATAATAAGTGATCAGGGTACATATTTTTGGCACTCTATCACTCATAAAGTTGGAACTTCTTACCATCCTCAAACTAGTGGCTAAGTAGAAGTCTCAAATAGAAAGGTAAAGCACATAATAGAGAAAACGGTGAGGCCAGATAGGAAAGATTGGTCACAACGGTTGATTGATGCATTATGGGCCTACCGCACTGCTTATAAGACACCCATTGGGATGTCACCATATAGGGCGGTGTTTGGCAAAGCTTGCCATCTCCTGGTTGAACTTGAGCATCAAACATTGTGGTCCATAAAGAAGTTTAACTTCGATATGGCTGCGGCTGGGCTCAACCAGAAATTGCAACTCAATGAGTTGGAGGAAATCCGGAATGATGCTTATGAGAGTTCGAGAGTTTTAAAAGCTCGGAATAAAGAATTCCATGACAAGCACATTAATAGAAAATCCTTTGAACCTAGCCAAAAAGTGTGGATTTTTAATTCAAAATTGAGACTCTTTCCGGGTAAGCTAACATCAAGATGGGATGGCCCCTTTGTGGTTGTTGAGGAATTTATTCATGGCGCCGTTGAGGTGCAAGATCCAAAGACTGGCCACACTTTCAAAGTGAATGGCCAAAGACTAAAGCAATATATAGAGGGGATTGGGAATGCGGATATGATTGAGTCCATTGCTTTGATGGACCCTTTTTACTACGATTGATAGATTGATTTCTTGTTCTCTTTTCTTTCCCTTCTATTCTATTATGTTTTTCTTTGTTTTTATTGTGCTTTATTTGTGTCTAGGAGACTTTAAATCCTCTAATGGTGTAATTCCTTTGGTGTTAGCTATGCCCAAAGGACATCTGACGGTCTGGTATAGCCACCTAACCGTGTTTGTAGTGAGTTCCTAGGAGACCAACTGAGATGGTGGAAACTAGAGTTCGAATGGCAAAGCCTAGAACACAAAGGTTTGGAATTTCCAAGACTAGAGTCTGGTTTAAATACCCAGGGGTGTGGAGATTGCTTCAAAACTACCCCGGCTTGAACTCTGTATGGCAGCCCCATAGGTTGAGATAGCTTTATGCGCCTCGATTCTGGATACCGAATCAACCTAGTCTGTCACCCTATTGGAGAATAGGGAAAGTTACAAACACAGTTAGGGAGAAAAGTAGTACTCGTGTTTTTCGTGTGAAGATTATACCCTTGTTAGGCATTCCGATATTTTCCAAAGTGCTATATTTATTTCAGATGTCAAATGAAGGTAGAAATGGTTTAGCATGCTTTGTGTTGTACTCGGCTTTTAATTTCTTTTCTTTAAGCTTTTTTAAACTAAAAAAAATAAAAAAAAATGTTATATTTGGTAAATGTTGTATTCAGTCAATTAAAAAAAAAAAAAATCCCGCACGTGTGGCCCTATTCATGCACGTGCGGTGCAACATCTCACAATTCCAAGAGCACACTGCTTTAATTGTAGGTGTAGAGAAGGTGCGCGCGGAGGTGCCTCAATCAAGGCGCATGTGCAGCTTGGGCCCCGCACGTGCGGAGCGTCATTTTCTCCCAAAAAAAAAAAAAAAAAACACGAGAGAGGAAATTGCCTCACCGTAGTTTCCTACACGTGCGGGAAATTTTGTGAAAGTCCATTCCGCACACTGCTTTATATTCAGGTGTGTGACATTGTGCAGGGGGACGTTCGCACGTGCATGGATAAATCCTGCACGTGCGTGACAACGATCGAAAAAAAAAATGCAGATTTTGTTTTGTTATTATTAGTATTATTATTTTGATTTACTTACTTATTTTTTAAAAAAAAATTATTTTATTTTATTTATTTATTTACAAATTTTATTCTTTATTTTATTTTAAAAAAATAAAAAAAAATAAATGTACAATTTTTTTAGTTTATTTACATATAAAAATAAAAATAACTAATAAATAATAAATAAAAATAAAAATAAAAATAAATCTTATTTCTTTGTCAACTTCTTTTATTTATTTTATTCTATTTATTTTATTTTTGTTAAAAAAAAATTTGACCTTATCAACACCTAACCCACTTCTCTCCCACTCACTCTCAGATTTCCCTCTCTCTCTCTCTCTCTCTATACCTCTCATTATCTCTCTCTCTCTCTCTCTCTCTCTCTCTCTATCTCTCTCTCTCTCTCTCACATAACCCCACAAACCCACCATCACCATCTTCTTCTTCCTTTTTCTTCCCTTTTCTTCTTCCTTATTCTTCCTCACCACCATCATCTTACTGCCGGTATCACCATTTCCTCTCCGTCTGACGAATCTCTAGCGACCACCATTTTTTCTAGTGAATCTCCATTATTTTTATCTCTTTCTCCCCCTTTTCAAGGTAATTTTTTCTTTTTGCGTAGATTTGCGGGTGTAGGAGTCAATTTTAGAGTTTTTGTTTTTGTTTTTGTTGATCTAAGGTTCATACTAACTAAAAAAAAAAATTGTGTAGCAAGAAGTTGACTAGCGCACGTGCGGCCCAATCCGGCGCACGTGCGGTACTTTGCATTCAAAAAAAAAAAAAAAAGAAAGAAGAAGTTAAGTTTAGTTTATTTTATTCTAAAATTTAGTTTATTTCATTTTATAGTTTAGTTTATTTTGTTTCACAATGTAGTTTATTTTATTTTTCTGTTATTTTATTTTCTTACTTCTTTCTTTACTTGATAGTTTAGGTTATTTAAATAGTTTAGTTCTGTTCGTTTAATTATTTAATCATTAGTTACTTCAAAAAAAAAAAAAAACATGTAATTTATTTTAGTTCCTAGGTTGTCCATTCATTTATTTAGCTATTTAGTTGTATGTTTATTTAGGTATTTATTTATTTTTATTTTTAATAATTCTTTGTTCTTTGTTAGTTTAATTCTTTACTTGTTAGTATAGTTTGTGTTCCTTTATTCTAGTTGATTTTATTTTAGGTTTCATATACTGTAATAATAATAATAATAATAATAATAATAATAATAATAATAATAATAATAATAATAATAATAATAATAATAATAATAATAATAATAAAAAAATAAATAAATAAAATAAATAAATAAATAAAAATAAAATAAAATAAAATAAAATTATTAATTTCTAGCTTTTCTAATTCATTGTATTTTCTATCTATTTATTTAGTTTAGATGTAGTTTATTATCTTAGTATTACTTGTTAGTTTAATTTAATACTTGTTAAAATGTTAATATGTCAGTTTAAATTATTCTATTTCATTTTGTAAAAAAAAATGAAAAGAAGAAGAAGAAGAAGAAAATATGAGAATTGCATGTGGAACATCAGTGGGCAGACTTGTGCTTTGATATTTTATTTGATTCTCATATTGGTTTCACGGGTCTATGTGTCTATTGTTGGTGTGTGCAGGACATGAGTCGACGCATTTTCACTTGGGCCTCCAAAAAGGCCAGAGGTTCCACTTCCTCAGCGCCACTGCCGCCACCATCACCACCATCCTCGCCACCACCATCGGGTGACTTGCTACGGCCAGAGTGGGCTTCACGCCCACTTCACAAGCTCACGCAGTTCAACATTCCATATTTTCAGCATGACCCGGCCACTTCTTGGGCCATTGAGCAGCTCCAACTCTGGCAACAGTTGAGCCTTTGCGCTGTGACAGCGCCAACTTATCCTCGTCGGTACGGCACTTCTACCAGAACCTACGTGAGTCACTCACCGAGCCCGGGCTGCTGTCCACCATTAATGGCCATCTCGTCAGCATAACCGAATCCATGATTGTTGACGCGTTAGGGTTTTCGCCAAGCCAGAATACCTGCCCTTCCCGAAAGTTGAGGATCAACAACCCATACATAGCCTCATCCAGCAATACTTCTCGGGGGCCCATGGTGACACCAGTTTCACATGCTTGCGGCGGCGCAAGCTGCCTAGCCGCTTGCTATTCATTGATTCCGTGGTCCATAAATACTCCGCATTTCCCTCCACCACCGCCAAAAATTTGATGGGTCATTGAACACACCAAAAATAAACACTAAACTACACCAAATTCTTTTAGAATAATGGCAAGTCCAGGTATCGATCCACAGGGACAGTTGTGAAATTAAACTAATTTAATTGTTAAATTCATAAATTAATTTTGATGAAAAGATTGATTGTTCATAACCTAAATTAATAACAAATAAATTAAACTAAGTAATTAAATTATCAATAATAAATGAAATTGGACTCACTGATTTGGGAAAAAACCTAGGGCAAAGAGTCCACCACTAGTCATGTAAATAGGGTTTCCAATTGAAAACAATTATGTTATGGTTCGAACGGATTAATGCTTCGCAATTACAAGTTCAAAGCATTCAACAAGAAAATCATCATGTTCAATGTACGAGCACGAACCATCTCAAGTAGTGCGAATCATTCACTCTAAACTAGGGTAGTGACATGACTCGTCCCTCGCAGTATGATTCATCTCATACCTTGAATGTGAAAGAATAGAAAACTCTTGTATGGAAAACATTCAACAATCATAGAAAGCTGAATACGTGAAGAAATAATGGAAAGTGTATATATAAAACTTCTAAAACACCTTACAATTGTTCAAACCTTTACATAATTGAAAATCAAAAAGAAAAACTAATTACGTGGCTAGGGTTTCATCAAAATCCTAGAAAAGGAGACTAGCCACTCATGGAGTAGTGAAAGGAGGTAGATGGAGAAGAAGCCACCATGGGAGACATGCTTGAAGCTTCAAGTTCCTTTCTTTCCAAACCCTAGCTTCTCTCTCTTTGCAAAAATAATTTCAGAACCCTAATCCAGCATTTTTCTTGCTTATTTATACTTCTGGTGCCTTTCCAAACAAGTTTAAAACATCTGGCACATTTTTCCAAAAAAAGTCAACGCAGGTGCGAGAAAGTCAATGCATGTGCGGACAAAGTCAACGCACGTGCAGGAAAGTCAACTCTCTCTAAATTTCGTCTTTTTGCCCATTTTACGCTCCGACTATGTATAACCTGATTGACATTCTACACACATAAAGTATACAGTTTGACAGACAAGTGAAGTTAAGAGATCCTAATTAACGGCCTCAATGATGTACAATTCGGCCTTAATGACATCCCCTAACTTACAACTTGCTAGTCCTCAAGCAAGTAATAAAAAGAAAAGAAAATAAAACATAACAAAATCTAACTATTTCCTTTTTCGTGGGAAAACGGTTGCATTTAACATATACAAGAAGCCTTTAAGCCACAAAGTTACCCCAAGTGGACGAGTAAAGTTTCGTGAGGGTTTCCAGAAATGATACCCACAAACATTAACATATTCATATATACTCAACAACAATTGACCACACTACTTCACCTAACAATCAACTTATGTGTCACTATAGTGTGATATTGAGACATAATGAGTCATTAAAGGCACAGTGGACATGCATGAAGGAACCTATCGAGTGAAAACCACAATTCAGTCAATACAAAAGTAAAGTTCCTGTACTTGTGCATGCTAGTAGACAAATCATGAGTACCCTCGGTGTAAAGTGCAATCTCCATATCAGTTAACTGTCCACTATAATAGCCCAGTGTAACTCATAATAACACCCAAAATATATATAAAAACTAAACTGTTGCAGCCAAGATTCTCAAATTTTTTTTTTAATGACTGTGCAATGTCCTGATTTATTAAACTTTGTAAACAACCCATGTAGCAAGTATTGGTCCAATGACTCCCAAACCAGATGGTTTTAGGGCACTAGGTATGGAGACACCCCTATGGGCTTAATAACTCGAGTTGAAAATGCAACGAATCCGAACAAGTCATTCTCCTTATTGTTCCTCAACTGTGCAATGTCTAAGTCCCTTAAGCTTTCTAATTAACCCATGTGGCAAGTATTGGGCCAATGACTCCCAAACCAGACAGTTTTAGGGCACTAGGTGTAGAAACACCCCTACGGGCTTAACAACTCGAGTTAAAAAAGCTACAAACCCAAACAAGTCATGTGTTTTGTGTTTTTTTTTTTTAGAATCTGTTTTTTTTTTTTTAGAATCTTGGCTCCTCATTTATTATTTTCTACAATCCTAGCTATTATCAATGATGTACACCAGGGATTATAATAAAAAGGTCACCGCTATGATAGTGTGTTCATGTGAATTAAGTATACTCATGACAAGTGTACTAATACCACAAACACAAACAACTCTCCTAATGCAAACATCACATGCGAGTATCTATCCAATAAATCCTTTTCATACTAGTCTGTTATGCTCCCCAATTAACATATACAAATATCATCACCCTACTAACAACAAGTCACATCAAGTGAAGTCATGCAATCAAGTGAAACAGGTATAAGCATGAATGATTGAGCCAAATAGAAATGCACAAAAGAAAATACAACCCTGCCAAAATTTGATGGGTCATTGAACACACCAAAAATAAACACTAAACTTCACAAAATTCTTTTAGAATAATGGCTAGTCCAGGTATCGATCCACAGGGACAAGTGTGAAATTAAACTAATTTAATTGTTAAATTCCTAAATTAATTTTGATGAAAACATTGATTGTTCATAACCTAAATTAATAACAAATAAATTAAACTAAGTAATTAAATTATCAATAGTAAATGAAATTGGATTTACTAATATGGGGAAAAACCTAGGGCAAAGAGTCCACCACTAGTCACGTAAATAGGGTTTCCAATTGAAAACAATTATGTTGTGGTTCGAATAGATTAATGCCTCACAACTACAAGTTCAAAGCATTTAACAAGAAAATCATCACATTTAATGTACGAGCACGAATCATCTCAAGTAGTGTGAATCGTTCACTCTAAACTAGGGTAGTGACACGACTGGTCCCTCGTAATATGATTTGTCTCATACCTTAAATGTGAAAGAATAGAAACTCTCGTATGGAAAACATTCAACAATCACAGAAAGCTGAATACTTGAAGAAATAATGGAAAGTGTACATATAAAACTTCTAAACACCATACAATTGTTCAAACCTTTACATAATTGAAAATCAAAAAGAAAAACTAATTACATGGCTAGGGTTTCATCAAAACCCTAGAAAAGGAGACTAGCCACTCATGGAGGAGTGGAAGGAGGTAGATGGAGAAGAAGCCACCATGGGAGACATGCTTGAAGCTTCAAATTCCTTTCTTTCCAAACCCTAGCCACCTTCTCTTTGCTAAAATAATTTCAGAACCTCAATCCATCCCTTTTCTTGCCTATTTATACTTCTGGTGTCTTTCCAAACAGGTTTAAAACATCTGGCATGTTTTCCCAGAAAAAGTCAACGCACGCGCGGGAAAGTCACCGCATGTGCGGACAAAGTCAACACACGTGCGAGAAAGTCAACTCTCTCCAAATTCTGTCTTTTTGCCCACTTTATGCTCCGACTGTGTATAACCTGATTGACATTCAACATACATAAAGTATACAGTTTGACAGGCAAGTGAAGTTAAGAGATCCTAATTAACAGCCTCAATGATGTACAATTCGACCTTAATCACATGGCCATACAATTCTTGGATCAAATGGATAGGCAATACAGAAGCCAAAAATGTGATGGGCTCGAAATCCCAGGAAACTTGGTGGGTCAATAGAAAACGTGATTTTAAGAAAGATCTATGTTGATATAGAATGGCTGGCCATACAATTCTTGGATCAAATGGATAGGCAATGTAGAAGCCAAAAAGGGGTCGGGATCGGAAGCGCGTGAAATTTGTTAGGTTAATAGAAAACGAAATTTTAAGAATGATTCATGATGAAGTAGCAGGCGTGGCCATACAATTGTTAGATCAAATGATAGGCAATGTAGAAGGCAAAAACGGGTCGGGCTTGAAATCACGTGAAACTTGGTGGGTCAATAGAAAACGTTATTTTAAGAAATTTTCGTGTTGATGTAGCATGGTTGGCCATACAATTCTAGGATGAAATGAATTGGCAATGCAGAAGCCAAGTAGAGGTCGAGCTTAAAATTGCGTGAAATTTGGTGGGTCAATAGAAAATGTAATTTTAAGAATGATCCATGATGATGTAGCATGCGTGGCCAGAGAATTCTTGGGTCAAATGGATCGGCAATGTAGAAGCCAAAAACGGGCCGGGCCTAAAAACACGTAAAATTTGGTGGGTCAATGGAAAACGTGATTTTAAGAAGGATCCATGACAATGCTGCATGCAGGGCCATACAATTCTTAGATCAAATGGATAGGCAATTCAGAAACCAAAAAGGGGCCAGGCCCAGAATCGCGTGAAATTTGGTTGGTCAATAGAAAACGTGATTTTAAGAAGAATCCATGGCAATGTAGCGTGAATGGCCGCAATATTCTTGGATCAAATGGATATGCAATGCAGAAGTCAAAAATGGGTCTCCCTCGAAATTGCGTGAAATTTGAGGGGGTCAATAGGAAATGTGATTTTAAGAAGCATCGATGACGATGTATCATGCATGGCCATACAATTCTTGGGTCAAATAGATAGGCAATGTAGTAGCCAAAAACGGGTTGGGCTAAGAATCGTCTGAAATTTGGTAGGTGAATAGAAAACGTGATTTTAATAATGATCCACGATGATGTAGCATGCATGGCCATAAAATCCTTGGATCAAATAGATAGGCAACGCAAAATTAAAAAATGGGCTGGGCTTGGAATCGTATGAAATTTGGTGGGTCAATAGAAAACGTGATTTTAAGAAGTATCTATGATGATGTGGCATGCGTGGCCACACAATTCTTGGATCAAATGTATAGGCAATGCAGAAGCCAAGAATCGGCCGGGATAAGATTCGCGTGAATTTGTTGGTCAATAGAAAACGTGATTTTAAGATGGATCCAAGATGATGTAGCATGCATTGCCATGCAATTCTGGGATCAAATGGATAGGCAATACAAAAGCCAAATACGGGCCGAGCTCAGAATCATGCCAAATTTAGTGGGTTAATAGAAAATGTGATTATAAGAAGGATCCGTGATGATGTAGCATGCATGGCCATACAATTCTTGGATCAAATGGATAGACAATGTATAAGTCAAAAACGGGTCATGCTCGCAATCGCGTGAAATTTGGTGGGTCAATTGAAAATGTGATTTTGAGAATGATCCATGAGGATGTAGCATGCGTGGCCGTACAATTCTTGGATCAAATGGATAAGCAATGTAGAAGCCAAAAATGGGTAGGGCTCGAAATAGCATGAAATTTTGCAGTCAATAGAAAACTTTATTGTAAAAAGGATCCATGAGGATGTAGCATGCATTGCCATACAAGTCTTGGTTGAAATGGATAGGCAATGCAAAAGCTAAAAAGGATCTGGCTCGGAATCGCATGAAATTTGGTGGGTTAACAGAAAACGTCATTTTGAGAGGGATCCATGACGATATAGCATGCATTGCCAAACAATTCCTTGGTCAAATCAATAGGCAATGCATAAGCCAAATACGGGCCAGGCTCGGAATTGCGTGAAATTTGGTGGGTCAATGGAATAGGTGATTATAAAAAGGATCCATGATGATTTAGCATGCATGGCCATACAATTGTTGGATCAAATGGATAGGATACACAGAAGCCAAAAATGGGGCGAGCTCGGAGTTGCGTTAAATTTGTCCGGTTCATAGAAAACGTGATTTTAAGAATGATCCGTGATGATATAGCACGCGTGGTCATACAATTCTTGGATCAATTGGATAGGCAATGCAGAAGCCAAAAATGGGCTGGTCCATAGAAAACGTGATTTTAAGAATGATTCGTGATGATTTAGCACGCGTGGTCGTACAATTGTTGGATCAATTGGATAGGCAATGCAGAAGCCAAAAACGTGCTGGGCTCAGAATCACATGAAATTTGTTGGGTTAATAGAAAACGTGATTTTAAGATCGATACAAGATGATGTAGCTCGCATTGCCATACAATTCTAGGATCAAATGGATGGGCAATGTAGAAGCCAAATACAGGTCGAGCTCGAAATCGCGTGAAATTTGGTGGGTTAATACAAAAGGTGATTTTAAGAAGTATCGATGATGATGTAGCATGTGTGGTAATTGTTGGATCAAATGGATAGACAATGCATAAGTCAAAAATGGGTCGCGTTTGGAATCGCGTCAAATTTGGCGGGCCAATAGAAAACGTGATTTTAAGAATGATCCATGAGGTTGTAGCATGCGTGGCCATATAATTCTTGGATCAAATGGATAGGCAATGGAGAAGCCAAAAATGGGCTGGGTCGGAATAACATCAAATTTGGTGGGTCAATGGAAAACGTTATTATAAGAAGGATCCGTGATGACATTGCATGCATTGCCATATAATTTTTAGATCAAATGGATAGTCAATGTAAAAGCCAAATATCGGCCAGTGTAGACGCGCCCGAACGTCCCGGAAAAAATTCCGTTTTGTCCATTGGGCTCACTACAGTTCGGACTCAAATGTCATGGTTCTTAATCTGATCTCGCAAAGTGCAAGGCGAGATTGATAAATTACCAAAGAGTCCTAATCCGGCAAATCATTTTGAAAAACTAATTTTTAGAAAGAAGTGCCAAACACGGACTGCTTTACCAGATACAGAGTCGCAACCTAAATATTTTGTTTTGGGAGAATTTAGGAACCCCTGACTCGTGTCTAAGGCCACGTGTCCGTCATCACCAAAGTTGCCTCGGCTCGGGAACTTGGGTACGATTGGGGAAGGTCATTTCATGAGCACCTCCGCTCGCCCGATCGAAGATCGGCCACTACTAAGCATGATATCAAGTTTTTGAAAACACATGTGCTCTTATTCTGGTTTGTTAGCCTAGAGTTACTATGTGATGCGCACAACATACAAGTATAGACTAGATTGCTTGAGTTGGAACAAAGCATCGCATATCCGTTTGTTTTGAAAACGGATTGAAGTTTGCTACTCGCAAGTAGGCTAAAACACGGGTTTCGACGAATTATTCCAATTCAAGCAACCCAACCTTCATCCACAGGCATTCAGTCAGTAAAATCACATAAGCACATAGCCTCATGGTAAGCGTGCTATCATGGAAGTCACTCACACGCATGCAAGGATGCTAAAGCATAAACACTCACCGATTACTCCAAGCTAAAATAGAAACTAGTTAGTAATCAATGCATGATCCTTGTTCATGTTAAGATGGCTAATGCAACACATGAAAAATGCAACTAAGATAGGCTCGGCTATTCTAAACATGGCGTATGAAATGCAACAGATAACATGTATTCAACTTGGAATTGAAATACAATGCAGTTAGTATGATACGCCGAGCTCGGTGCATGCAATACAGATGAATGATGCAAACATGAGAGCATAAGTATGCTAATTGAAACATGCCCTAAACTAACCATCAAAAGCTAGTAAATAAAAGGGAGAAAGACATGGGGTTGGAGGACATTCACACACGTACGCACACTTATTACAACATTGCCCTCCTCGGAGGGTCCAAATAAATAATACAGAATCGAAGTAACTAATTATTACACAACATTAGCTAATTAAAAAATTAACTAAATAAGAAAATGAACTAGCATGCAAACTACATATGATGGGCCGCCTCAGCTCTGCTTTGAATGATAAGGGAAGCATGCATGCTTGAGTCGCCTCCTCGGGAAATTCATCGCGATGCCCCGATTTGCCTCTGTTTGCAACTGGTCCCAGAATACAGTACAAAGCTCCAGAAGGCTGAAACTCCACCATGGGAACCTATAGGGATACTGCCGACCAGTTTTTGCTGCTGGTTTCTGGTTTGCTGCAACAGAGAGCAAGAAAGGGGCATGTCAAAGTATTTTCAACATATGTGTGCACGACCACTCTCCCCATCATTGCTTAAGCTCTAGGGAGGGTAGTCGTCGATCCTCATGCCACCAACCATGCATCTCGATGCATGATGGCCAAGGAGTCAAATTGCACAACTCGATATGAAATGAATGCACATATGAACACAATAAGGCCTAAACTCCATCATGGGTAGTCAAGAGTGTCGGCGACTGGGAATTGAAGCACGTTTCGTCACTTTGAGTACGAAACGTCCCGCGTTTCCCGTGTTTGGACTAACTCCTATTCCAAACACGATGCAACACACAATGCACGCACCAATGCAACTCTAGCATGCAAGCTAAATGCAATGCGACTAAATGATGCAAACATGCAAGGGATGACATGCAAGGGTGCGACTAGCATACGCAATGCTATGAACTAAGAATGGCATACTCAATGCACATGATGCTACATGGCATACACATTGCACATATGAAGACTATCGATGAGATGATCAAGGCATACACAATGCAATGGTCAATCATGCAACAACACAAACTATATGGCATATGCAATGCAAGATGGACTTAAACCAAGATGGATGGACCTCAGTCACATCCAAATCAGTGACCAATAGGACGAAAATGAGACAACAAAAATACGTGCAAACATGCACAAATGCAAGGGACCAAACCTAAGGCACAATGTAAAACTCTACCAAAGCATGGCAAGCATGAACTATGGCATACAATGACACAAGTTCCAACTCTGAAATGGAATACAAGGTGGTCCTGAATCATGCAAACAACTCACCCGATGCATGTTGGACGACTCAAGTACCGAAATTAGTGAAGTGCATTACACTAGAGGTATGCAAAATGATGCAAAAATGACCAAACCAGCCCCAAACAGTCCCTATGCAGGCCCAAAATAGTAGGAAAATGAACTAAAATGGTGGCTCAAAAGGCACGGAAATGAAGCTCATGCAATGGTCTATAAATGAGGCATACAAGCACAACTCTCAAATGCATTTAAAGAGTGGAAAACATGGGAATATAGCACAAGTATAAGCTCTGAAATAGCATGCTCAATGACCCCAAAACATGAAAACACCTCAGTATAAGCATGCAATAGGCTCCAAAACTCAAAGCTAGGCAAGGGTATTGAACTACAACCATGCATAGCAAGCATCATTCGACCACGAGGCATAAAAATAGAACTAAGGCAGTCCAAAACATGCACAAAATCAGTTTAAGGCATGGCCAAAAAGTGCTAGAATCAAGGGCCAAAACAACATGCAATACAAGCTAGTGAAGGGGGTTTACACTACAAGTATACAAGGCATTCAAGAGGCCACTAAACCAGCAAAAGTCAGAGGTATGACATGCCAAATAAAGCCCAAAAACCCACTGAAACATGGTCAATGTATGCAAGAATGACATGCTCCTTTGATAGGCTATGAAGAGGGTTGTTCTACACATGCAAGATGGACACCGAATATGGAAAAACAAGCTCTAGACAGAGCCTATGCAGGTCCTAAAACTTACCAAAAATGGCTTGAAACAGGGTTTGGAAGCATGCAAATAAGGGCTCCTTTGTTAGGCCAAATATGCCAGGAAACAAAACAAGGGGAGAGAGGGTCACCCCTCTCTCATTTTGGCACTCAAAATAGCATGCTAGCTACTGAAAATCAACTGGATTTTAGTGGCTACAAGGCCAAACAAAGGTCAATGCAAAGGCCCTAATGCATGGCTCAAAACAAGGTAAAATGAAGCATGCAAGGAGTAGATGACCCCCAACAGAAAAATGATCTTAAACAAACATGTTAAGGGCTTCAAAGTAAGACTTTTTTCAGTTTACACAAAAGCTCAAATATGCTTTCAAGTATAGCTAAAAGTTGATGCAAAATGAAGCCTTAAAAGGGAGAAAGTGAGTTACCCTTGTAGCACAAAAGGACCAGCAACCTTTGGACCACAAAGACAGCCTCTCAACCTCTGAAAATGGCCTCCAAGATTCTTAGAGTGATGGTGGAGGGGTTAGGTTGGGAGATGGCATGCAAAGGTGCAAGAACCATGCACTTTTTGAGCTTGGATGTAGAGATATAGAGGGAGAAGTCTTGTATGCCTTGGACCAATTTTTTTTTCAACCTCTCTAAAGGAGAAGGAGGGCCTCTCTTATAGAAAAACAAGAGGGTTCAAGCTTTTTGGAGAAGCTAAAAAAAGGTTTAAGCTTCTTGGAGAAGCTAAAAAAAGGTTCAAGCTTCTTGGAGAAGCTAAAAAAGGTTCAAGTTTCTTGGAGAAGGTACAAATGGTTCAAAAGGTTCAAGCTTCTTGGAGAAGCTAGAGCAAAGGTTCAAGAGGTTCAAACTTCCTCAAGAAGCTAAAATAAGGGTTCAAAAGGTTCAAGCTTGCTCAAGAAGCTAAAACGAAGGTTCAAAAGGTTCAATCTTCCTTAAGAAGCTAAAACAACGGTTCAAAATGTTCAAGCTTCCTCAAGAAGCTAAAACGAAGGTTCAAAATGTTCAAGCTTCCTCATGAAGCTCAAACAAGGGTTCAAAAGGTTCAAGCTCTCCAAAAACCGTGCCAAACGAAGAAAGTTAAGCGGTCCCGAACCGAGGCGCACGACCGACGGCTCCAAAAACGGGAAACTGGTCTCCAAACAGGAAAAGTGGCCTACGACCATGAAAAGTAGCCTACGGCCACTGGGAGATGGTCTACTGGACCTCTCCCTCCCTTTGAGAAAAGAAAACAAGACCTGGTTCATAAACCGAGGCAAAGCACAAAAGGGTCCCAAGGTCCGGGGGTAAGGCTCTCAGCCAAAACTCCGTAACCTCAGAACGAGGACAACATACACAATCACCGAGTGCTCAATCGATGACGTCTGAGTCTTAAGGTCGGTCAAAAATGGGGTGTCTACAGTTGCTCCTCTTTGACAGAACTCGAAAGTCATAAGTGACGAGAGTGAATGTCAAAGCCCAAAGACGACCCATTTTTGGCAAGGCCGAAGACTTAGACAAATAGGTGAGATAAACAAAGAGATGTGCTCGCAGGCAGGGGCAAAATGCAAAGGGGTATGCACAAAGCCGTACACAACTTATGATCATGCAAAGAAAACTGTAATGAAGCAATTATACACAATAAATGCAATAGTTGAAGCGAATGCTATGCAAAGCAAGTAAACACGAGCCAAACCACATCTCATGCAGAAAGGATGTAAGAAAATTATGCAATTCTCACGAACATGTGCGATAGATACATAAAGGTGAACGAAGTGTGATCGATACACTAAGCGGACAAGCATGTCTGATAGATACACAAAGTGAGTATAGTGTGACAGATATACAAAGGGTGAACACAAAGTGTGATAGATGCACTTAGTGAACAAAGTGTGATGGATACACAAAAGTAAATGAAGAGTGATGGATACACTAAGGTGAACACGAAATGTGATAGATGCACTAAGTGAACAAGTGTGATGGATACACTAAAGGTGAACACGAAGTGTGATAGATGCACTAAGTGAACAAGTGTGATGGATACACGAAAGTAAACAGAGTGTGATGGACACACTAAAGGTCAACACGAAGTGTGACAGATGCACTAAGTGAACAAGTGTGATGGATACACAAAAGATGAGCACAAAGTGTGATAGATGCACTAAGTGAACAAGTATGATAGATACACTAAAGGTGAACACGAAGTGTGATAGATGCACTAAGTGAACAAGTGTGATGGATACACAAAGGTGAACACAAATTGTGATAGATGCACTAAGTGAACAAGTGTGATGGATACATAAGATGTGAACACAAAGTGTGATAGATGCACTAAGTGAACAAGTGTGATGGATACACAAAAGGTGAACACAAAGTGTGATAGATGGACTAAGTGAACAAAGTATGATAGATACACAAAAGGTGAACACAAAGTGTGATAGATGCACCAAGTGAACAAGTATGATAGATATACTGAAGGTGAACACAAAGTGTGATAGATGCACTAAGTGAACAAAGTGTGATGGATATACAAAAGGTGAACACAAAGTGTGATAGATGCACTAAGTGAACAAGTATGATAGATACACTAAAGGTGAACACGAAGTGTGATAGATGCACTATGTGAACATAATATGATAGATACACTAAAAAATGAACACAAAGTGTGATAGATGCACTATGTGAACAAAGTATGATAGATACACTAAAAATGAACACAAAGTGTGATAGATGCACTATGTGAACAGAGTATGATAGATACACTAAAGGTGAACACAAAGTGTGATAGATGCACTATGTGAACAGAGTATGATAGATACACTGAAAAATGAACACAAAGTGTGATAGATGCACTATGTGAACAGAGTATGATAGATACACGAAAAATGAACACAGAGTGTGATAGATGCACTATGTGAACAGAGTATGATAGATACACCAAAAATGAACACAAATGTGATAGATGCACTATGTGAACAGAGTATGATAGATACACTAAAGGTGAACACAAAGTGTGATAGATGCACTATGTGAACAGAGTATGATAGATACACTAAAGGTGAACACAAAGTGTGATAGATGGACTAAGTGAACAAGTGTGATGGATACACAAAAGTAAATGAAGTGTGATGGATACACTAAGATGAATGACCTTAGACAGAACTTCTTTGAATCAACCGTACATACAATATCGCCTGGTTGCGCCAGTTTGAAATGAACCGTACATACAATATCGTGCATGTATGAGAAAGAAACTTGATAGGTACAATGCAATACAATGCATGATGTTTAAGGAATGTAATAAACAAACCTAGCGGTGCTTTAGAAAGCACCTCATGGGGTGAGTGGTGATGAACCGCTCTACTCTGACGGGGATCTCCCCTTGTGCTCCTCGAACACTTACCTTCAACTTACAGTACAGAGGTTCTGAAAAGATGACAAGGGTTCTTCACGTAGAACACTTTGGATGCTGCCTTTTTTCTTGATCATATTCACAACTTTCCCTATTCTCCAACGGGGTGACAGACTTGGTTGGTTCGGTATCCTGGATTGAGGTGCATACATGCTATCTCAACCTATAGGGCTTCCATACAGATTTCAAGCCAAGGACACGCCTCTGGGTATTTAAACCAGACTTTAGTCTCGGAAATCCCGAACCTTTGCGTTCTAGGCAACAACCATTCGAACTCTAGTTTCCACCGTCGCAGTTGGTCTCCTAGGAACTCATTGCGAACACAGCCAAGATGCCTCTGGCTGGGAATGGTACTCAGGGAGAGCACTTTTGATCGCCATTCTGGCCTGAAGCAGACTTGATCTTGAGCTTGAGGTAGAGGCACACTCATACTTCGAAGCATTGACAAAACCTGAAGAGGTACACACGGAATGCAGTCTCGGAACTTACTGAAGTTGAAACAAACTCAAATACCTGACATTTTCGCTCTTTTCTTTTACTTTGCAGTCTGGAACCTATATAGCTTCAGATAGGTCCTGGTTTTACTATTCCAGCATGACCTGGGTTGGACCCTGTGGTTTTACAAAAGAACGAATCTTGTTTTGCACAAATGTGGAGAACGGCACGACACTTGGAGCGCAAAACGATTTTATTTTTGAAATTAAGAGATGAGTTCTTGACCGGGGTATTGAGCCTACGACTGAACACAGCGCACTATGACTCAATCAACGGAAAACAAAAGGTAAACAACCTAAACACATCGAGTAACACTCGAAACGACTCAAAACAAGAATCGAGATAAAACAAAAAGACACGACACTCGGACGTGCACAGGGAGCCTGTTTCTCTGGGTATTGTTTCCCACCCTTTCTCATTTGTGATTCTCACATCACTCGGCCCTCGGGCTCTATTTTTTCTGAAATAAACCTTTTCCTCACTTTTTCCCTCAGCGCACATCTCTCTATTCTTCAATCTCTCATTTTTCATCCCTTCCCTGGGTGGTTGATGGATAAACAAGAAGTTGCGAGCTCTTGCCCCTAGCATTCTGCTAGATTCTCTTTCTTCTGCACACAACAGTGAACTCCCCCAGAAAGGGGTTATGATGCGGCTGGATGTGCAACAGATCTGCAATTGACATTGGTTGATGATGCTCTACTGGGGAGTTTGGACGTGATTAGATCTGTCCAGATGAGGGAATGGAATATCCTGCTCCATTCCAGTTCGTGCTTCGTACTTGGCTTGATACCTCGCTGCTTGGAGGATGAGAGAACTTTTGGCATTTTGCTGTTAGTTTCTGTTGTGCCCTTTTCTGGCAGATACGGTGCCCTTTCTGGCAAGTATGTTGCCCTTTCTGGAAAATGCATTGACAATGGGGGAAAGACAAGAAGTCTGACTCAACTATGCCCCTAGTTCATCATTTTGACCATTTTTGTTTTGGTTTTCCACTAAAATAATTTTGACCAAAATGAGAGTTAGATTAACATGCTTGTTCAATTTTCTGATTTAAAATCATGCAAGTCAGGCTATGAGCACTGAAAATTTTCCTTTTTTTGGGTCCAAGAAATGGTCCAGTTTTAGAAGAATGGAATAATTTTTGAGAGAATTAGTCAACCTTAGTAAAAATTCTCAGAAACTATTTTTGCAAACGGCCATGACTCGACGAGCATGGAACCTACTCTTGAGATACACAACCTCAGATCCAAAACAATGGAAAACTGCCCCTTTGTCTAAAGGATACTGCATGGCAACGGAAAGTTGCCCCTTGTTTGAATAGCACCACGACACAATGTATGGCAACGGAAAGTTGCCCCTTGTTTGGATAGCGCCGCAGCGCATTGTAATCAGTCCTCAAAGTGACGATCACAACCGAACTCTCGGATACAGAGAAGGCAAAGATGATCAGAACCAATACATGGACACAATCGAATTTGAAGTGTTTTACAGTTGGACTTCAGAATGAAGTTGCCTACATATCCCAAAGATGGGAATCAAGCCTTACGTAGTTCGGGGCAGGTACACTCGTGTATTAACCCTCACCTTTTACGCTCTAACTTTTGCCAAGGCCACCCTTCCGGGTTTTCAACCTTGCAAGCTATGTTCTTCTTTTCTTTTCAATTCTTTTCGTTTCTTTTCTTCTTTTTTCTTTTTCATCTTTTCTTTTCAATTTCTTCATTTTTCTTTTTTCTTTTTTTTTTATTCTTTGCATTTTTCTTTTTTTTTTGTTCCTTTTCTTCTTTTTCTTCTTTTTCTTGCTCTAACTTTTCCCTGGGTCGCCTTTCTGGGTTTTCAGCCCAGCGAGCCTCTCAAGGTTAAAAGTTTAGGTTTCTCCATGTTGAATGGTTTGAGATCTCGGAGCCATCTGAATCCAAGAGAATTGCTGTTGTTCGCTGATGCTGTAGAAGTCGATCCAATGGAGGGTGAATTTGCCCCTAGTGTTGTGGATAGGAACTTGGTTTTCCTTCAACAATACTTTCTTCTTTCCCCCCTTCTGGGATTTGGCATTCTTGCTGATCTTCATTGGTTTGCAGAATGATCCATCTTCGGCTCTTCGAGCGTATTGGACATTTTTGCCCCTAGTTGCAGGGGTGCTTCTGATCTAGCTTTGCAAGCCTCTTTTTGATGAGATCTGATCTTCTTGATCTTTTCTTGCCCCTAGTTCATGGGCTACTTCAAATCTGGCCACGCAGGCTTCACCTAATGGTTGACCTTTGAACTTTCTGAGTCCGAGTTTGAGGCTTGAAAGCAAGGGGTCGAGTCTCGAGGCTGAGAGCGATCCTAAGCTGCACAATCTCAAGAGCAATTCCACCTAGGTCTTCGCAGGACCGTGCAAAACATTTTTTTGAAATCTTTTAAGAAAGCGACTAATCGCTCACGCTGAAGACAATGTAGAACTGATCTAGATCAAGCCAGGATCCATCTCAGTACTCACATTAACAGACATGATTTTATTCATTAAGGGCTTAGCATGCCTCTCTTTCTCTCAATTGATCAAATTTTCACAAATCTCGAGGAATTCGTTCCGCTTTTTTTTCATCACAATGTTCAAAAAGTTTTGAAAAACTTAGGTCAATGCAATGATTTTCAAAGCATAGAAAAGCAGGTGAAAAGCACTATCGTTTCATTCAAACTTCTGGCACAACTGGCACAAGACGGAAGCAAACACAAGAGTGTGAGAATTACTGCTATTTCATTCCGATCTGTTGGCACAACTGGCTCAAAGTAGCAATAAGTACAAAACACGACAGCCACAACTGTTTCATTCAGATTACCCGGTTGCAACTGGCTCCACGGCAGAAACAGACACAAAAAGAAAGAAAAGAGACAAACACAAAACAAAATAGTGAAATCCGAGGTAACATCCCCTGAATCACTCGACTCTAACAAAACAGGACGGACTCGATACAACCAGACAGACCCAACTGACTAGGTATGAAAAGACTGACTATATACAAAACAACAAAAAACGTACCACATACCCAAGTCAGAAAGCCAATACCCAAGTCAGAAAGCACAAAAGCTAGCATTCGCAAATGCTCAAAATAGTGTGTGTCATACGCCACATCTAGAGTAAACTGAGCGCCGCCAGACTTTGTAGGAATTGGTGCGGCGACGACCCTGTTGTCAAACAGATCTTGTACATCATGGCGTAGACGAAAGCAACTGTCAGTGTCATGACTGGTTTGTTGATGGTAGGCACAGTACTTAGTCTGGATATGCTTTGGAGGGATAGGATCAGGTAGAGGCCGTTGTTCCAATGGTTTCAGATGTCTTTTCCGGAGTAAGACCTCTAGAGCCTTTGATAAAGGCATATAAAGTGGGGTAAAAACCCTCTTGACTCGAGGTAGATATTTGGTTTTTTGTGAGCTACTTCCGGACACACCGGTGAATGGGGTAGCTGTTTTTGATGTGGTAGTGGCGACCATGCCCACTTTAGAAGATCTTGCAGCTGCATCACCACTGGTGGTCGCATTCGAACTGCGGGAAAATGCCCTCCTGGGTTGCTCCTTCTCCTGGTCAATAAGGCCTTGCTTCATAGCGTCCTCGATTTGTACCCCAATCTCATGGAGGTCTGCAAAGGTGGGTAGGAGAAGGACGATCATCCTCTGCATGAGCTTGGGTTGGAGGTTGCGCATAACCATCCGAATCTGATCTTTGTCGACAGGCCTGACGGTCATCATCGAGGCCTTGGCCCTCCAGCGAGTCACAAAATCGGAGAAGCTTTCCCTCGGTACTTGCCTGGTGGTCTCGAGATCATGAGTTGTGACCTCGATCTGTGTATTGTAGGAGTAGTGAGCTATGAAGGCCTCAGCCATCTCCTCCCAACTTCTTTTAACGGAGTCCTCTAGTTTTGCATACCAAATGGCCGCTACACCTGACAGGGTCCAGCCAAACAAGGAAAGCTTCTGTAGTCTAGTGAGGCCCATTGGCCTTAAGATGTCTGAAAAATAGCCACAGGTGCAACATAGGATCTCCAGACCCATCAAAGCGGTCGATGTGCGGCATTTTAAATCGGTCTGGCAGTGTCATGGCCGAGTCAGTGTACCCATTGTCAATATCCGAAATGGACTTCACACCCTGAGACTTTTTCAACAACTTTTCAAACTTGCTCACTTTCAATGCTGTGGGGTCCACCTCGAACTCAAAGGGTGAATCCAGTAGGTTGGTCTGTGCTTTGGATAGCTGGGGTAGGATTGGGGGCGGAGCATGCCCAGTGGGAATGTCCGTATCTTCCTGGACATTAGCTGTCTCTCGGAGTTTTGGAACTCTTGGTGGGGGAGGAGCCTGGTGTGAAACAGATGCTCTAGTTTGCTGCTGTAGCCTAGCGATTAACTCTGTCTGTTGGGTCATGACCTCGGCCTGTTGTTTGGCAAATTCTGCTTGATGGGCAGCATCTTGCTGCATAATTTTCATACTTTCCTGGAGCTGATGCATCATCTCCTCCATAGATGCCATATTGTGTTGATCTAGCTGAATAACAGGTGTATCTCCCTGAGGTAAAAGCAGATATCTTAACCCAACTGTGCACAGGTTAGATGGATAGTGACCGTTGATGCAGAGACTGTTGAACTGATGATCTGTGCCCGATTGGCCTTTTTACCCTGCCTCTAGTGAAGGAATACTGATTTGCCCTTGAACTGAAACTCTGACCAAACAAAGTCTATCAGCACAAGTCCGATGCACCTTGGGGGATATTGGAGCCTTCTGAAGCTACGGTTCCAAGACTGCCTAGAAAAGAGAAAACATGCAACATCTCAGCCCAATTTCAACAGAACAGATTTGAGTATACCTGAATGACTGTGCTCGAACACTGATCACTATTCCCCAAATTACTCCCCCATAACTGAATCTGATACCCACAGATATAACTGATTCTCAATATACTTATGCTGATGCCCGCAGGCCTGATGCCCAGACTTGCAAACTGATACATGCATTCCTGTAAAGACGTACTCTAAAAGCACATAGCAAGCAAGTGAGACCCAAAAACACCCCTATATTGGGGTAGGGTTTCCTTGTCCTATTTTGTCAGGAGCTAGGGTTTCATTATGCACGTAGCGGTTTCAAACAACCTACAATTGGGTAAGCAACCTGTCCTAGTTTGGAATGGTCACTATGGATTCCGAATATGCACTAGGTCGAATGGTCAAAAAAGGTGCCCAGGTAAAAAATGGGGTTTGTGTTCCCATCATGGCAGAGCCCGTAACCAGTCAGCCTTATGGCACGCTTCTCAAAGTGAGCCTCCAGCAAACCGTTCAGGAATAGCAGATGGCAAACACGGTGTCCTAGACGCACCAATGCAAATGCAATGCAAAGAAACACATAAGTGTAATCAAAACAAGATATCATGAGTTCGAGTCAAGTTCTCTAACTCCCCAGCAGAGTCGCCAGAAACTGTAGACGTGCCCGAACGTCCCAGGAAAAATTTCGTTTTGTCCATTGGGCTCACTACAGTTCGGACTCAAATGTCACGGTTCTTAATTTGATCTCGCAAAGTGCAATGCGAGATTGATAAATCACCAAAGAGTCCAAATCTGGCAAATCGTTTTGAAAAATTGATTTTTAGGAAGAAGTGCCAAACATGGACTGCTTTGCCAGATACAGAGTCGCCACCTAAATATTTTGTTTTGGGAGAATTTAGGAAACCCTGACTCATGCCTAAAGCCACGTGTCTGTCATCACCAAAGTTGCCTCGGCTCGGGAACTTGGGTACGATTGGGGAAGGTCATTTCATGAGCACCCCCGCTCGCCCGATCGAAGATTGGCCACTACTAAGCATGATATCGAGTTTTTGAAAACACATGTGCTCTTATTCCGGTTTATTAGCCTAGAGTTACTATGTGATGTGCAAAGCATACAAGTATAGACTAGATTGTGTGAGTTGGAACAAAGCATCGCATATCCGTTTATTTTGAAAATGGATTGAAGTTTGCTACTCGCAAGTAGGCTAAAGCACGGGTTTCGACGAATTATTCCAATTCAAGCAACCCAACCTTCACCCACAGACATTCAGGCAGTTATATCACATAAGCACATAGCCTCATGGTAAGGGTGCTATCGTGACAGTCACTCACATGCATGCAAGGATGCTAAAGCATAAACACTCACCGAGTACTCCAAGCCAAAACAGAAACTAGTAAGTAATCAATGCATGATCGTAGTCCATGTTAAGATGGCTAATGCAACACATGCAAAATGCAACTAAGATAGGCTCGGCTATTCTAAACATGGCATATGAAATGCAACAGGTAACATGTATTCATCTTGGAATTGAAATACAATGCAGTTACTATGATGTGCCGAGCCCGGTGCATGCAATACAGATGAATGATGCAAACATGCGAGCATAAGTATGCTAATTGAAACATGCCCTAAACTAACCATCAAAAGCTAGTAAATAAAAGGGAGAAAGACGTGGGGTTGGAAGACATTCACACACGCATGCACACTTATTACAACATTGCCCTCCTCGGAGGGTCCGAATAAATAATACAAAATCGAAGTAACTAATTATTACGCAACATTAGCTAATTAACAAATTAACTAAATAAGCAAATGAACTAGCATGCAAACTACATATGATGGACCACCTCAGCTCTGCTTTGAATGATAAGGGATGCATACATGCTCGAGTCGCCTCGTCGAGAAATCCATCGCGATGCCCCAATTTGCCTCTGTTTGCAACTGGTCCCAAAATACTGTACAAAGCTCCAGAAGGCTGAAACTCCCCCATGGGAACCTGTAGGGATATTGCCGACCAGTTTTTGCTGCTGGTTTCTGGTTTGTTGCAATTGAGAGCAAGAAAGAGGCATGGCAAAGTATTTTCAACATATGTGTGCACGACCACTCTCCCCATCATTGCATAAGCTCTAGGGAGGGTAGTCCTCGATCCTCGTGCCACTAATCATGCATCTCGATGCATGATGGCCGTGGAGTTGAATTGCACGACTCGATATGAAATGAATGCACATATGAACACAATAAGGCCTAAACTCCATCATGGGTAGTCAAGAGTGTCGGCGACTGGGAATTGAAGCACGTTTCGTCACTTTGGGTACGAAACGTCCCTCGTTTCCCGTGTTTGGACTAACTCCTATTCCAAACACGATGCAACACACAATGCAACTCTAGCATGCAACCTAAATGCAATGCGACTAAATGATGCAAACATGCAAGGGATGCCATGCAAGGGTGCGACTAGCATACGCAATGCTGTGAACTAAGAATGGCATACTCAATGCACATGACGCTACATGGCATACGCAATGCACATATGAAGATTATCAATGAGATGATCAAGGCATACACAATGCAATGGTCAATCATGCAACAAGACGGACTATATGGCATATGCAATGCAAGATGGACTTAAACCAAAATGGATGGACCTCAGCCACATCCAAATCAGTGGCCAATAGGACGAAAATGAGACAACAAAAATACGTGCAAACATGCACGAATGCAAGGGACCAAACCCAAGGCACAAAGTGCAACTCTACCAAAGCATGGCAAGCATGAAATATGGCATACAATGACACAAGTTTCAGCTCTGAAATGGCATACAAGGCGGTCCCGAATCATGCAAACAACTCACCCGATGCATGTTGGATGACTCAAGTACCGAAATTAGTGAAGTGCATTACACTAGAGGTATGCAAAATGATGCACAAATGACCAAACCAGCCCCAAACAGTCCCTATGTAGGCCCAAAATAGTAGGAAAATGGACTAAAATGGTGGCTCAAAAGGCACGGAAATGAAGCTCATGCAATGGTCCATAAATGAGGCATACAAGCACAACTCTCAAATGCATTTAAAGAGTGGAACACGTGGGAATATAGCACAAGTATAAGCTCTGAAATAGCATGCTCAATGACCCCAAAACATGAAAACACCTCAGTATAAGCATGCAATAGGCTCCAAAACTCAAAGCTAGGCAAGGGTATTGAACTACAACCATGCATAGCAAGCATCATTCGACCATGAGGCATAAAAACAGAGCTAAGGCAGTCCAAAACATACACAAAATCAGTTTATGGCATGGCCAAAAAGTGCTAGATTCAAGGGCCAAAACAACATGCAATACAAGCTAGTGGAGAGGGTTTACACTGCAAGTATACAAGGAATTCAAGAGGCCACTAAACCAGCAAAAGTTAGAGGTATCACATGCCAAATAAAGCCCAAAAACCTACTGAAACATGGTCAATGCATGCAAGAATGACATGCTCCTTTGACAGGCTATGAAGAGGGTTGTTCTACACATGCAAGATGGACACCGAATATGGAAAAACAAGCTCTAGACAGAGCCTATGCCGGTCCTAAAACTTACCAAAAATGGCCTGAAACATGGCTTGGAAGCATGCAAATAAGGGCTCCTTTGTTAGGCCAAATACGCTAGGAAACAAAACAAGGGGAGGGAGGGTCACCCCTCTCTCATTTTGGGACTCAGAATAGCATGCTAGCTATTGAAAATCCACTAGATTTCAGTGGCTAGAAGTCCAAACAAAGTTCAATGCAAAGGCCCTAATGCATGGCTCAAAACAACGTAAAATGAAGCATGCAAGGGGGTAGATGACCCCCAACAGAAAAATGATCTGAAAAAAACATGTTAAGGGCCTCAAAATAAGACTTTTTTTAGTTTACACCAAAGCTCAAATATGCTTGAAATTGTAGCTAAAAGATGAAGCAAAATGAAGCCTTAAAAGGGTGAAAGTGAGTTACCCTTGTAGCACAAAAGGACCAGCAAGCTCTGAACCACAAAGACAACCTCTCTACCTCTGAAAATGGCCTCCAAGATGCTTAGAGTGATGGTGGAGGGGTTAGGTTGGGAGATGGTATGCAAAGGTGCAAGAACCATGCACTTTTTGAGCTTGGATGTAGAGATATAGAGGAAGAAGTCTTGTATGCCTTGGACCAATTTTTTTTTTCAAGCTCTCTAAAGGAGAGGGAGGGCCTCTCTTATAGAGAAACAAGAGGGTTCAAGCTTCTTGGAGAAGCTAGAGCTAAGGTTCAAGCTTCTTGGAGAAGCTAGAGCAAAGGTTCAAGAGGTTCAAACTTCCTCAAGAAGCTAAAACAAGGGTTCAAAAGGTTCAAGCTTCCTCAAGAAGCTAAAATGAAGGTTCAAATGGTTCAAGCTTCCTCAAGAAGCTAAAACGAAGGTTCAAAAGGTTCAACCTTCCTTAAGAAGCTAAAACGAAGGTTCAAAATGTTCAAGCTTCCTCAAGAAGCTAAAACGAAGGTTCAAAATGTTCAAGCTTCCTCAAGAAGCTAAAACGAAGGTTCAAAAGGTTCAAGCTTCCTCAAGAAGCTAAAACAAGGGTACAAAAGATTCATGCTCTCCAAAAATCGTGCCAAACAGAGAAAGTTATGCGGTCCCGAACCTAGGTGCCCGGCTGACGGCTGCGAAAATCGAAAATTGGTCTCCAAACGGGAAATGTGGCCTACGACCACGAAAAGTAGCCTACGGCCACTGGGAGATGGTCTACGAGACCTCTCCCTCCCTTCGGGAAGTGAAAACAAGACGTAGTTCACAAACCGAGGCAAAGCAAAAAAGGGTCCCGAGGTCTGGGGGTAAGGCTCTTAGCCGAAACTCTGTAACCTCAGAACGAGCACAACATGTACAATCACCGAGTGCTCAATCGATGATGTCTGAGTCTTAAGGTCGGCCAAAAATGGGGTGTCTACAGCCAGGCTTGGAATCACGTGAAATTTGGAGGGTTAATAGAAAACGTAATTTTAAGAAGGATCAATGATGACATAACATGCAATGCCATCCAATTCTTAGATCAAATGGATAGGCAATGCAGAAAGAAAATGTGTGCTGGGCTCGGAATCGCATGAAATTTGGTGGGTTAATAGAAAATGTGATTTTAAGAAGCATCCATGATGATGTACCATGCATGGCCACACAATTCTTGGATGAAATGTATAGGCAATGCAGAAGCCAAAAACGAGTCGGGCTCGTAATTGCGTCCAATTTGGTTGGTCAATAGAAAATGTGGTTTTAAGAAGGATCCATGATGATGTACATGCACGGCCACACAATTCTTGGTTCAAATGGATAGGCAATGCAGAAACCAAAAACGAGCCTGACCCATTTTTCACTTTTGCATTGCCTATCCATTTGATCCAAGAATTGTATGTCCATGCATGCTACACCATAATTGATCTGTTTTAAAAACACGTAGTCTATGAACACACCAAATTTCATGCTATTCCGAGCCGGACCCGCTTTTGGCTTTTGCATTGCCTATCCATTTGATCAAAGAATTGGATAACCATGCATGCTATATCATCATGGATCCCTCTTAAAATCACATTTTCTATTGACGCACCAAATTTCACGCAATTTCGAGCCCAGTCTGTTTTTCAGTTTTGCATTGCCTATCCCTATGATCCAAGAATTGTACGGCCATGCATTCTACATATCACGGATCATTCTTAAAATCACATTTTCTATTGACCCATCAAATTTCACGTGATTCTGAGCCCTGTTCGTTTTTGGTATTTGCATTGGCTATCCAATTGAGCCAAGAAATGTACGACCATGCATGTTGCATCATCATGTATCCTTCTTCAAATCACCTTATCTATTGACGCACCAAATTACACATTAATCCAAGCCCAGCCTATTTTTCACTTTTGCACTGCCTATCCATTTGATTTGATAATTCTACGGCCATGCATCTTGCATCATCATGGATTCTTAATAAAACAACGTTTTCTATTGACCCCCAATTTCACGCGATTTCGAGCCCAGCTTGTTTTTCGCTTTTGCGTTGCCTATGCATTTGTTCCAAGAATTGTACGGCCATGCATGCCACATCATGACGGATTGTTCTTAAAGTCACGTTTTCTATTGACCCACCAAATTTCAAGCGATTCTGAGCACGACCCGTTTCTGACTTTTGCATTACCTATCCATTGGATCCAAGAATTGTATGGCCTTGCATGCTACATCATCATCTATCCATCTTAAAATCACGGTTTCTATTGACCCACCAAATTTCAGGCGATTCCGAGCCCGACCTTGGCTTTGGTATTGCCTATCCGTTCGATTCAAGAATTGTATTGCCATGCATGGTACATCATCATGAATCATTCTTAAAATCACGTTTTCTATTGACCCACCAAATTTCACGCGATTCCGTGCTTGGCCCGTTTTTCCCTTTTGAATTGCCTATCCATTTGATCCAAAAATTTTACGGCCATGCATGCTGCATCATCGTGGATCCTTCTTAAAATCACATTTTCCATTGACCCACAAAAATTTCACGCGATTCTGAACCCAACCTGTTTTTCAATTTTTCATTGGTTATCCACTTGATTCAAGAATTGTACGACCATGCATGCTACATTATCATAGATCTTTCTTAAAATCACGATTTCTATAGATCCACCCAATTTCAAACGATTTCGAACCCGACCTGATTTTGGCTTTTGCATTGCCTATCCATTTGATCCAAGAATTGTGTGGCCATGCATGCTACATCATCGTGAATCCCTCTTAATATAGCGTTTTCTATTAACCGATGAAATTTCACGCGATTTTGAGCCCAACCTATTTTTAGCTTTTGCATTGCCTATCTGTTTTGATCCAAGAATTGTATGGCAATGCATGTTACATCATCATGGGTCATTCTTAAAATCATGTCTTCTATTGGACCACTAAATTTTGCGCGATTCCTAGCCCAACACATTTTTGGATTTCGCGTTGCCTATCCATTTTGGCGAAGAATTGTACGGTCATGCATGCTATATCATCATGAGTCCTTAATCAACTCACGTTTTCTATTGATCCAGCAAATTTCAAGCGATTCTAAGCTTGGCCCATTTTTGACTTTTGCAATGCCTATCAATTTGATCCAATACTTGTATGGCAATGCATGCTACATCATCATGCATCCTTCTTAAAATACCATTTTCAGTTGACCCAACAAATTTTACGCGATTCTGATCCCACCTTATTTTTTGCTTTTGCATTGCTTATCCGTTTGATCAAAGAATTGTATAGCCATGCATGCTACATCATCATGGATCCTTCTTAAAATCATATTTTCTATTGACCCACCAAATTTCATGTGATTTTGAGCCTGACCCGTTTTCAGCTTTTGCAATGCTGATCTATTTGAACCAGGAATTGTACGACCATGCATTATTCATCATCATGGATCCTTCTAAAAATCAAGTTTTCTATTGACTTATCAAATTTCATGTGTGTAGACACCCCATTTTTGACCGCCCTTAAGACTTGGGCGCTACTGATTGTTTACTTGGTGATAGAAGTTATGCAGCGCAAAGGTTCGATTCCTTGGCAAGAGGAGAGTCAAATCCCAACCTTACACCTCATTTTGGACCAAAGCTATTTTAAATGGTTTTTAGACCTTAAAGCCCTCTCTTTCAAAATATTTTTTTGAAATAAAGTTCCTACGATGTTCCGACGCTCGCATTTTGTTAAATATTACGCTTTTCGGTAAATCGAGCAGGGACAAAGTAGAAATGAATGAAAGAGAGGTGAACCCTTTGAAAAATATTCAAAAAACATCTTTTTTAGAGGCTTGAAGTTGAAGAAAAGAGGAGAAGAGGGAAGAAGCCAAGTTGGGGAAGAATATGGGCATGGACCGTTAAGAGAGAGTCGAGCATCCCTCGCTAAATCAGGGCTATCCTTTTGAATACTTGGATTTCAGCTATGAAACCACCACCATTGGAAAGCTTGCTTTCGGGGATTCATTTTTCACTTAAGAATCTCTTGAAGCCGTGTCCGGATGAGGGAGATATAGCTGGTTGAAATTAGGCATCAATCCAGTTGGACCGAAACTGAGCAGTCTTCACTAAAAGAGGGATATCTCTTAGCACACTTCGAATTTTGATGCAAGGATTCTACCATTGGAAAGCTTACTTCCGGGGATTCAGTTTAGGCTCAAGAATGACCTGAAAAGGCATTCAGATGAAGGAGTTAGGCTTGCTTCAAGTCGGGGACCATGACTGATTTTTGCTGCAGACCACTAAGGGAGTGTGCCAACCACAAATGGAGCATGCCGACCATGTGCCGACCAGAAATGATCCTTGCAGACTAGAAAACGTAGCTGACCGACCAGTTGAAGTGGTTGGTCGACTCGAAATTCTTAGAAAGCCCAGAATTCCCAGATATTTCTTCTCCAGCTGTTGCACATTGCTTTAGATATTTGCATTTCAGATATTTCCGACCCAAAGCTCTTGAATTGCTATATATGGAAGATATATCTCATATTTTGCAAGGTGAGAAGATTTGGGAGCCTGACTCTCTAAAAAATGTCTCTCTCTTTAGAATTCTCTCTCTCTTGCACTCTTGTGCATACAAGTGGGGAATCACTTCTAGTTTGCATACAAGCCCTTAGCTTTTGCATAACAATCCTTGACCAAATACTTCCACCTTTGGGCTGAGATAACTTTGGACCTTCTTGGAGCTCAAGAAGAGGATTTTATCCTAGTTTAAGCTTGTTTTGTTGCTCTAAAGTGTGCTTGGCTTCAAGAGGTATAACTCTTCCCTTTTGTACTTGTTTTGCACACTTGCTTCACCACCCTTTTCCATTGTTTTTGGACTATTTTGGGGCTGGTTTTGGACTGTCAAAAAATCTTTTTTTAGGGTGTATGAATTGTAGTTTAAGGCTTGCTGAGTTAAGGGGTGGTTCTCCCTTTTCGTTCGTTGGCTTGTGAGGCCTTTTGTGTAACTTCTTACCACCTTTAAACCAAACTTTTTGGCCCTTTAAACCACTGAAAATTAGAGGTTTTTTAGTGCCAAAAACCATGTTTTAAGGTCCAAGATAGGAGGGGCTGGCTCCCTTCGTTTTGTCTTGTTTGCATGAGTAGGTGGCCTTACATGTGAGCATGCTTTTCTATCTTTTTATGGCTTAGTTTCAGCATATTTTTGCCTCTAATTTGGCATGTTTTAGGACTTTTTTGGGCTGGTTTGGTCCTTTGAGCCATGCTTTGTATAGCCATAGTGCAAACTTGCTCACTAGCTTTGTATTTTGAGTCCACTAGCATGCATTGCTTGGGCTATTTGCATGATTTAGCATCATTTGATATGTGATTTCAGTGCATGTAGTGTGGTCATACGCTCACATGTGTCACTCTTTCAATGCTTTTGGAAGGTTGTGCTTTAGGCCTTAAATATGAGCCAATATGTATGCCATCTTCCTTAAGCTTTTGGGTTGCCATTTCAGTGTCTTTTTGGCGTTATTTTTCCATGATACAACTCTGTTTTTGGTTGGTTAGAGCATCCCTCATTTGCTTCTTACACTTGTAGTGTAACCATGCTCATTGGCCTAGCTTACTTGGTGTTTTGACCCTTCATGCTAGCTTGTCTTGGCTATACTCCATACAGGTTTTGGCATTGTTTTGACATGCTTTAGGACTAATTTAGGTGTTCTTGGCCTTTTGGGGCTTGCTTTGTATAGCTATAGTGCAAGTGCCTATGCTAGCTTCAAGCTTTGAGCCTCCTAGCATGCTTCATTTGTGACATGTGCATGATTTGGCATCATTTAACATGATATTTCAGAGTATATAGTATTGCCATGTTCTCACTTCTTTCACTCTTTGAGTGCCTTTAAGGGTTATGCCTTTGTGCCTCGCTTATGGCCTAACTTGTATGCATGCATGCCTAGGCTTTTGAGCTCCCATCTCCACATGTTTTGGTCTATTTTTTTACCTAATTGAGCTCTGTCCATGGTTGGTTCAATCATTTGTGCCATGTATTGCATGCCTCTTGTATAGTCCCTTTTGGTAGCCTTGTGACTTAGGCCTTCTAGCATGCTATGCTTGTGTTGTTTGGATGATTTAGCATCATTTCACACATGATTTCAAAGCATATAGTGTCGTCACACTTCCATGTTTGTCACTTCTTAATCATGTTTGAGAGTTGTGCTCTTATGCTTAGTTGATGGGCCAATGCATGAGCATGCATTATCTCGCCTTTCATGCCGTCATTTTAGAGGATTTTGGTCATTATCTTGGCATGCATGAGATCTATTTGAGGCTGGTTTGGTCCGTGGGGTATTGCATTACATGGCCCTTGTGTTGCATCCTTCACTAGCTTTCATGCTTAAGGACTCTAACTTGACATGCTCTTGTTGCATTGCATTATGCTTTTGGAATGTCGTTGCATTGTATTGTGTTTGGATTGAACGTTAATCCAAACACGAGAAACGAGGGACGTTTCATACTTGACATGATGAAACGTGCCTCATTTCTCGGTCGCCGACCCTCTTGAGCATACATGATAGAGGTTAAGGCCCTTACGTGTTATTTGTGCATTCATTGACATTGAATTGTGAAAACTTGGCTTCTCGGCCATCGTGCATCGCAATGCTCGGTTGGTGGCCCGAGAGTCGAGAACTGCACTCCCTTGAGCTTGAGAAATGATAGGGAGGGTGGTTGTGTACACATACCTTGCAAATACACTGATGTGCCCTTTCTTTCTCTCTGTTGCAGCAAATTGGAACTTGGGCAGAATTTCTGGTTGGTAGAACAGAAAAAGTAGCTGACCGACCACTTTTTCTGGTCTACAGCATGTTTAGGTGGTCTACAGGTGGTCTACACCACCATTTTCTGGTTGGTAGCCCTTCTGGAGGTCTCCATGTTGGAGTAGAAGCTATATGGAGGTTTGTGTAGTGTTCTGAAATAAAATGCAAATAGAGGCAAGTTGGGGCATATTAATGGATTTCCGAACGAGGCGACCAAGCATGCATGCACCCCTCGCCACGAGGACCTCTTTTTACTGCTTTACTTAGCTGCATTGCTTAGCTAGAGAATGCTTTGGTTTCGTACATAATTAGTTAACTAGGATTAGTTAATTAGTTTTGGTTTGTAATAATTAGCTTAGATTAGCTAGTTAGCTTATTATTCGGACCCTCTGTCGAGAGGGCACATTGTTGTAATAAGTGTGCTTGTGTGTGATGCGTGTCTTCCAACCCCCATTTCTTTCTCCCTTTTACTTAACTGCTTTCGATGGTTAGTTTAGGGTCATTTTCAATTAGCATCCTTATGCTTTGCATGCATGCATCATTCATTCGTATTGCATGCACTGGGCTCGGTGCATCATTCAAACTGTATTGTATTTCAATTCCTATTTGAATACATGTATCACTTGTGATATCCATATGCCATTCTAGATAGCCGAGCCTATTTTAGGTGCATTTTTGCATGTATTTCATTAGGCATCTTAACATAGCTAGGATCATGCATGATTTCTAACTAGCTTCTTTTTTGGCTCGGAGTACACTGTGAGTGTTTATGCTTTAGCATCCTTGCATGTGTGTAAGTGACTGCCATGATAGCATGCTTGCCATGAGGCTATTTGCTTAATTGCTATAACTGCATGAATGCCTGTGGGTGGAGGTTTGATTTCCTGAATTGGAACAACTCGATGATTGTGAGTTTTAAGCCCACTTGAAGTGGCAAAATCATGTTTTTCTAAGCCCACTTGAGGGTGGCAAATCCACGCTTTAGCCTACTTGCGAGTAGCACTTTCAAACCACTTTCAAAAACAAACATGAGTTGCTTTGTTCCAATCGCGTGATTTAGTCTATACTTGTATGCTGTGCGCATCACTTAGTAATTTAGCTGATAAATCGGAATAAGAACACATGTGTTTTCAAAACAACATATCACGCTTAGTAGAGGCCGATCTTTTGATCGGGCGAGCGGGGATGCTCATTTCAGGACCTTCCCCTCTCGTACCCAAGTTCTCGAGCCGAGGCAACTTTGGCGATGACGGACACGTGGCCTTAGGCACGAGTCAGGGTTTCCTAAATTTCCCAAACACAAAATATTTAGGTGGCGACTCTATAATCTGGCAAAGAAGTCAATGTTTGGCACTTCTTGATTAAAATCAATTTTCCAAAATGATTTGCCAGATTTGGACTCTTTGGTGATTTATCAGTCTTACATTGCACTTTGTGAGATTACATACAGAACCGTGACAAGAGTCCGAACTATAGTAGCTAGAGGACTACAATTCGCGCGAGCCCAGCCCTTTTTTTCGCTTTGCATTACCTGTCCATTTGATCTAAGAATTGTACAACCATGCAATGGATCCTTCTTAACATCATGTTTTTTATTGATCAACCACATTTCTCGTGATTTTGAGCCCAACTTGTTTTTCGATATTGCATTTCCTATACACTTGATCCAAGAATTGTGTGGCGACGCATGCTGTATCATCATGGATCCTTCTTAAAATCACATTTTCTATTGACCCAGCAAATTTCAGGCGATTCTGAGCCTGACCAATTTTTGGCTTTTCCATTGCCTATCCATTTGAACCAAGAATTGTACGGTCATTCACTTAACATCATCATGGATCCTACGTAAAATCATGTTTTCTATTGACCTGTCAAATTTCACATGATTCTGTGCCCGACCCATTTTTCGCTTTTGCATTGCCTGTCCATTTGATCCAAGAATTTTACGACCATGCAATGCTACATCATCATGGATCTTTTTTAAAATCATTTTTTGTGTTGACCCACCAAATTTCACGCAATTCCAAGCCAAATCCATTTTCCTCTTTTGCATTGTCGATCCAATTCATCCAAGAATTGCATGGCCATACGTGCTACATCATCACAGATCATTCGTAAAATCACATATTCTATTGACCCGCAAAATTCCATGCAATTCTGAGCCCGGCCTAATTTTGGGTTTTGCATTGCCTATCCATTTGATCCAAGAATTGTACAGCCACGCATGCTACATCATCATTGATCCTTCTTAAAATCACTTTTTTATTGACCCACCAAATTTCACACGATTTCGAGCCCAACCCGTTTTCTGCTTTTGCATTGCCGATCTGTTTGATTCAAGAATTGTATGGCCATGTGTGCTACATCATCATGGATTGTTATTAAATTCATGTATTCTATTGACCCACCAAATTCCAAGAGATTCTAAACCTGGCCTAATTTTGGCTTTTGCATTGCCTATGCATTTGGTCCAAGAATTGTATAGCCATGCATGCCACATCATCATTGATCATTCTAAAAATCAGTTTTCTATCGACCCACCAAATTTCATGTGATTCCGAGCTCAACCTATTTTCTGATTTTCCATTCCCGATCCATTTGATCCAAAAAATTTTTAGCCATGTATGCTACATCATCATGGATCGTTCTTAAAATCACATTTTCTAATGACCCACCAAATTCCACGCGTTTCTGGGCTCGACCCATTTTTGACTTTTGAATTGCCTATCAATTTGATCCAAGAATTGTACAGCCATGCATGCTGCATCATCATGGGTCATCCTTAAAATTACTTTTCTGTTAACCTACCACATTTCACGCGATTCCGAACCCGACCCGTTTTCCGCTTTTGCATTGCCGATCCATTTGATCCAATAATTGTATGGCCATGTGTGCTACATCATCTTGGATCGTACTTAAAATCACGTTTTCTACTGACCCACCAAATTCCACGTGATTCTGAGCATGGCCCAATTTTGGCTTTTGCATTGCTTACCCATTTGATCCAAGAATTATAAAGCCATACATGCTACACCATCATGGATCCTTCGTAAAATCGCTTTTCTATTGACCCCACCAAATTTCACGCAATTCCTATGCCAGTTCATTTTTAGATTTTGTATTGCGCATCCATTTAATCTAAGAATTGTACGGCCATGCATGCAACATCATCATGCATTGTTCTCAAAATTATATTTTCTATTGACCCACCAAATTTTCGCGATTCTGAGCTCAGCCTGTATTTTCATTTTGCATTGCCAATGCATTGGATCCAAGAATTATACGGCCATGCATGTTACATCATCATGTATCCTTCTTAAAATCATTTTTTCTCTTGACCAACAAAATTTCCCGCGATTTCGAGCCTTCCCCGTTTTTACGTATTGCATTGCCTTTACGTTCGATCCAAGAATTGTATGGCCATGTATGCTACATCATCATGAATCATTCTTAAAATCATTTTTTCAATTGACCCACGAAATTTATCGCGATTTCGAGCTTTTCCCAGTTTTTCCTTTTGCATTGCCTATCCATTTGATCCAAGAATTGTATGGCCATGCATGCCCCATCATCGTGGATCCTTACTAAAATCACGCTTTCTATTGACCAATCAAATTTCACGTGATTTCGAGCCTGTCCCGTTTTTCATTTTTTCATTGCCTATCCATTTGATCCAAGAATTGTACAGCCATGTATGCTAAATCATCATGGATCTGTCGTAAAATCACGATTTCGATTGATCCTCCCAATTTCACGCGATTTCTAGGCCGACCCATTTTTGGCTTTTTCATTGCCTATCCATTTGATCCAAGAATTGTACGGCCATGCATGCTACATCATCGTGGATCCTTCTTTAAATGACATTTTTGGTTGACCCACCAAATTTCACGTGATTCTAAGCCCAACCCATTTTTGGCTGTTGCATTGCCTATTCGTTTGATCCAAGAATTGTACAGCCATGCATGCTACATCATCATGGATCGTTCTTAAAATCACGTTTTTTATCGGACCACTAAATTTCACGCGATTCCTAACCTAGCCTATTTTTGGATTTCGCATTGTCGATCCATTTCATCCAAAAATTGTACGGCCATGCATGCTATATCATCATGAATCCTTAATAAAATCACGTTTTCTATTGAGCTACCAAATTTCACATGATTCTGAGTCCGTCCTATTTTTGGCTTTTGCATTGCCTCTCCATTTGATCTAAGAATTGTACAACCTTGCATTGTACATCATCTTTGATCCTTCTTAAAATCACGTTATTTATTGACCTGTCAAATTTCACGCGATTCGGAGCCCAGACCGTTTTTGGCTTTTGTATTGCCTATCCACTTGATCCAAGAGTTGTACGGCCATGCAATGCTACATCATCATGGATCCTTCTTAAAATCACATTTTCTATTGACCCACCAGATTTCACGCCATTCCGAGACTGGCCCATTTTTCAATTTTGCATTGTCTATCCGTTTGATGCAAGAATTGTATAGCCATGCATGCTACATCATCATGGATGGTTTGTAAAATCACATTTTTCGTGGACCAACGAAATTTCAGGCGATTCTGAGGCCGATCCATTTTTGGTTTTTGCATTGCCTTTCCATTTGATCTAAGAATTGTATGGCCATGCATGCTACATCGTCTTGGATCCTTCTTTAAAATGACGTTTTCTATTAATAAACCAAATTTCATAATATTCGGAGCTTGGCCTGCTTTTGGCTTTTGCATTGTCTATTCATTTGATCCGAGAATTGTATGGCCATGCATGCTACATCATCATAGATCCTTCCTAAAATCACAATTTCTTTTTACCCAGCAAATTTCTATCGATTCCGAGCCTAACCTATTGACCCACCAAATTTCACGCGATTCTGAGCCCAACCTGTGTTTGGCTTTTGTATTGCCTATTGTAGACGGGCCCGCGGGGGCCTCAATGCTACTACAGTTCGAACTCGCGTTTTTTGTTGTCGCGGTTCTTAATCTGAACCAAAGAGTCCAAATCTAGCAAATCGTTTTGAGAAACAGATTTTTGAAAAAGTAGTGCCAAACATGGACTTCTTTGCCAGATACAGAGTCGCCACCTAAATATTTTTAAAATGGGGAAATTTAGGAAACCCTGACTCGGTGCCGAAGGCCACATGTCCGTCATCACCGGAGTTGTCTCGGCTCGGGAGCTTGGGTACGATCGGGGAAGGTCAGCTATGAGCACCCCCTTTCGCCCGGTCCGAAGACCGGCCTCTACTAACCGTGATATCCGTTTTTGAAAACTTTACGTGTTCTAAAGCCAATTATTAGCCTAGAATTACTATGTTATGCGCGCAGCAAACAAGTATAGACTAGATTGCCTAATTTGCAAATAATCATTGCATATCCGTTCGGTTTGAAAATGCTTTGGAATTTGCTACTCGCAAGTAGGCTAAAATACGGATTTCAACGAGTTTTTCCAACTCAAACAATCCAACCTTCACCCACAGGCATTCAAAACAGTTTAACACATAAGCATCTAGCCACATGTTAAGCATGCTGTCATGACAATATTCACACTCATGTGATATGCTAAAGCAGAAATACTTACATAGTACTCCGTGCCAAAACAAAGAACTTGTTAGTAAACATGCATGATCCAAGTCCATGTGAAGTGCCTAATGCATCGCATACAAAATGTTACTAGAATAGGCTCGGCTATCCTAAACATGTTATGTGAAGATGCACAATTATCACATATTCAATTTTTGATTTGAAGTACGAATGCAATTAGCGTGATGTACCGAGCCTAATGCATGCAATACAAATGCATGGATGCACACATGCATAGCATAAGGTATGCTAATTTAAACATGCCCTAATCTACCATCGTAAGCAGGTAAATAAAAGGGAAGAAAGAAGTGGGGTTGGAAGACATACACATCACCCACACACACTTATTACAGGTTTGCCCTCGCTCGGAGGGACCGAATAAATATTACAAATTAATTAACTACGCAAGCTAATTAATATTACAAATTAACTAATTTAATCAACAAATTAAATAAATTAATTAAAGCAGGAAAACGCCTCGGGAAGCGCGCCACCATGCATGGGCTTCCTCTGTTATCCTTCCTTTCCTCCTCTAGAGGCTGTCAAAGCCTCAGGACTGATCCCTTGGACAGAGAGGATCACCACCGGCTGATTGAAATTGCCACCGGCAGTGTGGTATGGCCATCGGCACAAAATGGAGTCTATCGGCAGAGAAAATGGTGCCGGTCGGCACATTACACTGCCGGTCGGCAGAGTATTCCTGCAGAACCTGCAACTCACAGCAACAGAGGGCAAAACAAAGCATGGCAGCACATTTCAAGGCATGTATGCACCAACCATGTCTCTTATCATTGTGATGACTCAAAGGGACATGTGCCTCGGTTCTCGGACCACCAATCACGCATTTCCATGCATGATGGCCCAAAGAACCAAGTATGCAATTTTGATTTCAAATGTATGCAATCCAATCAAACAAAACTCCCAATCCCTATCACCCAAGTCAAGGGGACAAGGAATGCATGCAAGATGCAATGCAACCTAGGCATACAAGCTAAGGATGCAACATGGCATGGCAAGGCACTTATGCAAGCATACAAGCATACATATGGCAATGCAAATGGATGGCAAGATGGACTTATACATGAATTAGGCAACTCTAAAATAGGCCTAAAACAGTAGCCATAGTGCTAAAAAGTGAGGGCTAAATGGCATGCACACACATATGCACATAAGGACCAACACTTAAGCACAAATCAAGCAACATTCAAGCACACTTGAAAGGGACAAACATGAACAATTAGCATGCATTATAAGCCTTGAAATGATGCTAATACATGGTGCCAAACCAAGCAACAAATCAAGCCAAGCATGCACCAAATGGCCTAAGTGTTCAAAGTAAACCAAAGTGGCATTGAGCTATACTTAACAAGACCAAACAAGGCATGCATTAAGCAACCAAAAACAGGGGTTTAGCATGTTAAAACAAAGCTAAAGGACTACTTAGATGGCATCTAAGTGGCCCAAATACAAAGACATGCACCATGACCAAAACATGGAGCATTGCAACACATGCTTTCAAAGCATTAAAGAGGCATGCAAGGAAATCAAACAAGCATGGAAATGGGACTGAAATGGCATGTAGAATGGTCCCAACTCACCAAAACAATGCAAAGATGCCATGCTACACATGTACATACTCAAGGCCAACAAGCCCAAATACAAAGGAGCTATATAATGCATGCTAAAATCAACCCAAATACTTATGGACAGACCTAGAACATGGAAAAATAAGCACATAATCTTCACAAGACTAAGCCTAAAACATGCTCCAACAAAGGCTAACAACCTAAGGCACATTAAGGCATAAACAAGGCATTACATGGCAACTATGCTAAACATGCATGGAGTTCCAAAACCAACCTAAGATCATGTTATATTATGGATATATAATCATGAAAAACAAACCAAACATGCTCAACACACACTTAAGCATAGGCTTCCTTAAGAGGCCAAAACATGCCCTTTTCAAGGACAACAAGGAGAGGGGGTTGCCCCCTCCTTCTTGGGACTTCAAAGCATCATCTTCACCACTGAAATCCCTCAAGATTTCAGTGGTGAAGAGACCTCAACACCAAAATCCCGGAGCTAGCACAAAATGGCTCAAAATGAGGCCTTTTGAGGCCTAAGGGTGGTCAACAACCCTCAAACAACAAAACACTCTTAATAAACAATAAAGAGGGCCTAAAAACAGAACTTTTTTATGTTATACAATAAGCACAAAAATAGCTCTAAGACTAGTAGAAAATCAATGCAAAAAAGGGGGAAAAAGGGACTAGATTCTCACCCTTGAAGCTTTCTTCGCAAATGATGCTCCAATGGCCTCTTTTGGCTCCAAACCAGTCAAGAAACTCAAGAACAAGCCCTTATAACCCTAGTCTCAAGAGGAAGGTGAAACACTAGGTGTTTGTGTGCAATAGTAAGACACAAAACACCTAGTGTGCAAAAGAGAGATAGAGAGTGTATCTAACTCTAACCCTAGAAAAAAATAGAGCTTGGTCTGTATTTTCCTCTCTCAAAAATGTCTAAAAGCTCTCCCCTTGCCTTAGAGAGAGCTCCTCTCTATATGCCTCTTGTAAAGCTTACAAGACAAGCTTTGCAAGAGGGAGATCCCTCCATACACGTGTATGGAGGGGAGCAAAAGCAATACAGCTGTCTAAAAATATCTGCAAAAGCAGATGAACAGCAATCGGCCGGCCAAAAATGCCATCTTGGCCAAAAAGAGTGCCGGTCGGCAACAAATAGTGCTGACCGGCAACAAAGAGTGCCGGCCGGCAAACTATATTGCCGGTGGCATCTAGCCACTGCCGGTGGTGGGTGGGGATGGTCTACAAGCCCCACCCTGCCTCTCAAAGGCAAGATGCAAGTGTTTGGTGCAAAACCAGACACTAAACGGTCGAATTCGGGGATCCTGAGGCATGCCGCGCGAGCCGAGACCTCCGGGAACTCCAAACGAACACAAACATGGATAATCACCAAGTGTTCAAACGGTGACGTCCAAGTCTTGAGGACGGTCAAAAATGGGGTGTCTACAGTTGCCCCTCTTTGACAGTACTCGAAAGTCATAACAATGACGGGAGTGAATGTCAAAGCCCAGAGACGACCCATTTTTGACAAGGCCGAAGACTTAGACAAACATACAAGACAAATAAGATATGCGCCCGAAGGCAGGGGCAAAATGCAAGACAATGCAGAGAGCCGGACATAACTTATGATCATGCAAAGAAAGCTGTAATGAAGCAAACATGCGACAGTTTTAAGCTAGCATACCAAACTACACTACAATGCAGAAAGGATGTAAGAGAATTATGGAATTCTCAATACGTCTCACTCGGAGGATACAATACCTGTGCGGCTCGTCTGGTTGCACCAGCTTCAAATGAACCGTACATACAATATCGTGCCTGCAAAGAAAACAAACTTAACAAGTACAATATTGTTAGCAATATGCATGACAATGCAAGAATAGTGTACTCGAAATGCGTGACAGCGCAAAGCAAGTGGGGAGCATAACAATGCTTGCGAAAATACAGACATGTAAATGAAGCATGCAGTCTACGCAAGCAACAAAATTGAACATAAGCATGCGGTCTACGCAAGTAACAAAATAGATTACAAACATGCGGTCTACGTAGGTAATGTAATTAACATGCGGTCTACACAATCAAAACATGCGGTCTACGCAGGTAATGAATAATCATGCGGTCTACGCAATCAAAACATGCGGTCTACGCAGGTAATGAAATTAGAAAATGCGGTCTACACAATCAAAACATGCGGTCTACGCAGGTAATGGAATTAAACATGCGGTCTACGCAATCAAAACATGCGGTCTACGCAGGTAATGGAATTAAGCATGCGGTCTACGCAATCAAAACATGCGGTCTACGCAGGTAATAGAATTAAGCATGCGGTCTACGCAATCAAAACATGCGGTCTACGCAGGTAATGAAATTAGAAAATGCGGTCTACGCAATCAAAACATGCGGTCTACGCAGGTAATGGAATTAAACATGCGGTCTACGCAATCAAAACATGCGGTCTACGCAGGTAATGAATAATCATGCGGTCTACGCAATCAAAACATGCGGTCTACGCAGGTAATGGAATTAAACATGCGGTCTACGCGATCAAAACATGCGGTCTACGCAGGTAATGAAATTAGAAAATGCGGTCTACGCAATCAAAACATGCGGTCTACGCAGGTAACGAAATGGAATAATTATGCGGTCTACGCAATCAAAACATGCGGTCTACGTAGGTAATTGAATTAAACATGCGGTCTACGCGATCAAAACATGCCGTCTACGCAGGTAATGAAATTAGAAAATGCGGTCTACGCAATCAAAACATGCGGTCTACGCAAATAATGGAATTAAGCATGCGGTCTACGCAATCAAAACATGCGGTCTACGCAGGTAATGAAAATAACAATGCGGTCTACGCGATCAATACATGCGATCTACGCAAGTAAAGAAATTAACAATGCGGTCTACGCAATCAAAACATGCGGTCTACGCAAGTAATGGAATTAAGCATGCGGTCTACGCAAGTAATGAAATGATTACAAACATGCGGTCTACGCAGGTAATGTAATTAACATGCGGTCTACGCAAGTAAAGAGTGAACATGCGGTCTACGCAAATAAAGAATTAACATGCGGTCTACGCAAGTAAAGAATTGAGATGCGGTCTACGCAAGTAAAGAATTAACATGCGGTCTACGCAAGTAAAGAATTAACATGCGGTCTACGCAAGTAAAGAATTAACATGCGGTCTACGCAAGTAAAGAGATGATTACAAACATGCGGTCTACGCAGGTAATGTAATTAACATGCATGACAATGCAAAATGCAATGCGATGCGCAAAACAGCGCGACAGAATGCAATGCACAAAACAGTGCGACGATTTGAAATGCACAAAACAGTGCGACGATTTGAAATGCACAAAACAGTGCGACGGTTTGAAATGCACAAAACAGTGCGATGATTTGAAATGCACAAAACAGTGCGATGCGCAGAACAGCGCGAACAACTTTGAAATACACAAAATAGTGCGATGCGCAGGACAGCGCGAGGTTTGAAATGTACAAAACAGTGCGCAGGTTTGGAATGCACAAGACCGTGCGATGCGCAGAACAGCGCGAACAATTTTGAAATGCACAAAACAGTGCGATGCTAAGTGCGACACGCATGCCACAGGGAATGTAAACGGGCTTAAATGCGCAACAACGCACGTATTCCGGAATGCATGACAATGCATGGAATGGAAATGCAATGATGATGCATGGGAGATGTGCACGACAATGCAAAGGGGTGCGTGTTGCAACGCATGTAACACGTGCATAACAATGCAAATGTGCGGCGCACGACAGCGCGATGTAATGCACAGAAGTAGTGTGATGAACTCGTGCCACACACACATGGGGTAACTTTTGAATTTAAAAGGATACAAAAAGGATACACCTTGCACGAATTCGAGTGCCACGCACTGAAGACACGGCCCGCGGTCAGAACGGAGGCCGGTTGAGCGTCGGAGATGCATTTTCTTGCACTTTCTTGAGCTATGAAGACCAAAAACAACTCAAATGGCCTAAACAAGGCTGTGGGAACCCCACCGGCCGAAAGATGAGGCCACCGGCTGGTCATCAGCACAAAAACAATTCCATCGGCACAAAAAAGTGCCGGCCGGCACAAAACATTGCCGACCGGCAAACAGTTGCTGATGCGGGGCAGTTTTGACTTTTCACCTTGGGTGTTATAAAATAGGGCTTCAAGCCCTATTTCCTCATTTCCTCCACGCCGAAATCCCTTGCTCTCTCTCTCTAGAGCTTTTTCTCTTCCCCGTTTCTCCGTTTCTTCGCGTTCTACGCCCGTTTCGTCGTCGGATTCGCGTTTCTCTTCGCGTTTCGGACGTTTTCCACCGATCACATTTTCGTTTCGGTGCCTCGTTTGGCGTTCTAGCCTTTTCGGGGTTCGTTCCCCTCACTTTCCTCTTCGTTTCCGTGCCTTTTCACATTCCGGCCTTCCCGGCCATTTCCGACCCTCTCAGGAGTTGACTTTTCAATTGACTCTTCGCATTCCGGCTCGGTTTTCCTTTTCCGGCCATTTTCACACCACTCTCTTCATGGCGGACGACATTCCACGTGGCGGGACTCCCTCGGACCACGAGATGGATCCCGGGGTCGAGCTCTTACCACTGAGCGAGTGCCCGTTCGACCCGGCGACCTACCGGCCGGCGATCCACGTTCTGCCCCCAGACGGCCTACGTCAGTTCCGGAGCTTTGAGAGGTACGCAGCGCCTGAGCTACTACTACGCGAGCCTACCTCCCATCTGTCTTTCAGCACTTCCGAGGTAACTTTTCATCTTCTGCTTTACTTTCTGCAATGTAGGATACAAAACTGCCATAGTTAGTTGTATTCTCTAACTGCTGAAATCTGATGTGCCGTAGACCGTAGTTGACTGTAAACATACATACAACTGATATCTGCTTGAGACTGACACATGCACACACACTGCACTAGCCCTGAATCACCCAAACACACGGCACACACTGTATTTCACTGCACACACACTGGTACCCAGTATTTGTCTAAATCTGTCAAACTTGCACACATGCTACATCTGTTCTGAAACACCTAAACACGCTGACACAGCACACGTATTTTACTGTAAGCACACCGGCACCCGGTATTTGCCTGAATCTGACAAACTTGCATACATGCCATATCTGTCTTTTCAAAACTGCATTTTGAATGTTGTCTTGCAATTGTTGTTTTCTGTTTGCAGGAGGGTTCCCATACCATCCGCGGGTATGGGAACACTGGCGCTCGGGAGTGGTATGATGAGCTCCCTGATGCGGTCCAGCGCATCGTGGACCGAGCGGGCTTCGGCACCTTCTGCCGAGGGCTCTCCAGGTTGTCCACATGCAGACCTCTCCTTGCCGTTTTGGCGGAGAGGTGGTGGGACACCACCGATTCTTTCCACTTTTCTGCTGCAGGGGACATGACGATGACCCCTTATGACTTCTCGATGCTCACAGGCATCGGGGTAGGGGGTGATCCGATCCCCTTCGACACCGACATGGATGAGTGGACCGCCGCTCAGGTCCATTTACTGGGGGAGGCCCCACCACTAGCTCGTCCAGGCTTCGTGCGGTACTCCTGGTTCGAGACACAGTTCAGGGTTCAGCCCGTTTTGGAGGAGGTGCAGATGACCCCAGAGGACGAGGAGAGGTATGTTCGTGGCTTCCTCATGTTCTTGTTCGGGACTACCATATTCGCCGACCGGGCGAACACCGTGCCTCTCTGCCTTCTCAGCGCACTGGTGGACGTCCGGGATATTCTGCACTATGACTGGGGCGGTGCTGCTTTGGCCACCCTGTACGGATATATGAGCTCGGCTTCTCGCGGCAGCGGCCAGCTGCTTGGAGGTTACTGGCGGGCTTGGGAGGTACATTTCTTCTCCACTTTTTCATTCCTGTCTCGTACTTTCTGTACTCTGTACACTGCACACACTGTAGTCTGCTCTATACTTGCTGTATACTGTACACACGGCACACACATACATTCTGCTTTACACTGACTGTACATTGCTCACACTGTACACTGTACACAATACACTGCACAACACACGGCTCTACCATTTCTGCTTTATTCTGTATATTCTGCTTTTTCTGATAGTCATACTGACATCTGTTTTGCAGTTGTGGGTTTACGCCTACTTTCCTAGGCTTGCCCCCGTGCCAGTCGCGGAGCCTCCTCCGGCTGTCCCGTTCTCCAGTCGCTTCGACGGGAGATGCACTCGGCGACCGCGAGAGACTTTCGGCTTCTTCCGCCGATATTTCGACACCATCACCCCCACGGAGGTATGCTTTACTTTCAGTTCATTTAGCTTCGCTTTCTCACTGCATGTTTCAATAACAGTAGATAACAAACTGTCCGTCACTTTCAGATCACATGGCGGCCATGGGCTTCCTTGCCGTCGGCGATGCGGGGTCGGTTCCCTGGTGCTGAGGAGACCTCGCGCTTCCGGATCTTGCTAGAGGGCCCGGTCTGTCGGGCTTGGTACCTGGGGGAGCGTTTTCTACGCCAGACCCGCGGGTTACCTGAGCAGATAGTCCCGGCTCACCCTCCTGCAGAGATGAGGGAGACCGAGGGGCTGACCACTGAGCAGCTGGATGATTACTCCATCGGCTGGGAGGAGGCCGGCTTCCGTGGCACCGACGACTATCAGGAGTATGTGCGGACGTACCTGATGCGCCCCCTGAGCGGTCGTCGAGCAGAGGGGGCCAGGCCTGTAGCATCGGCGGCTAGGGCCGGAGCGGGAGCAGGGGCTGGATCTTCGAAGAGGGCCCGGGTCCGTGGTAGGGGTAGAGTGCAGGGAGGACGGGGAGCTGGCTGGCCTGCCCTGCCTGCTGTACTGACTTTCCAGGGGCAGGGTGGGTCGACCTATCAGATCCCCTTCGCCCCTCCACCGGCTGGTCACGAGTTCATTGACGTCCCCGACTTACCGCCGGTATGTTCTACTGCGTTTTGTACAATTATTCAGTTCAGTTTACTTGATATTCCACAGAATATTGATGCATCTGATACTTTTGCAGGCCTCTTCTGAGTACACCCGTCAGTCGTTGGCGATGAATGCCTCGATGATGGGGATGCTCCAGCGGACTTTTGACCTCCTAGCCGTCTATAGCATACCGGTATGTCCTTCTGACGCTGGCCTGAAACCATTCATACACTGCTTTACATAATCTGATGCACGACACAACACCTGATACACTGATCTCACAGTATCTGAACACTGCATACACTGCATTCTGCACCGTACCCTACACTGATAAACTGCTCACGGCATTCATACACCGTACTCACACACTGCATTCTGCACTGATAAACTGCTCACGGCATTCATACACCGTACTCACACACTGCATTCTGCACTGATAAACTGCTCACGGCATTCATACACTGTATTCACACACTGCATTCTGCATTGCTAAACTGCTCACGGCACTTATACACTGTATTCACACACTGCATTCTACATCTTTAAACTGTTCACAGTGTACTGATGCATTTCCCTTTTTGTGTACTTTTTCAGCCTCCTTTCCAGATTCCCATGGCAGGAGGTGCTCCAGCTAGACCTTCTGTCCCTGCTCGGGGGAGAGATGAGGAGGGCAGGATATTTCCCCGTACCAGGGGGGGCGTACTCACGTCGGGAGCAGCTCGCGAGCTCCAGTCCCGGATGATGACGACGACGAGGAGTCAGAGGCGGAGGCAGAGGCGGAGTCCGAGTCATCAGAGGAGGAGACCGGAGGCGGTTCTAGGTCGGGCTCTGACGACGACGCTGATGATGCTCCTGGACCCTCGTCCAGGAAGAGGACTAGGACGGACTGACGTCCCCCGGAGTGCTCGACATGGATGCAGATTTTTGCTATCTTCTTCTTTCTTTCTTGTACTTTTCTTTTTGGTTGGTAGATAGATTACCTTGTACTACCGCAGGCAGATTTTTGTTTCCAAAACTTGTACATTTGAAAAAGATTATGAAATGAAACGGACTTTTTATCTGAAAAAGTGTTTACATTTACACATTTCATGCATTGCATCGCATCTCATCATGTTACACCTCAATGTAAACGAAATTGATTGGTTATCTGAAAATTGAACACTTGCACTGTAATAATCAGATAACTTAACAGCCAACGGCGAAATAACCCAAGCAATCCACTGCCTGATTCTGGACAGACAGCCCTTACTCTGTTGGGGATTGATCTGCATTCAGCCCATAACACAGCATTCGGTTCATTCTGCACACGGCAATTCTCAAACAAACAGCCCAATCTGACAGGACGGACCTCAAAGATGGAACCGGTTGGAGTCGAAATGCGTTCAAATGTAGAGAATGGCACAGCATTCTGAGCATGAGCGATTTTTGAAATCGAATGAGGGTTTTTCAAACCGGGATATCGAGCCTACCACTGAACACAGCGGAGAGGACTCAAACAAAGATGTACACGACCTAAACACAACGAGACACGCTCGGGAGAGACTCAAAACAAAAGACGAGACCGTCAAATGAAAGAGACACGACACACAGACGCGTAAACGAAGATGGGAGACCTCGGACCACGAGGAGCCAGTTCAATCTGGGTATTGTTTCCCACCCTTTCTCATTTGTGATCCTCACATCACTCGACTCTCAAGCTCGGATTTTCTCTCAAAACCCTTTTCCTCACTTTTCTCTCAACTTACACCTCTCTATTCTTCATATCTCTCATTTTTCATCCCTCCCCGGGGTGATTGATGGATAAATAGAAAGTTGCGGGTTCATGCTCAACACCGTTAGCTCACAGCTATTTCTTCCGGCGGGTAGAGCGCCCTTCCGGCAAGTACGTCGATGACGGGGGAAAGACAGAACGCCTGGCTCAACTGTGCCCCTAGTTCATCATTTTAACCATTTTTTCGTTTTTGCCTTCTACTAAAACGGTTTTGATCAAAACGAGAGTCGGATTAACGTACTTGTTCGATTTTTGATTTGAAAAGCATGCAAGTCAGGCAGCAAGCACTGAAAATTTTCCTTTTTGGGTCCAAGACAATGGTCCGGTTTTGGAAAATGAAATAGTTTTCGAGAAAATAGTCAACCCAGTAAAAATTTTCAAAAACTATTTTTCAAACAGCTGATGCTCGACAAGCATGGAGCTTACTCTTCGAGATGTGCAACCTCGGATCGGAGGCAATGGAAAATTGCCCCTGGTTTGAAGGGGGGTGAGAGGCAACGGAAAGTTGCCCCTAGTTTGAATGGCGGCTCACGGCGGCTCGTGGCAACGGAAAGTTACCCCTTGTTTGGATGGTGCCGCAGCAGTCCGCAGACAGTCTTCATTGGCGGTAGTCGAGCTCTCAGACACCGAGGTGACGAAGACGGTCACAACACATATATGGACACAATCACCTTGAAGGGTGTTGGCCACTGGACTTTGAGATGAAATCGAAACCATTGCACGGACTGAGACGCTATGAAAGCGTTGGGGGCTGGACTTCATGATGAAGTTGCCTACGTAGCCCAAACATGGGAATCAAGCCTTACGTAGCTCCGGCTAAGGTCCACTCGGGTATTTTAACCTTCACTTTGTTTGGCTCTCACTTTTGCCAAGGCGCCCGATGCGGGTTTTCGACCTTGCGAGCTTCTTTTCATTTTCTTTTGTTCGTTTCTTTTTCTTTTCTTGCCTTTTTTCTTTTTTTTTTTTCTTTTCTTCTTTCTTTTTTGTATTTTTCTCTTGCTCTAACTTTTGCCTGGGCCACCCTTCTGCGTTTTCGGCCCAGCGAGCCTCTCAAAGGGTAAAAGTGTAGCAAGTCCATGCCAAATGGTTTTTTTTTTTGGAATTGAAGCCTCTCTGCGTCCAGGAGAACGGCTGTTGCACTGATTTGCAGAAGTATCCATCCCGGTTGCTCCACGAGCTTCTTTCGGCGAGATCCACTCCTTCTGATTCGGCTTTGATGCTTCTTGATCGAAGGCTACCTCAAAACTGGCCACACGGGCCTTTCATGGTGCTTGTCCGTTGAACTTTCTGAACGTTCTGAACGGGTTCAAACTCGGAAAACAAATAGGTTGAACCTTGAGGCTGAGAGCGATCCTAGGCTGCGCAATCTCAAGAGCGATTCCACACAGGTCTTCGCAGGGCCGTGTAAAACATTTGCTTTTGAAAGTTTTTAAGGAAGCGACGAATCGCTCGCGCCGAAGATAGTGTGGAACCAATCTGGATCAGGCCAGGGTCCTTCTCAGTACTCACGCCGACAAGCATGATTTTATTCATTAAAAGGCTTAGCACGCCTTTCTCTCTCTCAAAATGATCAAAATTTCGCAAAACTCGAGGAATTCCTTCCTCTTCGTTTTCATCACCGCAGTGTTCAAAAAGTTTGTTTTTTGGAAAACTTAGGTTAATGCAATGAATTTGGCACACAGGAGAGCAGGCGAGATGTACTGTCAGCCCATTCAAATTCTCCGGCACTTATGCTGAAAGTAAGCATGAAGTTGAGATAGTAACAGCTATTTCAATCGGTTCTGTTGGTGCAACTGGCCCCTCGGCAGAAACAGACTCAAAACAAAACAGATAATTACAAAACAAAACGGTGTTCGGGACAACAACCCCAGAATCACCATGTATTATATACAACGGGGACTGACTCGATACAATCAGACAGACCCTTAAGCAAAAAGACTGACTCAAGACAAAGAGACAGACTCAAAACAAAAGACTGACTCGACATCCAAGCCAGGATTTACAAAACTCGGTTTCACCGATGCTCAAAAATGCGTGCCAGACGCTTCAAAAATACACCAAATGTTGCCCGCAGGCGTTTCACTTCACATACTCGCAGTATCTGAGCCCTCGAAATCCAACAACTGAGTGGTGACGGGCTTGCCCGAGGTGGGTGGTAGGATAACCTTGTTATCAATCAAATCCTGCACTTCATGGCGAAGGCGGGAACATCCATCGGTGCTGTGACCGGACTGTTGATGGTACGCGCAGTACAAGGTAGCATCATGGGTGGCGGGGAGATTCTTCGGGAGTGGCCGGGGCTCCAAAGGCTTAAGATGCCCATTCTTCGCCAATATTAGCAATGCCCTAGACAAAGGCATGTGGAGATCGTGAAAGACCCTGCGCCCTCGGGGCAGGTACTTTGCAGTTTGAGGATTCTTGCCAGATGCGCTGGCGAAAGGATCAGCTGGCGCTGCCTTGGCTTTTTGAACCTTCCCCGGTGCAGGGTTGGGAACTACTGGAATTGTCTGGGCATGACGGGGCCCATCCCGATTTTCTGTCTGGCTTGAACTGCCTTTGATCGGAGCGGGGAAAGCATCATCCACAGCTTTGGTCACTATTGCAGACGTTTGTTGCTTGTTCATCCCTCTGGCCTTCAGAGCCTCGACTGCCCACAGCAGTTGCTCAATGGGGTCGGCATCTATCTTTGCCTTGTCTTTCCCTTTGGCCTCAGCCTGATCAAGGGTCGGGGTTGGTGCTGGCATGTCGTGGCTATAGCCGGAAGCCACCTCTGGCTGGCTCAGCTCTATCACAATCCGCCCCAGTAGTGGGGGCTCCTGTGGTACGAAATTCCCGGCATACGGCGCCGCTGGCGGTGAAGCCGACATTTCATAGGCGAGGTCTGCCACAGACCTTTGGAGATCACCTATCATCCCCATCAATTCAAAGGTGGTGGGCTCACGAGCCTGGTATAACTGGGGAGCCCAGACCGGGTGCACAACGGGCGACCTGGGCGGGTATGACATACTGATGCTGGCCTCACTCTGCGGAGCGGTCTCCTGCTCCAATGCAGCCGTCATAACCACAACTTCTTCTGAATTTTGTGCCGCCATAAATCCTGCCTCAGCAAGGGGAGACACTGACTATTCTGTATCAACTCTGCAACTCTCTGAACCTTGAAAGAAAAACAGACAGCATTTCAGCCCAAACTGATCAAACACGGGTGTAGCCAAACAACTGTACCCTACTGCTGATCACTGTTCCCAGATTTCTGTTCCCAAAATACTGAATCTAATACCCGCGGATAACTGATTCCTACAACTGATACTGATACTGGTGTCCCCAGGTTTGATACTCAAACTTGCAAACTGACATGTGCGTTCCCTGTAGAGCAATACTCTAAAAGCACATAACAAGTAAAGAGAACAAAACACCCCTATGTTGGGGTAGGGTTTCCCTGTCCTATTTTGTCAGGAGCTAGGGTTTCACTACGCACACAGCGGTTTTCAAACAACTTAGCATCGGGTAAGCAACTTGTCCTAGCTTGGAATGGTCACTACGGATCCGAACATGTACTAGGTCAAATGGTCAAAATGGGTGCCCCGGTAAACCGGGGTTTGTGCTCCCATACTGTCAGAGCCCATAGCCGGTCAACCTTATGGACATGCCTTGACAAAACAAGCCTCCGGCAAACCGTTCAGGAATGGCAGATGGCAAACACTGTGTTCCTAGGCGCACCAATGCACATGCAATGCAAAGAAACACATAAATGAGATCAAAACAGGATATCACGAGTTCGAGTCAAACTCTCTAAAACTCCCCAACAGAGTCGCCAGAAACTGTAGACGGGCCCGCGGGGGCCTCAATGCTACTACAGTTCGGACTCGCGATTTTTGTTGTCGCGGTTCTTAATCTGAACCAAAGAGTCCAAATCTGGCAAATCATTTTGAGAAACAGATTTTTGAAAAAGTAGTGCCAAACATGGACTGCTTTGCCAGATACAGAGTCGCCACCTAAATATTTTTAAAATGGGGAAATTTAGGAAACCCTGACTCGGTGCCGAAGGCCACATGTCCGTCATCACCGGAGTTGTCTCGGCTCGGGAGCTTGGGTACGATCGGGGAAGGTCAGCTATGAGCACCCCCTTTCGCCCGGTCCGAAGACCGGCCTCTACTAACCGTGATATCCGTTTTTGAAAACTTTAGGTGTTCTAAAGCCAATTATTAGCCTAGAATTACTATGTTATGCGCGCAGCAAACAAGTATAGACTAGATTGCCTAATTTGGAAATAATCATTGCATATCCGTTCGGTTTGAAAATGCTTTGGAATTTGCTACTCGCAAGTAGGCTAAAATACAGATTTCAACGAGTTCTTCCAACTCAAACAATCGAACCTTCACCCACAGGCATTCAAAACAGTTTAACACATAAGCATCTAGCCACATGTTAAGCATGCTGTCATGACAATATTCACACTCATGTGATATGCTAAAGCAGAAATACTTACATAGTACTCCGTGCCAAAACAAAGAACTTGTTAGTAAACATGCATGATCTAAGTCCATGTGAAGTGCCTAATGCATCACATACAAAAATGTTACTAGAATAGGCTCGGCTATCCTAAACATGTTATGTGAAGATGCACAATTATCACATATTCAATTTTTGATTTGAAGTACGAATGCAATTAGCGTGATGTACCGAGCCTAATGCATGCAATACAAATGCATGGATGCACACATGCATAGCATAAGGTATGCTAATTTAAACATGCCCTAATCTACCATCGTAAGCAGGTAAATAAAAGGGAAGAAAGAAGTGGGGTTGGAAGACATACACATCACCCACACACACTTATTACAGGTTTGCCCTCGCTCGGAGGGACCGAATAAATATTACAAATTAATTAACTACGCAAGATAATTAATATTACAAATTAACTAATTTAATCAACAAATTAAATAAATTAATTAAAGCAGGAAAACGCCTCGGGAAGCGCGCCACCATGCATGGGCTTCCTCTGTTTTCCTTCCTTTCCTCCTCTAGAGGCTGTCAAAGCCTCAGGACTGATCCCTTGGACAGAGAGGATCACCACCGGCTGATTGAAATTGCCACCGGCAGTGTGGTATGGCCATCGGCACAAAATGGAGTCTATCGGCAGAGAAAATGGTGCCGGTCGGCACATTACACTGCCGGTCGGCAGAGTATTCCTGCAGAACCTGCAACTCACAGCAACAGAGGGCAAAACAAAGCATGGCAGCACATTTCAAGGCATGTATGCACCAACCATGTCTCTTATCATTGTGATGACTCAAAGGGACATGTGCCTCGGTTCTCGGACCACCAATCACGCATTTCCATGCATGATGGCCCAAAGAACCAAGTATGCAATTTTGATTTCAAATGTATGCAATCCAATCAAACAAAACTCCCAATCCCTATCACCCAAGTCAAGGGGACAAGGAATGCATGCAAGATGCAATGCAACCTAGGCATACAAGCTAAGGATGCAACATGGCATGGCAAGGCACTTATGCAAGCATACAAGCATACATATGGCAATGCAAATGGATGGCAAGATGGACTTATACATGAATTAGGCAACTCTAAAATAGGCCTAAAACAGTAGCCATAGTGCTAAAAAGTGAGGGCTAAATGGCATGCACACACATATGCACATAAGGACCAACACTTAAGCACAAATCAAGCAACATTCAAGCACACTTGAAAGGGACAAACATGAACAATTAGCATGCATTATAAGCCTTGAAATGATGCTAATACATGGTGCCAAACCAAGCAACAAATCAAGCCAAGCATGCACCAAATGGCCTAAGTGTTCAAAGTAAACCAAAGTGGCATTGAGCTATACTTAACAAGACCAAACAAGGCATGCATTAAGCAACCAAAAACAGGGGTTTAGCATGTTAAAACAAAGCTAAAGGACTACTTAGATGGCATCTAAGTGGCCCAAATACGAAGACATGCACCATGACCAAAACATGGAGCATTGCAACACATGCTTTCAAAGCATTAAAGAGGCATGCAAGGCAATCAAACAAGCATGGAAATGGGACTGAAATGGCATGTAGAATGGTCCCAACTCACCAAAACAATGCAAAGATGCCATGCTACACATGTACATACTCAAGGCCAACAAGCCCAAATACAAAGGAGCTATATAATGCATGCTAAAATCAACCCAAATACTTATGGACAGACCTAGAACATGGCAAAATAAGCACATAATCTTCACAAGACTAAGCCTAAAACATGCTCCAACAAAGGCTAACAACCTAAGGCACATTAAGGCATAAACAAGGCATTACATGGCAACTATGCTAAACATGCATGGAGTTCCAAAACCAACCTAAGATCATGTTATATTATGGATATATAATCATGAAAAACAAACCAAACATGCTCAACACACACTTAAGCATAGGCTTCCATAAGAGGCCAAAACATGCCCTTTTCAAGGACAACAAGGAGAGGGGGTGGCCCCCTCCTTCTTGGGACTTCAAAGCATCATCTTCACCACTGAAATCCCTCAAGATTTCAGTGGTGAAGAGACCTCAACACCAAAATCCCGGAGCTAGCACAAAATGGCTCAAAATGAGGCCTTTTGAGGCCTAAGGGTGGTCAACAACCCTCAAACAACAAAACACTCTTAATAAACAATAAAGACGGCCTAAAAACAGAACTTTTTTATGTTATACAATAAGCACAAAAATAGCTCTAAGACTAGTAGAAAATCAATGCAAAAATGGGGGAAAAAGGGACTAGATTCTCACCCTTGAAGCTTTCTTCGCAAATGATGCTCCAATGGCCTCTTTTGGCTCCAAACTAGTCAAGAAACTCAAGAACAAGCCCTTATAACCCTAGTCTCAAGAGGAAGGTGAAACACTAGGTGTTTGTGTGCAATAGTAAGACACAAAACACCTAGTGTGCAAAAGAGAGATAGAGAGTGTATCTAACTCTAACCCTAGAAAAAAATAGAGCTTGGTCTGTATTTTCCTCTCTCAAAAATGTCTAAAAGCTCTCCCCTTGCCTTAGAGAGAGCTCCTCTCTATATGCCTCTTGTAAAGCTTACAAGACAAGCTTTGCAAGAGGGAGATCCCTTCATACACGTGTATGGAGGGGAGCAAAAGCAATACAGCTGTCTAAAAATATCTGCAAAAGTAGATGAACAGCAATCGGCCGGCCAAAAATGCCATCTTGGCCAAAAAGAGTGCCGGTCGGCAACAAATAGTGCTGACCGGCAACAAAGAGTGCCGGCCGGCAAACTATATTGCCGGTGGCAGCAAAAACCAGCCGGTGGCATCTAGCCACTGCCGGTGGTGGGTGGGGATGGTCTACAAGCCCCACCCTGCCTCTCAAAGGCAAGATGCAAGTGTTTGGTGCAAAACCAGACACTAAACGGTCGAATTCGGGGATCCTGAGGCATGGCGTGCGAGCCGAGACCTCCGGGAACCCCAAACGAACACAAACATGGATAATCACCAAGTGTTCAAACGGTGACGTCCAAGTCTTGAGGACGGTCAAAAATGGGGTGTCTACACCTATCCATTTGATCCAAGAATTGTACGGGCCATGAATCCTGCATCATCATGTATCTTTCTTAAAATCATGTTTTCTATTAATCGATGAAATTTCTCGTGATTTCGAGCCCAATCCATTTTTGGCTTTTGTATTTCCTATCTATTTCATCAAAGAATTGGACCGCCATGCATTGTACATTGACATGGATCCTTCTCAAAATCACGTTTTCTATTGACCCATAAAATTTCACGCGATTCTAAGCCTGGCCCATTTTTTGATTTTGCGTTGCCTATCCACTTGATCCAAGAATTATACGGCCATTTGTGCTGCATCAACAAGGATCATTCTTAAAATTACCTTCTCTATTAACCGAACAAATTCCACGCGATTCCTAGCCTGGCCCGTTTTTGGCTTTTGCGTTGCCTATCCATTTGATCTAACAATTGTATGGCCATGCTTGCTATACCAGCATGACTCCTTAATAAAATCACATTTTCAATTGACCTACCAAATTTCACGCGATTCCGAGCCCGACCCATTTTTGGCTTTTGCATTGCCTATTCATTTGATTCAAGAATTGTACGACCATGCATTCTACATCATCATGGATCCTTCTTAAAATCACGTTTGCTATTGACCTATCAAATTTCACGCGATTCCGAGACCGTTCGTCCTTGGTATTTGCATTGCCTATCCATTTGATCCAAGAATAGTAAGCCAATGAATGCTGTATTATCATGGATCCTTCTTAAAATTCTATTTTCTATTGACCCATCAAATTTCAAGCGCTTCTAAGCCCAGCCATTTTTTGGCTTTTGCGTTGCCTATCCATTTGATCCAAGAATTGAACGGCCATGCATGCTACTTCATTATGGATCCTTCTTAAAATAACGTTTTCTACTGACCCACCAAATTTCACGCGATTTTGAGCTCGACCTTTTTTTGGTTTTTGCATTGCCTATCCATTTGATCCAAGAATTGTACGGCCATGTATTCTACAACATTATGGATCCTTGTTAAAATCACGTTTTCCATTGACACATCAAATTTCACGCGATTCCGAATCCGCTCATTTTTCGCTTCTGCATTGCCTATTTATTTGGTCTAAGAATTCTATGGCCATGCAAGCTACATCATCTCGGATCCTTCTTAAAATTTCATTTTCTATTGACCCACCAAATTTCATTCGATTCTAAGCCTGACCAATTTTTGGCTTTTGCATTGCCTATCCATTTGATCCAAGAATTGTACGACCATGCATGCTACATCGTCATGGATCCTTCTTAAAATCATGTTTTCTATTGACCTACCAAATTTCATGCAATTCTGAGCATGGCCTGTTTTTGGATTTTGCATTGCCTATCCATTTGATACAAGAATTGTCTAGCCCTGCATGCTATATCATCATGGATCGTTCGTAAAATCACGTTTTCTATTGACCCACCAAATTTCAGGCGATTCTGAGGCCAATCCGTTTTTGGTTTTTGAGTTGCCTATGCATTTGATTCAAGAATTGTATGGCCATGCATGCTACATCATTGTGGATACTTGCTAAAATCAGGTTTTTTATTGGCCCATCAAATTTCATGTGATTTCGAGCACGACCTATTTTTGGCTTTTTCAATGCCTATCCAATTAATCCAAGAATTATACGGCCATGCATAGTGCATCATCATGGATCCTACTTAAAACCACATTTTCAATTGACCCATAAAATTTTATGGGATTCCGGGCTCGATCCATTTTTGGCTTTTGTGTTGCCTGTCCATTTGATTCAAGAATTGTACGGCCATGAATGCTGCATCATCATGGATCATTCTTAAAATCACGTTTTCTATTGACCGACGAAATTTCACTCCATTCCAAGCTCAACCCATTTGATCCAAGAATTGAATGGCCATGCATGCTGCGTCATCAAGGATCCTTCTCAAGATCACGTTTTCTATTGACCCCCCAAATTACATGCGATTCCGAGCACGACCCATTTTTGGCTTTTGCAATTCCTATCCATTTGATCCAAGAATTGTATGGCTATGCATATTACATCATCATGTATCCTTCTTAAAATCACGTTTTCTATTCACCCAACAAATTTCGCGCGATTCTAAGCCTGACCCATTTTCGGCTTTTGTGTTGCCGTTTCATTTGATCCAAGAATTGTACGGCCATGCATTATACCTCGTCATCGATCCTTCTTAATTTGATCCAAGAATTGTATAGTGATGCGTGCAACATCATCATGGATCCTCTTTAAAATCTCATTTTCTGTGGACCCAACAAATTTCACGTGATTTAGAGCACGACCTATTTTTCGCTTTTGCATTGCCTATCCATTTGATCCAAGAATTGTGCGGTCGTGCATGCTACATCATCATGTATCGTTCTTAAAATCTTACTTTCTATTGACCCATCAAATTTCATGTGATTCCGAGCCCGGCCCGTTTATGGCTTTTACGTTGCCTATCAGTTTGTGCATGAATTGTATAGCCATGCATGCTGCATCACCAGGCAACCTTTTTAAAATCACGTTTTCTATTGACCCACCAAATTTCACATGATTCCAAGCACGACCCTTTTTTGGCTTTGGCTTTTGCTTTGCAATCCCTTTCATTTAGGAATTGTACAACCATGCATGCTATATCATCATGGATCCATAACAAAATCACGTTTTCTCTTGACCCACCAAATTTCATGCGATTTCGAGCCAGACCCGTTTTTGGCTTTTGCATTTCCAATCCACTTGATCCAAGAACTATAAGCCCATGCATGCTGCATCATCTAGGATCCTTCTTAAAATCATGTTTTCTATTGACCTTGCAAACTTGACGTGACTTCAAACCCAACCCGTTTTTTGACCCATCAAATTTCACAAAATTCCCTGCCCCGTCTCGTTTTTGGCTTTTGCATTCCCTATCCTTCAGATCGAAGAATTGTACGGCCATGCAAGCTACATCATCATGGATCCTTCATAAAATAACATTTTCTATTGACCCACCAAATTTCACACGCTTCCGTGCCTAGCACGTTTTTGGCTTTTTCATTGCCCATCAAATTGATCAAAGAATTGTACGGCCATGCATGCTATCCTTCTTAAAATCACGTATTTTTTTGAACCAATAAATTTCACATCATCCTGAGCCTAGCGTATTTTTGTCTTTTGCACAGCCAATCCATTTGATCCAAGAATTCTACGACCATGCCTGCTACGTCATCCTGGATCCTTCTTAAAATCCATGTTGTGTAATGCTACAAAATTTCACGCAATTCCTAGCACGACCCATTTTTTGCTTTTGCATTGCCTATCCATTTGATCCAAGAATTGCATAGCCATGCATACTGCATTATCATGGATCCTTCTTAAAATCACATTTTCTATAAATCCACAAAATTTGACGTGATTCCGAGCCTGGCTCATCTTTTGCTTTTGCATTGCCTATCCATTTGATCCAAGAATTGTACGGCCATGCATGCTACATCATCATGGATCCTACTTAAAATCACTTTTCTGTTGAGCCACCAAATTTTTCGCGATTCCAAGCTTGTCCCGTTTTTCGCTTTTCCATTACCTATCCATTTGATCTAAGAATTGTACTCCCATGCATGCTGCATCATGATGAATCCTTCTTAAAATCATGTTTTCTATTGACCCCACCAAATTTTGCGTAATTCTGGGCCCAATTTATTTTTGGCTTTTGCATTGCCTACCGATTTGATGTAAGACTTGTACAACCATGGATGCTAAATCATCATAGATCCTTAATACAATCACGTTTTCTATTGACCCACCAAATTTCACGCGATTCCGAGCCTGACCTATTTTTGGCTTTTGCATTGCCTATCCATTTGATCCAAGGATTGTACAGCCATGCATGCTACATCATCGCGGGTCCTTCTTAAAATCACGTTTTATATTGACCCATCAAATTTCACGCGATTCCAAGCGTGGCCCATTTTTGGCTTTGGTTTTGGCTTTTGCATTGCCTATCCATTTGATCTGAGACTTTTACAGCCATGCATGCTACATCACCATACAACCTTCTTAAAATCACGTTTTCTATTGTCCCATCGAATTTCACGCGATTTTGAGCTTGGCATGGTTTTTGGCTTTTGCATTGCCCTTCCATTTGATCCAAGAATTGTACGGCCTTGCATGCTAGATCATCACGGATCCTTCTTAAAATTATGTTTTCTATTGACCCAGTAAATTTTACGCGATTCCAAGCCTGGCCTGTTTTGGCTTTTGCAATGCCCTTTCACTTGATCCAAGAATTGTACAGCCATGCATGCTATATCATCATGGATCCTTCTTAAAATCACGTTATCTATTGAACTAGAAAAATTTCAAGTGATTCCGAGCCTAGCCTGTTTTTGTTTTTTGCATACCCTATCCATTTGATCCAAGAATTGTACAGGCATGCATGCTACGTCATCATGCATCCTTCTTAAAATCACGTTTTCAATAAACCGAACAAATTTCACACAATTTTGAGCCTGACCCGGTTTTGACTTTTGCATTGCCTATCCAATTGATCAAAGAATTGCACGGCCATGCATGATGCATCATCACAGATTGTTCTTAAAACCACATTTTCTATAAACTGACCAAATTTCACGCGATTTTGAGCTCGGCCCGTTTTTCTCTTTTGCATTGCCAATCAATTTGATCCAAGAATTGTATGGCGACGCATACTATATCATCACGGATCCTTCTTAAAATCACTTTTTCTATTGACCCACGAAATTTCTTCAGATTCCATGCCCGGCCCATTTTTCGCTTTTGCATTTCCTATCCATTTGATCTTAGAATTGTAAGGCCATGCATGCCACATCCCCATTGATCCTTCTTAAAATCACATTTTTTTATTAACCTACAAAATTTAACGCGATTTTGACCATGGCTTGTTTTTGGCTTTTACATTGCCTATCCATTTGATCCAAGGATTGTACGGCCATGCATGCTACATCATCGTGGATCCGTCTAAAAATCACGTTTTATATTGACCCAAAAAATTTCACGTAATTTCGAGCCCAGCCTGTTTTTGGCTTTTGCATTGCTTATCTACTTGATCCAAGAATTTTACGGCCATGCATGCTGCATCACAATGCATCCTTCTTAAATTCACATTTTCTACTGACCCACCAAATTTCACGCAATTCAGAGCTTGGCCAGTTTTTGGCTTTTGCGTTGCCCTCCAATTTGCTCCAAGAATCGTATGGCCATGCACGCTACATCATCATGCATCCTTCCTAAAATAAAATTTTCCATTTACCTACCAAATTTCTCGCGATTCCAAGCCCGCGCCTATTTTTTAGTTTTTCGCTTTTGCATTGCCTATCCATTTAAACCAACAATTGAGCGGCCATGCTTGCTACGTCATCATGAATCCTTCCTAAAATCACGTTTTATACTGACCCACCAAATTTCAAGCTATTCCGGGACCGTCCCATTTTTGGCTTTTCCATTGCCTATCCATTTGATCCAAGAATTTTCGGGCCATGCAAGCTGCATCAACATGCATCCTTCTTAAAATCATGTTTTCTATTGACCTACCAGAATTCAGACAATTTCGAGCCTGGCCCATTTTTGGCTTTTGCATTGCCCTTCCATTTGATCCAAGAATTGTACGGCCATGCATGCTACATCATTATGGATCCTTCTTAAAATCACTTTTTCTATTAACCCACCAAATTTCCCGCGATTCGAAGCCCAACCCGTTTTTTGCTTTTTCGCTTTTGCATTGCCTATCCTTTTGAGCCAAGAATTGTGCAGTCATGCATGATACATCATCATGAATCTTTCTTAAAATCACATTTTATGTGGCGCCACCAAATGTCACGTGATTCTGAGCCTGAATCATTTTTGGCTTTTGCATTGCCTATCCATTTGATCTAAGAATTGTAAGGCCATGCATGCTACATCATCATGGATCCTTCTTAAAATCACGTTATCTATTGACGCACCAAATTTCAAGTTATTTCGAGCTGCGGCTATTTTTGGCTTTTGTATTGCCTATCCATTTGATCCAAAGATTGTACGGCCATGCATGCAACATCATCGTGGATCCTTCGTAAAATCACGTTTTATATTGACCCACCAAATTTCACGCAATTCCGAGCCTGGCCGATTTTTGGCTTTTGCATTGCCTATGCATTTGATCCTAGAATTTTACAGCCATGCATGCTGCATCACCATGCATCCTTCTTAAAATCACGTTTTCTATTGAACCCCCAAATTTCACAAGATTTCGAGCTTAGGCCATTTTTAGCTTTTGTATTGCCCTTCCATTTGATCCAAGAATTGTACAGCCATGCGTGCTACATCATCTTGGATACTTCTTAAATCTCTTTTTCTATTGACCCACCAAATTTCTCGTAATTCCAAGCTCGGCCTGTTTTTTGCTTTTTTGCTTTTGCATTGCCTATCCATTTGATCCAAGAATTGCCATGCATGCTATATCAACATGGATCCTTCTTAAAATCATGTTTCCTATTGACCCACCAAAATTTGCGCGATTTCGAGCTCATTTCATTTTCGGCTTTGGCATTGCCTATTGATTTGATCTAAGAATTGTATGACCATGTATGCTAAATCATCATAGATCCTTTATAAAATCACGTTTTCTATTGACCTACAAAATTTGACATGATTGCAAGCCGGACTCATTTCTGGCTTTTGCGTTGCCCATTCATTTGATCCAAGGATTGTACAGCCAAGCATGCTACATCATCATGGATCTTTCTTAAAATTACATTTTATATTGTCCCACCAATTTTGACCCGATCTCAAGCTTGCTCCATTTTGGCTTTTGCATTGCCTATCTATTTGGTCCAAGAATTTTACGGCCATCCTTGCTACATCACCATGCATCCTTCATGAAATCACGTTTTCTATTGACCCACCAAATTTCACGTGATTTCTAGCTTGGACCATTTTTGGCTTTTGCATTGCCCTTACATTTCATCCAAGAATTGTACGGCCATGCATGCTACATCATCATGGATCCTTTTTAAAATCACGTTTTCTATGGACCCACCAAATTTCTCGCGATTCCAAGCCTGGCCTATTTTACGCTTTTGCATTGGCCTTTCATTTATCCAAGAACTGTATGACCATGCATTGCTACATCATTATGGATGACACTTAAAATCACGTTTACTATTGACCCAGAAAAATTACACGTGATTCTGAGCCGGCCCTGTTTTTGTCTTTTGCATTGCCTATTCATTTGATCCAAGAATTTTACTGCCCCTTACGCAACGTCATCATGGATCCTTCTTAAAATCACGATTTCTATAAACCCACCAAATTTCACGCAATTCTGAGCCTGGTCCGTTTTTCACTTTTGCATTGCCTATCCAATTGATCCAAGAATTGCACGGGCATGCATGCTGTATCATTATGGATCTTTCTTTAAATCACGTTTTCTATAAATAGACCAAAATCCAAGCGATTTCGAGCTCGGCCCATTTTTCACTTTTGCATTGCCTATCTATTCGATCCGTGAATTGTATGGCCATGCATGCTATATCATCATGCATCGTTCTTAAAATCACTTTTCTATTGACCCACCAAATTTCTCGCAATTTCAAGCCCGGTCCGTTTTTTGCTTTTCCACTGCCTATCCATTTGATCCAAGAATTGTACTGCCATTCATGCTACATCATGATCAATCCTTCTTAAAATCACGTGTTTTACTAACCCACCAAATTTTGCGTAATTCTGAGCCTAGCCTGTTTTTGGCTTTTGCATTGCCTATCCATTTGATCCATGAATTGCATGGCCATGCATGCTAAATCGTCATAGATCCGTAATAAAATCACATTTTCTATTGACTCGCGAAATTTCACGCAATTGCGAGTCCGAATCATTTTTGGCTTTTGCATTGCCTATCTATTTGATCGAAGAATCGTACGGCCATGCATGCTACATCATCATGGATCCTTCTTAAAATCACGTTTTCTATTGACTGCCCAAATTTCACTCGATTTCGAGCCTGACCCTTTTTCGTCTTTTACATTGCTTATCTATTTGATCCAAGGATTGTATGGCCATGCATGCTACATCATCGTGGATCCTTCATAAAATCACGTTTTATATTGACCCACCAAATTTCACACGATTTCGAACCCGACCCGTTTTTGGCTTTCGCATTGCTTATCCATTTGATCCAAGAATTTTACGGCCGTGCATGCTGTATCACCATGCATCCTTCTTAAAATCACATTTTCTATTGCCCCAACAAATTTCAAGCGATTGTGAGCTTGGCCTATTTTTTGTTTTTACATTGCCTTTCCATTTGATACAAGAATTGTATGGCCATGCATGCTACATAATCATGGATCCTTCTTAAAATCTTGTTTTTTATTGACCCCCCACATTTCGTATGATTCCGAGCCCGACTTGTTTTTCACTTTTGCATTTCCAATCCATTTGATCCAACAATTGTACGGCCACACATCCTACATTATTATGGATCCTTCTTGAAATCATGATTTCTATTGACCTAACAAATTTCACATGATTCCGAGCCTGGCCAGTTTTTCGCTTTTGCGTTGCCTACACATTTGCTTTAAGAATTGTATGGCCATGCAGGCTATATCATCATTGATGCATCTTAAAGTAACGTTTTCTATTGACCCACCAAATTTCATGCGATTCTGAGCCCGGCTCATTTTTCACTTTTCCATTGCCTATCCATTTGTTCCAAGAATTATACGGCCATGCATGCCACATCATAATGGATCCTTCTTAAAATCACGTTTTCTATGGACCCAACAAATTTTACGCGATTATGTGCCCGACCCATTTTTGGCTTGTGCATTGCATACCCATTACATCCAAGAATTGTAAGGCCATGCATGCTACATCATCATGGATCCTTCTTAAAATCACGTTTTCTATTGACACACCAAATTTCACGCGATTTTGAGCCCGGCTCGTTTTCGGCTTTTGCATTGCCTATCCATTTGATCCAAGAATTGTATGGCCACACATGCTACATCATCATGGATCCTTCTTAAAATCACGTTTTCTATTGACCCACCAAATATCATGCGATTTCGAGCTCGGACTGTTTTTCGCTTTTCCATTGCCTATCCATTAGATTTGAGAATTCTACGGCTATGCATGTTGCATCATCATGCATCGTTCTTAAAATCACGTTTTCTATTGACCCACCAAATTTCACAAGATTTCTAGCTCGGCCGGTTTTCTCTTTTGTATTGCGTATCTCCTTGATCCAAGAACTTTAAGGTCATGCATTCTACATCATCATGGATCGTTCTTAAAATCACATTTTCTGTTGATCCACCAAATTTCATGTCATTCTAAGCCTGGGCCTAGCCAGTCTTTCGCTTTTGCATTGCATACACATTTGTTCCAAGAATTGTATGGCCATACAGGCTACATCGTCATTGATCCTTCTTAAAATAACATTTTTTATTGACCCACCAAATTTCATGCGATTATGAGCTCGGCTTGTTTTTCACTGTTGCATTGCGTATCCATATGATCCAAGAACTGTATGGCCACGCATGCTACATCATAATGGATCCTTCTTAAAATCACGCTTTCTATTGACCTAAAAATTTTACGCAACTGTGTGACAGCCTCGTTTTTGGCTTTTGCATTGCATATCCATTTCATTCAAGAATTCTAAGGCCATGCATGCTGCATCATCATGGATCCTTCTAAAAATCACGTTTTCTTTTGACCCACCAAATTTCACACGATTCCGAGCTTGGTCCATTTTCCAATTTTGCAATGCCTAACCATTTTATCCAAGAATTGTATGGCCATCCGAGTTGCATCATTATGGATCCTTCTTAAAATAACGTTTTTTTATTGATCACCAAATTTCACGCGGTTCTGAGCCCGGCTTGTTTTTCTCTTTTGAATTGTCTACCCATTGGATCCAAGAACTGTATGGCCATGCATGCTACATCATCACGGATCCTTCTTAAAATCACATTTTTTATTGACAAACCAAATTTCATGCCATTCTGAGCCGAACCCGTTTTTGGTTTTTGCATTGCCAGTGCATTTGATGCAAGAATCGTATGGCCATGCAAGCTATATCTTCATGGATCCTTACAAAAAGCACATGTTTCTGTTGGCCCAGCAAATTTCACACAATTCTGAGCCCAACCTATTTTTGGCTTTTGCATTGCTTGTTTATTTGATCCAAGAATTGTAAGGCCATGCATCCTAGATTTTAAAATCACGTTTTCTATTGACCCACCAAATTTGACACGATTCCAAGTCCGGCTCGTCTTCGGCTTTTGCCTTGCCAATCCATTTGATCCAAGAATTGTATGGCGATGCATGCTATATCATCATGGATCATTTTTAAAATCATGTTTTCTATTGACCCACCAAATTTCACGCGATTCCAAGCCTGGTAGGTTTTTCAATTTTGCATTGCCTATCTTTTGATCCAAGAATTGTACGGCCATCCAAGTTGCGTCATTAGGGATCCTTCTTAAAATCACGTTTTTCTCTTCTTTGTATTGCCTATCCATTTGATCGAAGAATTTTTGGGTCGTGCATTCTACATCATCATGGATACTTCTTAAAATCACGTTTTCTATTGACCTACCAAATTTCACACGATTGCGAGCTCGTCCTATTTTTGGCCTTTGGGTTGCCTATCTGTCACGACCCCAAACCGCCCCTAGTAGTTTGGTGCCGTGATGGCCAGTAATCTGATATTACCGAAGGCCAACTTTCAAAATTCACACACAATCAGAGTGTTACATATGGGGTTAACCAGTGTGAAAGCAATAATTTACAAATACAAGTGGTCCATAAGAGCAGTGCATAGGTCCAATGGAATGGCATACAACTTGAATACAATTAAAGCAAGGTACAAAAATTCATATTACATCTTAGCAAAGGGCTTCACAAGCCGACATAAACGAAATATACGACTACAAGTCAAGGAACACAGTCCGCCAGATTGCCGACATCCTTGTTGTTGACGTAACATGCATACAAAACACACATCTTGATCAGAAGGCTTTTTAAGCTGACGTGTATGAAATACAAATATTACAAGCCGAGAAGCATGATTTTCAAGACTGCCGACATAGTTACAAGTCAACCTGGCATGACAAAAATCCAAAACAAGATCGCGAATCACATCTAGGCGTCACCGCCTTCTTGCTCATCACCTACATATATATAGAGAGGGTGAGCTTGGATACTTAGTGAATGGTATGAATAATAAAGGGGCTTGCATGAATAATAGCCGAAGTCCTTTCAAAACAACACATATCAAAACTGTACATAACAAGGGATGGACCTCGTCCATCTAACAAATCTTTAAAGCTTCAAGGGATGCTTACTAGCATCAACATATTACAAGTGCTAACCTTCCGGACAAACAAGCCGACGCGGTAAACCGTCTGTGGCAAAACAAAACAAAGCAAGGGAGATATCTCAAACAAGGGTGCTACAAAAGTTTAGAGTCCTCTAGCACAAAGGACCTGTGTTACAAAGGCACGTAGCCTCCTAACACGAGAGTACTGCGAAAGTTTAGAGTCCACCAGTACAAGGGACTTTCAAAACAAGATGTGCTGCGAAACTTTAGAGTCCTCTAGCCCAAAGGACTTTCAAAACAAGATGTGCTGCAAAAGTTTAGAGTCCTCCAGCACAAGGGACTCTCCGGGGAGATCATCAAAACGAGATAATGCTTGATATACAAAATAGGGACAATCATTCATGCTTAGCAAATACTTATCTAAACAGAACAAAGCAAGGTTCATCAAAACATTGATAACATAGCTTTATTAAAAATACCACTCACATAGTTCTTCAAACGTCGGGGTCAAGGCAAGTCCCAGTCCTACAAGCACATGGCAAAGTCTATTGAATGCACTTCTCCAAACAAGTCTTGCATGCATGCAAATGACCTCGGCATTCTTCAAAAACTAAGTCAAATCAAATCTAAACACAGTTTCTTATCGCTGGAATACAAGCTGGGCAACCACCAGGTCGATGCCGAGGTCCTACACCTCCTTGCCGAGGTGTGGCCTCGATGGCCACAGTCAAGGAAATGATGTCGGGAAAATCTGGGTTTCCTTCTCTTGAAGAACATGACAAACATGAAGATCATGAACATGAGGAAGATGAATGCAAAGATTAAACTTGCCATTACAAAATCTGAGATTCCATGCTAAGAATCCGGAATCATGGACCTGGGTACCCATATTCAAAGATCTTTATGAAAACAAACACAAAAACATAAACCTTAATGCAACTTTCGGATCAAACAGGGCTTTTCTTCAAGAACACATGAAAACCATTTTCTCTTTCTAAACCAACTTTAAATCAATGCATGATGTGCAAAACAGGTTTGATCATGCAATGCAGCTAGATGATCAATAAGAACAACAAGAGTAGGTTAAGATTCTAACCTCAAAACTCGAATCTAACGGTTCAAGCTCCAACGATCAAGCTTGGGAGTTCTCTCTTTCTCACTCAAACCTCTCCTTCTCCTTCCTAGAGCCTCTCTCTATAAAACACAAGATTTGATACAAAATGATATGTTTTTCTAGACAGCCACTGACTTAACCCTCTGCTGGGACACGTGGCATCGGCTGATTGGCTCTACTAAAAAAGGTGACTGACTTGACAAGACAAGACCATGACAAAGTGTACCTAACAAGCTACTCGGTAAGGCACTCCGGCAAGTGATGACATCGGCTAGGGACAAAGCTTCGGCAACTAAGGTGACAATGACCTCGGCTAGGAAGGACAACACTTGACTAAGCTGTAGCACACCTTGGCCTAGATGTGCCACACCTCGGTCTAGGTCATACCACTCCAGGACAAGGTCACTTAGGTGCAAAGGTAACATCTCGGCCTAGATAGTACACATCTCGACCTTGGTGATGAACACCTCGGCCTAGATAATCACATCTCGGCCAATATGCCAGGGTGAGGATGGAGGTCAATCGAAGTGGTTACAAGACAGTTCTAAGTGTAGAAAGGTACCAAGGTGTCTAGGCTTAAGATGACCTCGGCAACACACCAGGCAAGAACAAAGTATGCAAGAAACACTTAATCGCAACAAGACAAGATTTGCAAATGCGCATGACAAAACAAGATCATACATAAATGTATGCAAGTACGACTAAGTTGAAGCGAGGGTTGTTACATCCTACCCCCTTAAAGAAGTTTGGTCCCCAAACTTAAGTTACCTTGTTCCAAAAATAATTCTAGATGTCGGACTTTCATTTCCTCTTCCATTTCCCATGTAGCATCCTCACTGTAATGCTCCTTCCATTCAACTTTCACCATTGGTATCGACTTACTTCTCAACTGTTTCACCTGCCTATCGACAATCCGTATCGGCTTCTCTTCGTAGCCTAAATCTTCATTGATTACAATTCTGAAATATTCGATCACATGCAGTGGATCTCGAATGTATTTCCTCAACATCGAAACATGAAACACATTATGGACTTGGCTCAATCCTGGCGGCAAAGCAAGTCTATAGGTAGCGAGGTTAACCTTCTCAAGAACCTCAAAAGGCCCGATGTAACGGGGTGCTAACTTACCCTTCTTCCCAAATCTTGTAACTCCTTTCATCGGCGAAATCTTTAGGAACACATGGTCCCCGACTTCAAATTCCAACTCTCTTCTTCTTTGGTCGGCATAACTCTTCTGTCGACCCTGTGTGGTTTTGATTCTTTCCTGAATGAGCTTAATCTTCTCGGTTGTTACTTGAATTAACTCGGGACCAAGCAGAGCTTTGTCTCCTCCCTCGGTCCAACATATCGGCAACCTGCACTTCCTTCCATACAGTGCTTCATACGGCGCCATGCCAATGCTAGCTTGATAACTGTTGTTGTAGGTAAATTCCACCAATGGAAAATGTACTCCCCAACTTCCTTCGAGGTCCAATACGCATAGTCTTAGCATATCTTCAAGTGTCTGAATTGTCCTCTCCATTTGCCCATCAGTCTGGGGATGACTGGCTGTGCTAAACCTCAACTCGGCTCCGAAAGCTCTTTGTAGGCTTTGCCAAAATCTGGAAGCGAACTTTGGATCTCGGTCTGACACAATTGACATCGGCACTCCATAAAGTCTAACAATCTCATTCACATATAACAAAGCGAGTTTATCGGCGTTGAAGGTGGTCTAACAGGCAACAAGTGTGCTGACTTAGTTAGCCTATCCACGATAACCCAAATCGAATCCTTACCCTTTTGTGTCTTCGGCAAACCAACCACAAAGTCCATGGAGATGTGCTCCCATTTCCACTCAGGAATCGGTAAAGGTTGAAGAAGTCCTGCTGGCCTTTGATGTTCTGCTTTCACTTGTTGACAATACAAACACTGGGAGACGAACTCGGCTATTTCTCCTTTCATATTCGGCCACCAAAACGTCTGCTTCACATCCTGATACATCTTGGTGTTCCCTGGGTGAACAGTAAACTTGGAACCATGAGCCTCCTGCAAAATATTTCCTTTCAACTCTGGGATGTCAGCCACACACAATCTTCCTTCAAACTTGAGCACTTGATTTTCTATGGTGTACCCTGATCTCGGCTTTGTGTTGATCTCATCGGCTACCTTCTTGAAGAATTCATCCTCCATCTGTCTTGTCTTTACTTCCTCAACAATAGTCGGCTCCACTAAGATCACGGTTAGACATGCCAAATTTCCAACCATCTTTCTACTCAAAGCATCGGCTACGGTGTTAGCTTTACCTGGATGATATTGAATCCGCATATCGTAATCTTTCAACAACTCAAGCCATATTCTCTGCCTCATATTCAATTCCTTCTGAGTGAACAAGTACTTTAAACTTTTATGATTTGTAAAAACCCGGCAAGAAGCTCCGTACAAGTAGTGGCGCCAAATCTTCAAAGAAAATACCACGGTTGCTAATTCTAAATCATGGGTGGGATAGTTCTTTTCATGTGGCTTCAATTGACGAGACGCATATGCTATGACCTTACCTTTTTGCATTAATACACAACCCAGACCCTTATGCGAAGCATCACTATAAACATGAAACTCTTCATTACCTGATGGTAGTACAAGAACTGGTGCTGCGACTAACCTCGTCTTCAACTCTTGGGAGGCTACTTCCCTATCCTCAGTCCATTCGTAAGCCGCTCCCTTCTTAGTCGGTTGTGTCAACGGAATTGCGATCCTTGAGAAATCCTTTACGAACTTTCTGTAATAACCTGCCAATCCCAGAAAACTACGAACCTCGGACACATTGGTCGGCCTCGGCCAATTCACAACGGCCTCAATTTTACTAGGATCGACTGAAATACCATCTTCATCAATTACATGACCCAAAAATGAGACAGTGGAAAGCCAAAACTCACACTTGTTAAACTTAGCATACAATTTCCGATCCCTCAAAGTCTTTAAGGTAAGTCTCAAATGATCCTCGTGTTCAGCTTTGCCCTTAGAGTAGATCAATATATCATCGATGAAGACAACCACAAACTCATCTAGATATGGCTTAAAGACTCTATTCATCAAATCCATAAATGCTGCAAGGGCATTGGTCACTCCAAAAGGCATTACTAAAAACTCGTAGTGGCCATACCTCGTCCGAAAAGCGGTCTTCTCAACATCCTCGGCTTTGACTTTAAGCTGATGGTAGCTCGACCTAAGGTCAATTTTGGAAAAGACTCGTGCTCCTTGCAACTGATCAAACAAATCGTCTATCCTCGGCAACGGGTACTTATTCTTGATGGTTACCTTATTCAGTTCCTGGTAATCAATACAAAGACGAAGTGTACCATCCTTCTTCTTAACAAACAAGACGGGTGCTCCCCAAGGTGAAGTGCTCGGCCTAATAAAACCCTTATCTAGAAACTCTTGCAGTTGCAGTTTCAATTCCTTAAGCTCGGTGGGGGCCATCCTATAGGGTGTTTTAGAGATGGGCTGAGTTCCCGATATGATGTCAACATTAAATTCTACCTCTCTATCAATTAAGTGACCAGGCAAATCATTTGGAAAGATGTCGGGGAATTCATTAACAACGGGGACGTCGGCTAACTCAACACTTCCATTCAAATTACTTAATATAGTACATAGATAACCTTGACACCCTTTTTGGATCAACCTATAGGCTCTCATGGATGAAATTTAGTAAGGTGGGGATACTACTCCTTTACCCTGAAACGTGACCTCGGATAGGTTTGGGGGTTTTAATGTAACACTTTTAGAAACACAATTTATGGATGCGTGATTTGCTACTAACCAATCCATCCCCAATATAACATCAAAATGAGTCATGTCCAATGGCATTAAATCAGCTAACAATTCAACATTCCCAATCACAACGATACATGCTCGATAGATGGATGCAATATTCATAGATCTCCCAGATGGAGTAGATACAGATAACATATAATCAAGGGGTTCTAGTTTCCTATTAATCTTCTCGGCAAACTTGGCAGAAACGAATGAATGCATAGAACCCGAATCAATCAATATATATGCATTTTGAGAGCAGATTGGGAGTATACCTGACACCATTGTCTCAGCATTCTGAGTGTCTCCTGGTACTAGTGTAAAAACTCTACCTTGCCTCATCTGTCCTTTCCCGACGTTACTTTTCTGTACGAAACCTGAGGTATTCTCATCCTTCTTACTATTTTCAGCCTTCGTTTTAGGACAGTCCCTCACATAATGGCATATTTCACCACACTCATAACAAGCTCCAGACGCCCGACGACAGACCCCGAAATGTGGCTTCCCATAACTTGAACCTGTCAGCTTAGCTCCACTTTCCTGTCTTGGGTTGCTTGAACTGCCAACATTCGCTTTCTTCTTAGTACCAAATTATGCTCGGCGATTGTCATAACTCTGCCTCTTCCTCTGACTCTCTCCCGAACTCTGGTATCTGTTCAAGTTAGCTTCGGCCAGAATGGCTTTGTCCAATACTCCGGCGTAAGTCGGCACGTTGAGCATGTTGACTCGGTCTTGTATTGGTCCACGCAGTCCACTTTCAAACTTCCTAGCCTTCATGTATTCATCGCTGACCATGTGGGGTGAATACCTCGCCAACTCGGTAATGGTACGGTCGTATTCAGCCACTGTTCTACTGCCTTGCGTCAAAGTCTGAAATTCGGTAGCCTTACGATTTTGAACACTTAGGGGAAAATGTTTGGTGTAAAACAACTCCAAAAATCGGGTCCAGGTCAAGTCTGGATTGCCTTCTCAAACCATCATCCACCACCTGCGGGCATCATCATCTAGTGTAAAGGCTGCTAAGGTCACTTTCTGGGTGTCAGTGTTGGGAAAGATCTCGAACATCTTCTCTATTTCCAAAACCCACGCTTCGGCTTTCATCGGCTCTATACCCCCGTGGAATCTCGGTGGCTTCATTTTCTTGAACTCTCTGATCAAAGCTATCGTGTCGTCCCCATATAAAGCTGGCTGTTGGGGCACTTGTGGTACTAGAGGAGGTGGAGGTGGAACTGCATTTCGGTCGTTTGTCTGCTCGGCCTGAGTCGATGTAGCACTAGCGTACTGTTGTCTTGTCTGCCTTAGCTTGCGGGCCAAACCTTCGACTAACCTTTCCAGTCTGTCTAATTTGTCCTCGGACTGATCTCGGCCAACTGGAGGTCTACCTCTCCTCATGATGCTATGAGTATGCAAAATGTGACTTTAAAACAAAATGAACAAATAAACTCGTAGGCAAGTAACAATTAAGCATGCCGAGACGATGCACACCTTGTTCACATAGCAAGCAATATGATGCAATCCTAACATCCTTCTAAGGGGAAATCCTATGGTCTTTAGGACTCAAGGTGTGTGAATAACGTATACTAAGGAACTTGTGCTCTGATACCATTCTGTCACGATCCCAAACTGCCCCTAGTAGTTTGGTGTCGTGATGGCCAGTAATCTGAGATTACCGAAGGCCAACTTTCAAAATTCACACACAATCAGAGTGTTACATATGGGGCTAACCAGTGCGGATGCAATAATTTAAAAATACAAGTGATCCATAAGAGCAATGCATAGGTCCAATGGAATGGCATACAACTTGAATACAATTAAAGCAAGGTACAAAAATTCATATTACATCTTAACAAAGGGCTTCACAAGCCGACATAAACGAAATATACGACTACAGGTCAAGGAACACAGTCTGCCAGATTGCCGACATTCTCGTTGCCGACGTAACATGCATACAAAACACACATCTTGATCAGAAGGCTTTTTAAGCTGACGTGTACGAAATACGAATATTACAAGCCGAGAAGCATGATTTTCAAGACTACCGACATAGTTACAAGTCAACCCGGCATGACAAAAATCCAAAACAAGCTCGCGAATCACATCTAGGCGTCACCGCCTTCTTGCTCATCACCTACATATATATAGAGAGGGTGAGCTTGGATACTTAGTGAATGGTATGAATAATAAAGGGGTTTGCATGAATAATAGCCGAAGTCCTTTCAAAACAACACATATCAAAACTGTACATAACAAGGGATGGACCTCGTCCATCTAACAAATCTTTAAAGCTTCAAGGGATGCTTACTAGCATCAACATATTACAAGTGCTAACCTTCCGGACAAACAAACCCACACGGTAAATCGTCAGTGGCAAAACAAAACAAAGCAAGGGAGATATCTCAAACAAGTGTGCTACAAAAGTTTAGAGTCCTCTAGCACAAAGGACCTATGTTACAAAGGCACGTAGCCTCCTAACACGAGAGTACTGCGAAAGTTTAGAGTCCTCCAGCACAAGGGACTTTCAAAACAAGATGTGCTGCGAAACTTTAGAGTCCTCCAGCCCAAGGGACTTTGAAAACAAGATGTGCTGCGAAAGTTTAGAGTCCTCCAGCACAAGGGACTTTCCGGGGAGATCATCAAAACAAGATAATGCTTGATATACAAAATAGGGACAATCATTCATACTTAGCAAATGCTTATCAAAACAAAGCGAAGCAAGGTTCATCAAAACATTGATACCATAGCTTTATTAAAAATACCACACACATAGTTCTTCAAACGTCGGGGTCAAGGCAAGTCCCAGTCCTACAAATACATGGCAAAGTCTATTAAATGCACTTCTCAAAACAAGTCTTGCATGCATGCAAATGACCTCGGCATTCTTCAAAAACTAAGTCAAATCAAATCTGAACATAGTTTCTTATCGTTGGAAAACAAGCTGGGAAACCACCAGGTCTTGGCCGAGGTCCTACACCTCCTTGCCGAGGTGTGGCCTCGATGGCCACAGTCAAGGAAATGAAGTTGGGAAAATCTGGGTTTCCCTCTCTTGAAGAACATGACGAACATGGAGATCATGAACATGAGGAAGATGAATGCAAAGATTAAACTTGCCATTACAAAATCTGAGATTTCATGCTAAGAATCCAGAATCATGGACCTGGGTACCCATATTCAAAGATCTTTATGAAAACAAACACAAAAACATAAACCTTAATGCAACTTTCGGATCAAACAAGGCTTTTCTTCAAGAACACATGAAAACCATTTTCTCTTTCTAAACCAACTTTAAATCAATGCATGGCGTGCAAAACAGGTTTGATCGTGCAATGCAGCTAGATGACCAATAAGAATAACAAGAGTAGGTTAAGATTCTAACCTCAAAACTCGAATCTAACGGTTCAAGGTCCAACGATCAAGCTTGGGAGTTCTCTCTTTCTCACTCAAACTTCTCCTTCTCCTTCCTAGAGCCTCTCTCTATAAAACAATAGATTTGATACCAAATGATATGTTTTTCTCGATAGCCACAGACTTAAGCCTCTGCTGGGACACGTGGCATCGGCTGATTGGCTCTACTCAAAAAGGTGACTGACTTGACAAGACAAGACCATGATAAAGTGTACCTAACAAGCTACTCGGTAAGGCACTCCGGCAAGTGATGACATCGGCTTGGGACAAAGCTTCGGCAACTAAGGTGACAATGACCTCGGCTAGGAAGGACAACACTTGACTAAGCTGTCCCACACCTTGGCCTAGATGTGCCACACCTCGGTCTAGGTCATACCACTCCAGGACAAGGTCACTTAGGTGCAAAGGTAACATCTCGGCCTAGATAGTACACATCTCGGCCTTGGTGATGAACACCTCAGCCTAGATAATCACATCTCGGCCAATATGCCAGGGTGAGGATGGAGGTCAATCGAAGTGGTTACAAGACAGTTCTAAGTGTAGAAAGGTTCCAAGGTGTCTAGGCTTAAGATGACCTCGACAACACACCAGGCAAGAACAAAGTATGCAAGAAACACTCAATCAAAAAAAGACAAGATTTGCAAATGCGCATAACAAAACAAGATCATACATAAATGTATGCAAGTACGACTAAGTTGAAACGAGGGTTGTTACACCATCCATTTGATCCAAGAATTGTATGGCCATGTATGCTGCATCGTCATGGATCCTTCTTAAATTCACGTTTTATATTGACCCACCAATCTTTACACGATTCCGACACCGGCTCGTTTTCGGCTTTTACATTGCCTATCCATTTGATTCAAGAATTGTTTGGCCACACATGCTACATCATGATGGATCCTTCTTAAAATCACTTTTTTTATTGACCCACCAAATATCTCGTGATTGCTAGCCCGGCTCGTTTTTGGATTTTGCATTGCCTATCCATTTGATCCAAGAATTGTATGGCCATGCGTGCTACATCATCATGGATTCTTCTTAAAATCATGTTTTCTATTGACCCACCAAATTTCACACGATTTTGAGCATGGCCCATTTTTCGCTTTTGCATTGTCTATCCAATTGATCCAAGAATTGTACGAATATGCATTCTGCATCATCATGTATCCTTTTCAAAATCACGTTTTCTATTGGCCCCTCAAATTTCACGCGATTTCGAGGATAGCCTGTTTTGGACTTTTGCATTGCATATTAATTTCATCCAAGAATTGTACGGCCATGCATGCTACATCGTTATGGATCCTTCTTAAGATCACATTTTCTATTAACCCATCAAATTTCACACAATTCCAAGCCTGGCCCATTCTTTAATTTTGCATTGCCTATCCATTTGATCCAAGAATTGTATAGCCATCTGAGCTGCATCATCATTGATCCTTCTTAAAATCACGTTAACTAATGATCCACCAAATTTCACACGATTCTGAGCCCGGTCCATGTTTGGCATTTCCAAGGACTATCCATGTGAACCAAGAATTTGACGGCCATGCATGCTACATCATTAGAGATCCTTCTTAAAATCACGTTTTCTGTTGACCCACCAAATTTCACGCCATTCCAAGCCCGGTCCGTTTTTGTCTTTTGCATGTACTATCAATTGCATCCAAGAATTGTACGACGATGCATTCTACATCATCACATATCCTTCTAAAAATCATGTTTTTTATTGACCCATCAAATTTCACGCAATTTTGAGCACGGCCCACTTTTGGATTTTGCATTGCCAATCCATTTGATCGAAGAATTGTATGGCGATGCATGCTACATCATCATGAATCTTTAACGAAATAACGTTTTCTATTGACCCACCAAATTTCAAGTGATTCCGAGCCCGGCCCGTTTTTGGCTTTTGCATTGTCCACCCATTTGATCCAAGAATTATATGACCATGTGTTCTACATCATCATGGATCCTTCTTAAAATCACATTTTCTATTGACCCACCAAATTTCATGCCATTCCGAGCCGAATCCGTTTTTGCTTTTTGCATTGCATGTCTATTTCATGCAAGAATCGTACGGCCATGCCTGCTACATCATCATGGATCCTAACTAAAATAACATTTTTTTGTTGACAAAGCAAATTTCAGCGAATCCGAGCCCGACCTATTTTTGTCTTTTGCATTGCCGATTTATTTAATCTAAGGATTGTAAGGCCATGAATACTAGATCATCATGGATTTCTTAAAATCATGTTTTCTATTGACCCACCAAATTTCAGGTGATTCCGAGTATGGCTCGTTTTCTGCTTTTGCCTTTGCTATCCATTTGATCCAAGAATAGTATGGTGACACATGCCACATCATCAAGGATCCTTCTTAAAATCACATTTTCTATTAACCCATCAAATTTGACGTGATTCTAAGCCAGGCCCATTTTTCGCTTTTGCATTGCCTATCGATTTGATCCAAGAAGTGTAAGGGCATGCATGCTTCATGATCATGGATCCTTTTTAAAATCACGTTTTCTATTGACCCACCAAATTTCATGCGATTCCAAGCCTGGCAGGTTTTTCAATTTTGAATTGCCTGTCCGTTTGATCCAAGAATTGTACAGCCATTCAAGCTGTGTCATCATGGATCCTTCTTAAAATCACGTTTTCTAATGACCCACTAAATTTCAGCCGGTTCCGAGCTCGGCCCGTTTTTCTCTTCTTTTTATTGCCTATCCATTTGATTGAAGAATTGTTGGACCATGCATTCTACATCATCATGGATTCTTTTTAAAATCACGTTTTCAATTGACCCACCAAATTTCACGCAATTCCAAGCCCGTCTCATTTTTGGCTTTTGTGTTGCCTATCCATTTGATCCAAGAATTGTACGGTCATGTATGATGCATCCTCACGGATCCTTCTTAAATTCACATTTTATATTGACCCACCAATCTGCACACGATTCCGACACTGGCTCGTTTTTGGCTTTCGCATTGCCTATCCATTTGATCCAAGAATTGTGTGGCCACACATGCCACATCACCATGGATCCTTATTGAAATCACGTTTTTTTATCAACACACCAAATTTCACGTGATTGCGGGGCCGGCTCGTTTTTGGCTTTTGCGTTGCCTATCCTTTTTATCCAAGAATTGTATGGCCATGCATGCCACATCATCGTGAATCCTTCTTAAAATCACATTTTCAATTGACCCACAAAATTTCACGTGATTCCGAGCCTAGCCCATTTTTTGCTTTTGCATTATCAATCTATTTGATCTAAGAATTGTACGAATATACACTACATCATCATGGATCCTTTTTAAAATCACGTTCCTATTGGCCCACCAAATTTCATGCGATTCCGATCCTAGCTTGTATTGGACTTTTGCATTGCATATCAATTTCATCCAAGAATTGCACGGCCATGCATGCTGCATCTTCATGGATCCTTCTTAAAATCACGTTTTCTACTAACCCATCAAATTTCACACGATTCCAAGCCTGGCCCGTTATTTAATTTTGCATTGCCTATCCAATTGATCCAAGAATTGTGTAGCCATTCAAGCTGCATCATCATGGATCCTTCTTAAAATGACTCTATTAACCCAGCAAATTTCATGGTGTTCCGAGCCCGACCCGTTTTTCTTTTTTGAATTACCCATCCATTTGATCCAAGAACTGTATGGCCATGTATGCTACATCATCGTGGATCCTTATTAAAATCATGTTTTCTATTGACCCAACAAATTAAACGCGGTTCAAAGCCAGGGCCCTTTTTGAATTTTGCATTGCACATCTATTTGATCTAAGAATTGTAAGGCCATGCATGCTGCATCATCATGGAACCTTCTTAAAATAACCTTTTCCATTGACCTACCAAATTTTACGTGATTTCGACCCCGGCCTGTTTTTCACTTTTGAACTGCCAATCCATTTGATCCAAGAATTGTACAACCATGTTTGCTACATCATCATGCCTCCTTAAAATCAAGTTTTCTATTAAGCCACAAATTTTACGCGATTTCGAGTTCTGCCCTTTTTTTTTCTTTTGCATTGCCTATCCATTTGATCCAAGAATTTTACGGCCATGCATGCAACATCATCAGAGATACCTCTTAAAATCACTTTTTCTATTGACCCACAAAATTTCAGGCGATTTCGAGCTCGGCCTGTTTTTCACTTTTGAACTACCTATCCATTTGATCCAAGAATTGTACAACCATGTTTGCTGCATCATCATGCCTCCTTAAAATCAAGTTTTCTATTGAGCCCCAAATTTCACGCGATTTCGAGTTCTGCCCTTTTTTTGCTTTTGCATTGCCTATCCATTTGATCCAAGAATTTTACGGCCATGCATGCAACATCATCAGAGATACCTCTTAAAATCACTTTTTCTATTGACCCACAAAATTTCATGCGATTTCGAGCTTGACCAGTTTTTAGCATTTGGATTGCCCGTCAATTTGATCTAAGAATCGTATGGCCGTTCATATCATCATGGATCCTTTTTAAAATCACGTTAACTAAAGACCCACCAAATTTCACGCGATTCCGAATCCGGTCTGTTTTTGGCGTTTGCAAGGACTATCCATTTGAACCAATAATTGTATGACCATGCAATCTACATCATCAAAGATCTTTTTTAAAATCACGTTTTCTATTGACCCACCAAATTTCACGCCATTCCGAGCCGGGTCCGTTTTTTGGCTTTTGCATGTACTATCTATCTGATACAAGAATTGTACGGCGATGCATTCTATATCATCACAGATCCTTCTTAAAATCACGTTTTCTATTGACCCATCAAATTTCACGTGATTTCGAGCATGACCCGCTTTTGGCTTTTGCATTGTCAATCCATTTGATCCAAGATTTGTACGGCGATGCATGCTACATCATCATGGATCCTTAACGAAATAATGTTTTCTATTGACCCACCAAATTTGAAGCGATTCCGAGCCCGATCCGTTTTTGGCTTTTGCATTGCCTACCCATTTGATCCAAGAATTATACGACCATGCGTGCTGCATCATCGTGGATCCTTCTTAAAATCACATTTTCAATTGACCTACCAAATTTCATGCGATTCCGAGCCGAATCCGTTTTTGCTTTTTGCATTGCATGTCCATTTCATGCAAGAATCGTACGGCCATGCATGCTACATCATCATGGATCCTTACTAAAATCACATTTTTCTATTGACCCAGCAAATTCGACGCGATTCTGATCCCAACCTATTTTTGGCTTTTGCATTGCCTATTTATTTGATCCAAGAATTGTAAGGCCATGCATGCGAGATCATCATGGATCCTTCTTAAAATCACATTTTCTATTGACCCACCACATTTCAGGCGATTCTGAGTCTGGCTCGTTTTCTGCTTTTGCCTTACCTATCCATTTGATCCAAGAATTGTATGGTGACGTATGCTACATCCTCATGGATCTTTCTTAAAATCACGTTTTCTATTAAACCATCAAATTTGACGCAATTTCGAGCCAGGCCCGTTTTTCGCTTTTGCATTGCCTATCCATTTGATCTAACAAGTGTACGGGCATGCATGTTGCATCATCATGGATCCTTTTTAAAATCACATTTTTTAATTGACCCACTAAATTTCACGCGATTCTAAGGCTGGCAGGTTTTTTAATTTTGCATTGCCTGTCCGTTTGATCCAAGAATTAGACTGTCATCCGAGCTGTGTCATGCATTCTACTTAAAAGCACGTTTTCTATTGACCCACTAAATTTCAACCAGTTTTGAGCTCGGGCCATCTTTCTCTTCTTTGTATTGCCTATCCATTTGATCAAAGAATTGTTGGGTTGTGAATTCTACATCACCATGGATCTTTCTTAAAATCACGTTTTCTATTGACCCACCAAATTTCACGTGATTCCAAGCCAGACCCGTTTTTCGCTTTTGCATTGCCTATCTTTTTTATCCAAGAATTGTACAGCCATGTACGCTACATCTTCATGGATCCTTAACAAAATCACGTTTTCTATTGACCCACCAAATTCCACGCGATTCCGAGGCTGGCCAACTTTTGGCTTGGATACAAGAATTGTAAGCCCATGCATGCTACATCATCATTGCTCCTTGTTAAAATAACGTTTTCTATTGACTGAGAAATGCCACGCGATTGTGGGCCTGGCCCATTTTTGGCTTCCGCATTGCTTAGCCTTTTCATCTAGGAATTGTAAGGCCATGCATGTTGCATCATCATGGATCCTTTTTTAAATCACGTTTTCTATTGACCCACCAAATTTCACGCGATTATGAGCCTGGCTCGTCTTTCAATCTTGCATTGCCTATCCATTTAATCCAAGAATTGTACGGCCATCCATGCTGTATCATCATGGATCCTTCTTAAACTCATGTTTTCTATTGACCAACCAAATTTCCCGCGATTCCGAGCTTGGGACATTTTTCTCTTTCGAATTGCCTATCCATTTGATCCAAGAACTATATGGCCAAGCATGCTATATCAGCATATATCCTTCTTAAAATTATGTTTTCTATTGGCCCAACAAATTTCACGCTATTCTATGCCCGACCCCGTTTTTGGCTTTTGCATTGAATATCCATTTGATCCAAGAATTGTAAGGCCATCCATGCTGCATCATCATGGATCCTTCTTAAAATCACGTTTTCTATTGACCCACCAAATTTCACGCGATTCCGAACCTGGCCTGTTTTTCGCTTTTGCATTGCCTATGCATTTGAACGAAGAATTGTATAGCCATGCGTGTTGCATAATCATGCATCCTTCTTAAAATCACGTTTTGTTTTGAGCCACCAAATTTCACGCGCATTGAAGCTCGGCCTATTTTTCGCTTTCGCATAACCTATCCGTTTGATCCAAGAATTTTTTGGCCACGCATGCTACATCATCATGGATCCTTCTTAAAATCACTTTTTCTATTGACCCACCAAATTTCATGCTATTCTGAGCCAGGCTTGTTTTTAGCTTTTGCATTGCCTATCCATTTGATCTAAGAATTGTACGGCCATGCATGCTACATCATCATGGATCCTTCTTAAGATGACGTTTCCTATTGACGCACCAAATTTCATGCGATTCCGAGCCCCATTCGTTTTTGGCTTTTGCATGGACTATCCATTTGATCCAAGAATTGTACGACCATGAATGGTACATTATCATAGATCCTTCTTAAAATCACGTTTTCTATTGACCGACCAAATCTCACGTGATTCCAAGCCCTGTCCGTTTTTGGCTTTTGCATTGCCTATGCATTTGATCGCAAAATAGTACGGCCATGCATTCTACCTCATCATGGATTATTCTTTAATTCAAGTTTTTTATTGACCCATCAAATTTCACATGATTCTGAGCCCAGCTTGCTTTTGGATTTTACGTTGCCAATCCATTTGATCCAAGAATTGTACGGCCATGCATGTTGCGTCATCATGAATCCTTCTTAAAATCACATTTTCTATTGACCCACCAAATTTCACGCGATTCCAAGCCTGGCCCGTTTTTTCCTTTTACATTGCCTGTCCACTGGATCCAAGAATTGTACAGCCATGCATGCATCATCATCATTGATCTTCCCTAAAATCACGTTTTCTATTGACCCACCAAATTTCCCATGATTCCGAGCCTATCCAGTTTTTGGCTTTTGCATTGCCTATCCATTTGATTGAAGAATTGTACGGCTATGCATGCTACATCATCATGGATCCTTCTTAAAATCATGTTTTCTATTCAACCACCAAATTTCACGCGATTCGGAGCCTGGCCCATTTTTGGATTTTGCATTGCTTATAAATTTGATCAAAAGGAATTGTACGACCATGCATGCTACATCATCACGGATACATCTCAAAATCATGTTTTCTATTAATCCCCCAAATTTCACGTGATTCCGAGCCCGGCACGTTTTTGGCTTTTGCATTGCCTAGAAGAAGGTAGAGCTCACTTGGAGCTTCATTTTCATCAGAACAAAGTTGGGTTTCGGCGTTGTTGAAGTTTCTTCACTCTCTCTCGTCATCTAAGCTTGAGGTAGGAATTCTTTACACTCCTGTATGAGTTTTACCTCATTTATTTACTATTTGAAAAGATTATAGTGGTTTGGGGGGTTTTTGGTAAAACCTAGGGTTTGAAATCAAGATGAAAGTGATGGGTTTTCAAATGGTTTCTTGGAAAAGCTTGTGGGTATCGAATTGGAGTTGATATATGTTGAAATGAGATATTTCCTACATTGAAATTGATTTTCAAAGAGAAAGGGATGTTGCCCTAAAATGTGAATGTTTGAGACTGTACGGAGAAAATGGAATTGATGTTGAGAAATATGAAATTGAAGTAAAGTTGATGATGATGGCAGAGTTGGATATGTATTATCACTCATGTCTTGAAATTTTGGAAAAGTGTATCATAAATGAAATTTATTTATCTGTTTAGAGATATCTTTTTTGGGCTATCAGTGGAGGATAGCTATGAGTGTTATAAAAATTGCGTGAGAATTAGGTGATTTAAAACTAATTTCTTATCCACGCGCATTGAACATTGTTACTCATTTAATAGATTGAAAATGTATATGATTTTGAGAAAAATGGGTGAATGTGGGAAAGAAATGTGTATCACCAAATCAAGTTGGCCTATGTGTACAGGCTGAAAGTCTCAAAAAACGCGTGTACACAGGGGTTTCGGTTGCCATGGACGAAATATTTGTAAAATGGAAACAGTAGCGCTTGTATAGGCTACGTTTACATGTGTGTCGTTTGACGGTTTCCGACAGACGAAATATCTGTGAAAGATTGTACTAGGTTGAGATTTCCCCCTGTTTTCTATTGTAAAGGGTATGGTTTTGAGAATTGTGATATAAACCTGGTATAGCACGACTTTTGAAAAAGGATATAAATGTTTCAGTATTTGCATTGCATATGCATAAAATCTTATGTCTTTGTTAAGATTTATACATTGTGTTATAGTGTTTCAACTAGGCTGTGGCTTATCCTATGTGGGAAAAACCATTTTCAAGTGCTGGTGATATACCTCCACCAAGGACTTAGCTTGGGTGGACTGTGGAACTGAAGGCTCAGTGTTGTTATTTTGTATTTAATCTTGTACAAGCCTAAGGCTTTATTTGTATTGAGCTTAAGACTCATTTTTAATGTACCCAAGCATTGACTTGGAAAGATGTAAGCCTTTAGGGAATATGATTACCTATTTGGCTTTCACTTCTTTTCACTATCGTGTAACACATGCTGTAGATTCAAGACATACTATTTATAAATGTATATCGCATGTGTCACCTTTTGTATATTAAACTCTAATTAATGAAAGCTTATCAATTCATTTCTGTTGCTATTTATTAGTTGTTATGAGATGGATACATTGTGTTTATTTCGGGGCGTTACAGGGACAGGGTGTGTGTGTGTGTTTATTGGGCATTCCAAGCTCATGGCGTTTCATGCCAGGTATTGAACAAATTTACGTGAATGACGACAAAGAAGAAACATTTGAAGACATATGGGTATCCTTGAAGAATTAGGAATTATTAATCATGTTTTGAGATTGTAAGTGTTAAAACTTTTGTCGTAATTAAGATGTGATGTTGTTACTATTATTTTACATATACATATATATCTTTTGTGAACTTATCCTTCTCATCCCATCAACTTATGTAGACCTTGGGTTAATATCTAATTAAGATCTGTCAAAAAAGTAGTTGTGCTATCTGAGAAGATTAGACTTTGAAATGGGTTATATTGACTCATCAGATCTTTTCTGGGATCTTGTTTAGTTATTGACCAAATGACTCATTAGTAACATTTCCTAGACTTGTAACCCTAAAAAAAACTCCTATATTTATTTGTCAATATATTCCCTAATATTCCTGATTTTTATGACGTCACAAACTTCATGTGTGTCAATCACTAATTCCATTAAAATCAACACAAAATTACTAAAACTTATTACTTTTGTTAGGTTTTTGTAATTGATAGTTCTGTTGGACAAAACTCCATTCAGTTTTATTTTTATTTGCTCTATTATATCTGTGAATTATGAGAGTTTAGATACGAATCCAACTCGAGTTATGCCTGAGTAGAGGAGCTTGTGCTGGCATTCCGTATCTTGTTTTAAGCATTCCTTGTTTGCCACTTTGCAGACTAAGTAGGAAGATCGAGTTACCCGATCAGCTCGCAGGGCGTCTCCAAAGCCAAGAAAGAAGTCAAAGTTGATTAACTGCTCAAGCATTCTTTTGTGCACTCAAGTGGTAAAGTGATTCATCTAGTATTTCTGCCTACATTTTGAACTTTTGGGAAACATGTTTTACCACTCGAGCAGTAGATGTTGCGCTTAAGCAGTTGGCTTATATGTGAGCACTGCCTTTGTTTACAGCTCGAGCGATAAAATGAGAACTCCAGTGGTCTTTGCGGCTCTATTTAATATAAAATGTGTTGTTTGCTATTTTTAGGGTTTAACCCATTCAGATTCTTAGAGAGGAAGAAAATACAAAGTATTTTATATTAGAGGGTGTTTATATATGAGTTTTCTTGAGGTATAGAAGGTGATCAATTGATCAACGAATTACATATTGACAAACATCAAGGGTTAGTTTTGTTCCATTATTCACAAAAAGAGAGAAGTGTTCATAGTGAGTAGCAATATTGTATACTTGTGCTCTCATTTGCGTACCTTGAACCATGAATGGTGATTGGTGTTAAAAAAGCTATAATTGGGGCAACAATTGATCAAGAATACTTTGTTTGTTTTTACTAATGATATTCCAACAACAACCCACCACAAAATTGATCAAGAATACTATCGATACAGAATCAAGTTGAAGCAGAATTAAAGAGACCCAGCCGTGGGCCGTATTACTTGGGATTGATTTTGCTTTTGTAGAAAGTGCACTAACTTCAATGCAACAAATATATGTTTACTTACAACAATATGTTTGTTGTGTTCTTCATTGATCTCATTCAATGTTTCCCACAGACGGCGCCAATTGTGAGACCATAAAATATCCTCTCACATGGATGTTGTAGAGATCCAACGAAGAGAAGAGCTTCACCCCTGTAGATCTGCAAAGAGGAACATAGTCGGTGCCACCCAATTGGGGTTGCCGGCCGAGGACTCTCCGATGATGAAGTTAGTCATTGAATCAAGGAAGTAAATAATATATATATTTGAAGGGGTGTGTGTTCTGTAGAGAGAGATCGGGCATACCTTCCACTTGGGATGCCCCCTCCTTTATATAGATAGGGGGTGTGACATTTGTTTGGATTGGATCCATTGTAGGCTTGGTTTGGGTTAGGCCCAATAAGCTAACCTATATTTTTTTGGCTCCCACAAACACCAAACCAATTCCCAGACTGCTTCTGCCCCAGAACCAGAACAACTTTGAAACATCTTCAAGCTAGTGGACTGCCGGCCACCAGGGGAGGCTGTAGGCCACCTGTCGGCCACATAAGGAGGCTGTAGGCCACTTCCACTGGTCAGTCGGCCAGTTGCTTCAGCACACTTCCATTTTGCTGCAAACAGAGTTCTACAAGGGCAAAGCAAGGCATTTGTAGGGTATGTGTGTTCAACCACCCACCTTATCATTTCTCAAGCTCAAATGAGTGCGGTACTGGACTCTCGGGCCAACAACCGAGCATCACAATGCATGATGGCCGAGAAGTCGAGTTTGTACAAGTTAATGAATGCACACGTAACACACAAGACTCGAGAGGTCTCCACCCTATCAAGCACAATCAAGGGGGACAACGACGAAGAAATGAGGCACGTTTCGTCACTTCAAGTATGAAACGTCCCTCGTTTCCCGTGTTTGGATTAACGTCCGATCCAAACACATGCAATGCATCACACATGCAAACAACCTGCTTATCTATCAATGCTAGAGTGGCATGCACGAGGCTCTATCATGTAAGCAATGCATGCAAAACATGTTTAGAAGCTAAGGCATCAAAGCTAGTAAAGAACATTACACATGAGGCAAGCGCTATCAATCCCAAACAGTCAAACCACATATGGAGAGACCTATATTATGCCAAAACAGTGGCAAAATCATGCTGGAAATGAAGCACAAAGAGCTACAACAACATACTCATGCATTGGCTCGCAAGCTAGGCATTAAACACAACACTCAAACACAATGAAAAAGTGATGAATAAGAGAGTATGGCAAGGCTTTATGCTCCGAAACAACATGTTAAATGATGCCATATCACATGAACATCGCAAATAAGGAATGCTAGAAGTTTCAAAGTGCAAGGCGAGTAAAGAGCACTACCTAAGAGGCATGCAATACATGGCACAAATGACTAAACCAGCTTAGGATAGAGTTCAATTAGGCCAAAACAAAGACCAAAACATGCTGAGATGGAAGTTCAAAAGCTTAGGCAAGCATGCATACGTATTGGCTTACAAGTGAAGCATAAGGGTCAACCCTCAAACACAATGAAAGGGTGATAAATGCAAGAATATGGCGGAGGTATATGGCCCAAACTGCAAGACTAGCAAAGCCAAATGAACTATAGCTATGCAAAGCCAAGCATGCATGACCAAAACCACGCAAATTAGACCTAAAGCATGCTGAAGATAGCCAAAAATGTGATGGGGCAGAGCATACACATGCTAGATCAATAGGCTAAAACACCAAATACACTAGGCTAGTGAACAAAATTGCACTACAAGTGCAAGAAGCATACGAGAGGCAACCATACCAACCCGAAAGAGAGTTATGACATGGCAAATCAGTGGCAAAAACATGCTGAGATAGAGCTAACATGAGCTAGAATGAGTGGCATAAAGCATGATGCATGTAAGGCCAACAAGGAGGATTGCACTACAAGTGTGTAAAGCATGAAACCAATGATCAAATCAACCCAAAACGGAGTTAGGGCATGTCCCAAAAGTAACAAAAACATGCTTGGACCAAGCTAGCAAATGAAAGAAACACATGCTCATGTATTAGGCCACCAACACAAGGCATAAATGCATAACTCTTAAACACAATGAAAGAGCGATGATCATGAGATTATGATAGAAGTTTATGCTTTGAATTTACATACCAAATGATGCTATATCACACAAATGTCACAAATAAGGCATGCTAGGGGTCCCAAGACACAAGGCTAGCAAAGGCCATTACACTATGGCCATACAAGCCAAGATCATTCCAAACAGAGTTTAAGCAAGCCAAAACAAGGCTAAGAACCTACTGGAGCAGAGCCAATATATGCTAAAATGATAGGCCAAAACATCAAGTGAGCTAGGCTAGCATGCAAGATTGCACTACAAGTGTGTGAAGCATGTAAGAGGCAACCAAACCAACCCAAAACAGAGTTATATCATGCTCGAATAAGGCCTAAAACATGGTAAGATAGAGCCTCAAGAAGGTAGAAAAATATGCCAAAGTGTTAAGCTAACAACACATGCAAACAAAGCACTAAAGGGGGGGACCACCCCCATCCATTTTGGGTCTCAAAACACACTTTCCACCACTGAAATTCCTATGGAATTCAGTGGTGAAAAGGCCAAATAAAGATGATCTCAAAGGCCTTAAAGGATACCTCAAAACAAAGCAAAATAAGGCACAAAAGGGGGTAGACAACCCCTAACTCAAACAAGGCCTCAAACAAACATCTTAAACACTTAGAAACAAAATTTTTTGCAGTTGAGAGTAAGGCCTAAAAGAGCATGCAAGGATGGCCAAATACTTAAGCAAAACAAAGCATAAAGAGGGTAACTACTCCCCTTGAAGAACCACTGCAGAACAACAACCTTTGAGGCAACAACTAGCTTAAAGTCACTCAAATAAAGGTTCCAAGTACCTCAGCAACAAGAGAAAGGTGTTTGAGTAGGTGTTTGTGTGCAAAAGTATTACGAAACAACACTTTAAAGCATAAATATACATAGAGAGAGAAATATAGAGAGAGAGTAAACTTTTTTGCTCTTCAAAATTTCTGAACTTGGAAAAGGGAGAGAGAGACTCCCTCTTATAGAAATCTAAGCTTCAAGCTTCTTGGAGAAGCAGGAAGCTTGGTGCAATCCCTCCATACACGTGTTTGGAGGATGCCTTTTGTGCCCAGCAGCTGGCACAACTGGCAAAAAAAATATCTGCCAAAGCAAGAAAATGGCCGTCGGCCACCTCAAGTGGCCTACAAGGAGAAAAAGTGGCCTACAACCACCAAAAGTGGCTGACAGCCTCTCCCCTCCTTCTAGGCAAGGAGTAACAAGGTAAGGCACAAAAAAAAAACCAAAAGGAAAAGATCCGAGAGGCCCCGAGACAAGGCGCTCAGCCGAAAACTCCCAAAACTAGCCTACGGGCCACTACAAGTGGCCTACAAGAAGAAAAAGTAGCCTACAGCTACAAAAAGTGGCCTACAGGCCTCTCTCTCCCACCAGGCAAAGGAACCAAGGCAATGGTCCAAAACCAAACCAAGAAGAAGAGAGTTAAGAGGTCCTGAGACAAGGCGCCCAGCCGAAAGCCCCGGAAACTCGAACGAGCACAAACATGCGCAATCATCGCATGCATAAACGATGACGTCTGAGTCTTAAGGTCGGGCAAAAATGGGGTGTTGGAATCGGAAGGGAAAGTAGAACACGCAGTGTGTCAGGCCAATCAGCTGAATCCCAGGCTGCCGGAACATGCTACAGCTCATTGCCGGCAGATTGAGCCAAGGACAGCGCGAAGCAATGCGGTTTGCGGACAAATTGCACATCCAGTCAAACCACCATCCCTCATCAAGGGCATCGACTAGGCGACGTCGGAAGAAGTAGCCGCGAGCTGAGTATACTGGGCAAGAGTCCATAACCTGTAATTTGTCCATCAACCACACCTGGAGAGGGATGAAAAATGAGAGATTAAAGAATAGAGAGGTGTATGTTGAGAGAAAAGTGAGAAAGGGTTTTGAGAGAAAAACCATGCCTGAGGGTTGAGTGATGTGAGCAATATATATGTGAGGAATGGTGGAAACATTGCCTGCAACAGTAGTGGACTCCCCGCCAATCTGGTCGTCTCTCGGCGATGAAAAGCATCCAAGCCCATCAATGTCTCGGCCAATGACATGGCAATGCAACTTTTGCCCTCCCTTAAGCCTTGGGTAACCTCGATCAACCGAACACTAGATCCTCCGGAGCCTAAGGCAAGCAAGAAGTGAGATAGCATGAACAAACAAAGGGCATGACGCCAAAAACCTTGCCAATGATGGTCACCGCGGTCACCGGCATCGGAAAACTGACAAATCAAACTCGGAATATCCCGCATTCCGTCACAAATCAAAGATCGAGCGTCGTGCATAGTGAGCCCACACATTCTGCCTAAGGCTTGGGCGTGGCCGAAGCGAAGTTGGGGCAAGATTTCTTCGTTGCGCTCGGATTCCATCAAAGCTTGGAAGTCTTCGAAAGTAGGACATATCTCTTGCCCACCAAAACTAAAGACATGTGTTACCGGATTCCAAAACCTTTCCGCGACATGGAGGAATGGAAGATGTAGCGGAGTGCGACTCAGCGTGAATAGTGCATTTATACCGAAGCCCCGAAAGTTCAACTTTTCCAAGCCGTCTAAAGTAACAATCCAAGCTGTGAGATTTTGGATGAGAAATGCCTCCATTTTGATGCAAAATTTAGATGGAATGAGAGAACCACGAAGCTGGAACCTTTATGGAGGATAAGGCACTGTTTGGAGGACACGTGTCAAAAATCTGGAGGTCGCCGGGCCAACTAGTCGGCCGACCACTTTTTCTGGTCGACCAGCCAGTTTTTCTGGTCGGCCGACCACACAATTGGTCTCCAAGGCAGAAAAATGGTCGGCCAGCCTTCTCTGTTGGTCGACCATTGAGGGAAGTTGGTCTTTGGTCTTTTCCTAGCCTCTAGAAGGGAGCTCCTAGCATTTCCATGTGTTGGGAGTGTTGAAGGTCCGAGTCTACCTCTGTTTCGGCTGCGTTTCGTCGCCTGGTTTGTCCGAAATACGTTCGCTTATCGAGTTGTTGTTGAGTTTTTCTTATCGAGTTGTTAAGTTTTGTTTATCGAGTTGTTAAGTTTACTTATCAAGTTGTCGAGTTTTTTGCATCGAGTAGTTACTCTTTGTTTAATCAACATTGTCGTGTTTTGTTTATCGAGTTGTAAACTTGCTAAGGTTTTGCTATTTTTTAGTAAGCTAAGTTGTTTAGTTTGTTGTGCTGGTTCACTACTTGACTTGGCAATACACAGTGCTCAATTTCCATTCAATCTCATTTTTGTGCAAAATGATGCGATGCGATGCTAAGAAAACAAAATACAAACACTTTTTGAACAAAAAATTGTTTCATTCCATCATGATCCTTTTGTTACAACATTTTACAACAAGGTACGAGTTTTAAAGAAAATAAGACTGTCTAAAAGCTAATGTGCTACAACTACTAGCGATAAAAGAAAATAAAGCAAGAACATCTGCATCAGTGCTATCAAGCGCAAGACTGAGAGGCCCTCTTCGTCCTCTTCGGCTGAGCAACCTCTGCACCATCACCATCCGAATCGGAGTCGCCTCCCTCGGAATCCTCCTCAGTATCACCTCCGCCCTCAGAACCTGATCCCGAGTCATCCTCTCCGCCCGCAGATGTCTCTGACTGAGGATGTGCAGACTCCTCTCCTCGTTGGACTGCGGATCATCTCGGATAGGTGCTCTACGCCTGCCTCGGCTGCGAGTCGAATCCCCCCTCCTAGCTCCTCGAGAAGGCCGGGATGGCCCAGCCTGTAGCGGTGGCATCTGAAAAAGAAGACAATTTGAATACATTAGCCGACATGTATACCAGATGCAGAGACAAGAAAGCTACATGGAATGGGTGTATGTAGATACGATATATGAATGTGGTGTGTGTTAGATGCGCTCTACACATGCAGTCAACCAATGCAGTGAAATGGTCAAATTTAGCATGTCATCAGAAGTATGATAAATGCAAGGAAATTGAAAAGTACTGAAACACCGGCGATGAACAACTACGTCTCTCTCCGCAGGACCATGCTCTCGAGTGAGGCCACCACTCCGAGTAACCAGTCACAATACTCGATGGGAGGCTGCAGATGCAAGTGCAAGTTATCAGTGAATGAATAAATGTCCAAATATCTGAGTGATAAATCAAAACTGTAAAGCATACCAGCGGCAAGTCAGGGTCTCTGACATATCAATGATCAGGCAATGGAGGCTCCAATGGAATCGGGTAGAATGCCCCATACCGCCAGCCTGTCAGCTCGGTCGGAAGATCCGGCCACCCAGCATACTGATAAATCAAGGGAATCTGTCCAGCCTCACCTCTCGATATGTCGGCCCTGCTAGTCAAAGGAGCATCTACAGCCCGGGCTCGAGCGGACAATGATGCACCAGCAGCCCTCCTCGCAGGAGTACAGATACCTGTCAGTGGGGCATCAGGTACGTATGGCGGTAAGTCACGTACTCCCCTTCCTTCATGTGCAGAATTGCATCAGTACCCAACATAGCGACGTTGACCTCCTCGAGAGTGAGTCCCTCAGTGGACTGCATGTCCTCTAGAGGTGCTGAGGGGATACTCTGATCAAGGACTCCCATCGTCTGACGCATGAAGCGATCCCCCAGAAACCAAGCCCTGCCAACCGGCCCCTCAAATAAAGTCCTGTATAGAGAAGAGGCCCACCCCCCAGGGAATCGGAAACGAATATCTCCTCCCAAGGGCGCCCAGGGCTGCCAAGTTATCTACAGATAACCAGTGCACAAACTGATCAGATGTCATAAATATGCAAGATGAACCAAAGCACTGCTGAAGAATTGAGAATTCTAGATTACCTCGGTCGCCCGCACCGTGTCGAAGAACTGCCAAAGATAGGGCAGAGTCTCCCGAGCCCTCGGCCGACACCTACCCTCGAATATGCCAGAGTAGGGGATCTCCAGAGGTGTCTCCATCTCCAACTCTGGGGCTAGCGTCGGGAAGTATGCATAAACCCACAGTTGTGAAAAATAGGACAATGGCCGTCAGAATACAGAATGTATACAGAGAATACAAAATGCTGAGTGCAGAATGAAGAATACAGAATGTAAGGTATGCCGTGTGCAGTGTACAGATAATGAAAAATGGAGATGTGAATCAAGAGGGCAGAATGTACCTACCAGACTCTCCAGTAGCCACCAATTATGTTTCCCCGCCCGCGGGAGGTCGTACTCACGTAACAGTAAAGGGTAGCGAGGTCGGCGCCACCCCAGTCATACTGGCTGACCTGTGATAGGTCCACTAAAGCACTGAGCAGATACAGTCCAACTGTGTTCCCCCTGTCGGAGAACAAAGTGGTCCCAATTAAGAACCTCAAAAACCCTCGAGCGTACTGCTCTATCTCCTCGAGAGTCTCGGGCATAGTCCCCCTATACTGCATGGGAAACCAGGTGTACCTATCTCTATCCGAAGATCTGTCAATCGGCAGGCGGGCTCCCAGCAGATGAATCCAAGCCACCTCCCACTCGCCCATGTCTGCGTCGTAGGGGACCGGTCGGCCGGCCATATCAAGGCCAGTCAGCATGGTAAAGTCAAACAGGGTCATCGTCATATCCCCAGTGGCCGAAAAGTGGAACGAGTTGGTGGTGTCCTACCATCTCTCCACAAGTGCCCCCATCAAGGTCTTGCTCGCCGGGTAACGTGATAGCCCCGCTCAGAATGGTCCAACCCCTGCCTCGTCAACCATATGACGAACGGTATCTGGGAGCTCCGCATACCACTCCCTAGCGACGATCGAGCCATAACCTTGCATAGAACGGGAAGATATCTGCATTCAGAATGAACAGATGTATTCAGTTTAAAATGAAATGTATGAACTGCGTGCAAATGGAGCAGATTGAACTGTATGTTCAGAAATGAAGTAAATGAACTGTGTGTTCAGTATGAGCTGTGGGCAAATGAAGTAAATGGTCACTCCAAAAGGCATTACTAAAAACTTGTAGTGGCCATACCTCGTCCGAAAAGTGGTCTTCTCAACATCCTCGGCTTTGACTTTAAGCTGATGGTAGCCCGACCTAAGGTCAATTTTGGAAAAGACTCGTGCTCCTTGCAACTGATCAAACAAATCGTCTATCCTCGGTAACGGGTACTTATTCTTGATGGTTACCTTATTCAGTTCCCGGTAATCAATACAAAGACGAAGTGTACCATCCTTCTTCTTAACAAACAAGACGGGTGCTCCCCAAGGTGAAGTGCTCGGCCTAATAAAACCCTTATCTAGAAACTCTTGCAGTTGCAGTTTCAATTCCTTAAGATCGGTGGGGGCCATCCTATAGGGTGTTTTAGAGATGGGCTGAGTTCCCGATATGATGTCAACAGTAAATTCTACCTCTCTATCAACTAAGTGACCAGGCAAATCATTTGGAAAGACGTCGGGGAATTCATTAACAACGGGGACGTCGGCTAACTCAACACTTCCATTCAAATTACTTAATATACTACACAGATAACCTTGACACCCTTTTTGGATCAACCTATAGGCTCTCATGGATGAAATTAAGTAAGGTGGGGATACTACCCCTTTACCCTGAAACGTGACCTCGACTAGGTTTGGGGGTTTTAACGTAACACTTTTAGAAACACAATTTATGGATGCGTGATTTGCTACTAACCAATCCATCCCCAATATAACATCAAAATGAGTCATGTCCAATGGCATTAAATCAGCTAACAATTCAACATTCCCAATCACAACAATACATGCTCGATAGATGGATGCAACATTCATAGATCTCCCAGATGGAGTAGATACAGATAACACATAATCAAGGGGTTCTAGTTTCCTATTAATCTTCTCAGCAAACTTGGCAGAAATGAATGAATGCGTAGAACCCGAATCAATCAATATATATGCATTTTGAGAGCAGATTGGGAGTATACCTGACACCACTGTCTCAGCATTCTGAGTGTCTCTTGGTACTAGTGCAAAAACTCTGCCTTGCCTCATCTGTCCTTTCCCGACGTTACTTTTCTGTACGAAACCCGAGGTATTCTCATCCTTCTTACTATTGCCAGCCTTCGTTTTAGGACAGTCCCTCACATAATGGCCTATTTCACCACACTCATAACAAGCTCCAGACGCCCGACGACAGACCCCGAAATGTGGCTTCCCATAACTTGAACATGTCGGCTTAGCTCCACTTTCCTGTCTTGGGTTGCTTGAACTGCCAACATTCGCTTTCTTCTTAGTACCAAATTATGCTCGGCGATTGTCATAACTCTGCCTCTTCCTCTGACTCTCTCCCGAACTCTGGTATCTGTTCAAGTTAGCTTCGGCCAGAATGGCTTTGTCCAACACTCCGGCGTAAGTCGGCACGTTGAGCATGTTGACTCGGTCTTGTATTGGTCCACGCAGCCCACTTTCAAACTTCCTAGCCTTCATATATTCATCATTGACCATGTGGGGTGCATACCTCGCTAACTCGGTAATGGTACGGTCGTATTCAGCCACTGTTCTACTGCCTTACGTCAAAGTCTGAAATTCGGTAGCCTTACGATTTTGAACACTTAGGGGAAAATGTTTGGTGTAAAACAACTCCAAAAATCGGGTCTAGGTCAAGTCTGGATTGCCTTCTCGAACCATCATCCACCACCTGCGGGCATCATCATCTAGTGTAAAGGCTGCTAAGGTCACTTTCTGGGTGTCGGTGCTGGGAAAGATCTCGAATAGCTTCTCTATTTTCAAAACCCACGCTTCGGCTTTCATCGGCTCTATACCCCCTTGGAATCTCGGTGGCTTCATTTTCTTGAACTCTCTGATCAAAGCTATCGTGTCGTCCCCATATAAAGCTGGCTGTAGGGGCACTTGTGGTACTGGAGGAGGTGGAGGTGGAACTGCATTTTGGCCGTTTGTCTACTCGGCCTGAGTCGATGTAGCATTAGCATACTGTTGTCTTGTCTACCTTAGCTCGCGGGCCAAACCTTCGACTAACCTTTCCAGTCTGTCTAATTTGTCCTCGGACAATTCTCGGCCAACTGGAGGTCTACCCCTCGTCATGATGCTATGAGTATGCAAAATGTGACTTTAAAACAAAATGAACAAATAAACTCGTAGGCAAGTAACAATTAAGCATGCCGAGACGATGCACACCTTGTTCACATAGCAAGCAATATGATCCAATCCTAACATCCTTCTAAGGAGAAATCCTATGCTCTTTAGGACTCAAGGTGTGTGAATAACATATACTAAGGAACTTGTGCTCTGATACCATTCTGTCACGATCCCAAACTGCCCCTAGTAGTTTGGTGCCGTGATGGCCAGTAATTTGAGATTACCGAAGGCTAACTTTCAAAATTCACACACAATCAGAGTGTTACATATGGGGCTAACCAGTGCGGAAGCAATAATTTACAAATACAAGCGGTCCATAAGAGCAGTGCATAGGTCTAATGGAATGGCATACAACTTGAATACAATTAAAGCAAGGTACAAAAATTCATATTACATCTTAACAAAGGGCTTCACAAGCCGACATAAACGAAATATACGACTACAGGTCAAGGAACACAGTCTGCCAGATTGCCGACATCCTCGTTGCTGACGTAACATGCATACAAAACACACATCTTGATCAAAGGGCTTCTCAAGCCGACGTGTATGAAATACAAATATTACAAGCCGAGAAGCATGATTTTCAAGACTGTCGACATAGTTACAAGTTAACCCGGCATGACAAAAATCCAAAACAAGCTCGCGAATCACATCTAGGCGTCACCGCCTTCTTGATCATCACCTACATATATATAGAGAGGGTGAGCTTGGATACTTAGTGAATGGTATGAATAATAAAGGGGTTTGCATGAATAATAGCCGAAGTCCTTTCAAAACAATACATATCAAAACTCTACATAACAGGGGATGGACCTCGTCTATCTAACAAATCTTTAAAGCTTCAAGGGATGCTTACTAGCATCAACATATTACAAGTGCTAACCTTCCGGACAAACAAACCCACGCGGTAAATCGTCAGTGGCAAAACAAAACAAAGCAAGGGAGATATCTCAAACAAGAAGCTACAAAAGTTTAGAGCCCTCTAGCACAAAGGACCTATGTTACAAAGGCCCGTAGCCTTCTAACATGAGAGTACTGCGAAAGTTTAGAGTCCTCCAGCACAAGGGACTTTCAAAACATGATGTGCTGCGAAAGTTTAGAGTCCTCCAGCCCAAGGGACTTTGAAAACAAGATGTGCTACGAAAGTTTAGAGTCCTCCAGCACAAGGGACTTTCTGGGGAGATCATCAAAACAAGATAATGCTTGATATACAAAATAGGGACAATCATTCATACTTAGCAAATGCTTATCAAAACAAAGCTAAGCAAGGTTCATCAAAACATTGATAACATAGCTTTATTAAAAATACCACACACATAATTCTTCAAACGTCGGGGTCAAGGCAAGTCCCAGTCCTACAAATACATGGCAAAGTCTATTAAATGCACTTCTCAAAACAAGTCTTGCATGGATGCAAATGACCTCGGCATTCTTCAAAAACTAAGTCAAATCAAATCTGAACACAGTTTCTTATCGTTGGAAAACAAGCTGGGCAACCACCAGGTCTTGGTCGTGGTCCTACACCTCCTTGCCGAGGTGTGGCCTCGATGGCCACAGTCAAGGAAATGAAGTCGGGAAAATCTGGGTTTCCCTCTCTTGAAGAACATGACGAACATGAAGATCATGAACATGAGGAAGATGAATGCAAAGATTAAACTTGCCATTACAAAATCTGAGATTTCATGCTAAGAATCCGGAATCATGGACCTGGGTACCCATATTCAAAGATCTTTATGAAAACAAACACAAAAACATAAACCTTAATGCAACTTTCGGATCAAACAAGGCTTTTTTTCAAGAACACATGAAAACCATTTTCTCTTTCTAAACCAACTTTAAATGAATGCATGGCGTGCAAAATAGGTTTGATCGTGCAATGCAGCTAGATGATCAATAAGAACAACAAGAGTAGGTTAAGATTCTAACCTCAAAACTCGAATCTAACGGTTCATGGTCCAACGATCAAGCTTGGGAGTTCTCTCTTTCTCACTCAAACTTCTCCTTCTCCTTCCTAGAGCCTCTCTCTATAAAACAAAAGGTTTGATACCAAATGATATGTTTTTCTCGATAGCCACTGACTTAACCCTCTGCTGGGACACGTGGCATCGGCTGATTGGCTCTACTCAAAAAGGTGACTGACTTGACAAGACAAGACCATGATAAAGTGTACCTAACAAGCTACTCGGTAAGGCACTCCGGCAAGTGATGACATCGGCTTGGGACAAAGCTTCGACAACTAAGGTGACAATGACCTCGGCTAGGAAGGACAACACTTGACTAAGCTGTGCCACACCTTGGCCTAGATGTGCCACACCTCGGTCTAGGTCATACCACTCCAGGACAAGGTCACTTAGGTGCAAAGGTAACATCTCGGCCTAGATAGTACACATCTCGGCCTTGGTGATGAACACCTCGGCCTAGATAATCACATCTCGGCCAATATGCCAGGGTGAGGATGGAGGTCAATCGAAGTGGTTACAAGACAGTTCTAAGTGTAGAAAGGTTCCAAGGTGTCTAGGCTTAAGATGACCTCGGCAACACACCAGGCAAGAACAAAGTATGCAAGAAACACTCAATCAAAACAAGACAAGATATGCAAATGCGCATAACAAAATAAGATCATACATAAATGTATGCTAGTACAACTAAGTTGAAGCGAGGGTTGTTACACTATCCATTTGATCCAAGAATTGTATGGCCATGTATGCTGCATCATCGTGGATCCTTCTTAAATTCACGCTTTATATTGACCCACCAATCTTTACACAATTCCGACACCGGCTCGTTTTCGGCTTTTGCATTGCCTATCCATTTGATTCAAGAATTGTTTGGCCACACATGCTACATCATGATGGATCCTTCTTAAAATCACTTTTTTTATTGACCCACCAAATTTCTCATGATTGCTAGCCCGGCTCGTTTTCGGCTTTTGCATTGCCTATCCATTTGATCCAAGAATTTTATGGCCATGCATGCTACATCATCATGGATTCTTCTTAAAATCACGTTTTCTATTGACCCACCAAATTTCACGCGATTTTGAGCGTGGCCCGTTTTTCGCTTTTGCATTGTCTATCCAATTGATCCATGAATTGTACGAATATGCATTCTGCATCATCATGGATCCTTTTCAAAATCACGTTTTCTATTGGGCCCTCAAATTTCACGCGATTTCGAGGCTAGCCTGTTTTGGACTTTTGCATTGCATATTAATTTCATCCAAGAATTGTACGGCCATGCATGCTACATCGTTATGGATCCTTCTTAAAATCACATTTTCTATTAACCCATCAAATTTCACACAATTCCAAGCCTGGCTCGTTCTTTAATTTTGCATTGCCCATCCATTTGATCCAAGAATTGTATAGCCATCTCGAGCTGCATCATCATTGATCCTTCTCAAAATCACATTAACTAATGATCCACCCAATTTCACATGATTCTGAGCCCGGTCCATGTTTGGCATTTCCAAGGACTATCCATGTGAACCAAGAATTTGACGGCCATGCATGCTACATCATTAGAGATCCTTCTTAAAATCACGTTTTCTGTTGACCTACCAAATTTCACGCCATTCCGAGCCTGGTCTGTTTTTGTCTTTTGCATGTACTATCAATTGCATCCAAGAATTGTACGACGATGCATTCTACATCATCACATATCCTTCTAAAAATCACGTTTTTTATTGACCCATCAAATTTCACGCAATTTCGAGCGCGGCCCGCTTTTGGATTTTGCATTGCCAATCCATTTGATCGAAGAATTGTATGGCGATGCATGCTACATCATCATGAATCTTTAACGAAATAACGTTTTCTATTGACCCACCAAATTTCAAGCGATTCCGAGCCCGGCTCATTTTTGGCTTTTGCATTGTCCACCGATTTGATCCAAGAATTATAAGACCATGCGTTCTACATCATCATGGATCCTTCTTAAAATTACATTTTCTATTGACCCACCAAATTTCATGCCATTCCGAGCCGAATCCGTTTTGCTTTTTGCATTGCATGTCCCTTTCATACAAGAATCGTATGGCCATGCATGCTACATCATCATGGATCCTTACTAAAATAACATTTTTTTGTTGAGCAAGCAAATTTCAGCGAATCCGAGGCCGACCTGTTTTTAGCTTTTGCATTGCCGATTTATTTGATCTAAGGATTGTAAGGCCATGAATGCTAGATCATCATGGATTTCTTAAAATCATGTTTTCTATTGACCCACCAAATTTGAGGTGATTCCAAGTATGGCTCGTTTTCTGCTTTTGCCTTGCCTATCCATTTGATCCAAGAATAGTATGGTGACACATGCCACATCATCATGGATCCTTCTTAAAATCACATTTTCTATTAACCCATCAAATTTGACGTGATTCTGAGCCAGGCCCGTTTTTGCTTTTGCATTGCCTATCCATTTGATCCAAGAAGTGTAAGGGCATGCATGCTTCATGATCATGGATCCTTTTTAAAATTACGTTTTCTATTGACCCACCAAATTTCATGCGATTCCAAGCCTGGTAGGTTTTTCAATTTTGAATTGCCTGTCCGTTTGATCCAAGACTTGTACAGCCATTCAAGCTGCATCATCATGGATCCTTCTTAAAATCACGTTTTCTAATGACCCACTAAATTTCAGCCGGTTCCGAGCTCGGCCCGTTTTTCTCTTCTTTTTATTGCCTATCCATTTGATCGAAGAATTGTTGGACCATGCATTCTACATCATCATGGATTCTTCTTAAATTCACATTTTATATTGACCCACCAATCTGCACACGATTCCGACACTGGCTCGTTTTTGGCTTTCGCATTGCCTATCCATTTGATCCAAGAATTGTGTGGCCACGCATGCTACATCACCATTGATCCTTATTGAAATCACATTTTTTATTACAGACCAAATTTCACGTGATTGCGGAGCCGGCTTGTTTTTGGCTTTTGCGTTGCCTATCTTTTTTATCCAAGAATTGTATGGCCATGCATGCCACATCATCATGAATCCTTCTTAAAATCACAATTTCAATTGACCCACAAAATTTCACGTGATTCCGAGCCTGGCCCATTTTTCGCTTTTGCATTATCAATCTATTTGATCTAAGAATTGTACGAATATACACTACATCGTCATGGATCCTTTTTAAAATCACATTCCTATTGGCCCACCAAATTTCATGCGATTCCAATCCTAGCCCGTATTGGACTTTTGCATTGCATATCAATTTCATCCAAGAATTGCACGGCAATGCATGCTGCATCTTCATGGATCCTTCTTAAAATCACGTTTTCTACTAACCCATCAAATTTCACACGATTCCAAGCCTGGCCCGTTCTTTAATTTTGCATTGCCTATCCATTTGATCCAAGAATTGTGTAGCCATTCAAGCTGCATTATCATGGATCCTTCTTAAAATGACGTTTTCTATTAACCCAGCAAATTTCATGGTGTTCCGAACCCGGCCCGTTTTTCTTTTTTGAATTGCCCATCCATTTGATCCAAGAACTGTATGGCCATGTATGCTACATCATCGTGGATCCTTCTTAAAATCATGTTTTCTATTGACCCAACAAATTTCACGCGATTCAAAGCTAGGACCCTTTTTGAATTTTGCATTGCACATCTATTTGATCTAAGAATTGTAAGGCCATGCATGTTGCGTCATCATGGAACCTTCTTAAAGTCACCTTTTCCATTGACCTACCAAATTTTACGCGATTTCGACCCCGGACTGTTTTTCACTTTTGAACTGCCAATCCATTTGATCCAAGAATTGTACAACCATGTTTGCTACATCATCATGCCTCCTTAAATTCAAGTTTTCTATTGAGCCACAAATTTCACGCGATTTCGAGTTCTGCCCTTTTTTTGCTTTTGCATTGCCTATCCATTTGATCCAAGAATTTTACGGCCATGCATGCAACATCATCAGAGATACCTCTTAAAATCACTTTTTCTATTGACCCACAAAATTTCATGCGATTTCGAGCTCGGCCTGTTTTTCACTTTTGAACTGCCTATCCATTTGATCCAAGAATTGTACAACCATGTTTACTGCATCATCATGCCTCCTTAAAATCAAGTTTACTATTGAGCCCCAAATTTCACGCGATTTCGAGTTCTGCCCTTTTTTTGCTTTTGCATTGCCTATCCATTTAATCCAAGAATTTTACGGCCATGCATGCAACATCATCAGAGATACCTCTTAAAATCACTTTTTCTATTGACCCACAAAATTTCATGCGATTTCGAGCTTGACCAGTTTTTAGCATTTGGATTGCCCGTCCATTTGATCTAAGAATCGTATGGCCATTCATATCATCATGGATCCTTTTTAAAATCACGTTAACTAAAGACCCACCAAATTTCACGCGATTCCGAGTCCGGTCTGTTTTTGGCGTTTGCAAGGACTATCCATTTGAACCAATAATTGTATGACCATGCAATCTACATCATCAAAGATCCTTTTTAAAATCACGTTTTCTATTGACCCACCAAATTTCACGCCATTCCGTGCCGGGTCCGTTTTTTGGCTTTTGCATGTACTATCTATCTGATACAAGAATTGTACGGCGATGCATTCTATATCATCACTGATCCTTCTTAAAATCACGTTTTCTATTGACCCATCAAATTTCACGTGATTTCGAGCATGACCCGCTTTTGGCTTTTGCATTGTCAATCCATTTGATCCAAGATCTGTGCGGCGATGCATGCTACATCATCATGGATCCTTAATGAAATAATGTTTTCTATTGACCCACCAAATTTGAAGCGATTCCGAGCCCGGTCCGTTTTTGGCTTTTGCATTGCCTACCCATTTGATCCAAGAATTATACGACCATGCATGCTGCATCATCATGGATCCTTCTTAAAATCACATTTTCAATTGACCTACCAAATTTCATGCCATTCCGAGCCGAATCCGTTTTTGCTTTTTGCATTGCATGTCCATTTCATGCAAGAATCGTACAGCCATGCATGCTACATCATCATGGATCCTTACTAAAATCACATTTTTCTATTGACCCAGCAAATTCGACGCGATTCTGATCCCGACCTATTTTTGGGTTTTGCATTGCCTATTTATTTGATCCAAGAATTGTAAGGCCATGCATGTGATATCATCATGGATCCTTCTTAAAATCACATTTTCTATTGACCCACCACATTTCAGGCGATTCTGAGTTTGGCTCGTTTTCTGCTTTTGCCTTGCCTATCCATTTGATCCAAGAATTGTATGGTGACGCATGCTACATCATCATGGATCTTTCTTAAAATCACGTTTTCTATTAAATCATCAAATTTGACGCAATTTCGAGCCAGGCCCGTTTTTCGCTTTTGCATTGCCTATCCATTTGATCTAACAAGTGTACGGGCATGCATGTTGCATCATCATGGATCCTTTTTAAAATCACATTTTTTATTGACCCACCAAATTTCACGCGATTCTAAGGCTGGCAGGTTTTTTAATTTTGCAGTGCCTGTCCGTTTGATCCAAGAATTAGACTGCCATCCGAGTTGTGTCATGCATTCTTCTTAAAATCACGTTTTCTATTGACCCACTAAATTTCAACCGGTTTTGAGCTCGGGCCATTTTTCTCTTCTTTGTATTGCCTATCCATTTGATCAAAGAATTGTTGGGTTGTGAATTCTACATCACCATGGATCCTTCTTAAAATCACGTTTTCTATTGACCCACCAAATTTCACGCGATTCCAAGCCAGACCCGTTTTTCGCTTTTGCATTGCCTATCTTTTTTATCCAAGAATTGTACAGCCATGCGCGCTACATCTTCATGGATCCTTAACAAAATCACATTTTCTATTGACCCACCAAATTTCACGCGATTCCGAGGCTGGCCAATTTTTGGCTTGGATACAAGAATTGTAAGCCCATGCATGCTACATCATCATTGCTCCTTGTTAAAATAACGTTTTCTATTGACTGAGAACTGCCACGCGATTGTGGGCCCGGCCCATTTTTGGCTTCCGCACTGCTTAGCCTTTTCATCCAGGAATTGTAAGGCCATGCATGTTGCATCATGATGGATCCTTTTTTAAATCACGTTTTCTATTGACCCACCAAATTTCACGCGATTATGAGCCTGGCTCGTCTTTCAATCTTGCATTGCCTATCCATTTAATCCAAGAATTGTACGACCATCCATGCTGTATCATCATGGATCCTTCTTAAACTCATGTTTTCTATTGACCAACCAAATTTCCCGCGATTCCGAGCTTGGCACATTTTTCTCTTTCGAATTGCCTATCCATTTGATCCAAGAACTATATGGCCAAGCATGCTATATCAGCATAGATCCTTCTTAAAATTATGTTTTCTATTGGCCCAACAAATTTCACGCTATTCTATGCCCGACCCCGTTTTTGGCTTTTGCATTGAATATCCATTTGATCCAAGAATTGTAAGGCCATCCATGCTGCATCATCATGGATCCTTCTTAAAATCACGTTTTCTATTGACCCACCAAATTTCACGCGATTCCGAACCCGGCCTGTTTTTCGCTTTTGCATTGCCTGTCCATTTGAACGAAGAATTGTATAGCCATGCGTGCTGCATAATCATGCATCCTTCTTAAAATCACGTTTTGTTTTGAGCCACCAAATTTCACGCGCATTGAAGCTCGGCCTATTTTTCGCTTTCGCATAACCTATCCGTTTGATCCAAGAATTTTTTGGCCACGCATGCTACATCATCATGGATCCTTCTTAAAATCACTTTTTCTATTGACCCACCAAATTTCATGCTATTCTGAGCCAGGCTTGTTTTTAGCTTTTGCATTGCCTATCCATTTGATCTAAGAATTGTACGGCCATGCATGCTACATCATCATGGATCCTTCTTAAAATGACGTTTCCTATTGACGCACCAAATTTCATGCGATTCCGAGCCCCATTCGTTTTTGGCTTTTGCATGGACTATCCATTTGATCCTAGAATTGTACGACCATGCATGGTACATTATCGTAGATCCTTCTTAAAATCACGTTTTCTATTGACCCACCAAATCTCACGTGATTCCAAGCCCTGTCCGTTTTTGGCTTTTGCATTGCCTATGCATTTGATCGCAAAATAGTACGGCCATGCATTCTACCTCATCATGGATTATTCTTTAATTCAAGTTTTTTATTGACCCATCAAATTTCACATGATTTTGAGCCCAGGTTGCTTTTGGATTTTACGTTGCCAATCCATTTGATCCAAGAATTGTACGGCCATGCATGTTGCGTCATTATGAATCCTTCTTAAAATCACGTTTTCTATTGACCCACCAAATTTCACGCGATTCCAAGCCTGGCCCGCTTTTTGCTTTTACATTGCCTGTCCACTAGATCCAAGAATTGTACAGCCATGCATGCATCATCATCATTGATCTTCCCTAAAATCACGTTTTCTATTGACCCACCAAATTTCCCATGATTCCGAGCCTATCCAGTTTTTGGCTTTTGCATTGCCTATCCATTTGATTGAAGAATTGTACGGCTATGCATGCTACATCATCATGGATCCTTCTTAAAATCATGTTTTCTATTCAACCACCAAATTTCACGCGATTCGGAGCCTGGCCCATTTTTGGATTTTGCATTGCTTATAAATTTGATCAAAAGGAATTGTACGACCATGCATGCTACATCATCACGGATACATCTCAAAATCATGTTTTCTATTAATCCCCCAAATTTCACGTGATTCCGAGCCCGGCACGTTTTTGGCTTTTGCATTGCCTAGAAGAAGGTAGAGCTCACTTGGAGCTTCATTTTCATCAGAACAAAGTTGGGTTTCGGCGTTGTTGAAGTTTCTTCACTCTCTCTCGTCATCTAAGCTTGAGGTAGGAATTCTTTACACTCCTGTATGAGTTTTACCTCATTTATTTACTATTTTAAAAGATTATAGTGGTTTGGGGGGTTTTTGGTAAAACCTAGGGTTTAAAATCAAGATGAAAATGATGGGTTTTCAAATGGTTTCTTGGAAAAGCTTGTGGGTATCGAATTGGAGTTGATATATGTTGAAATGAGATATTTCCTAGATTGAAATTTATTTTCAAAGAGAAAGGGATGTTGCCCTAAAATGTGAATGTTTGAGACTGTACGGAGAAAATGGAATTGATGTTGAGAAATATGAAATTGAAGTAAAGTTGATGATGATGGCAGAGTTGGATATGTATTATCACTCATGTCTTGAAATTTTGGAAAAGTGTATCATAAATGAAATTTATTTATCTGTTTAGAGATATCTTTTTTGGGCTATCAGTGGACTATGAGTGTTATAAAAATTGCGTGAGAATTAGGTGATTTAAAACTAATTTCTTATCCACGCGCATTGAACATTGTTACTCATTTAATAGATTGAAAATGTATATGATTTTGAGAAAAATGGGTGAATGTGGGAAAGAAATGTGTATCACCAAATCAAGTTGGCCTATGTGTACAGGCTGAAAGTCTCAAAAAACGCGTGTACATAGGGGTTTCGGTTCCCATGGACGAAATATTTGTAAAATGGAAACAGTAGCGCTTGTATAGGCTACGTTTACATGTGTGTCGTTTGACGGTTTCCCACAGACGAAATATCTGTGAAAGATTGTACTAGGTTGAGATTTCCCCCTGTTTTCTATTGTAAAGGGTATGGTTTTGAGAATTGTGATATAAACCTGGTATAGCACGACTTTTGAAAAAGGATATAAATGTTTCGGTATTTGCATTGCATATGCATAAAATCTTATGTCTTTGTTAAGATTTATACATTGTGTTATAGTGTTTCTACTAGGTTGTGGCTTATCCTATGTGGGAAAAACCATTTTCAAGTGCTGGTGATATACCTCCACCAAGGACTTAGCTTGGGAGGACTGTGGAACAGAAGGCTCAGTGTTGTTATTTTATATTTAATCTTGTACAAGCCTACGGCTTTATTTGTATTGAGCTTAAGACTCATTTTTAATGTACCCAAGCATTGACTTGGAAAGATGTAAGCCTTTAGGGAATATGATTACCTATTTGGCTTTCACTTCTTTTCACTATCGTGTAACACATGCTGTAGATTCAAGACATACTATTTATAAATGTATATCGCATGTGTTACCTTTTGTATATTAAACTCTAATTAATGAAAGCTTATCAATTCATTTATGTTGCTATTTATTGGTGGTTATGAGATGGATACATTGTGTTTATTTTGGGGCGTTACAGGGACATGGTGTGTGTGTGTGTTTATTGGGCATTCCAAGCTCATGGCGTTTCATGCCAGGTATTGAACAAATTTACGTGAATGACGACAAAGAAAAAACATTTGAAGACATATGGGTATCCTTGAAGAATTAGGAATTATTAATCATGTTTTGAGATTGTAAGTGTTAAAACTTTTGTCGTAATTAAGATGTGATGTTGTTACTATTATTTTACATATACATATATATCTTTTGTGAACTTATCCTTCTCATCCCATCAACTTATGTAGATCTTGTGTTAATATCTAATTAAGATCTGTCAAAAAAGTAGTTGTGCTATCTGAGAAGATTAGACTTTGAAACGGGTTATATTGACTCATCAGATCTTTCCTGGGATCTTGTTTAGTTATTGACCAAATGACTCATTAGTAACATTTCCTTGACTTGTAACCCTAAAAAAAACTCCTATATTTATTTGTCAATATATTCCCTAATATTCCCGATTTTTATGACGTCACAAACTTCATGTGTGTCAATCACTAATTCCATTAAAATCAACACAAAATTACTAAAACTTATTACTTTTGTTAGGTTTTTGTAATTGATAGTTCTGTTGGACAAAACTCCATTCAGTTTTATTTTTATTTGCTCTATTATATCTGTGAATTATGAGAGTTTAGATACGAATCCAACTCGAGTTATGCCTGAGTAGAGGAGTTTGTGCTGGCATTTCGTATCTTGTTTTAAGAATTCCTTGTTTGCCACTTTGCAGACTAAGTACGAAGATCGAGTTACCCGATCAGCTCGCAGGGCGTCCCCAAAGCCAAGAAAGAAATCAAAGTTGATTAACTGCTCGAGCATTCTTTTGTGTGCTCAAGTGGTAAAGTGATTCATTCAGTATTTCTGCCTACATTTTGAACGTTTGGGAAACATGTTTTACCACTCGAGCAGTAGATGTTGCGCTTAAGCAGTTGGCTTATATGTGAGCACTGCCTTTGTTTACAGCTCGAGCGATAAAATGAGAACTCCAGTGGTCTTTGCGGCTCTATTTAATATAAAATGTGTTGTTTGCTATTTTTAGGGTTTAACCCATTCAGATTCTTAGAGAGGAAAAAAATACATGGTATTTTATATTAGAGGGTGTTTATAGATGAGTTTTCTTGAGGTATCGAAGGTGATCAATTGATCAACGAATTACATATTGACAAACATCAAGGGTTAGTTTTGTTCCTTTATTCACAAAAAGAGAGAAGTGTTCATAGTGAGTAGCAATATTGTATACTTGTGCTCTCATTTGCATACCTTGAACCATGAATGGTGATTGCTGTTAAAAAAGCTATAATTGGGGCAACAATTGATCAAGAATACTTTGTTTGTTTTTACTAATGATATTCCAACAACAACCCACCACAAAATTGATTAAGAATACTATAGATACAGAATCAAGTTGAAGCAGAATTAAAGAGACCCAGCCGTGGGTCGTATTACTTGGGATTGATTTTGCTTTTGTAGAAAGTGCACTAACTTCAATGCAACAAATATATGTTTACTTACAACAATATGTTTGCTGTGTTGTTCATTGATCTCATTCAATGTTTCCCACAGGCGGCGCCAATTGTGAGGCCATAAAATATCCTCTCACATGGATGTTGTAGAGATCCAACGAAGAGAAGAGCTTCACCCCTGTAGATCTGCAAAGAGAAACATAGTCAGTGCCACCCAATTGGGGTTGTCGGCCGAGGACTCTCCAATGATGAAGTTAGTCATTGAATCAAGGAAGTAAATAGTATATATATTTGAAGGGATGTGTGTGTTATGTAGAGAGAGATCGGGCATACCTTCCACTTGGGATGCCCCCTCCTTTATATAGATGGGGGGTGTGATATTTGTTTGGGTTGGATCCATTGTAGGCTTTGTTTGGGTTAGGCCCAATAAGCTAACCTATATTTTTTTGGCTCCCACAAACACAAACCAATTCCCAGACTGCTTCTGCCCCAGAACCAGAACAACTTTGAAACATCTTCAAGCTAGTGGACTGCCGGCCACCAGGGGAGGCTGTAGGCCACCTGTCGGCCACTTAAGGAGGCTGTAGGCCACTTCCACTGGTCAGTCGGCCAGTTGCTTCAGCACACTTCCATTTTGCTGCAAACAGAGTTCAACAAGGGCAAAGCAAGGTATTTGTAAGGTATGTGTGTTCAACCACCCACCTTATCATTTCTCAAGCTCAAATGAGTGCGGTACTGGACTCTCGGGCCAACAACCGAGCATCACAATGCATGATGGCCGAGAAGTCGAGTTTGTACAAGTTAATAAATGCACAAGTAACACACAAGACTCGAGAGGTCTCCACCCTATAAAGCACAATCAAGGGGGACAGCGACGAAGAAATGATGCACGTTTCATCACTTCAAGTATGAAACGTCTCTCGTTTCCCGTGTTTGGATTAACGTCCGATCCAAACACATGCAATGCATCACACATGCAAACAACCTGCTTATCTATCAATGCTAGAGTGGCATGCACGAGGCTCTATCATGTAAGCAATGCAGGCAAAACATGTTTAGAAGCTAAGGCATCAAAGCTAGTAAAGAACATTACACATGAGGCATGCGCTATCAATCCCAAACAGTCAAACCACATATGGAGAGACCTATATTATGCCAAAACAGTGGCAAAATCATGTTGGAAATGAAGCACAAAGAGCTACAACAACATACTCATGCATTGGCTCGCAAGCTAGGCATTAAACACAACACTCAAACACAATGAAAGAGTGATGAATAAGAGAGTATGGCAAAGGTTTATGCTCTGAAACAACATGTTAAATGATGCCATATCACATGAACATCGCAAATAAGGCATGCTAGAAGTTTCAAAGTGCAAGGCGAGTAAAGAGCACTACCTAAGAGGCATGCAATACATGGCACAAATGACTAAACCAGCTCAGGATAGAGTTCAATTAGGCCAAAACAAAGACCAAAACATGCTGAGATGGAAGTTCAAAAGCTTAGGCAAGCATGCATACGTATTGGCTTACAAGTGAAGCATAAGGCTCAACCCTCAAACACAATGAAAGGGCGATAAATGCAAGAATATGGCGGAGGTATATGGTCTAAAATAACATGCCAAATAATGCCAAGCCATGCAAAAAGCTCAAATATGACATGCTAGAGGTCCCAAACTGCAAGACTAGCAAAGCCAAATGCACTATAGCTATGCAAAGCCAAGCATGCATGACCAAAACCAGGCAAATTAGACCTAAAGCATGCTAAAGATAGCCAAAAATGTGATGGGGCAGAGCATACACATGCTAGATCAATAGGCTAAAACACCAAATACACTAGGCTAGTGAACAAAATTGCACTACAAGTGCAAGAAGCATAGGAGAGGCAACCAAACCAACCTGAAAGAGAGTTATGACATGGCAAATCAGTGGCAAAAACATGCTGAGATAGAGCTAACATGAGCTAGAATGAGTGGCATAAAGCATGATGCATGTTAGGCCAACAAGGAGGATTGCACTACAAGTGTGTAAAGCATGAAACCAATGATCAAATCAACCCAAAACAGAGTTAGGACAGGTCCAAAAAGTAACAAAAACATGCTTGGACCAAGCTAGCAAATGAAAGAAACACATGCTCATGTATTAGGCCACCAACACAAGGCATAAATGCATAACTCTTAAACACAATGAAAGAGTGATAATCATGAGATTATGATAGAAGTTTATGCTCTGAATTTACATACGAAATGATGCTATATCACACAAATGTCACAAATAAGGCATGCTAGGGGTCCCAAGACACAAGGCTAGCAAAGGCCATTATACTATGGCCATACAAGGCAAGCCTCAAAGGGCCAAGATCATTCCAAACAGAGTTTAAGCAAGCCAAAACAAGGCTAAGAACCTGCTGGAGCAGAACCAATATATGCTAAAATGATAGGTCAAAACATCAAGCGAGCTAGGCTAGCATGCAAGATTGCACTACAAGTGTGTGAAGCATGCAAGAGGAAACCAATCCAACCCAAAACAGAGTTATATCATGCTAGAATAAGGCCTAAAACATGGTAAGATAGAGCCTCAAGAAGGTAGAAAAATATGCCAAAGTGTTAAGCCAACAACACATGCAAACAAAGCACTAAAGGGGGGGACCACCCCCATCCATTTTGGGTCTCAAAACACACTTTCCACCACTGAAATTCCTATGGAATTCAGTGGTGAAAAGGCCAAATAAAGATGATCTCAGAGGCCTTAAAGGATAGCTCAAAACAAAGCAAAATAAGGCACAAAAGGGGGTAGACAACCCCTAACTCAAACAAGGCCTCAAACAAACATCTTAAACACTTAGAAACAAAAGTCAGTTGAGAGTAAGGCCTAAAAGAGCATGCAAGGATGGCCAAATACTTAAGCAAAACAAAGCTTAAAGAGGGTAACTACTCCCCTTGAAGAACCATTGCAAAACAACAACCTTTGAGGCAACAACTAGCTTAAAGTCACTCAAATAAAGGTTCCAAGTACCTCAGCAACAAGAGGAAGGTGTTTGAGTAGGTGTTTGTGTGCAAAAGTATTAAGAAACAACACTTTAAAGCATAAATATGCACACAGAGAGAGAAATATAGAGAGAGAGTAAACTTTTTGGCTCTTGAAAATTTCTGAACCTGGAAAAGGGAGAGAGAGACTATACACGTGTTTGGAGGATGCCTTCTGTGCCCAGCAACTGGCACAACTGGAAAAAAAAAATATCTGCCAAAGCAAGAAAATGGCCGTCGGCCACCTCAAGTGGCCTATAAGGAGAAAAAGTGGCCTACAACCACCAAAAGTTGCCGACAGCCTCTCCCCTCCTTCTAGGCAAGGAGTAACAAGGTAAGGCACAAAAAAAAACCAAAAAGAAAAGATCCGAGAGGCCCCGAGACAAGGCGCTCAGCCGAAAACTCCCAAAACTAGCCTACGGGCCACTACAAGTGGCCTACAAAAAGAAAAAGTAGCCTACAGCTACAAAAAGTGGCCTACAGGCCTCTCTCTCCCTCCAGGCAAAGGAACCAAGGCAATGGTCCAAAACCAAACTAAGAAGAAGAGAGTTAAGAGGTCCTGGGACAAGGCGCCCAGCCGAAAGCCCCAGAAACTCGAACGAGCACAAACATGCGCAATCATCACATGCATAAACGATGACGTCTGAGTCTTAAAGTCGGGCAAAAATGCGGTGTTGGAACCAGAAGGGAAAGTAGAACACGCAGTGTGTCAGGCCAATCAACTGAATCCCAGGCTGCCGGAACATGCTACAGCTCATTGCCGGTAGACTGAGCCAAGGACAGTGCCAAGCAATGCGGTCTGCGGACAAATTGCACATCCAGTCAAACCACCATCCCTCATCAAGGGCATCGACTAGGCGACGTTGGAAGAAGTAGCCGCGAGCTGAGTATACTGGGCAAGAGTCCATAACCTGTAATTTGTCCATCAACCACACCTGGGGAGGGATGAAAAATGAGAGATTAAAGAATAGAGAGGTGTATGTTGAGAGAAAAGTGAGAAAGGGTTTTGAGAGAAAAACCGAGCCTGAGGGTCGAGTGATGTGAGCAATATATATGTGAGGAAGGGTGGAAACATTACCTGCAACAGTAGTGGACTCCCCGCCAATCTGGTCATCTCTCGGCGATGAAAAGCATCCAAGCCCATCAATGTCTCGGCCAATGACATGGCAATGCAACTTTTGCCCTCCCTTAAGCCTTGGGTAACCTCGATCAACCGGACACTAGATCCTCCAGAGCCTGAGGTAAGCAAGAAGTGAGATAGCATGCACAAACAAAGGGCATGATGCCAAAAACCTTGCCAATGATAGTCACCACGGTCACCGGCATCGGAAAACTGACAAATCAAACTCGGAATATCCCGCATTCCGTCACAAATCAAAGATCAAGCGTCGTGCATAGTGAGCCCACACATTGGCCCTAAGGCTTGGGCGTGGCCGAAGCGAAGTTGGGGCAAGATTTCTTCGTTGCGCTCGGATTCCATCAAAGCTTCGAAGTCTTCGAAAGTAGGACATATCTCGTGCCCACCAAAACTAAAGACATGTGTTACCAGATTCCAAAACCTTGCCGTGGCATGGAGGAATGGAAGATGTAGCGGAGTGCGACTCAGCGTGAATAGTGCATTTATGCCGAAGCCCCGGAAGTTCAACTTTTTCAAGCCGTCTAAAGTAACAATCCAAGCTGTGAGATTTTGGATGAGAAATGCCTCCATTTTGATGCAAAACTGAGATGGAATGAGAGAACCACGAAGCTGGAACCTTTATGGAGGATAAGGCACTGCTTGGAGGACACGTGTCAAAAATCTGGAGGTCGCCGGGCCGACTGGTCGGCCGACCACTTTTTCTGGTCGGCCAGCCAGTTTTTTTGGTCGGCCGACCACACAATTGGCCTCTAAGGCAGAAAATTGGTCGGCCAGCCTTCTTTGGTGGTCGACCATGGAGGGAAGTTGGTCTTTGGTATTTTCCTAGCCTCTAGAAGGGAGCTCCTAGCATTTCCATGTGTTGGGAGTGTTGAAGGTCCGAGTCTACCTCTGTTTCGGCTGCGTTCCGTCGCCTGGTTTGTCCGAAATACGTTCACTTATCGAGTTGTTGTTGAGTTTTTCTTATCGAGTTGTTAAGTTTTGTTTATCGAGTTGTTAAGTTTACTTATCGAGTTGTCGAGTTTTGTGAATCGAGTTGTTACTCTTTGTTTAATCAACATTGTCGTGTTTTGTTTATCGAGTTGTAAACTTGCTAAGGTTTTGCTATTTCTTAGTAAGCTAAGTTGTTTAGTTTGTTGTGCTGGTTCACTACTTGAATTGGCAATACACGGTGCTCAATTTCCATTCAATCTCATTTTTGTGCAAAATGATGCGATGCGATGCTAATGAAACAAAATACAAACACTTTTTGAACAAAAAGCTGTTTCATTCCATCATGATCCTTTTGTTACAACATTTTACAACAAGGTACGAGTTTTAAAGAAAATAAAACTGCCTAAAAGCTAATGTGCTACAACTACTAGCGATAAAAGAAAATAAAGCAAGAACATCTGCATCAGTGCTATCAAGCGCAAGACTGAGACGCCCTCTTCGTCCTCTTCGGCTGAGCAACCTCTACACCATCACCATCCGAATCGGAGTCGTTGCCCTCGGAATCCTCCTCAGTATCACCTCCGCCCTCAGAACCTGATCCCGAGTCATCCTCTCTGCCCGCAGATGTCTCTGACTGAGGATGTGCAGACTCCTCCTCCTCGTTGGACTCCGGATCATCTCGGATAGGTGCTCTACGCCTGCCTCGGCTGCGAGTCGAATCCCCCCTCCCAGCTCCTCGAGAAGGCCGGGATGGCCCAGCCTGTAGTGGTGGCATCTGAAAAAGAAGACAATTTGAATACATTAGCCGACATGTATACCAGATGCAGAGACAAGAAAGCTACATGGAATGGGTGTATGTAGATACGATATATGAATGTGGTGTGTGTTAGATGCACTCTACACATGCAGTCAACCAATGCAGTGAAATGGTCAAATTTAGCATGTCATCAGAAGTATGATAAATGCAAGGAAATTGAAAAGTACTGAAACACCGACGATGAACAACTGCGTCTCCCTCCGCAGGACCATGCTCTTGAGTGAGGTCACCACTCCGAGTAACCCGTCACAATACTCGATAGGAGGCTGCAGATGCAAGTGTAAGTTATCAGTGAATGAATAAATGTCCAAATATCTGAGTGATAAATCAAAACTGTAAAGCATACCAGCGGCAATGGAGGCTCCAATGGAATTGGGTAGAATGCCCCATATCGCCAGCCTGTCAGCTCGGTCGGAAGATCCGGCCACCCAGCATACTGATAAATCAAGGGAATCTGTCTAGCCTCACCTCTCGATATGTCGGCCCTGCTAGTCGAAGGAGCATCTATAGCCCGGGCTCGAGCTGACAATGATGCACCAGCAGCCCTCCTCATAGGAGTACAGATACCTGTCAGTGGGCCATCAGGTACGTATGGCGGTAAGTCGCATACTCCCCCTCCTCCGTGTGCAGAATTGCATCAGTACCCAACATAGCGACGTCGACCTCCTCGAGAGTGAGTCCCTCAGTGGACCGCATGTCCTCTAGAGGTGCTGAGGGGATACTCTGATCAAGGATGCCCATCGTCTGACGCATGAAGCGATCTCCCAGAAACCAGGCCCTGCCAACCGGCCCCTCAAATAAAGTCCTGTATAGAGAAGAGGCCCGCCCCCCAGGGAATCGGAAACGAATATCTCCTCCCAAGGGCGCCCAGGGCTGCCAAGTTATCTACGGATAACCAGTGCACAAACTGATCAGGTGTCATAAATATGCAAGATGAACCAAAGCACTGCTGAAGAATTGAGAATTCTAGATTACCTCGGTCGCCCGCACCGTGTCGAAGAACTGCCAAAGGTAGGGCAGAGTCTCCCGAGCCCTCGGCCGACACCTACCCTCGAATCTGCCAGAGTAGGGGATCTCTAGAGGTGTCTCCACCTCCAGCTCTGGGGCTAGCGTCGGGAAGTATGCATAAACCTACAGCTATGAAAAATAGGACAATGGCCGTCAGAATACAGAATGTATACAGAGAATACAAAATGCTGAGTGCAGAATGAAGAATACAGAATGTAAGGTATGCTGTGTGCAGTGTACAGATAATGAAAAACGGAGATGTGAATCAAGAGGGCAAAATGTACCTACCAGACTCTCCAGTAGCCACCAATTATGTTTCCCCATCCGCGGGAGGTCGTACTCACGTAACAGTAAAGGGTAGCGAGGTCGGCGCCACCCCAGTCATACTGGCTGACCTGTGATAGGTCCACTAAAGCACTCAGCAGATACAGTCCAACTGTGTTCCCCCTGTCAGAGAACAAAGTGGTCCCAATTAGGAACCTCAAAAACCCTCGAGCGTACTGCTCTATCTCCTCGAGAGTCTCGGGCATAGTCCCCCTGTACTGCACGGGAAACCAGGTGTACCTGTCTCTACCCGAAGATCTGTCAATCGGCGGGCGGGCTCCCAGCAAATGAATCCAAGCCACCTCCCACTCGCCCATGTCTGCGTCATAGGGGACCGGTCGGCCGGCCACATCAAGGCCAATCAGCATGGTAAAGTCAAATAGGGTCATCGTCATATCCCCGGTGGCTGAAAAGTGGAACGAGTTGGTGGTGTCCTACCATCTCTGCACAAGTGCCCCCATCAAGGTCTTGCTCGACGGGTAACGTGATAGCCCCGCTCAGAAGGGTCCAAACCCTGCCTCGTCAACCATATGACGAACGGTATCTGGGAGCTCCGCATACCACTCCCTAGCGACGATCGAGCCATAACCTTGCATAGAACGGGAAGATATCTGCATTCAAAATAAACAGATGTATTCATTTTAAAATGAAATGTATGAGCTGCATGCAAATGAAGCAGATTGAACTGTATGTTCAGAAATGAAGTAAATGAACTGTGTGTTCAGTATGAGCTGCGGGCAAATGAAGTAAATGGACTGTGTGTTCAAAATGAGCTACGTGCAAATAAAAATGTATAAACTGTGTGTTCAAAAATGAAGTAAGCATATGGACTGCATGTTCAGTATGAGCTATGTGCAAATCAAATCAGATATTGTGTTGCGGACTGCGTGTTCAGTATGAGCTGTGTGTAAACGAAATCAGACAGTGTGTTGTGAACTGCGTGTTCAGTATAGGCTGTGTGCTAGAAGAACGAGTTGCGTGCCCGAAGAACGAGCTGTGTGCCCGAGAATGTGCTGTGTACTTGAAAATTAGCTGCGTGCACAAAGAACGAGCTATGTGCCAGAGAAATGAGCTGTGTGCCCGACAATGTGCTGTGTGCCTTGAAATGAGCTGTGTGCCCGAGAATGTACTGTGTGCCCAGAAAATGAGCTGTGTGCTTGAGAATGTGCTGTGTGCCTGACAACAAGCTGTGTGCCCGAGAATCTGCTGTGTGCCTGAAAATGAGCTGTGTGCCTGAGACAAACTGTGTGATAAGAATGAACCGTGTGTTCAGAACAAGCTGTGTGCCAACTTAACGAAATACTGTGTTATGAGTTGCGTGCCGAATAAGCAGAAGTTTGGTGTGTGAATGTGTTCAGAACGAGCAGATAAAAAATACATAGCGTAATCATGGAAAGTGCAGGAAATGCATAATACATTGCAGAAAATGTAAAAGTGAAGTACGTACCTCTCGTGCCTGATGAAAGAGATGAGACTCTGGCTCCCGTAGTAGCAGATCTACGAGTGCTTGTCGATCAAAGTCAGTGAAGTGATAGAAAGTGGTCGGAGGTAGGATGTGCTCCTGAGGATGATACCTTTCGGGGTCGAAAGGCCGAACTCTCTGAGGCAGTGACATGATGTTCGGCTCATCCCTGGCATGCAAAGGACCTCCACCAAGATGAAAATGATCTGCCATTTGAAGAAATCTGAAAAAAATGAGCAAAATGGGCCAAAATTGGAAAAAGTCAACAAAAGTCAACTCTCGGGAAATGAAAAAGTCAACAAAAGTCAACTCCTGAGAAAATGTTCCAAATTTCGAGACAAACTTACCTTAAGCGGTGAAAATGGAGAAAGAAGCTCCGAAATCAAATTTTAATTGGTGCAAAGTGAAGAGAACTGAAAGTTTTCGCGAAACAACTTTGCGTGGGGTGTTTGAAAATGCGTATAAAGCACAGATCTGAGGGAGAAAATGGTCTAGGAAGGAAGAAGGACTAATTTCGGACTTGGAGTTGTGAGCAACAGTGTTTGGGATGTGTGTACTTAAAGATCCAAGCATAAAAAGACAAAACTGCCTCGGATTTAGCAAACTGGTCAGCCGACCAGGTTTTCTGGCAGGCCGACCACCCCTTGAACAAACACTGGTCGGTGGCACTAGTAGGTGGTCGGCCATCCTTCCTGGGTGGTCTCCCAGGTCCCTTTGTTCTCCCTATGAATTTTGGTGATGATTAGAGTCCCCGACTCTCGAGAAAGTACAAGAAAAGTGCACTCTTCGGCGCGAAATGTCTCTGTGGGAACTTCAATTCAAGGCTTCGATGTGTGGCTCGTCGTTGCTCGCCAAGAGCAAGGTGTATCCTTTTTGAGTACGTTGTGACCCCTCTGAGAGGTAAATCGGAGGTCGCGTTTGAGTTGCTCTCTTCGAAGCTTGCACTTCTTTACTCGGCATTTTGTTTCAAGCACGCTTTTGAAGTTGTGCACGTTTCATTGGTATTATCATGCCTCCATGCTTTGCATGCGTCGTCGCACACGTTTCACTTGCATCGTTATACACTTTGCCATCGACACCATACGTGTCCGCGTTTGATATAGCTCTGAACACATGTTGCTAACTTATTGTACCTATTAAGTTCCTTTCTTTTGCAGGCACGATATTGTATGTACAGTTCATTCGAGGCTGGTGCGACCAGACGATATTATAGGTACGGTTCATTTGAAGCTGGTGAGACTAGACGAACCGGACTGTATTGTATTCTCCGTGTGAGACATAGCGAGAGCTGTATAATTCTCTTACATTCTTACTGCATGAAATGTAGTTTGATTTGCATTCGCTTAAACTGCTGCATTTATTGTGTATATTTGCTTCATTACAGCTCGCTTTGCATAATCATGAGTTATGTTCGGCTTTGTGCATACCTCTTTGCATTTTGCCCTTGCCTACAGGCACATCTCTTTGTTTATCTTGCCTGTTTGTCTAAGTCTTCGGCCTTGTCAAAACTGGGTCGCCTCTGGGCTTTGACATTCACTCCCGTCACTTATGACTTTCGAGTTCTGTCAAAGAGGGGCAACTGCAGACACCCCATTTTTGACTGACCTTAGGACTCAGACGTCATCGATTGAGCGCTCAGTGATGGTGCTTGTTGTGCTCATTCTAAGGTTTCAGAGTTTCAGCTGAGAGCCTTACCCCTGGACCACGGGACCCTTTTGTGCTTTGCCTCGATTTGCGAACCAGGTCTTGTTTTCTCTTCCCGAAGGGAGGGAGAGGTCTTGTAGACCATCTCTCAGTGGCTGTAGGCTACTTTTCGTGGTCGTAGGCCACTGTTCCCGTTTGGAGACCAGTTTCCAATTTTCGGAGCCGTCGGCCGTGCGCCTCGGTTCGAGACCGCTCAACTTTCTCTGTTTGGCATGGTTTTTTGCACACACCTTTCTTCCTCTCTCTGGAGGGACATTGTGGCCCGGGAGACCACCTTTGTGGTCGTACGCCACTTTCGATGCTTAAGAGCCTGTTTTTGAGGCACCCGGCTGCGCGTTTTGACCCCCGAATCCTCGTTTTGCATCCGTCTTGGTTCATTTTTGGCGTGGACCTTGTTTTCATTGTTTAGGAGGTGGTACAAGGGTAGGAGACCACCTTTTCTCCTTGGAGGCCACTTTTCTCCCGCCAGCCGATTTTCTTGTCAGGAAGTTGGTCTCCTTGGTTTTTGAGCCATATTTACTGGTCTCCCACCATACCACTAGCTTGCATTCAATGTGGAGACCATCAAATGGGCTGGCCGACGACCTTTTTTTGAGTTGAACCTTTTGAACTGGTCAGCCGACCAGGGGAAGTGGTCGGCCGACCACGTCGGCCTGCCTCCCCCAGTCTTGTCTCTGTGAGTGTGTGCCAACTGTGCCAGCTATGCCAATTGGAAGGCACAGACTGTATCCTCCATACACGTGTGTGGAGGATTTTGAACCTTGGTTTTTAGCTTCTTGAGGAAGCTTTGGCCTTGTATCTCTATAAGAGAGGCCCTCCTCTTCCTTGGCACAGGTTCAGAACTTCTTGGAAGGCATAGAATATATCTCTCTTTATCTCTATATTTTGGGTTTAAAAGGGTCTTGTTCTTGCACCTTTCCACACCACCTGATAGCCTAACCCTTCCACCATTGCTTGGAGCTTCTTGGAGGTTATTTTCAGAGGTTAAGGAGTTGGGTTTTGGGTCAAGAAGTTGCTGTCTTGCTGAGCTTCAAGGGTACCACACTTTTTCCCTCTTTTAAGCTTTATTTTGATCCATCTCTTAGCCTTATTTGCATGCATATTTGAGCTTTGTTGTCAACTGAAAAAAGTCTTGCTTTGAGGTCCTTTTGATGTTTGGTTCAGGACATTTTGTTGTTAGGGGTCATCTACCCCCTTGCATGCTTCATGTTGCCTTGTTTTGAGTCATGCCCTAAGGCCTTTGTGTTGACCTTTGCTTGGCCTTTTAACCACTAAAATCCAGTGGATTTTTAGTGGTTAACATGTGTTTTTTAGAGCCAAAATCAGAGAGGGGTGACCCTCTCCCTCCTTGTCTTGTTCACTAGCATTTTTGGCCTTACAAAGGAGCCTTCATTTGCACACCTCCAAGCCTTGTTTCAGGCCCTTTTCAGTTACTTTTGGGCCTGCCTAGGCTCTTTCCAGAGTTGGTTTTGTCACCTTAGGTGTGTCTCTTGCATGTGTAGAATAACCCCTCGTAGAGCCTATCAAATGAGCATGTCATTCTTGCATGCATTGATCATGTTTCAGTGGGTTTTGGGGCTTTATTTGGCATGTCATGTCTCTGAATTTTGCTGATTTAGTGGCCTCTTAAATGCTTCATATGCTTGTAGTGTAATCCATGTTCACTAGCTCATATTACATGTTGTTTTGGCCCTTGATTCTAGCATATTTTGGCCATGTTCTAAACTGATTTTATTCATGATTTGGGCTTCCTTAGCTCTATTTTGTGGTCCCATGGTCGAATGATGCTTGCCGTGCATGCTTGTAGTGTAATACCCTTGCCTAGCTTCGAGTTTTGAAGCCTCTTGCATGCTTAACCTGAGTTGTTTTCACGTTTTGGCATCATTGAACATGTTATTTCAGTGCTTATACTTGTACCATATTCCCATGTTTTCCACTCTTTAAATGCATTTGAGAGCTGTGCTTGTATGCCTCATTTATGGACCACTGCATGAGCTTCATTTTTGTGCATTGCAAGCCATCATTTTAGTCCATTTTGCAACTGTTTTGGGTCTGCATAGGGACTGTTTGGGGTTGGTTTGGTCATTTGGGCATCGCTTTGCATACCTCTAGCGTAATACACTTCGCTAGTTTCGGTAATTGTGCCATCCAACATGCATCGGGTGAATTGTTTGCATGATTCGGGACCATCTTGTATGTCATTTCAGAGCTGGAACATGTGTCATTGTATGCCATATTTCATTCTTGTCATGCTTTCGTAGTGTTTCACTTTGTTCCTTAGGTTTGGTCCCTTGCATTTGTGCATGTTTGCATGTATCTTGTTGCCTCATTTTCATCATATTGGCCACTAATTTAGGTGTGGCCGAGGCCCATCCATCTTGGTTTAAGTCCATCTTGCATTATGAATGCCCTATAGTCCATGTTATCGCATGTTTGATCATTACATTGCGTATGCCTCATTCACAACATTGCGTATGTTAGTGCATTGCGTATGCATGCCATATAATCCATGTGCATTGAGTATGCCATTGATCAGTTCATAGCATTGTGTATGCCATTTCTATGCTTGCATGTCATTCCGTGCATCTTTGCATCATTTAGTTGCATTGCATTTAGATCGCATGCTAGAGTTGCATTTGTCCATACATTGTTTGTTGCATTGTGTTTGGAGTAGGGTTTAGTCCGAACATGGGAAACGAAGGACGTTTCGTACTTAAAGTGACGAAACGTGCCTCAATTCTTGGTCACCGACACTCTTGACCATCCATGATGGAGTTGTTAGTTTTTGTTGCTTATATGTGCATTCATATCCCATTAAGTCGTGCAATTCGACTCATCGGCCATCATGCATCGGGATGCGTGATTGGTGGCCCGAGGATCGAGGACTACACTCCCTAGACCTTATGCAATGAAGGGGAGAATGGTCGGGCATACATATGTTGAAAATACCTTGATTTCTCTCTCTCTTGCCTTTCTTGCAGAAAATGCAGAAACCAAGAGAAGAAACTGGTCGGCCGACCAGGTTTTCTGGCAGGCCGACCAACTTTTTTGGTTTTCACCACCGAGGGTGGTCGGCAGCCTTCCCACAGCTTCCCTAGGTGGAGTTTCATCTCTCTGGAGCCTCGTGCAACTTTCTGAGATCAATTGCAAACAAAGGCGAGTTGAGACATCGCGATGGATTTCCTGACAAGGCGACTCGAGCATGCATGCATCCTTGATCATTCGGAACATAGCTGAGGCAGTCCATTTCATGTAGCTTGCATGCTAATTTATTTGCTTCCTTAGTTTAATTTGTTAATTAATTAATGTTGTGTAATATTTAGCTGTAATTCGTTATTCATTTCGGTTGTGTAATAACTAGTTTAATTAGCTTAGATTAGCTAGTTGGTTTTGTATTATTTATTCAGACCCTCCGCGAGAGGGCGAACTTTGTAATAAGTGTGCGTGTGTGTGATGCATGTCTTCCAACCCCACGTCTTTCTCCCCTTTATTTACCAGCTTATGATGGTTAGTTTTAGGGCATGTTTCAATTAGCATCTATATGTTCGCATGTTTGCATTCATTCATCTATATTGCATGCACGGGGCTCGGCGCATCATGCTAACTGCATTGTATTTCAATTCTAAGTTGAATACATGTATCGATTGTTGCATCTCATATGCCATCTTAGGATAGCCGAGCCTATTGTAGTTGTATTTTTGCATGTGTTGCATTAGGCATCTCAGTGTAGTTAGGATTCATACATGTTTTCTAATTAGCTTCGTTCTTTGACTCGGAGTACTCGGTAAGTGTTTATGCTTTAGCATCTTTGCATGTGTGTGAGTGACTGCCATGATAGCATGCTTACCATGAGGCTATGTGCTTATGTAATATAACTGCCTGAATGCCTGTGGGTGAAGGTTGGGTTGCTTGAATTGGAATAATTCGTCGAAACCCGTATTTTAGCCTACTTACGAGTAGCAAACTTCAATCCATTTTTAAAACAAACGGATATGCGATGCTTTGTTCCAACTTAGGCAATCTAGTCTATACTTGCATGCTGTGCACATCACATAGTATTTCTAGGCTAATAAATCAGAATAAGAGCACATGTTTTTTTCAAAAAACAAGATATCATCCTTAGTAATGGCCGATCTTTGATCGGGCGAGCGGGGGTGCTCATGAAATGACCTTCCCCAATCGTACCCAAGTTCCAGAGCCGAGGCAACTTTGGTGATGACGGACACGTGGCCATAGGCACGAGTCAGGGTTTTCTAAATTCCCCCAAAACAAAATATTTAGGTGGCGACTCTGTATCTTGCAACGCAGTCCATGTTTGGCACTTCTTTCTACAATCAGTTTTTCAAAACGATTTGTCGGATTTGGACTCTTTGGTGATTTATCGATCTTGCGTTGCACTTTGCGAAATTAGATTCAGAACCGTGACATCGAATCCGAGCTGTAGTGAGACCAAATGAATAAAACAGGATTTCTCCCGGGACATTCAGGGACGTCTACAGTACCTCGATCCCATGAGCAGCCAAGGCAGTTTGTCTCCTCCACACCATGAGAAATAGACAGTCAACCGTCCGTATGAGATCATCAAGATACTCCATGGGCACCTGTACGTAAAATAAGGCATGAGTAGATAGAACAAAATTGTGAAGTGTAGTGGGCAGACACAAAAAAGAAATGTTTACCTCTGCAACATCAAGAGCAATCACTAGCCTGCAATCCCTCTCCTTAATTTGATCCAGAGGGATCTGCTGAATCACCCTCATATGGTCGCATGTTATAGACCATCCCGGAACTCCGATCTCCACGCGTGAGTGAGCGAATCGTTTTGTTCTTAACTGCTACAGTTCAGACTCGTGTCACGGTTCTGAATCTAATCTCATAAAGTGCAATGTGAGACCGATAAATCACCAAAGAGTTTAAATCTGGAAAATCGATTTTATTAAAGTGCCAAACATGGACTGTTTTGCCAGATACGGAGTTGCCACCTAAATGTTTTATTTTGGGGAAATTTAGGAAACCCTGACTCGTGCCTAAGGCCACGTGTCCATCATAACCAAAGTTGCCTCAGCTTGGGAACTTTGGTACGAGAGGGGAAGGCCACGCAGTGAGCACCCCCGCTCGCCCGATCAAAAGATCGTCCTTTACTAAGCATGCTATGTTGTTTTTGAAAACACATGTGTTCCTATTCCAGTTATTAACCTAGAATTACTATGGGATGCGCACAGCATACAAGTATAGACTAGATCGCCTAAGTTGGAACAAAACATTTCATGTTCGTTTGTTTGAAAACGGTTTAGAGGTGCTACCCGCAAGTAGGCTAAGTCGTAGATTTTGCCACCCGCAAGTGGGCTTAAAACTTGCATTTCGATGAATTGTTCCAATTCAAGCAATCCAACCTTCATCCACAAGCATTCATGTAGTTAATCACTTAAGCAGTCACCCTCATGCTATCATGGCAACATACACATCTCATGCAGTGTGCTAAAGCATAAACACTCATAGTGTACTCTGAGCCAAAACAGAGAACTAGTTAGAAATCATGTATGGCCCTAGTTCATGTTGAGATGACTAATGCAATACATGCAAAAATGCAACTAAGATAGGCTCGGCTATTCTAAGATGTCATGTAAATGCAACTTGATAACATGCTGTTGAACACGTATTCAGGTGAATGCATTGAAATACAATGCAGTTAGTATAATGCGCTGAGCCCGGCGTATGCAATACAGATGAATGGATGCACACATGCAAGCATAAGGTATGCTAATCAAAATATGCCCTAAAACAAACCATCGTAAGCGGTTAAGTAAAAGGGAGAAAGAAATGGGGGTTGGAAGACATGCATCACACACACGCACGCTTATTACAACAGTTGGCCCTCTCGATGGAGAGTCCGAATAATAAGCTAACTAGATAATCTAAGCTAATTAAACTAATTATTATATAACGAAGCTAATTAACTATTCCTAGTTAACTAACTATTACAAAACAAATTAATTAGCTAACTACACTAGCTAATTAAACACAAACGAATAGCTAAATGCATTAACTATTTAAATGCAGAACCAAAGCATAAACTAGCTAAGGAAAGCAGTAAAAGGAGGTCCCCGGGATGAGGAGTGCATGCATGCTCGGTCGCCTCGTTCGGAAATTCATCGCGATGCCCTGAATTGCCTCTGTTTGCAACTGTTCTCAGAACCTTACACCAAGCTCTAGATAGCTTCTAACTCATCTTGGGGACCCTCAGGAGGGCTACCGACCAGTTATTGGTGTTGCCAACTACCTGCCGACCACTTGCCATTGCTGCAGACCAGAAAAAGTGGTCGGCCAGCTAGTTTTTCCGGTTGGCCGCCCAGTTTTGTTGCCATACTTCCAGTTTGCTGCAACAGAAAACAAGAAGGGGCATGGTAATGTATTTGCAATGTATGTGTGGACAAGTACCCTCCCTATCATTGCATAAGCTCAAGGGAGTACGGTTCTTGACCCTTGGGCCACCAATCACGCATCTCGATGCATGATGGCCAAAGAGGCAAGATTGCACATTTCAATGTAAATGAATGCACACATAACACATAAAAGCCTTAAACTCTATAATGCTTGATCAAGAGTGTCGTCGACCGAGAATTGAGGCACGTTTCATCACTTCAATTATGAAACGTCCATCGTTTCTCGTGCTCGGATTAACACTTAATCCAAACAAATGTAATGCAACTCAAACATGCTGAACACAATGTCATGCATGCATACACAATGCAATGCAACATGAGCAATCTATCAATGCTAATGGCATACATACACAATGCAACGCAACATAAGCATTTCAACACAAAACAAATAACAATGCGAGCATAATGAAATGTAACATAAGTATGCATCGACAATGCAAATAACAAGCATGCAAAACACAATGCAACTCAAGCATGCAAACATGGTGCAATGTAACAACATTTGAACAACATGCTCAATGGACTTCAACTAAGCATGCAAACATGGTGCAATGTAACAACATTTGAACAACATGCTCAATGGACTTAAACTGAAAATGGACAGACCTTAAACTGAAAATGGACAGACCTCAGTCATGCCCAAACAGTGGCCATAATGCTAAAATGATGGCAAGAAATGCAAAACAAAGCATGCACATGCATTGGCCCATCAACTAGGCCTAAGAGCACAACTCTGAAGAGCACTCAAGAAGTGATAAACATGGGAGTGTAACAACACTATAAGCTCTGAAATAAGGTATGAAATGATGCCAAATCATTCAAACAACACAAGCAAAACATGCAATGGTCCTTAAGCATTAAAGCTAGCAAAGGGGACTACACAAAGAGACATGCAACACATGGCACAAATGCATGAACCAACCATGGATAGAGCTCAAATAGGTTAAGACAATGACCAAAACATGCTAAGATGGAGGCTCAAATGTCTAAGCATGCATGCGTACACACTAGGCCATAAGCAAGGCAACAATGCACAACCCTTAGAGGCACTCAAAGGGTGAAAGAAATGGAAACATGGTAGTCCTATATGCTCTGAAATGTCATGTCAAATGATGCCAAATCATGCACATGTCACAAATGAAGCATGCTATGGTACCCAAAGCTCAAAGCTAGCAAGGCCAATTGCACTACAACTATGCAATACAGGAAGCCTATAGAAAATACAACCCAAAACAGTCCTAGAGCATGTCAAAATGAAACTAAAACATGCATGGAAGGAAGCCAAAATAGGCTAGCATGGTGAGCATGAAGCATAAAATATGCAAGGCCAAAAGGGAAGATTACACTACACCTACTAAGACCAAGCATGAGATGGCTTTGCCAAAAATAGTCAGAGTTATATCATGGGAAAATAACTTCAAAAACACACTGAAATGATAGTTCGCAAGCTTAGGCATGAAGGCATACACAATGACTCGTGTTTAAGGCATAAAGTACCAACCCTTCAGAACATTGAAAGAGTGACAAAGGTGAGTGTATGGCCACACTGCATGTACTGAAATCACATTTCAAATGATGCCAAATCATAAATATAGTTCAAGTAATGCATGCTAATGGACTCAATACACAAAGCTAGTGAGCTAGGATGCACTATAGCTATACAAAGCATGTCATGCATGACCAAAACAACACAAATCAGAGCTTAAGAATGCTAAAAAATGAACAAAAGCTTCTTAGAGTTAAGCCAAAATCATGTTAGAATGATGGTCTAAAGCATGATACACATTAGGCTAATGAATGGAATTGCACTACAAGTGCATAGAGCATGCATGGGGCCATCAAACCATGCCAAAATAGATCTAAGGCATGTTAAAAAAACACCAAAAACCTACTGAGATGGACTCAAAACATGCTAGAAAGACATGCTACTTCATGAGGCACCCAAAGTTAGTTTGTAAAATTTACACTACAAGTGTATAAAGCATGCATGAGGTGACAAAACCAAAGCAAAATAGTGGTATTCCATGTCAAAATAACCCCAAATAGATGCTAAGATGGAGCCAACATAAGCTTAACAAACATGCTCAAACATGAGGCATACAAAGCAAGCATACAAAACACAAGGAGAGGGGATGACCCTCTCCTATTTAAGGCCTCAAAACACAAGTTTTACCATTGAAAATTCACTGGACTTTAGTGGTCAAAAGGCCAAGAGAAAGTGATCTCAAGGGCCTAAAATGATGGTGTAAAGCAAAGCCAAACAAGGCACAAGAGGAGGGAGACCACCCCTAACACAAAAGAGACCTTAAACAAACATTACAAGAATAAAAAATCAGACCTTTTTGTAGTAGAAAGTCAAGCCAAAATAAGCATGCAAATAAGTCCAAAAGCTTAAACAAGAACAAGGGTTTTAAGGGTTAGTAACTCACCCATGTAGAACCACTTCAAGGCTGCAACTCCAGCAACCTCTTTGAGCTCCAACAAGTCCAAAAACTCCAAAATCAACCTCAAAGTGCCTCAGCAACAAAAGGATGGTGTTTCAGTATGTGTTTGTGTGCAAAAGTGTGATAAAATGACACTTTAAGGCACAAATATGAAAGAGATGGAGGATTATAGAGATACAGTGATATGTATAGCTCAAGCACCAAAATCTGAACCAAAGGCAAGAGGGGGGAGGGTCTCTTTTATAAAGAACCAAAGGTTAAGCTTGTTGAACAAGCTTAAGGCCTAAAGCCATCCCTCCATACACGTGTATGGAGGATGGTTTCTGTGCCCTCCAGCTGTTATAGCTAGCCAGAAAATATCTCCAAAAAGGTGCTAGAAAGTTGCTAACCACTTGAAGTTGTCGGCCAGCTACTTACACTGGTCGACTGACCAGTGGAAGTGGTTGGCCAGGGAAGAAAGTGGTCGGCCATGGTGGAAAGGTGGTCTGCACACTGAAATAAAAGTGGTGGTGTGGTGGCCGACCACTATTGGTGGTCCAAAGATCAAGAAAACCAGTTAGCCGACCAGAAAACTGGCTGGCAGGAAGGAAAGTGATCTCTGAGGGGAAGAACTGGTCTCCCACCCTTATTCTACCCTCCAAGTGAGGAAAACAAGGTTTGTGCAAAAAACAAACCAAAAAGGATGCAAAACAAAAGTCTGGGAGGCAAGGGGCGCAACCGGGAGCTTCGAAAACTAGTCTACGGGCACCAAAAGTGGTCTACAACCACAAAAAGTTTTGCCTAGGTCGCCCTTTCGGGTTTTCAGCCCAGCGAGCCACTCAGGGATAGTATTTCTTCAATTTGTCCATGTTGATTGGCTGGGAGAACTCTAGGCCATCTAGGTCCATCAGAACGATAGCTCCACCCGACCAAATAGACTTGATGATGTAAGGGCCAGTCCACTTGGGTCTGAACTTGCCCCTAGGGTCATGGATGGGAGCTCGGTTGTCTTTGATCACAAGATCCCCTTCCTTCAAATTCCTAGGCTTAACCTTCTTGTCGAAAGCCCTGGTAATTCTTTGTTGATAACCCTGAACATGATACAGTGCTTTCAGCCTTCTTTCATCGAAGAGCATAAGTTCTTCGAACCTGCTTTGTTGCCAATCTGCCTCAGCCATTTGACACTCAGCCAAAACCCGTAATGACGGAACCTCAACTTCGATAGGCAGAACAACCTCCATTCCACAAACCAAGGAATACAAAGTCGCCCTGGTAGAAGTTCGAATTGAAGTCCAGTAGCCCCACAGAGCAAATGGCAGCTTATCTGGCCAGTCCCGGTAGGTTTCCACCATCTTCTGCAGAATGTGCTTGATGTTCTTGTTGGCGGCCTCAACTGCTCCATTGGTTTGCGGCCGATATGTAGATGACTTATGAAAAGTCATGTTGTACTTCTCCAACAAATCGATCACCTCCTTCTTGAAGTGGGAACCATTATCTGAAATAATCTCGTTCGGGACCCTTTAGCGACAGATGATGTTGTTCCAGATGAACTTAGTGACATGTGATGCCTTCAACACTGCGTAAGATTGGGCCTCAACCCACTTCGTAAAGTAGTCTATCGCTACCAGAATGTACTCATGCCCGTTGGACCCTTTCGAAGTGACAGCCCCAACTACATCAATCCCCTAGACTGAAAATGGCCATTGCGAAGTCATGTTGTACAGCTTAGATGGCGGAATGTTCATGAGGTTTGCATGGATTTGACATTTGTGGCATCGCCGAACAAAGCCAATACAATCCTCCTCCATGGTGGAGCAGTAATAACTCCGTCTAAGGATCTTCCGAGCTAGCATCACCCCGTTCATGTGCGTTCCCCACTCTCCTCCATGGATGGCCTCTATCAGGTGCTTGGATTCTTCAGCATCAACACACAGTTTATGCATCCCGAGATGACCTCTCTTGTACAGTTTACCCCCTCAGACGATGAATTGAGTAGCCATTCTTCGAATTGCCCTCTTATCCTTGGCATTTGCCCCTAGTGGATACGCCTCTTTTTCCAAGAAGTTCCAGACATCGTAATACCAGGGATTCTCATCTTGTACTTCATCTATGGCAACAATCAGCTCGTAGGCCGGCACAAATTTCTGTTTGATGATGATCGGACGCATCCGGACTCCAAAAGGGATGTCTATCATAGAAGATAGAGTTGCTAATGAATCAGTGAACCTGTTGTGTCTCTCTTAACAGATGGGTGAAATTCAGCTTCTCAAACTGAGGAATTACCACGTCCAAGGTCTGGTGATAGATTCTCATCTTTTCTTTTTTTAACTTTCCTATCTCCTTTAGCTTGAGATACAACAAGGTTTGAGTCCCCGATGACATCTAACTGTTTTGCCCTTGTTCTAGGGCGGCTTCTAATCCAGCAATACAAGCCTCATATTCTGCCTCATTATTCGATACTCTGAACTGGAGTTTGAATGCTAGAGGTATGCAGGAATTGTCTGGTGCTATCAGCAACACCCCTATTGCATACCCGTATTGGTTTGACGCTCCATCAAAGTACATGGTCCAAGTCTCCTCTTCGACATGCAGAATAGCCTCGCCTGGGAACAAATACTCAACTGCTTCATCCCCTTCAGCTAGGTGATCAGCTAGGAACTCCGCTACCGCGCTCCCTTTCACTGACTTGCACGTCATGTACTTTAGATCAAATTCGGAAAGCAAAAGCAACCAACGGGCTAGCCTACCCGTAAGTGCTGGTTTCTCGGAGAGATATTTGATGGGATCTAATCTTGAAACCAATATTACGGTGTGAGCAAACAGGTAGTGCCATAGTTCCTGGTTGCCCATACCAAGGCCGGACAAGCCTTCTCCAGTGGAGTGTAACGGGCCTCGTAATCTAGCATTTTCTTGCTCAGGTAGTAGACAACCTTCTCCACTTTGTCCTCAAACTCTTGTGCAAGCATACAGCCCATTGTTCTTTCAGTCACTGAAAGATACAGAATCAACGGTTTCCCCGGCTTGGACGGTGACAACACAGGTGGGTTCTGTAAATATTGTTTGATCTACTCGAAAGCAATTTGGCATCGATCGTCTCATGGGAACTTCTTTCCTTTCTTCAGGAGACGAAAGAGCAGTTCACAAGTCAAGGTTAATTTTGCAATAAACCGTCTTATGAATTGCACTTTACCCAGAAAGCCTCGCACCTCCTTTTTAGTCCTCGGTAGTGGCATTTCTAAGATGGCCTTGATTTTGGAAGGATCGATCTCGATACCTCTTTGTGTGATCAGGAACCCCAGCATTTTCCCTTCTGTAACACCAAATGTACACTTCTGAGGATTCAGCCGCAACCAATACTCTTTGACCCGTTGAAAGAATTTTTCCAAGGCGGTGTAGTGGCACCCTCTCTTTCCTTGGACTTGACAATCATGTCGTCCACATACACCTCAACCTCTTTACGGATCATATCATGCAATATTGTGGTCGCGGCCTGTTGCTACGTTGCCCCAGCATTCTTCAGCCCAAACGGCATCACCCTATAATAATAGGTCCCCCACGGGGTGGTGAAAGCAGTCTTCTCCCGGTCTTCGGGTGCCATCAAAATTTGATTGTAGCCTGAAAACCCATCCATGAATGAGAGCAACGTATGCCCAGCAGTAAAGTCCACTAATTCGTCGATATGCAGCAGAGGAAAGTTGTCATTCAGACTGGCTTTATTCAAATCCTTGAGGTCAACACATACCCGAATTCTATCGTCCTTCTTCGGCACTAGAACTATATTGGCCAACCATGTTGGGTATTCAGATACCAGCAGGAACCCTGTGTCAACTTGCTTGGGGACCACTTCTTTGATCTTGAAAGCCCGGTCCGAACGGATCCTTCTGAGCTTCTGCTTAACAGGTCGGGCATCTGGGTCAAGAGAGATCCGGTGCTGTACAGTCTCAGGATCGATTCTAGGCATGTCTTCGTAGGACCATGCAAAAACGTCATCAAAATCTTTTAACAAAGCGACTAAGCGCTCGCGCTCCTCCGAAGACAATGTGGACCCGATTTGGACCTGCCGCGGGTCCTTCTCAGTACCAACATTAATTGTGGTGATTTCATCAACCAAGGGTTTTACAAACCTCTCCTGCTCTTGATCAAGCAAATATTTCAAAACCGGAGGAATTTCTTCCTCGTCGTTTTCATCAAAAATTTGAAAGTCTTGATTAATGCAATAAATTAAGGGCACAAAAAAGTGCTCGAAAGCCACAGCTGCACAATTCTCATTAACCACTTCCAAATTGCCTGATTCCTCTGTTACAACAGACTTAAAGGAAAAAGAAAAAGACGACCTAGGCAGGACCGTGGCATCCGGGTTGTCACCCCCAAGAATACCGGACTCAGACTCAGACTCAGACAAGCTGGAACCTGATTCCCACTCCACAGACTCATTGGAATCAGATTCCAGCTCACTACCTGACCCGGTGCTGCTCGATAAAAAGCCTTCCTCGTATTACCAGACAAGGGAGGGTGCGATGGATCTATCTAGAATGTTTGAAGATGGGCACACAGCCACTTCATTCCCGATCATGGATACCGAGAAGTTATCCCCCAAGCACTCCTGTACGGTCTGAGGATCTGAGAGTAGACAAGCCAGTGCTACCCCCATTTCAATCTCTGTGCTCTCCGAATCCTCTTCCTTGCCCTGCTTAGCCTCAGCTGGTGGGTCTGTCTGCTCTTCGGGAACATCATCCCCAAACAACTGCAAGTCAAAGAAAATCTCAAATCCTAGAAAGCGTCGCCTCTCTGCATTTAGCCATGGCTCTGGAAAGCCGCAGAATGGGAAGTCTTCCCCCTCCTGGACAAAGCGTCTGTTTAGGGTCCCCTGGATAGGTCGGTGCATCAACTCATAATGCTTCCCGGCCTTCTTCGCTTTGGCTCTTCCGGCCACCTCTTTTCCCTTCCTCGCCCAATCCTCTTTGGTAGGCAGATAACCTAGGCCAAAGGTATACGAGTTGTGCGGCACTTCGGCCGATGCTGCAATGCCCTTCCGACCACTTCTCTCTAATCCTATCAAGGGGATGTGCTGGAGCTTGTTCATGAGGTACACAGACTGTGCACTGACGTACAACCCCTTCTCAACAGCTAAGATGTTCTGTACAACCCGGGCCTTGGCTAGGGTGAACCCCGACAAAAACACATCCAAGCGCCATGCTTAATCTCCAGAACGGGAACATCCAAGACATGAAAGTCAATATCCTGTTGCCTCGGACCAACCTGAGTCCGAATCTGCACAATCCCCATCACTTCTCTGCTGGTATTATCATATGCCCGTATTACCTGGGCAGTAGGCACAAAGTCTGCGGGCTTCAACCCGATTGCATATGCCGTCCTCGACGGGCCTACGTTGATAGGAGATCCTGTGTCAACAAGAACCACTGGTATCCTTTTCTCTCTACACTCCACAGAGATATAGAGTGGTTTGTTATGGTTTGAGACCTCAGGTGGAAATTCCTTATCAGTGAAGGTCAACGTCGGGGAAGCTCCTCCTGGAAAAACCAATCCCACCAACTGCTCAGGTGTGGTATCGATTGAAAGTTTGGCCTTGTCCATCGCAGAAAGGACAACTTGTCGGTGAACTCTTGAGGCCATAAGCAGCCCCCAAATAGAGATGTCTGCTTGGATTTTCTTAAGCTGTTTCAGCACAGCCACTTCTTCGAGCAGTCTTTCTTTCTGCTTCTCTGCTTCTTTGTCCTTCGCAGACGTCTGTGGTTGATCCAAGTGTAGGGGCTTGAAATACCGCCCACTCCTGGTCATGTGGTCCACCTCTCCCACATACCAAGTATCATTTGGTTGGGTCTCCTCCCAATCTTCGTCGGTGTGGGCAAGACATAAGTCGTCGTCTTCCCACCACATGCCATCAACAATCGATAGACACCTGTCCGATTCCGTTACAACTGCTTATGCGCACACAGCACATTTCGTCTTTGTGCTCACAGCACATTCCGTCCCTGTAGGGTCTTTGGCCTTCCTGGCCCTCTCAAGACCTTTGACATTTTCCTGCTCGAAACGGCTTCAGTGCAGCCTGCTACTTAGTATCTTCTGTGCTCAAACTGCTCTGATCCCAAGAAAAATTCATAACATTGGTGCCCTCTGGCGATCTATTCTAATTCCCGGCCATTTCGGCCACTACTGATGTCCCCATCTCTGACGGACCCTATTCTGGCTGAGGCTACACAATAACATCCGGCTCGTCGCTGAGCCACCCAGTAGCTTCCACTGACCCTTCCAAATCGGACCAGTTGACAGTCACGTCCCCTGAGTCCTGTTCGTTGAAGAACTGAAGGTTGGCAATGTCCTCCTCCAACTCTGCTAGGTCGTCTAGCCTCTGATTAGGTACATCCTCTCGAACTACGCAGATCTCTGCCCCAACCAGCAGCTCTATTCTCGGCCTAGCCTCGCGCGATGTTGTGATGTAACCACTCAGGTTGTACACGAAGCTTGCAGACCCCTCAGGCTCTGAATGATCATTCCTATCTGCCTCAACAGTCGACCCAATTCTATCTTCGATAGCAACCACCACCAATTCAGGCTGGGTTTGGGAGATGCTCAACATGCAAAAGTCAGTGCTGTTAAGAATAAACACCTCCGACTTCGGTAGCTGGGAAGGTGTGATATATATACTAGGGTCGTATGACACAACGCCAGTTTGGATCAGGTTGATGCGTTTGGGAGGTGGAGCTTGGTAATATGGTGGGAGTGGGTTGGTGGTGACATTCGGCTTCTTCGGAGGCACGATCACCCTCTTGTCAATGAGATCCTAAATCTCATGACGCAATCGAAAGCACTGGTCGGTTTCGTGACCATGTTGTTGGTGATAGGCACAGTACTTCGCTGGGTTATCTGAGGGAGGAAGTTTTTCTGGTAAGGGCCGCGGATCTAGGGGCTTCAGGTGCCCTTTCTTGATCAAAACCCTCAAAGCCTTGGACAAAGACATGTATAATGGGGTAAAGGTTCATTGCCCTTGGGGTGCATACCTGGTTGTTTGCGAGCTACTTCTGGACGCACCGGCAAAGGGTGTAGCTGCAAGGGTTTTTGGAGTGGTGGTGGTAACCATGCCCACATCTGAAGTCCAGGCAGCTGCAGCACTGCTTGTGCCTGCATTCGTACTGCAATTGAATGTCCTCTTGCGCTGCTCTGTTTCATGGTCGATCAAACCCTGTTTCATGGCGTTCTCGATCTGCACCTCGATCTCATGTAAATCCGCAAAGGTGGGAAGGGACAAGACGATCATCTTTTGCATGAGCTTGGGCTGGAGGTTGAGCACAACCATCCGTATCTGATCTTTGTCAACGGGCCTGATGGTCATCATTGAGGCCTTGGCCCTCCAACGGGTTACAAAATCGGTGAAGCTCTCCTTCGACTCCTTCCTGGTTGTCTCGACATCACGAGTTATGACCTCAGTCTGCATGTTATAGGAGTATTGAGCTATAAAGGCCTCAGCCATCTCCTCCCAGCTTATCTTAACAGAGTCCTCCAGCTTTGCATACCAAATAGCCGCAACACCTGATAAGGTCCGGCCAAAGAGGGAAAGCTTCTGCAATCTAGAGAGGCCCATTAGTCTTAAGATATCCGAAAACAGCCACAGGTGCACCATAGGATCTCCAGAACCGTCAAAACGGTCTATTTGCGGCATTTTAAACCAATCTGGTAGAGTCACGGCCGAATCGGTATATCCATCCTCTATATTCGAAATGGATTTCACGCCTTGAGCCTTCTTGAACAGCCTTTCTAGGTTGCTCACCTTCAGTATTGTTGGATCCACCTCAAACTCAGAGGGTGTATCCACTAGATTGGTGGGTGCCTTGGATAGCTGAGGTAGGATTGGGGGCGGAGCCGGCCCCATTGGGACATCCGTATTTTCCTGGACGTTTGCTGTCTCCCATAGTGTTGGAACTCTAGGTGGGGAAAGAGGTGGGTGCGAAGCAGATGTTCTGGCTTGCTATGGTTGTTGCTGTTACTGAAGTCTGGCAATCAGCTCTGTCTGTTGGGCCATAACCTCGGCCTGGCGGGCAGCGAACTCTGCTTGACGGGCAGCATCCTGCTGCATGGCTTGCATACTCTCCTGGAGCTGACGCATCATGTCCTCCATAGATGCTATATTGTGCTGATCTAATTGAACAACCGGTATATCTGTCTCTGCAGTAGAAATTGAAACCTCAACCCGACTACTTAAGGACCACTGATTTGGCAACCGTTGTACTAGTACACTGCGCCATACTGACCTCCGTCTAGCAACCGAGGGTAAAGAAAGGAACACTGCATGTCCGCCTATCAGATCCGCGGATCGATGAAGTCTTCGACCTTTAACCCAGAGTGCTCGGGGAAAATCTGCCTGGTCGGAAGCAATAGTGCTAAACTACCTTGCAAAAAGATAAATAAAGTGTAATAAGGAAATAAACAACTAGAAAGTGCAGTGTGCTATGTCATGAGCTAAATAAATTAAAGACAATACACAGTTGGCAAACACAAACTGAAATAACTGTTCTCAACCACTGATCATTGTTCCCCAAATCACCGCCTCAAATCTAATAACCTTAGGTAAAACTGATTCCCAAATACTAATGCCCTCAGGCCTGATAACCAGACTTGCAGACTGATACACACAACCGGTAGAGACACACTCTGACAACAAATATCATGCAAGTAAGAACCAAAACACCCCTATGTCGGGGTAGGGTTTCCCTGTCCTATTTTGTCAAGAGCTAGGGTTTCACTATGCTTGTAGCGGTTTCAAACAGCCTACAACCGGATAAGCAACCTATCCTAGTTTGAAATGGTTACTACGGATTCCGATATGGACTAGGTCGAATGGTCAAAAAGGGTGCCTCGGTAACAACCGAGGTTTATGTTCCCATCGTGGTAGAGCCTGTAACCGAACAACCTTATGGCATGCGGCCTCTGGCTAACCGTTCAGGAATAGAAGACAGCGAACACGGTGTCCTAGGCGCACCAATGCAGATGCAATGCAAAGAAACACATAAGTGTAATCAAAACAAGATATCATGAGTTCGAGTCAAGTTTTCTAAGTCCCCAGCAGAGTCGCCAGAAAGTGTAGACCGCCCCGGAACACCGCTCTCCGCGCGTGAGGGCGCAAATCGTTTTGTTCTTAGCTACTGCAGTTCAGACTCATGTCACGATTCTAAATCTAGTCTCACAAAATGCAATGTGAGACCGATAAATCACCAAATAGTCCAAATCTGACAAATCATTTTGGAAATCGATTTTAATAAATAAGTGTCAAACATAGACTGCTTTGCTAGACAAAGAGTCGCCACCTAAATGTTTCATTTTGGGGTAATTTAGGAAACCCTGGCTTGTGCCTAAGGCCACATGTATGTCATCACCAAAGTTGCCTCGGCTCGGGAACTTGGGTACGAGAGGGAAAGGTCATGCAATGAGCACCCCCGCTCGCCCGATCAAAAGATCGGCCTTTACAAAGTATGATATGTTATTTTTGAAAACACATGTGCTCCTATTCCAGTTATTAACCTAGAATTACTATGTGATGTGCACAACATACAAGTATAGACTAAATCGCCTAAGTTGGAACAAAACATTTCATGTTCATTTGTTTGAAAATGGTTTAGAGGTACTACTCGCAAGTAGGCTAAGTCGTAGATTATGCCACCCTCAAGTGCGCTTAAAACTTGCATTTCGATGAATTGTTCCAATTCAAGCAATCCAACCTTCATCCACAGGCATTCATGCAGTTAATCACTTAAGCAGTTAGCCTCATGGCAACATACACAACTCATGCAGTATGCTAAAGCATAAACACTCACGGTGTACTCCGAGCCAAAACAGAGAACTAGTTAGAAATCATGCATGGTCCTAGTTCATGTTAAGATGGCTAATGCAACACATGCAAAAATGCAACTAAGATAGGCTCGACTATTCTACGATGTCATGTGAATCCAATTTGATTACATGATGTTGAACATGTATTCAAGTAACTGTATTGAAATACAATGCAGTTAGTATGATGCGCCGAGCCCAGTGCATGCAATACAGATGAATGGATGCACGCATGCAAGCATAAGGTATGCTAATCAAAATATGCCCTAAAACTAACCATCGTAAGCGGTTAAGTAAAAGGGAGAGAGAAATGGGGGTTGGAAGAGATGCATCACACACACGCACGCTAATTACAACAGTTGGCCCTCTGGACGGAGGGTCCGAATAATAAGCTAACTAGCCAATCTAAGCTAATTAAACTAATTATTACATAACGAAGCTAATTAACTATTCCTAGTTAACTAACAATTACAAAACAAATTAATTAGCTAACTACACTAGCTAATTAAACACAAACGAATAGCTAAATGCATTAACTATTTAAATGCAGAACCAAAACACAAGCTAGCTAAGGAAAGTAGTAAAAGAGGTCCTCAGGATGAGGAGTGCATGCATGCTCGGTCACCTCGTTAGAAAATTCATTGCGATGCCCCGATTTGCCTCTGTTTGCAACTGTTCTTAGAACCTTGCATCAAGCTCCAGATAGCTTCTAACTCATCTTGGGGACCCTCAGGATGGCTGCCGACCAGTTATTGGTGTTGTCAACCACCTGCCGGCCACTTGCCATTGCTGTGGACCAGAAAAAGTGGTCAACCAGCTAGTTTTTCTGGTCGGCCGACCAGTTTTGCTGCCATACTTCCAGTTTGCTGCAACAGAGAACAAGAAGGGATATGGCAATGTATTTGCAATGTATGTGTACACAACCACCCTTCCTATCATTTCATAAGCTCAAGGGAATGCGGTTCTTGACCCTCAGGCCACCAATCACGCATCTCGATGCATGATGGCCAAAGAGGCAAGATTGCACATTTCAAGGTAAATGAATGCACCCATAACACATAATGCCTTAAACTCTATCATGCTTGATCAAGAGCGTCGGCGACTGAGAATTGAGGCACGTTTGATCACTTCAAGTGTGAAACGTCCCTCGTTTCCCATGCTCAGATTAACACTTAATCGAAACAAATGCAATGCAACTCAAACATGCTAAACACAATGTCCTGCATGCATACACAATGCAATGCAACATGAGCAATCTATCAACGCTAATGGCATGCATACACAATGCAAGGCAACATAAGCATTTCAACACAAAGCAAATAACAATGCAACCATAATGAATTATAACATAAGTATGCATCAACAATGCAAATAACAAGCATGCAAAACACAATGCAACTCAAGCATGCAAACATGATGCAATGTAACAACATTTGAACAACATGCTCAATGGACTTAAACTAAAAATGAACAGTCCTCAATCATGCCCAGACAGTGGCCATAATGCTAAAATGATGGAATGAAATGCAAAACAAAGCATGCACATGCTTTGGCCCATCAACTAGGCCTAAGAACACAACTCTCAAGAGTGCTCAAGAAGTGATAAACATGGGACTGTAACAACACTATAAGCTCTGAAATAAGGAATGAAATGATGCCAAATCATTCAAACAACATAAGCAAAACATGCAAGGGTCCTTAAGCATCAACGCTAGCAAAGAGGACTATACAAAGGGACATGCAATACATGGCACAAATGCATGAACCAACCATGGACAGAGCTCAAATAGGTCAAGACAATGACCCAAACATGCTAAGATGGAGGCTCAAATGTCTAAGCATGCATGCATACACACTAGGCCATAAGCAAGGCAACAATGCACAACCCTTAGAGGCACTCAAAGGGTGAAAGAAATGGAAACATGGCAGTCCAATATGCTCTGAAATGTCATGTTAAATGATCCCAAATCATACACATGCCACAAATGAAGCATGCTATGGTACCCGAAGCTCAAAGCTAGCAAGGCCAATTGCACTACAGCTATGCAATACATGAAGCCTATGACAAATACAACCCAAAACAGTCCTAGAGCATGTCAAAATGATACTAAAACATGCATAGAAGGAACCCAAAATAACCTAGCATGGTGAGCATGAAGCATGAAATATGCAAGGCCAAAAGGGAAGATTATACTACACCTACTAAGACCAAGCATGAGATGGATTCGCCAACAAAAATCAAAGTCATATCATGCCAAAGTAACCTCAAAAACACACTGAAATGATAGCTCGCAAGCTTAGGCATGAAGGCATACACAATGACTCATGTTTATGGCATAAAGTACCAACCCTTCAAAGCATTGAAAGAGTGACAAAGGTGAGTGTATGACCACACTACATGTACTGAAATCACATTTCAAATGATGCCAAATCATGAAAATAGTCCAAGTAATGCATGCTAATGGACTCAATACACAAAGCTAGTGAAATAGAATGCACTATAGCTATACAAAGCATAGCATGCATGACCAAAACAATACAAATTAAGTGTGCTAAAAAATGAACAAAAGCTTCTTAGAGTTAAGCCAAAATCGTGTTAGAATGATGGTCTAAAGCATGATACACATTAGGCTAATGAATGGAATTGCACTACAAGTGCACGGAGCATGCATGGGGCCATCAAACCAATCCAAAAAAAGATCTAAGGCGTGTTAAAACAACACCAAAAACCTACTGAGATGGACTCAAAACATGCTATAATGACATGCTACTTCATGAGGCACACAAATCTAGTTTAAAAAATTTACAGTGCAAGTGTATAAAGCATGCATGAGGTGACAAAACCAAAGCAAAACAGTGGTATGCTATGTCAAAATAACCCCAAATACATGCTAAGATGGAGCCAACATAAGCTTAACAAACATGCTCAAACATGAGGCATACAAAGCAAGCATACAAAACAGAAGGAGAGGGGATGACCCTCTCCTATTTAAGGCCTCAAAACACAAGTTTTACCACTAAAAATCCATTGGATTTCAGTGGTCAAAAGGCCAAGAGAAAGTGATCTCAAGGGCCTAAAGTGATGGTGTAAAGCAAAGCCAAAGAAGGAATAAGAGAAGGGAGACCGCCCCTAACACAAAAGAGACCTTAAACAAACATTACAAGCATAAAAAATCAGACCTTTTTGCAGTAGAAAGTCAAGCCAAAATAAGCATACAAATAGATCCAAAAGCTTAAACAAGAACAAGGGTTTTAAGGGTTAATAACTCACCCGTGTAGAACCACTTCAAGGCTGCAACTCTAGCAACCTCTTTGAGCTCAAACCAGTCCCAAAACTACAAAATCAACCTCAAAGTGCCTCAGCAACAAAAGGATGGTGTTTCACTATGTGTTTGTGTGCAAAAGTGTGATAAAATGACACTTTAAGGCACAAATATGAAAGAGATGGAGGATTATAGAGATAGAGTGATATGTATAGCTCAAGCACCAAAATCTGAACCAAAGGCAAGAGGGTGGAGGTTCTCTTTTATAGAGAACCAAAGGTTAAGCTTGTTGAACAAGCTTAAGGCCTAAAGCCATCCCTCCATACACATGAATGGAGGATGATTTTTGTGCCCTCCAACTGTTACAGCTGGCCAGAAAATATCTCCAAAAAGGTACTGGAAAGCTGCCGACCACTTCAAGTGGTCGGCCAGTTGCTTACACTGGTTAGCCGACCAGTGGAAGTGGTCGGCCAGGGAAGAAAGTGGTCGGGTATGGTGGTAAGGTGGTCTGCACACTTAAATCAAGGTGGTGGTGTGGTGGCCGACCACTATTGGTGGTCCAAAGATCAAGAAAACCAGTTAGCCGACCAGAAAATTGGCTGGCAGGAAGGAAAGTGGTCTCCAAGGGGAAGAAGTGGTCTCCCACCCTTATTCCACCCTCCAAGGAAGGAAAACAAGGTTTGTGCCAAAAACAAACCGAAAAGGATTCAAGACAAAAGTCCGGGAGGCAAGGCGCGTAGCCAGGAGCCTCGAAAACTAGTCTACGGGCACCAAAAGTGGTCTACGACCACAAAAAGTGGTCTCTAAGACCACAGTGTCCCTCTAGGCAGAGGCAACAAGGTGTGGTTCAAAAACCACACCAAACGGAGAACGTTAAGCGGTCCCGAGACAAGGCGCGCAGCCGAAGGTTCCGAAAATCAAAAACTAGTCTCCAATCTAGAAAAGTGGTCTACGACCACGAAAAGTGGTCTACGGCGACAAAAGGGTGTTCAACAAGACCTTCTTCTGCCTCCAGGGAAGAGAAAACAAGGTTCGGTTCGAAACCAAACCAAAAGCAAAACAAGAAAAGGCGCTCGGCAAAAGGCTCCGGAAACCGAAAACTGGCCTTGCAGAGGGAAAAGTAGTCTACGAACCTCTCTCTCCCTCCAGGCAACGAAAACAAATCTTGGTCCACAAACCGAGACAAAACACAAAAAGTTCAGAGGCCCGGAGGCAAGGCACTCGGCCAAAAACTCCAGAAACTCGAAACAAGTACAAACATGCACTATTACCGAGCACTCAATCGATGACGTCGGAGTCTTGAGGTCGGTCAAAAATGGGGTGTCTACAGTTGCTCCTCTTTGACAGAATTCGGAAGTCAAGAAGTGACGGAAGTGAATGTCAAAGCCTGGAGACGACCCATTTTTGATAAGGCCGAAGACTTAGAGAAACAGGCAAGATAACAAAGAGATGCGCCCGCAGGCAGGGGCAAAATGCAAATGACATGCAAGATGCCGAACATAACTTATGATAATGCAAAGAGAGCTGTAATGAAGCAATTATGCAAAATAAATGCAACATTTTAAGTGGATGTTGTGCAAGCAAGTAAATATGAACCAAACTACATCACATGCAGAAAGGATGTAAGAAAATTATACAATTCTCACTACGTCTCATGCGGAGAAGGCTAATGTATACAATATTGCCCGGTTTCACCAACTTCAAATGAACCGTACATACAATATCTTGCCTGCAAAAGAAAGAAACTAAACAGGCACAATATAGTATAAGCATATGTTTAATGCTCTATCAAGATAAAATAACAATGCAACATAAACACGTGCACATATGATGCTGATGGACATACGCATAGCAATGCAAGTGAAAAGTGCATAACAATGCAACTAAGTGTGCGCGACAACGCAAGTGAAACGTGCATAACAATACAGGTGGAGAGGTGCGTGACAATGCAACCTAAGTGTGCGCAACAACGTAGGTGGAGTGCGTAACAATGCAAGAGAAATACCCATAACAATGCGAGCAAGTGGTGTGTATAACAATGCAACGAGTGGTATGCATAACAATGCAACAACATGTGCATAACAATGCGAGAAAACTGTGCCACTTTAATTGCATGTTTGAAACAAAATGCCGATTAAAGAAATACGAGCCTTAACAAGACCAAATTAACCGGAACCTCCGATTTACCTCTCGGAGGGGTCACAACGTACTCAAAAAGGATATGCCTTGCTCTGGGCGAGTGATGATGAGCCACGCATCGAAGACTTGAATTGAAGTTCCCGCGGGGACAATTTCGCGCCGAAAAGTGTACTTTTCTTGCACTTTCTCAAGGGCCAAGGACTCCAATCATCACCAAAACACACAGGGAGAGCAATGGAGCCCTGAAGATCATCCAGAAGGCCTGCCGACCACCTAGAATGGCTGCCGACCAGTTGTTGGCCACCTAAGTGGTCGGCCAGCCTGAAAAACTGGTCGGCCGACCAGTTTATGAAAACAGGGACAGTTTTGTCTTTTGATGGCCGGATCTTTAAGTAAACAACTCCAAATCACTTTTGCTCACAAACACAAGGCTGAAATCTATTCTCCTTTGCTCCTAGACACTTTTCCCTCTCAGATCCGCACTTTATACACGTTTTCCAATGCCCCACGCGAAGTTGTTTCGTGAAAACTTTTGATTCTCTCCGTTTTGAACCGATTAGAATTTGTTTTCGGAGCTTCTTTCTCCATTTTCACCACTTGAGGTAGGTTTCTCTCGAAGTTTAGCACCTTTTCCTGGGCGTTGACTTTTGTTGACTTTTTGTAATTTTGGCTCATTTCGCTCATTTTTGCATCTTTTTTTCAGATGGCTGACGATATTCCATATGGCCGAGGCTCCCCGAGAGTAGAGGATGAGCCCGACATTATATCGTTGCCTCCGAGGATGCGACCGTTCAAGCTGGAGGGGTACCACCCTTAGGAGCACATCCTACCTCCGAGCACCTTGCATCATTTCATGGACTTCGAGCAACGGGCGCCCGCAAACTTGCTGCTACGGGAGCCTGAGTCCCACCTATCTCATCATGCGCGAGAGCTGCGTACTTCATTTTTGCATTTACTACGATGCATTTTGCATTTCTTGCACATTTCATGCTTTTGCTATGTATCATATCTTCTCGTTTCGAACACATTCACATACACAGTACTTTTGCTCATTCCTGAACACAACATGCACACAGCATCTGGTTCATTTGGGCACACAGCACGTTTAGGCACACAACTCATTTGGCACATAGCTCATAACACAGTATTCTGCCCATTCTGAACACACAACTCATAACACAGCATTTTGTTCACTTGGCACGCAGCTCATAACATAGAACACTGTTCAATCTGAATGCGCAATTCATAACACAGTATTTTGCTCAATCTGAACACACAGTTTATAACGCATCATTTTGCTCAATCTGAACTCACAATTCATAACGCTGTATTTTGCTCAATCTGAACACACAGTTCATAACGCAGTATTTTTCTCAACCTGAACACACAGTTCATAACGCAGTATTTGGTTTATTTGGCACACGGCTCGTAACATAGCACACTGTTCAATCCGAACACACAGTTCATAACACAGTATTCGGTTTATTTTGAACACACAGCTCATAAGATAACACACTGCTCATTCTGAACGCACAGCTCATGACACTGCTCAATTTGAACACACAGTTCATAACACAGCATTCTGTTTATTTTGCACACAGCTCATAACACTGCTCAATCTAAACACAGTTCATAACACACCATTCTATTTATTTTGGCACGCGGCTCATAAAACTGCTCAATCTGAACACAAAGTTCATAACACAACATTCTATTTATTTGGCACACGGCTCATAAAACTACTCAATCTGAACACACAGTTCATAACATAGCATTCTATTTATTTGGCACACGGCTCATAACACAGCTCAATCTGAACACACAGTTTATAACACAACATTCTATTTATTTGGCACACGGCTCATAACACTGCTCAATCTGAACACCTAGTTCATAACGCAGCATTCTATTTACTTTGAAATTGAATACATTTGTTCATTCTACCCATAGGTATATTCCCGTTTCACACGGGGTTACGGGTCGATCATTACCAGGGAGTGGTACATGGAGCTCCCAGATGCTGTTCGGCATATTGTAGATGAGGTCGGGTTTGGTGCGTTTTGTATGGGGTTATCGCGACTTCCGGCAAGCAGGACCCTTCTGGGCGCATTAGTAGAGAGATGGTGGGACACCACCAACTCTTTCCATTTCTGTGCCACCGGGGACATGACGATGACCCCGTATGACTTTTCTATGTTGACGGGCCTTGACGTGGGAGGCCGGCCTATCCCATATGACTTCGATATGGGTGAGTGGGAGGCCACCTAGACCTATCTTCTCGGAGTGCATCCGCCGACCCATAGATCATCACGCATGGTCAGGTATACCTGGTTTACTGAGTGGTACAGGATGACTATGCCTGAGACCGTTGAGGCCATAGAGCAGTATGCCCAGGGGTTTCCACTGTTCCTACTCGGGACCACATTGTTCTCTGACAGGGGGAACACAGTTGGGCTATATCTGCTAACCGCTCTGGTAGATCTATCACACGTCCAGCAGTTTGATTGGAGTGGCGTTGGCCTTGCCACCCTTTACTTCTACATGAGTGCGACCTCCCACGGGCGTAGGGGCATAGTAGGAGGCTATTAGCGGGCCTAGGTGGTACATTCTGCCCCTTGATTTACATTTCTGCTTTTCATTCTGACTTGCACTTTCTGTACACTGCACATACTACGCACCACACATTACATTCTATACTCTGCATTCTACACTCAGCATTCTACATTTTATGTATATTATGTATTCGTATTCTGCACTCAGCATTCTGCATTTTCTATATATTTTGTATTCTGATAGCCACTGTCTTGCCTTTCACAGCTGTGGCTTTACGCCTACTTCCTGACGCTCGCTCCCGAGCAGGAGGTCGAGGCACCACTCGGCATCCATTTTTACACAGATTTGATGGTTGGTACCGGTCTAGGCCTCGGGAGACAATGCTATATCTTCGGCAGTATTTCGACACGGTGTAGGCGACCAAGGTAATCCAGGACTTTTCAGTTCTTCATGCTCTCAGCTTCGATTTACCTTGCATATTTATCACAACTAATCAATTCACGCATTTGTTATCCGCAGATCACCTGGCAGCCTTGGACAGCGATGCCAGGGTATTCTCAGTTCCAGTTCGCTAGGGCATGGGGTGCCTCCCGATATAGGATTTTGTTCGAAGGACCAGTGGGCAGAGCTTGGTTTCTCGAGGAGCGCTTCATGCTCCAGACGATGGGTAATCCCGCTCAGGAGATCCCTTTAGTGCCTCCACTGGACATGCGGTGCACAGAGAGTCTCACTCCTCAAGAGACTGACGACCTCATGCTGGGTGCTGACACAGTTCTTTTCTTGGAGGAGGGGGAGTGTACGACGTACGTCCATACATACTTGATGACCCACGGACAGGCGTTCGCACCCCTACGAGGAGAGCTGCTGGTATGCCGTCGTCGAGCCACGCTTGAGTTGCAGACATTCCTTCTACTAGCAAGGCTAGCACATCGAGGGGTAGGGCTAGAGGGATGCCCTTGACTTGCCAGTATACTGGGTGGCTAGATCTACCGATCGAGTTGACGGGTTGGTAGTATGGGACACCATACTAGATTCTGCTAGAGCCTCCACTGCCGGGTCATTGATATGACAGTGACCCTGACTCACCACCGGCACGTTACACAACTTTCATTTATCACTCAGACATTTAGACATTCATTCATTCACTGATGACTTGAACTTGCATCTGCAGCCTCCCAGAGAATATACTGAGGGGTTGCTCGGAGTGGTGGCCTCACTCGAGAGCATGGTCTTGCGGAAGGAGACGCTGTTGTGCGCCTATGGCATTCAGTACTTTTCAATTTCCTTGCATTTATCATACTTTTGGTGACATATGGAAACTGAACATTTCACTGCATTGACTCATTGCATGTGTAGCGAACATCTGACACACCGCATTCACATACTATATCCGCATGCACCCACTCTATGTATCATTCTTGCATCTGCATCTGATATACATACTGGCCGATGCATTCAAACTGTCCTTTTCAGGTCACACCTCTGCAGATTGGGCCATCCAGGCCTTCTCGAGCAGTTGGGAGAGGGGTTTCGACTCGCGGGTCGGGAGAGGTGTAGAGCACCTACCAGACAGGATGACGAGTCCAGCGAGGAGGAGGAGTCTGTGCATCCTCAGTCAAAGACATCTGCAGGCAGAGATGATGACTCTGGTCCTGGTTCTGAGGGTGGAGGTGACGCCGAGGAGGATTCCGAGGAGGGCGACTCTGATTCAGATGGTGGTGCCGGCAGCGGTGGTGCAGAGGCTGCTCAGCCGAAGAGGGTGAAGAGGGCCTCTCGGTCTTGAGCTTGATAGCACTGATGCAAATGTTCCTGCTTTATTTTTCTTTTTGCATGTAGTTCTAGCACATTGTACAACGTTAGGCAGTTTTATTTTCTTAAAAACTTGTACCCTTTTGTAAAATGTTGTAAAAAGAAGCTATGATGGAATGGAAACAACTTTTTGTTCCAAAAGTGTTGCATTTGTATTCTTAGCATCTCATCGCATCATTTTGCACAAAAATGAGATTGAATGGAAATTGAACATTCATGTATTGCCAAGTTAGGTAGTGAACCAACATAACAAACTAAACAACTTAACTCACTAAGAAACAACAAAGCCTTAACATGTTTACAACTCGATAAGCAACGAGTAACAACTCGATAAACAAAGAGCAACAACTCGATAATCAAAGAGCAACAACTCGATAAGCAAAACTTAACAACTCGATAAGCAAATCCATTTTGGACAAACAAAGAGACAGAACACATCCGAAACAGAGGTAAACTCGGAACTTGAACAATCTCACCACACGGGAAAGCTAGAGACTCTCTTCCGGAGACAAGAAAAAAGCTGCAGACCACTTTTTGATCATGACCGACCAGTGTAGACGTCCCCGAACGCCCCGGGAGGAACGAGCTCCCGTTCCGTTCATATTGGGGTCACTACAGCTCAGGACTCTCCAAATTTGTCACGGTTCTAAGTCTGAACCAAAGAGTCCAAATCCGGCAAATCGTTTTGAGAAAACAAATTTTTGAAAGAAGTGCCAAACATGGACTGCTTTGCCAGATACAGAGTCGCCACCTAAATGTTTTTTTTTAATGGGAAATTTAGGAAACCCTGACTCGGTGCCAAAGGCCACGTGTCCGTCATCACCAAAGTTACCTCGGCTCGGGAACTTGGGTACGATTGGGGAAGGTCACTTCGTGAGCACCCCCGCTCGCCCGATCAAAGATCGGCCTCTACTAACCATGATATCTATTTTTGAAAACTTTGTGTGTCCTTACTCCGGTTATTAGCCTAGGTTACTATGTTACGCACACAGCATATAAGTATAGACTGGGTTGCCCGAATTGGGACTAAACATTTCATGTTTGTTTTTGAAAGATGGTTTGCTACTCGCAAGTAGGCTTAAATGCAGATTTTGCCACCCTCGGGTGGGCTTAGAAAAGATGGTTTCGCCACTATCTAGTGGGCTTAAAACAAATAGTTGATGATTTATTCCAATTCAAGTAACCCAACCTTCACCCACAGGCATTCAGGCAGTTATATCACATAAGCAAATAGTCTCATGGTAAGCATGCTATCATGGCATTCACTCACACGCATGCAAGGATACTAAAGCATAAAGCTCACCGGGTACTCCAAGCCAAAACAAGAAGTTTTATTAGAAATCATGCATGATCCTAAGTATACAAAAATGCCTAATGCAACACATGCAAGAATGCAACTATAGCAGGCTCGGCTATTCTAAACATGTCATATGAAATGCTACAACTAACATGTATCCAACTTTGAAATTGAAATACAATGCAGTTAGTATGATGCGCCGAGCCCGGTGCATGCAAAACAGATGAATGATGCAAAACATGCTGTCATACTGTATGCTAATTGAAATATGCCCTAATCTAACCATCATAAGCAGGTAAATATAAGGGAAGAAAGACGTAGGGTTGGAAGACATACAACACACACACGCACACTTATTACAACATTGCCCTCACGCAGAGGGTCCAAATAAATATACAGTCCCAGATGAAAGAATATTACAGTCCAAATATTACAGTCCAAATAATATACAAATTCCTGATTAATCAAATTAACTAAGAAAATAAATAAAACTGGCATGCAAGCCAGGGACTGCCTTGCTTCTGATGGATGATGCATGTCCGGGTTGTCTTGCGCGGAAATCCACCGGGATGCCCCAATTAGCCTCTGTTTAGCAGTTATTCTTGGAAAGCGCGCCAAGTCCCGAAAAGTTGTTGATTCTTCATTTTGCTGCAACAGAGAGCAGGAAAGGGGCATAGCAATGTATTTTCACAAATATATGCATGCCTCGATCCTCGTGCCACCAATCACGCATACCGAGGCATGATGGCCGAGGAGTCGAATTGCACAATTCAATATAGGATGAATGCACATGAAAACACAATAAAACCTAACTCCATCATAGATAATCCGGAGTGTCGGTGACTGGGGAATTGAGAGGCGTTCCGTCACTCGGAGTACGAAACGCACCTCGTTTCCCGTGCCCGCGCTAACTCCTATCCCGAACACGATGCAATATGCATGACATGCATGAAATGCGACTGAGATACAATCCCAACATACACAATGCTATGAAAATGAGATGCCTCGAAATGCGTGCACACGGGCACGTAAACCGAGAAAATGACAGAATGCGATCTAAGATACAACCTAGTATGCACTAAGCTGTAAAAATGAGATGCCTCGAAATGCGTGCACACGGGCACGCAAACCGAGAAAATGACAGAATGCGATCTAAGATACAACCTAGTATGCACTATGCTGTAAAAATGAGATGCCTCGAAACGCGTGCACACGGGCACGCAAACCGAGAAAATGAAAGAATGCGATCTAAGATACAACCTAGTATGCACTATGCTGTAAAAATGAGATGCCTCGAAATGCGTGCACACGGGCACGCAAACCGAGAAAATGACATACGCAATGCAAATGACAGAGAAATATGATATGGGCTTACACTAACATGAGAGAGACTCAGCTACACTCACATAAGAGGCCGGTGGATGAAAATGAAGTGCCTCAAAATGCGTGCACACGGGCACGCAAACCGAGGCAATGGCATACGCAATGCAAATGACATGAAATGGCATATAGAATGCAACATGGACTTATACTAACACGAGAGAGCCTCAGCCACACTCACATAAGAGGCCGGTGGATGAGAATGAAGTGCCTCGAAATGCGTGCACACGGGCACACAAACTGAGGCAATGGCATACGCAATGCAATATGGCTAAAATGGCATATAGAATGCAAGATGGACTTATACTAACATGAGAGAGCCTCAGCCACACTCACATAACAAGCCGATGGATAAAAATGAAGTGCCTCGAAATGCGTGCACACGGGCACGCAAACCGAGGCGATGGCATACACAATGCAATATGGCTAAAATGGCATATAGAATGCAACATGGACTTATACTAACATGAGAGAGCCTCAGCCACACTCACATAAGAAGCCGATGGATAAAAATGAAGTGCCTCAAAATGCGTGCACACGGGCACGCAAACCGAGGCAATGACATACGCAATGCAATATGGCTAAAATGGCATATAGAATGCAACATGGACTTATACTAACATGAGAGAGCCTCAGCCACACTCACATAAGAAGCCGATGGATGAAAATGAAGTACCTCGAAATGCGTGCACACGGGCACGCAAACCGAGGCAATGGCATACGCAATGCAATATGGCTAAAATGGCATATAGAATGCAACATGGACTTGTACTAACATGAGAGAGCCTCAGCCACACTCACATAAGAAGCCGATGGATGAAAATAAAGTGCCTCGAAATGCGTGCACACGGGCACGCAAACTGAGGCAATGGTATATGCAATGCAATGGCATGGAAAATGATATGCAAACATGCTAATGGATTTTCAGCAATGAAATGTGGGGGAAAACAGCCCCGAAATGAGGCGAAAACACACCCGATGCATGGAATCTCTCCCGAAATGCAAATTAGGCGCATAGAATGAACTACAGCTATACAAAGCATGCATAATTGGTACATGGAATGAAAAGAAAGAAGCAAGGCAGCCCCAAAATAAGCATTTTAACAGTACAAATCATGGCCAAACAGCAAGCAAAGATAGGGCAACAATGGCATGCAAAAATGGCCCTAAACATGAGATTATGAAGCAACTCACAGCTGCTAACTCCAAATAGGTTAGGGCCCTTCAACAACATTGAAGAGGGGCCAAAAATATACATATTTACAGAACTGTAAAAACTCTAAAAATAAACATAGATATGGCTAAACTCTTATGCAAGAAAATGGGCCAAAAGGTGGCCAAAGAGGCAAGTGGTATATACACAGCCCAAACTGAAAAATTCCCTTCTACAACATTGAAGAGGGACCAAAAATATGCACATTTACAGAACTGTAAAAACCCCAAAACAGTATACAAACATGCTAAAAATGCAATGCAAAATGAGGCTCAAAAGTGACTTATAACACAAAGTATACAAAATATTCATCAAAAAGCCAAAGGCCCTTAATGAAACATGAAGAATTGGCCAAAATAAGACTATCTTTAGTACTGTAAAAAGGCCAAAAATGGAAGCATGACAGGCTGCCAAAGCATGCAAAAATGGGGACCAAAGAGAGGATATAACATGAAGTGGCATGTGGAGGTCCCAAACATTTATGAGCCCTTCTTAAATGTTGAAGAGGGGCTCAAAATAAGCCTATTTTTAGTTCTTTAAAATGCCCAAAAATGGAAGCACACTAGGCTAGTAAATCATGCAAGAAAATTGACATACAAGGGGATATTGAAGCAAGTGCAATATGGGGGCCTCAAACAGGGTTGAGCCCTTAATGAAACAAGAAAATGAGCTCAAAAAAATGACCTTTTCAGTTTTGGTCGGAGCTCAAATCAGTAAGCATGTTGGCTAAGAAATTGGTGCAAAAATGAGCCACAAAAGGGGGAAAGTCTACTTACCCTTGAAGGCTTGACTTTGGTTGCCTCTTGGCTTGAGTTTGTGGCTCCTTAGGCCTTGGAGAACACCTTCAAACTTCTGTAATGGAGGATGGAAGGGTGGGGGTTGGTGGTGTAGAAGAAATGGTGATGTAGGACTTGGAGGTTTCCAAGGAAATGAGAGAGATGGAGGGTGATTTTGTATCCCAAGCTTGAAGAGCAAATTTTCTAACCTCTAAGAACAATGCTTGCAGCTGGTTATAAGGACCAAAAGGAGAGGGAGCATGGAAGGGAATGGTGGGGGAAAAGGACCAAGGCTTTCCCCCAAGAAATATCCCCCGGATTGAGATCTTTTCTGGGGGAAACAGCTATACAGCTGTAAAGTCCCTTTTGAGAGGATCATGGCCGGCCAGTTTAAAAGGGAGAAAAAGGTCAACCACCATGTAAGTGGCCGGCCGGCCAGAAAAAGTGGCCGGCCGGCTAGGTCAAAGGGAAAAAGGTGGCCGGCCACCCCCTAGGATGAAGCCCCATAAGTTAGCTTTCCAATGGTGCAAACCTTGCATTAAAATTCCTCCTGTAGAAAAAGTTATGCCCTTTTCCGTGAAGCCGCGCAGATTCGGTCCAACCAGACTTCAACCAACCACATCTCCCCCCCCTCGGACTTGGACTTGGGAGATTCTTGAGTGCAAAATGAAGCCCCGGAAGTAAGCTTTCCAATGGTGGTGGCCTCATATCTTAATTCCTCTTGTGCAAAGAGTTACGCCCGTTTCGGTGAAGCCGCGCAAATATTTCTCCTTCCCAGATTCATGCTGAACCACTTTTGACCAAAAAGAAGTTGGCTTTTTAGAAAAATTGCTCACCTCCCACCCTCCTACAAGCTTTCTAACATTGAAAATAAGGTCTCCACCAAAAATGAGCCCAAACCGATGCAAAATGAAGGTTCGGGGGCCGAAATGCACAGCCCGAGGCCCCGAAAACTGGCTGTTAGGCACCGGGAGTGGTGTTCGACCACGAAGTGGGTCTCTCAGACCTCAGTGTCCCTCAAAAGGGAGTAAATAAGATTCATGCCAAAAACCGGAGCAATAGGAGATGGTTAAGCGGTCCCGAACTGAGGCACACGGCCTGACGGCTCCAAAAACCGGGAACTGGGCTCCGAAATGGGAAAAATGGCCTACAGCCACAAAATGTAGCCTACAGCCACTGAGAGATGGTCTACGGGACCTCTCCCTCCCCTCAGGAAAAGAAAATGAGAAAATCGAGCCTGGTTCGCAAACCGAGGCAAAGCACAAAAGAGTCCGGAAGTCCGGAGGCGGGGCTGACGGCCGCGACTCTAAAACTTCTGAACAAGCACATTATGCAATATCACCAAGTGCTCAATTGGTGACGTCTGAGTCTCAAGGTCGGTCAAAAATGGGGTGTCTACAGTTGCCCCTCTTTGACAGAACTCAGAAGTCATAAGAATGACGGGAGTGAATGTCAAGGCCCAGAGACGACCCATTTTTGACAAGGCCGAAGACTTAGACAGAGCAGACAGGATAGACAAAAATGTGCCCGCAGGCAGGGGCAAAATGCAAATGATATGCAGAAAGATTTTGAAGATTGGACTTATACGCTACGCGAAGCCGGTTCGAAAATTGAGGTTTCATGCAATGCACTGTAATGTAGTGGCTAAAATGCAATGTAATGGCTAAGGGGTAATGGCGATGACTTACCTCATGCTGCTGGGAATCTTTCGCTTCTTCTTGGTTGAACTGCAGGTACTACTTTTCTCCCTGACTATAGTCGCAGCTTTCCCTATTCTCCGACAGGGTGACAGACTAGGTTGGTTCAGTATCCAGAATTGAGGTGCATACATGCTATCTCAACCTATGGGGCTTCCATACAGATTTCAAGCCGAGGACGCGCCCCTGGGTATTTAAACCAGACTTTAGTCTCGGAAATTCCGAACCTTTGCGTTCTAGGCATAAGCCATTCGAACTCTAGTTTCCACCGTCTCAGTTGGTCTCCTAGGAACTCACTGCAAATACAGGCAGGTGGCTATACCAGACCACCAGAAGTCGTTTGGGCACGACAAACACCAAAGGAATTGCACCATTAGAGGATTTAAGGTCTCCTAGACCAGGGAGTGCACAAGACAGTGCGATGCAGAGTGAATGCACAAAACAGTGCTAAACAGATGCACAAAATAGTGCGATGCTAAAGGTGTACAAAACAGTACGAGCAAGGTGAATGCACAAAACAGTGCGATTCAGATAAGGTGCGTAAGATAGCGCGATACAATGCACTAACAAGTACAGGTGAGATGCGCAAGATAGCGCGATGGAATGTATGCAAAATGTAAGTAAGGTGCACAAAACAGTGCAATGCGCAAGAAAGCGTGAGTGATTTGAAATGCACAAGACAGTGCGAGTGCGGTGCGTAAAATAGCGCGAAATGTAAACTGCACAAAACAGCGCGATACGCTAAACAGCGCGATTGATTTGAAGTGCACTAAACAGTGCAATATGCTAAACAGCGCGATTGAAATGCACTAAACAGTGCGATACGCTAAACAGCGCGATTGATTTTGAAATGCACAAGAAAGTGCGATTGATTTGAAATGCACTAAACAGTGCGATACGCTAAACAGCGCGATTGATTTGAAATGCAATGCACAAAATAGTGCGAGTGATTTGAAATGCACTAAACAGTGTGATACGCTAAACAGCGCGATTGAAATGCACTAAACAGTGCGATACGCTAAACAGCGCGATTGATTTGAAATGCACTAGACAGTGCAATACGCTAAACAGCGCGATTGATTTGAAATGCACTAGACAGTGCAATACGCTAAACAGCGCGATTGATTTGAAATGCACTAGACAGTGCGATACGCTAAACAGCGCGATTGATTTGAAATGCACTAGACAGTGCGATACGCTAAACAGCGCGATTGATTTGAAATGCACTAGACAGTGCGATACGCGAAACAGCGCGATTGATTTGAAATGCACTAGACAGTGCGATACGCCAAACAGCGCGGTTGATTTGAAATGCACTAAATAGTGCGATACGCTAAACAGCGCGATTGATTTGAAATGCACTAGACAGTGCGATACGCTAAACAGCGCGATTGAAATGCAATGCACAAAATAGTGCGAGTGAGATACAACCACAAGATGCACAAGACAGTGCTAGTGAGATACAAAGTGTAAGTGCACAAGATAGTGCGAGTGAATGCATGTTCTATGCAAATGAGGTGCCTTTTCTATGCAGGTATGGAAGAGTGCATTTTTTATGCAAAAGATACGAGCATTTTCTATGCAAGAAACAGGAGCATATTCTATGCAATATTGAAAGCAAATTCTATGCAGAATCGAAAGCAAGCATATTCTATGCATGAATCATAACGATGTGCGGCACGCATGTCACAGAAGTGTATATGAAAGTGCACATTCTATGTAGTAGAGGAGCATCAAATATGTACTCTGGTGCCTCTGATTTACCTCTTAGAGGACTTTGCAACACACTTAGCTCAAAAGGGCACACCCTGTTCATATTGGCGAGAGATAACATCTGCTGCTGCTGCTTTAATGGCCATTCTGACTTGAAGCATGCTTAAATTTGGAGTTGAGATACACACATACTCCAGAGAAATGGCGAGGTCTGGGAAGGTGCACCTGAAATGCAGTCTTGGATCTTGCCAAAGCTGGAACACCCTACGATGCTCCAAATTTTCCTCTTTTTTTTTTCTTTCTTTTGCTTTGTAGTCTGGAACCTACATAGCTTCAGATAGGTCCTTGTTCTACTGTTCACACTTATCGGGGGTGGACCCTGCAGTTTTATGAAAGAACAAATACTGTTTTGCACAAATGTGGAGAATGGCACAGCACTCTGAGCACAAGATGATTTTTTGAAATTGAGAAATGAATTCTTAACCGGGTATTGAGCCTACGACTGCACACAGTGAAAAAGACTCAACAACGGAAAACAAAAGGTAAACAACCTAAACACATCGAGTAACACTCGAAGCGACTCACAACAAGAATCGAGACAGACAAAATAAAACACAAGACTCAAATGTGCACATGGAGCCTGTTTCCCCGGGTATTGTTTCCCACCCTTTCTCATTTGTGATTCTCACATCGCTCGGCCCTCAAGCTCTGTTTTTCTGGAAAAAAAAAAAAAAAGCCCTCTTCTCACTTTTCCTCTCATCGCACATCTCTCTATTCTTCAATCTCTCATTTTTCATCCCTCCCCTGGGTGGTTGATGGATAAACAGGAAATTGTAGGCTCGTGCCCCTAGCATTCTGCTAGATTCTCTTTCTTCCACTCACAACTAGTGAATTCCTCCTACGGAAAGGTTGTGCTACAACTGGGTGTGTAGCAAGTCTGTAGTTAACATCAGTGGATGATGCTTTGCTGGGGAGTTTGGACGTGATAAGATCTGTCCAGATGAGGGAGTGGAATATCTTGCCCCATTCTAGTTCGTGCTTCGCACTTGTCTTGATACCTCATTGCTTGGAGGATGAGAGAGCTTTCAGCCCTTTGTGATCAGCCTCAGTGGTGCCCTTTTCTGGCGAATATGGTGCCCTTTCGGCAAGTAGAGTTCCCTTTCTGGCAAGTAAGTTGACAACAGGAGGAAGACAGAACATCTTACTCAACTGTGCCCCTATTTCATCATTTTGACCATTTTTATTTTGGTTTTAAAACAATTTTGACCAACATGAAAGTTAGATTAACATGTTTGTTCAATTTTTGATTCGAAAATCATGCAAGTCAGGCTATGAGCACTGAAAATTTTCCTTTTTTGGTCCAAGAAATGGTCCAGTTTTGGAAAATGAAACAATTTTCGAGAAAATTAGTCAACCTCAGTAAAAATTCTCAAAGACTATTTTCGCAAACAGCCGATGCTTAACAAGCGCGGAACTTACTCTTGAGACGTACAACCTCGGATCTGGACGAAAATTGCCCCCTTGCTCGAAGAGAGCTGCATGGCAACGGAAAGTTGCCCCTTGTTTGAAAGGCGCCGCGGCGCATTGAATGGCAACGGAAAGTTGCCCCTTGTTTGAACAGCATCGCGGCGCGTTGAACGGCAACGAAAAGTTGCCCCTTGTCTGAATGGCACCGCAGCGCATTATAATCAGTCCTCGAAGTGATGATTGCAACCGAACTCTCGGATACAGAGAAGGCAAAGATTATCAGAACCATTACATGGACATGATCGAATTTGAAGTGTTTTAGGGCTGGACTTCAGAATGAAGTTGCCTACGTATCCCAATGATGGGAATCAAGCCTTACGTAGTTCGGGGTTAAGGTACACTCGGGTATTAACCTCTCCTTTTTAGGCTCTAACTTTTGCCAAGGCGCCCGTTACGGGTTTTCGACCTTGCGGGCTTTGTTCTTCTTTTTTCAATTTTTGTAACTTTTCATTCTTTTTCATTTCTCTTTTTTTGATTTTCTCTTTTTTTTTGCTCTTTTCTTTTTTTCATTCTTTTTTGTTTTTTTTTTCTCGTTCTTTTCTCTTTTTCTTCTTTTCTTGCTCTAACTTTTGCCTGGGTCGCCCTTCCGGGTTTTCGACCCAGCGAGCCTCTCAAGGGTAAAAGTATAGCTTGGTCCATGCCGAATGGTTATAGGGCTTCGAAGCTATCCATATCCAGGAGAGTGGCTGTTGATTTGCAAGATGACTCATCTTCAGCTCTTCGAGCATGTCTGATATCTTTGCCCCTAGTTCGAGGGGTACTTCTGTTCTAGCTTTGCAAGCTTCTTCTGATCTTCAGATCTTTTGACCTGACTTTGGGTGCCTCTTGTTCGAGGGCTGCTTCAAATCTGGCCACACAGGCCTCATATCGCGGTTGACCGTTGAATACTCTGAATCCAAGGTCCAAGGTTTGGAAGCAAAGGGATTGAGTCTCGAGGCTGAGAGCGATCCTAGGATGCACAATCTCAAGAACGATTCCACACAGGTCTTCGCAGGATCGCGCAAAGCATTTTGTTTTTGAAAGTTTTCAAGAAAGCGACAAATCGCTCGCGCTGAAGATAGTGTGAAACCAGTCTGGATCAAGCCAGGGTCCTTCTCAGTACTCACGCTAACAAGCATGATTTCAATCATTAAGGGCTTAGCATGCCTCTCTTTCTCTCAATTGATCAAAATTTTGCAAAACCCGAGGAATCCCTTCCTTTTCGTTTTCACCGCAGTGTTCAAAAACTTTGAAAAACTTAGGTTAATGGAATGATTTTGGGGTGCAGAAGAGTAGGCGAAAAGTACCGCTGTTTCATTCAAACTTTCTAGCACAACTGGCACAAAGCAGAAGCGAGCACAAAGCATGAAAAACCACTGCTGTTTCATTCAAATCTGTTGGTACAACTGGCTCCAAGGCAGAAACAGACTCACAAGGAAGCGAAAAGACAGACGCAAAACAAAATAATGATATCCGAGGTAACACCCCCAGAATCGTCCGACTTCTGTACAACAGGACTGACTCGATACAACAAGACAGACCCTACTGACTCAGTAAGAAAAGACTGACTCTGTACAAAATAACAAGACTGACCCAATACCCAAGTCAGACAGTACAAAGACCAACATTCACAAATGCTCAAAACAGTGCGTGCCATACACCATATCTGAAATAAACTGAACGCCGCCCGCAGGTGGTTCATCCCTCGATCACATCACATTATCCCCTACAAGTTTACTGATCAAGTGCCGATAGACTTTGCCGGACCTGGTGCGGGGATGACTCCATTGTCAAATAGATCCTGTACTTCATGGCGAAGACGGAAGCAGGCGTTGGTAGTATGGCCAGTTTGTTGATGGTACGCGCAGTACTGGGTAGTATCATGTGTAGCCGGAAGAGGGTTCGGGAGAGGCCGAGGCTCAAGGGGTTTGAGATGGCCTTGTCCAACAAGGATTAGGAGAGCTTTGGACAAAGGCATATAGAGGGCATGGAAGACCCTCCGACCTCGGGGTTGGTACTTCAAGGCTTGTGGATTTTTACTGGGCGCACCAGCAAAGGGATTGGCAGGTGCTGGCCTGGTTTGCCGATCTCTTCCGAGTGGAGGATTAGAGATAGCAGGATCGTCTCTAGTATGACAGTCCTTCTCCCGATGTTCCCTTTGATTCAGACCGCCCCCAACTTGAGCAGCGAAAGTGTCATCCACAGCTTTTGCAACAACTGCGAGGACTTGCTCTTTGTTCAGTCCCTCAGCTTTCAAAGCCTCAATATCCCACCAAAGGTGTTCATGGGGACCAATGCCTGCCCCTACCTTGCTCCTACTAGTCGCTTCCACTTTGTCAAGAGATTGGCTTTCCTCAAATGCAGCCCGTCCCAACATCGGGGAGTCTTTCGACATGAAGTTCCCGGTATGTGGTGTGGTCGATGATGGAGCCAATGTCCCGGAGGCCAGATCCGTCACGGTTTTTTGAAGATCTTTAATCATTTCCATCAACTCGGAAGTAGTGGTTCACGGGTTTGAGATGGTTGAGGTTCAGGTGCACCTATCATGCATAAGTCCATGCTTTCCGGGATAAACACCTCAGGCTTGGTTAGATGGGCTGGGGTGATGTATATGCTGGGGTCATAGGTGGATGGCAGTATGTGGATGAGATTGAGGTAAGCAGGAGATGTTTGGTCATTGGGGTCTGAAGGTGGAGCTATCGTTCGGTTGTCGATGAGATTTTGGACCTCATGACGAAGGCGGTAGCAACGGTCGGTGCCATGACTGCGCTGCTGATGGTACATACAATACTTGGCGGGGTTATTTCTGGCTGGGAGTGGGTCGGGAAGAGGTTGAGGATCAAGGGGTTTGAGATGCCCTTTTTCCATCAAGGCTTTTAGTGTGCTAGTCAGGCTCCTATAGAGGGGGGCGAAAGTTCTGCCCTGAGCTCGGGCTGGGCCAGCTGTTTGTAGGCTTGGTTTGGCAAAAGGGTCGGCTGTGGCGACTGTATTGATTTCGGTGGGTTTGGGAATAGCGCTACTACCAGCATTGGTACTCCCTGAAATCACCCTCCTTGTCAGTTCCCTTGTCCTGGGAATGATCCCGCTGTTGAACGCATTCTCGACTTGAACCCCCAGTTCATGCAAACTTTTGAAAGTGAATAGTGGAGCGACTATCAACTTTTGCAACATATCATGCTCGAGGTTTCGGACCATCATCTGCACTTGATCCCTCTCAGAAGGGCGACGATCTGTCATTTGTGCTGCCTTTGCTCTCCACCTTGCAACGAATTCCACAAAAGACTCTGTTGGGTTCTGGCGAGTTGCTTCAAGTTCTTGGATGGTCATTTCAACTTGGGTATTGTAGGAATACTGATCGACAAAGGCCTCAGCCAGTTCTTCCCAGTTTTGTTTCACTTTGTCCTCCAATTTGGCATACCAAGTGGCTGCTACACCCGACAGGGTTCTTCCATACAGAGAGAGTTTCTGTGGCTTAGTCAGACCCATCGGCTTCAGGACATCTAAGAAAAGTCGGATATGTACCATTGGATCTCCAGACCCGTCGAAACGATCGATATATGGCATTTTGAATCTGTCTGGGAGCCGCACGGCAGACTCGGTGTACCCATCCTCAATGTCGGGAATGGAGTTAAGGCCCTGTGCCTTTTTGAACTGCTTCTCAAGGTTCGCAATTTTCACTGCGGTCAGATCGAGGTCATTAGCATCAAGGGGATAACACCTCTCATTAGGCTGCACCAGGGGTCTAAAAACTTGAGCTTGAGCCAACCCTTCTCGAGGATCTGGATCCTGTAAATCTTCAACTGGCGGAATTGGGTCAAAGTTCGGCTGGGGTCCAGATGGGCGCTGCGTTTCAATACTAGTCTCAGCCTGCATGGCAGTTCCCTGACTTAGCGCTGCTGTCACGGCTGCAAACTCTTCCGAACCTTGTGCCATCACAGTCTGCTGAGTCTGTACAACGGTGATGTGACTGGCGACTGACGGATTAGATGAACAGATGAGCCCTGACCGGCTTTTCTTTACCTTGCCTCAGCGAAAGAACACTGGTTGCTCTTGAATTGAATTTCTGACCTAACAAAGTCTATCAGCACTAGTCCAATGTACCCGGGGGATATCGAAGCCTTCTAAAGCTATGGTTCCAATACTACCTAGCAAAAGAGAAAACAGATAGCACCTCAGCCTGATTCCATCTGAACAGATATGAGCATAGTTGAATGAGTGTGCCCTCTACTGAATTCTGCCCCAAAATTTGGCCTCAAAATCTGAGTCTGATACCCATAGGTAAAGCTGACTCCCGAATACTGATAGTAATGCCCGCAGGCCTGATGCCCAAATTCGCAAACTGGTGCCCGCAAGCCTGATGCCCAAACTCATATACTGATACATGCATTCCTGTAGGGACGCACTCTAAAGCACATAACAGATAAGTGAGAGCCAAAACACCCCTATGTTGGGGTAGGGTTTTCCTATCCTATTTTGTCAGGAGCTAGGGTTTCACTACGCACACAGCGGTTTCAAACAACCTATAAACGGGTAAGCAACCTGTCCTAGTTCGGAATGGTCACTATGGATCCGAATATGCACTAGGTCGAATGGTCAAAGAGGGTGCCCCGGTAAAACCGGGGTTTGTGTTCCCATACTGGCAGAGCCCACAACCGGTCAGCCTTATGGTCATGCCTTGACAAGACAAGCCTCCGGCAAACCGTTCAGGAATAGCAGATGGCAAACACGGTGTCCTAGGCGCACCAATGCAAATGCAATGCAAAGAAACACACAAGTGTAGTCAAAAACAGATATCACGAGTTCGAGTCAAGTTCTCTAAATCCCCAGCGGAGTCGCCAGAAACTATAGACGTCCCCGAACGCCCCAGGAGGAACGAGCTCCCGTTCCGTTCATATTGGGGTCACTACAGCTCAGGACTCTCCAAATTTGTCACGGTTCTAAGTCTGAACCAAAGAGTCCAAATCCGGCAAATCGTTTCGAGAAAACAGATTTTTGAAAGAAGTGCCAAACATGGACTGCTTTGCCAGATACAGAGTCGCCACCTAAATGTTTTTTTTTAATGGGAAATTTAGGAAACCTTGACTCGGTGCCAAAGGCCACGTGTCCGTCATCACCAAAGTTGCCTCGGCTCGGGAACTTGGGTACGATTGGGGAAGGTCACTTCTTGAGCACCCCCGCTCGCCCGATCAAAGATCGTCCTCTACTAACCATGATATCTATTTTTGAAAACTTTGTGTGTCCTTACTCCGGTTATTAGCCTAGGTTACTATGTGATGCACACAGCATATAAGTATAGACTGGGTCGCCCGAATTGGGACTAAACATTTCATGTTTGTTTTTGAAAGATGGTTTGATACTTGCAAGTAGGCTTAAATGTAGATTTTGCCACCCTCGGGTGGGCTTAGAAAAGATGGTTTTGCCACTATCTAGTGGGCTTAAAACAAATAGTTGATGATTTATTCCAATTCAAGTAACCCAACCTTCACCCACAGGCATTCAGGCAGTTATATCACATAAGCAAATAGTCTCATGGTAAGCATGCTATCATGGCATTCACTCACACGCATGCAAGGATACTAAAGCATAAAGCTCACCGGGTACTCCAAGCCAAAACAAGAAGTTTTATTAGAAATCATGCATGATCCTAAGTATACAAAAATGCCTAATGCAACACATGCAAGAATGCAACTATAGCAGGCTCGACTATTCTAAACATGGCATATGAAATGCTACAACTAACATGTATCCAACTTTGAAATTGAAATACAATGCAGTTAGTATGATGCGCCGAGCCCGGTGCATGCAAAACAGATGAATGATGCAAAACATGTTGTCATACTGTATGCTAATTGAAATATGCCCTAATCTAACCATCATAAGCAGGTAAATAAAAGGGAAGAAAGACGTGGGGTTGGAAGACATACAACACACACACGCACACTTATTACAGCATTGCCCTCGCGCAGAGGGTCCAAATAAATATACAGTCCCAGATGAAAGAATATTACAGTCCAAATAATATACAAATTCCTAATTAATCGAATTAACTAAGAAAATAAATAAAACTGGCATGCAAGCCAGGGACTGCCTTGCTTCTGATGGATGATGCATGTCCGGGTTGTCTTGCGCGGAAATCCACCGGGATGCCCCAATTAGCCTCTGTTTAGCAGTTATTCTTGGAAAGCGTGCCAAGTCCCGAAAAGTTGTTGATTCTTCATTTTGCTGCAACAGAGAGCAGAAAGGGGCATAGCAATGTATTTTCACAAATATATGCATACCTCGATCCTCGTGCCACCAATCACGCATACCGAGGCATGATGGCCGAGGAGTCGAATTGCACAATTCAATATAGGATGAATGCACATGAAAAACACAATAAAACCTAACTCCATCATAGATAATCTGGAGTGTCGGTGACTGGGGAATTGAGACGCGTTCCGTCACTCGGAGTACAAAACGCACCTCGTTTCTCGTGCCCGGGCTAACTCCTATCCCGAACATGATGCAATATGCATGACATGCATGAAATGCGACTGAGATACAATCCCAACATACACAATGCTATGAAAATGAGATGTCTCGAAATGCGTGCACACGGGCACGCAAACCGAGAAAATGACAGAATACGATCTAAGATACAACCTAGTATGCACTATGCTGTAAAAATGAGATGCCTCGAAATGCGTGCACACAGGCACGCAAACCGAGAAAATGACATACGCAATGCAAATGACAGAGAAATATGATATGGGCTTACACTAACATGAGAGAGACTCAGCCACACTCACATAAGAGGCCGGTGGATGAAAATGAAGTGCCTCGAAATGCGTGCACACGGGCACGCAAACCGAGGCAATGGCATACGCAATGCAAATGACATGAAATGGCATATAGAATGCAACATGGACTTATACTAACACGATAGAGCCTCAGCCACACTCACATAAGAGGCCGGTGGATGAGAATGAAGTGCCTCGAAATGCGTGCACACGGGCACGCAAACCGAGGTAATGGCATACGCAATGCAATATGGCTAAAATGGCATATAGAATGCAACATGGACTTATACTAACATGAGAGAGCCTCAGCCACACTCACATAACAAGCCGATGGATAAAAATGAAGTGCCTCGAAATGCGTGCACACGGGTACGCAAACCGAGGCAATGGCATACACAATGCAATATGGCTAAAATGGCATATAGAATGCAACATGGACTTATACTAACATGAGAGAGCCTCAGCCACACTCACATAAGAAGTCGATGGATAAAAATGAAGTGCCTCGAAATGCGTGCACACGAGCACGCAAACCCAGGCAATGGCATACGCAATGCAATATGGCTAAAATGGCATATAGAATGCAACATGGACTTATACTAACATGAGAGAGCCTCAGCCACACTCACATAAGAAGCTGATGGATGAAAATGAAGTGCCTCAAAATGCGTGCACACGGGCACGCAAACCGAGGCAATGGCATACGCAATGCAATATGGCTAAAATGGCATATAGAATGCAACATGGACTTGTACTAATATGAGAGAGCCTCAGCCACACATAAGAAGCCGATGGATGAAAATGAAGTGCCTCGAAATGCGTGCACACGGGCACGCAAACCGAGGCAATGGTATATGCAATGCAATGGCATGGAAAATGATATGCAAACATGCTAATGGATTTTCAGCAATGAAATGTGGGGGAAAACTACCCCGAAATGAGGCGAAAACACACCCGATGCATGGAATCTCTCCCGAAATGCAAATTAGGCGCATAGAATGAACTACAGCTATACAAAGCATGCATAATTGGTACATGGAATGAAAAGAAAGAAGCAAGGCAGCCCCAAAATAAGCATTTTACCAGTACAAATCATGGCCAAACAGCAAGCAAAGATAGGGCAACAATGGCATGCAAAAATGGCCCTAAACATGAGATTATGAAGCAACTCACAGCTGCTAACTCCAAATAGGTTAGGGCCCTTCAACAACATTGAAGAGGGGCCAAAAATATGCATATTTACAGAACTGTAAAAACTCTAAAAATAAACATAGATATGGCTAAGCTCTTATGCAAGAAAATGGGCCAAAAGGTGGCCAAAGAGGCAAGTGGTATATACACAGCCCAAACTGAAAAATTCCCTTCTACAACATTGAATAGGGACCAAAAATATGCACATTTACAGAACTGTAAAAACCCCAAAACAGTATACAAACATGCTAAAAATGCAATGCAAAATGAGGCTCAAAAGTGACTTATAACACAAAGTATACAAAATATTCATCAAACAGCCAAAGGCCCTTAATGAAACATGAAGAATTGGCCAAAATAAGACTATCTTTAGTACTGTAAAAAGGCCAAAAATGGAAGCATGACAGGCTGCCAAAGCATGCAAAAATGGGGACCAAAGAGAGGATATAACATGAAGTGGCATGTGGAGGTCACAAACATTGATGAGCCCTTCTTCAATGTTGAAGAGGGGCTCAAAATAAGCCTATTTTTAGTTCTGTAAAACGCCCAAAAATGGAAGCACACTAGGCTAGTAAATCATGCAAGAAAATTGACATACAAGGGGATATTGAAGCAAGTGCAATATGGGGGCCTCAAACAGGGTTGAGCCCTTAATGAAACAAGAAAATGAGCTCAAAAAAATGACCTTTTCAGTTTTGGTCGGAGCTCAAATCAGTAAGCATGTTGGCTAAGAAATTGGTGCAAAAATGAGCCACAAAAGGGGGAAAGTCTACTTACCCTTGAAGGCTTGACTTTGGTTGCCTCTTGGCTTGAGTTTGTGGCTCCTTAGGCCTTGGAGAACACCTTCAAACTTCTGGAATGGAGGATGGAAGGGTGGGGGTTGGTGGTGTAGAAGAAATGGTGATGTAGGACTTGGAGGTTTCCAAGGAAATGAGAGAGATGGTGGGGGATTTTGTATCCCAAGCTTGAAGAGCAAATTTTCTAACCTCTAAGAACAATGCTTGCAGCTGGTTATAAGGACCAAAAGGAGAGGGAGCATGGAAGGGAATGGTGGGGGAAAAGGACCAAGGTTTTCCCCCAAGAAATATCCCCCGGATTTAGATCTTTTCTGGGGGAAACAACTATACAGCTGTAAAGTCCCTTTTGAGAGGATCATGGCCGGCCAGTTTAAAAGGGAGAAAAAGGTCAACCACCATGTAAGTGGCCGGCCGGCCAGAAAAAGTGGCCGGCCGGCTAGGTCATAGGGAAAAAAGTGGCCGGACACCACCTATGATGAAGCCCCAGAAGTTAGCTTTCCAATGGCGCAAACCTTGCATTCAAATTCCTCCTGTAGAAAAAGTTATGCCCTTTTCCGTGAAGCCGCGCAGATTCGGTCCAACCAGACTTCAACCAACCACATCTCCCCCCCCGGACTTGGACTTGGGAGATTCTTGAGTGCAAAATGAAGCCCCGGAAGTAAGCTTTCCAATGGTGGTGGCCTTATATCTTAATTCCTCTTGTGCAAAGAGTTACGCCCGTTCGGTGAAGCCGCGCAAATTTTTCTCCTTCCCAGATTCATGCTGAACCACCCTCATACAAGCTTTCTAACAGTGAAAATAAGGTCTCCACCAAAAATGAGCCCAAACCGATGCAAAATGAAGGTTCGGGGGCCGAAACGCACAGCCCGAGGCCCCGAAAACTGGCTGTTAGGCACCGGGAGTGGTGTTTGACCACGAAGTGGGTCTCTCAGACCTCAGTGTCCCTCGAAAGGGAGTAAATAAGATGCATGCCAAAAACCGGAGCAATAGGAGATGGTTAAGCGGTCCCGAACCGAGGCACACGGCCTGACGGCTCCGAAAACCGAGAACCGGGCTCCGAAATGGGAAAAATGGCCTACAGCCACAAAATGTAGCCCACAGCCACTGAGAGATGGTCTACGGGACCTCTCCCTCCCCTCAGGAAAAGAAATAGAGAAAATCAAGCCTGGTTCGCAAACCAAGGCAAAGCACAAAAGAGTCCAGAAGTCCGGAGGCGGGGCTCACGGCCGCGACTCTGAAACTTCTGAACAAGCACATTATGCAATATCACCAAGTGCTCAATTGGTGACGTCTGAGTCTCAAGGTCGGTCAAAAATGGGGTGTCTACAACCAGTAAAAGAGCCTGCCGACCAGTTTTTTGCTCTACAGACTAGAAAATGTAGCCGGCCGACTAGAAAAACTGGCTGGCCGACCAGAAAAAGTGGTCAGCCGACCACTTTGCCTGGGGACCTCCAGTTTTCTGACACTTGTCCTCCAAACAGTGCCTTATCCTCCATAAAGGTTCTAGCTTCGTGGTTCCCTTATTCTAACTCAATTTTTCACCAAAATGGAGACATTTCTTGTCGAAAATCACACAAATTGGATTGCTACCTTGAATGGCTCGGAAAAGTTGAACTTCTGAGGCTTCAGCATAAATGCACTATTCATGCTGGGCCGCACCCCGTTGCGTTTTCCATTCCTTCATGCCGCGGTAAGGTTTTGGAATCCGATCACCCATGTTTTTAGCTTTGGCGGACAAGAGATATGTCCCACTTTTGAAGACTTCCAAGCTTTGATGGAGTCCGAATGTGAGGAAGAGATTTTGCCGCAATTCCGCTTTGGCCACATCCAAGCGTTAGGACAGATGTGCAGGCTCACTATGCATGACGCTCGGTCTTTGATCCGCGATGGGGAACTGGACATCCCGAGCTTGTTTATCGGTTTTCTAATTCCGGTGACCGCGACGACCATCACTGGCAGGGTTTTTGGCGACATGCGCTTTGCTTGTGCATGCTGCCCCATTTCTTGTTTGCCTCAAGCTCTGGAGGATTTAGCATCCGTTTGATCGAAGTTGCCCAAGGTTTAAAAGAGGGCAAGACCTGCATTGCCATGACACTGGCTGAGACATTGATGGGTTTGGATGCCTTCCATCGCCGAGAGCCGACTAGATTCGTGGGGAGTCCACTACTGCTGCAGGTAATGTTTCCCACCCTATCTCACATATATTTCTCACATCACTCGACCCTCAGGCTCGATTTTTCTCTCAAGACCCTTTTCTCACCTTTCTCTCAATGTACACCTCTCTATTCTTTAATCTCTCATTTTTTTCATCCCTCCCCAGATATGATTGATGGATAAATTGAAGATTGTGGACTCATGCCCAGCATATTCAGCTCACGGCTATTTTTTCCAGCGACGTCTAGTCGATGCTCCTGATGAGGGATGGAATGGATGTGCAGTCTATCCACTACCAGTATTGCTTGGCGCTGCCCTTGGCTAAATCTGCCGGCGATGAGTTACAGCATGTCTCGCCAGCCCGGGATTCAGTTGATCGGCCTGACTCACTGTGTCTTTTACTTCCTATTCCGATTCTGGCGACAGTTTGGACATAATCAGACTTGCCCAGCAGAGGGGATAGAGTACCTTGCTGCATTTCCAGTTCGAGGCACACAGCTAGCTCGGTATGCCACATCATGGAGGACTAGAGAGCTTCTGGCCCCCGCTCCCACCTTCAGTTGCACCCTCTCTGATGAGTGCATAGCTTGGATCAATGAAGACGCACAGATTGGGCCTTCTTTGGCATCAGAGGCTTCCACAAGCTCTGGGAGGGGGTGCAGGAACACCTGACTATGCCTTGAGTTTATTTACTTTAATCAGTACTTTCAAGTTTTCATTATGAATGTAATAAAAAGTAACTTCAATTTGTATTCAAGAGTAGGAGAACTTTGTACTGAAATCAATGTAATTGAAGGTTGTGGGTACTGAAAATTTTCCGTTTGGTCCAAAAATGATCTAAGTCGTAAGAAGATTAATTTGACCAAAATCAGCTTTTATTAAAACTTTTCAAAACCATTTTCGATATGGATCAAAACTGGACACGCCCGAAATCTATCACTGAGATGTACAACCCCGGATCCCAGCAACTGGAATGTTGCCCCTAGTCTAAATAGCACTGCACTGGAGATCACAACCGAGCTCTTGAATGCAGAAAAGACAAAGATGACTAACATGATCGCATAGACAAAATTGATTTGGAAGTGTTTATGGCTGAACTTCAGAATGAAGTTGCCTATGTATCCCAAAGATGGGTATCAAGCCTTACGTAGCTCAGTTCAGGTTCACTCTTATATTAACACTCTCCTTTTGCACTCTAACTTTTGCCAAGGCCGCCCTTTCTGGGTTTTCAACCTTACAAGCTCAGTTTTTAATATTTCAAATTTTTTGTGCTCTAACTTTTGCCTAGGTCGCCCTTTCGGGTTTTCGGCCTAGCGAGCCACTCAGGGATAGTATTTCTTCAATTTGTCCATGTTGATTGGCTGGGAGAACTCTAGGCCATCTAGGTCCATTAGAACGATAACTCCACCCGAACAAATAGACTTGATGATGTAAGGGTCAGTCCAATTGGGTCTGAACTTGCCCCTAGGGTTGTGGATGGGAGCTGAGTTGTCTTTGCACACATGATCACCTTCCTTCAAATTCCGGGACTTAACCTTCTTGTTGAAAGCCCTGGCAATTCTTCGTTGATAACCCTGAACGTGATACTGTGCTTTCAGCCTTCTTTCCTCGAAGAGCATGAGTTCTTCGAACCTGCTTTGCTGCCAATCTACCTCAGTTATCTGACACTTAGCCAAAACCCGTAATGGCGAAACCTCAACTTTGATAGGCAGAATAGCCTCCATCCCATAAACCAACGAATATGGAGTCGCCCCAGTAAAAGTTCGAATTGAAGTCTGGTAGCCCTACAGAGCAAATGGCAGCTTATCTGGCCAGTCCCGGTAGGTTTCCACCATCTTCTGCAGAATGTTCTTGATGTTCTTGTTGGCGGCCTCAACTGCTCCATTGGTTTGCAGCCGATATGTAGATGACTTATCAAAAGCCACGTTGTAATTCTCCAGCAAATCGATCACCTCCTTCCTGAAGTGGGAACCATTATCCGAAATAATCTCGTTCGGGACCCCGTAGCGACATATGATGTTGTTCCTGATGAACTTAGCGACATGCGATACCTTCAACACCGCATAATATTGGGCCTCAACCCACTTCGTAAAGTAGCCTATCGCTACCAGAACGTACTCATGCCCGTTGGACCCCGTCGGAGTGACAGCCCCACTTACATCAATCCCCCAGACTGAAAATGGCCATGGCAAAGTCATGTTGTACAGCTTAGACGGCGGAATGTTCATGCGGTTTTCATGGATCTGACATTTGTGGCATCGCCGAACAAAGCCAATACAATCCTCCTCCACGGTGGACCAGTAATAACCCTGTCTAAGGATCTTCCGGGCTAGCATCACCCCGTTCATATGCGCTCCGCACTCTCCTCCATGGATGGCCTCTATCAGGCGCTTGGATTCTTCAGCATCGACACACAGCTTATGCATCCCGAGATGACCTCTCTTGTATAGTTTACCCCCGCAGACGATGAACTGAGCAGCCATTCTTTGAATTGCCCTCTTATCCTTGGCATTTCCCACTAGTGGATACGCCTCTTTTTCCAAGAAGTTCCAGACATCGTAATACTAGGGATTCTCATCTTGTACTTTATCTATGGCAGCAATCACCTCGTAGGCCGGCATGAATTTATGTTCGATGATGATCGGACGCATCCGGACTCTAAAAGGGATGTCTATCGTAGAAGATAGAGTTGCTGATGAATCAACGAACTTGTTGTTCTCTCTTAATAGATGGGCGAAATTCAGCTTCTCAAGCCGAGGAATTAGCACCTCCAAGGTCTGGTGATAGATTCTCATCTTTTCTTCTTTAACTTTCCTATCTCTTTTGGCTAGAGATACAACAAGGTTCGAGTCCCCGATGACATCCAACCGTTTTGCCCCTAGTTCTAGGGCGGCTTCTAATCCAGCAATACATGCCTCATATTCTGTCTCATTGTTCGATACTCTGAACTGGAGTTTGAATGCCCGTGGTATGCGAGAATTGTCGGGTGCTATCAGCAACACCCCTATCCCATACCCGTATTGGTTTGATGCTCCGTCAAAGTACATCGTCCAAGTCTCTTCTTCGACATGCAGAATGGCCTCCTCTGGGAACAAATACTCAACTGCTTCATCCCTTTCAGCTGGGTGATCAGCTAGGAACTCCGCTACCGCTCTCCCATTCACTAACTTGTGTGTCATGTACGTCAGATCAAATTCGGAAAGCAGAAGCAACCAACGGGCTAGCCTATATGTAAGTGTTGGTTTCTCGAAGAGATATTTCATTGGATCTAATCTTGAAACTAGTATTACGGAGTGAGCCAACAGGTAGTACCGCAGCTTCCAGGTAACCCATACCAAGGCCAGACAAGCCTTCTCCAGCGGAGTGTAGCGGGTCTCGTAATCCAGCATTTTCTTGCTCAGGTAGTAGATAGCCTTCTCCACTTTGTCCTCAGGGTCTTGTGCAAACATGCAGCTCATTATTGTTTCAGCCACTGAAAGATACAGAATCTACGGTTTCCTCGGCTTAGGCGGTGACAACACAGGTGGGTTCTGTAAATATTATTTGATCTGCTCGGAAGCAATTTGGCATCAGCCGTCCCATTGGAATTTCTTTCCTTTCTTCAGTAGGCCAAAGCGTGGTTCACAAGTCAAGGCTAATTTTGCAATAAACCGTCTTATGAATTGCACTTTACCCAGAAAGCCTCGCACCTCCTTTTCAGTCCTCGGTGGTGGCATTTCTAAGATGGCCTTGATTTTGGAAGGATCAACCTCGATACCTCTTTGTGTGATCAAGAACCCCAGCATTTTCCCTGCTGTAACACCAAATGTACACTTCTGAGGATTCAGCCGCAACTGATACTCTCTGATCCGTTGAAAGAATTTCTGCAAGGTGGTGTAGTGGCCCTCTCTTTCCTTGGACTTGACAATCAGGTCATCCACGTACACCTCAACCTCTTTATGGAACACATCATGCAATATTGTGGTCGCGGCCCGTTACTACGTAGCCCCAGCATTCTTCAGCCCAAACGGCATCACCCTATAACGATAGGTCCCCCATGGGGTGGTGAAAGCAGTCTTCTCCCGGTCTTCGGGTGCCATCAAAATCTGATTGTAGCCTGAAAACCCATCCATGAATGAGAGCAACGCATGGCCAGCAGTAAAGTCCACTAATTCGTCGATATGCGGCAGAGGAAAGTCGTCCTTCGGACTGGTTTTATTCAAATCCATGAAGTCTACACATACCCAAATTCTGTCATCCTTCTTCGGCACTAGAACTATATTGGCCAACCAAGTTGGGTATTCAGATACTAGCAGGAACCCTGTGTCAATTTTCTTGGTGACCTCTTCTTTGATCTTGAGAGCCTAGTCCGGTCGGATCCTTCTGAGCTTCTGCTTAACAGGTCAGACCTCTGGGTCAAGAGGGATCCGGTGCTATACAATGTCAGGATTGATTCCAGGCATGTCTTCATAGGACCACGCGAAAATGTCTTTGAAATCTTTTAACGAAGCAACTTAGCGCTTGCGCTCCTCCGAAGACAACATGGACCCAATCTGGACCAGCCACGGGTCCTTCTCAGTACCAACATTAATTGTGGTGATTTCATCAACCAAGGGTTTTACAATCCTCGCCTGCTCTTTATCAAGGAAATATTTCAAAATCGGAGGAATTTCTTTCTCGTCGTTTTCATCGAAATTTTGAAAGTCTTGATTAATGCAATAAATTAAGGGAACAAAAAAGTACTCGAAGGCCACAGCCGCACAACCCGAATCCTCCTCCTTTCCCTACTCAGCCTCAGTTTGTGGGTCTGTCTGCTCTTCGGCAACATCGTCCTCGGACAATTGCAAGTCAAAGAAAATCTTAAATCTCGGCAAGCGTCGCCTCTCTACATTTAGCCATGGCTCTGGGAAGCCGCAGAATGGGAAGTCTTCCCCCTCCCGGACAAAGCGTCTGTTTAGGGTCCCCTGGGTAGGTCGATGCATCAACTCATAATTCTTCTCGGCCTGGTTGGCTTTGGCTCTTCTGGCCATTTCTTTTCCCATCCTCGCCCAATCCTCTTTGGTAGGCAGATAACCTAGGCCAAAGGTATACGAGTTGTACGGCACTTTGGCCGATGCTGCAATGCCCTTCCAGCCACTTCGCCCTAATCCCATCCTAGGGATGTGCTAGAGCTTGTTCATGAGTTACCCAGACTGTGCACTGACGTATAACCCCTCATCAACAGCTAAGATGTTCTGTACAACCCGGGCCTCGGCTAGGGTGGACCCCGACAAAAACACATCTTTCGCGCCATGTTCAATCTCCAGAACGGGCGTAGAAATCTCTGGCGGCGGATGGAATGAAGAATTCCCAAAAACTATGGCCACCCCCTTCCCGTGAGGGTATTTCAGCAGTTGGTTCAGGTTGGAAGAGATCGCCTTCACCTGGTGCAGCCACGGCCGCCCTAGGAGTAGATTAAAGGTTACGGGAACGTCCAAGACATGAAAGTCAATATCCTGTTGCCTCGGACCAACCTGAGTCCGAATCTGCACAGTCCACATCACTTCTCTACTGGTATTATCATATGCCCGCATTACTTGGGCAGTAGGCACAAAGTCCGCGGGTTTCAACCCGATTGCATATGCCGTCCTCGACGGGCATACGTTGATAGCAGATCCTATGTCAACAAGAACCACTGGTATCCATTTCTCTCTGCACTCCCTAGAGATATAGAGTGGTTTGTTATGGTTTAAGCCCTTAGGCGGCAGTTCCTTATCAGTGAAGGTCAACGTCGGGGAAGCTCCTCCCGAAAAAAAAAATCCCACCAACTGCTCAGGTGTGGTATCGATTGAAAGTTTGGCCTTGTCCATCGCAAAAAGGACAGCTTGTCGGTGAACTCTTGAGGCCATAAGCAGTCCCCAGATAGAGATGTCTGCTTGGATTTTCTTAAGTTGTTTCAGCACAGCCTCCTCTTCGAGCAGTTTTTCTTTCTGTTTCTCTGTTTCTTTGTCCTTCCCGGACGCCTCTGGTTGATCCAAGTGTGGGGGCTTGAAATACCGCCCACTCCTGGTCATGCGGTCCACCTCTCCCACATACCAGGTATCATCCGGTTGGGTCTCCCCCCAATATTCGTCAGTGTGGGCAAGACATAAGTCGTCGTCTTCCCACCACATGCCATCGACAATCGACAGACACCTGGCCGGTTCCGTTACAACTGCTTATGTGCGCACAACACATTTCATCCTTGTGCTCACAGCACATTCCATCCCTGCAGGGGCTTTGGCCATCCTGGCACTCTCGAGATCTTCGACCTTTTCCTGCTCGAACTGCTTCAGTGCAGCCTGCTGCTTAGTATCTTCTATGCTCAAACTGCTCTGATGCCGAGCAAAATTCTTAACACCAGTGCTCTCCGGCAATCTATTCTGATTCCCGGCCATTTCGGCCACTGCGGATGTCTTCATCTCTGACGAACTCTGTTCTAGCTGAGGCTGCTCAATAACATCTGGCTCGTCACTGAGCCAGCCAGTAGCTTCCACTCACCCTTCTAGATCAAACCAGTTTACAGTCACGTCCCCTGAGTCCTGTTCGTTAAAGAACTGAAGGTTAGCAATGTCTTCCTCCAACTCTGCTAGGTCATCTAGCCCCTGATTACGTCCATCCTCTCGAACTACACAGATCTCTGCCCCAACCAGCAACTCTACTCTCAGCCTAGCCTGGCGCGTTGTTGTGATTTAACCACTCGGGTTGTACAGGAAGCTTGCAGACCCCTCAGGCTCTGAATGATCATTCCTATCTGCCTCAACAGTCGACCCAATTCTACCTTCGATAGCAACAACCACCAGTTCAGGTTGGGTTTAGGAGATGCTCAACATGCATAAGTCAGCGCTGTCAAGAATGAACACCTCCGTCTTGGGTAGGTGGGAAGGTGTGATTTATATACTAGGGTCGTATGGCACAACCCCAGTTTGGATCAGGTTGACGCGTTTGGGAGGTAGAGCTTGGTTATATGGTGGGAGTGGGTTGGTGGTGACATTCGGCTTCTCTGGAGGCACGATCACCCTGTTGTCAATGAGATCCTGAATCTCATGACGCAATCGAAAGCACTGGTCGGTTTCGTGACCATGCTGTTGGTGATAAGTACAGTACTTCGCCGGGTTATGGGAGAGAGGACATTTTTCTGGTAAGGGTTGCGGCTCTAGGGGCTTCAGGTGCCCTTTCTTGATAAAACCCCCCGAAGCCTTGGACAATGACATGTATAGTAGGGTAAAGGTTCTTTGGCCTCGGGGTGCATACCTGGCTGTTTGCGAGCTACTTCCGGATGCACTGGTAAAGGGTGTTGCTGGAAGGGTTTTTGGAGTGGTGGTGGCAACCATGCCCACATCTGAAGTCCTGGCAGCTACAGCACTGCTTGTGCCTGCATTCGTATTGCGGTTGAATGTCCTCTTGGGCTGCTCTCTTTCATGGTCAATCAAACCCTGTTTCATGGCGTCCTCGATCTGCACCCCGATCTCATGTAAATCTACAAAGGTAGGAAGGGGGAGAACGATCATCTTCTGCATGAGCTTGGGCTGGAGGTTATGCACAACCATCTGTATCTGATCTTTGTCAACGGGCCTGATGGTCATCATCGAGGCCTTGGCCCTCCAACGGGTTGCAAAATCAGAGAAGCTCTCCTTCGGCTCCTGCCTGGTTGTCTCGTGATCACGAGTAATGACCTCGACCTACGTGTTATAGAGTATTGAGCTATAAAGGCCTCAGCCATCTCCCCCCAATTGCTCTTAACAGAGTCCTCCAGCTTTGCATACCAAACAGCCGCAACACCTGACAAGGTCCGGCCAAAGAGGGAAAACTTCTGTAATCTAGAGAGGCCCATTGGCCTTAAGATATCCGAAAACAGCCGCAGGTGCACCATATGATATCTAAAACCGTTAAAACGGTCTATGTGCGGCATTTTAAACCGGTCTGGCAGAGTCACGGCCGAATAGGTATATCTATCCTCTATATCCGGAATGGATTTCACGCCTTGAGCCTTCTTGAACAGCCTTTCTAGGTTGCTCACCTTCAGTGCTGTTGGATCCACCTCAAACTCAAAGGGTGTATCCACTAGATTGGTGGGTGCCTTGGATAGCTGAGGTAGGATTGGGGGTGGAGCCGGGCCCATTGGGACATCCGTATTTTCCTGGACGTTTGCTGTCTCCCCTAGTGTTGGAACTCTAGGTGGGGGAGGAGGTGGGTGCGAAGCAGATGTTCCGGCTTGCTGTGGTTATTGCTGTTGCTGAAGTCTGGCAATCAGCTCTGCCTGTTGGGCCATAACCTCGGCCTGGCGGGCGGCGAACTCTGCTTGACGGGCAGCATCCTGCTGCATGGCTTGCATACTCTCCTGGAGCTGACGTATCATGTCCTTCATAGATGCCATATTGTGCTGATCTAATTGAACAACTGGTATATCTGTCTCTGCAGTAGAAATTGAAACCTCAGCCCGACTACTCAAGGACCACTGATTTTGCAACCGCTGTACTGATACACTGCGCCTTACTGACCTCCGTCTAGCAACTGGGGGTAAAGAAAGGAACACTACTTGTCCATCTATCAGATCCGCGGATCGATGAAGTCTTCGACCTCTAACCCCGAGTGCTCGGGGAATATCTGTCTGATCAGAAGCAATAGTGCTAAACTACCTTGCAAAAAGATAAATAAAGTATAATAAGGAAACAAACAACCAGAAAGTGCAGTGTGCTATGTTATGAGCTGAATAAATTAAAGACAACACACAGTTGGTAAACACAAGCTGAAATAACTGTTCTTAACCACTGATCACTGTTCCACAAATCACTGCCTCAAATCAGATACCCTCAGGTAAAACTGATTCCCAAATACTGATGGCCTCAGGCCTGATAACCAGACTTGCAGACTGATACACACAGCTTGCTAAGACACACTCTGACAGCAAATATCATGCAAGTAAGAACCAAAACACCACTATGCTGGGGTAGGGTTTCCCTGTCCTATTTTGTCAGGAGCTAGGGTTTCACTACGCATACAGTGATTTCAAACAACCTACAACTAGATAAGAAACCTATCCTAGTTTGGAATGGTCACTACGGATTCCGATATGCACTAGGTCGAATGGTCAAAAAGGGTGCCTTGGTAACAACCAAGGTTTGTGTTCCCATCGTGGCAGAGCCCGTAATCGGTCAACCATATGGCACGCGGCCTCCGGCTAACCGTTTAGGAATAGCAGACAGCGAACACGGTGTCCTAGGCACACCAATGCACATGCAATGCAAAGAAACACATAAGTGTAATCAAAACAAGACATCATGAGTTCGAGTCAAGTTCTCAAAGTCCCCAGCAGAGTCGCCAAAAATTGTAGACCGCCCCGGAAATCTTCTATCCGCGCGCAAGGGTGCAAATCGTTTTTTTCTTAGCTACTACAGTTCAGACTCGTGTCACGGTTCTGAATCTAATCTCACAAAGTGCAATGTGAGACCGATAAATCAACAAAGAGTCCAAATCCGACAAATTGTTTTGGAAAATCGATTTTAATAAAAAAGTGCCTAACATGGACTGCTTTGCAAGATACAGAGTCGCCACCTAAATGTTTTATTTTGGAGAAATTTAGGAAACCCAGACTCGTGCCTCAGGCTATGTGTCTGTCATCACCAAAGTTGCCTCGGCTCGGGAACTTGGGTACGAGAGGGGAAGGTCATGCAAGGAGCACCCCCGCTCGCCCGATCAAAAGATCGGCCTTTACTAAGCATGATATGTTGTTTTTGAAAACACATGTGTTCCTATTCCAGTTATTAACCTAGAATTACTATGTGATGCGCACAACATACAACTATAGACTAGATCGCCTAAGTTGGAACAAAACATTTCATGTTCGTTTGTTTGAAAACAGTTTAGAGGTGCTACTCGCAAGTAGGCTAAGTCGTAGATTTTGCCACCCCTACGTGGGCTTAAAACTTGCATTTCGATGAATTGTTCCAATTCAAGCCATCCAACCTTCATCCACAGGTATTCATGCAGTTAATCACTTAAGCAGTTAGCCTTATGGAAACATATACATCTCATGTACTATGCTAAAGCATAAACACTCAGAGTGTACTCCGAGCCAAAACATAGAACTAGTTAGAAATCATGCATGATCCTAGTTCATGTTGAGATGGCTAATGCAACACATGCAAAAATGCAACTAAGATAGGCTCGGCTATTCTAAGATGTCATGTGAATGCAACTTGATAACATGTTGTTGAACACGTATTCAAGTAAATGTATTGAAATACAATGCAGTTAGTATGATGCGCCGAGCCCGATGCATACAATACAGATGAATGGATGTACGCATGCAAGCATAAGGTATGCTAATGAAAATATGCCCTAAAACTAACCATCGTAAGCGGTTAAGTAAAAAGGAGAAAGAAATGTGAGTTGGAAGACATGCCTCACACATACGCACGCTTATTACAACAGTTTTGCCCTCTCGACGGAGGGTCTGAATAATAAGCTAATTAGCTAATCTAAGCTAATTAAACTAATTATTACATAACGAAGCTAATTAACTGTTCCTAGTTAACTAACTATTACAAAAGAAATTAATTAGCTAACTACACTAGCTAATTAAACACAAACGAATTGTTAAATGCATTAACTATTTAAATGCAGAACCAAAGAATAAACTAACTAAGGAAAGCAGTAAAAAGAGGTCCTCAGGATGAGGAGTGCATGCATGCTCGGTCGCCTCGTTCAGAAATTCATCGCGATGCCCCGATATGCCTCTGTTTGCAGCTGTTCTCAGAACCTTGCACCAAGCTCCAGATAGCTTCTAACTCATCTTGGGGACCCTCAGGAGGGCTGCCGACCAGTTATTGGTGTTGCCAACCACCTGCCGACCACTTGCCATTGCTGCAGACCAGAAAAACAGGTCGGCCAGCTAGTTTTTCTGGTCGACCGACCAGTTTTGCTGCCATACTTCCAGTTTGCTGCAACCGAGAACAAGAAGGGGTATAGCAATGTATTTGTAATGTATGTGTGCACAACCAACCTCCCTATCATTTCATAAGCTCAAGGGAGTACGGTTCTCGACCCTCGGGCCACCAATCACGTATCTCGATGCACAATGGCCAAAGAGGCAAGATTGCACATTTCAATGTAAATGAATGCACACATTACACATAGAGCCTTAAACTCTATCATGCATGATCAAGAGCGTCGGCGACCGAGAATTGAGGCACGTTTCATTACTTCAAGTATGAAACGTCCCTCGTTTCTCGTGCTCGGATTAACACTTAATCCGAACAAATGCAATGCAACTCAAACATGCTAAACACAATGTCATGCATGCATACGCAATGCAATGCAACATGAGCAATCTATCAATGTTAATGACATGCATACACAATGCAAGGCAACATAAGCATTTCAACACAAAGCAAATAACAATGCAAGCATAATGAAATGTAACATAAGTATACATCAACAATGCAAATAACGAGCATGCAAAACACAATGCAACTCAAGCATGCAAACATGATGCAATGTAACAACATTTGAACAACATGCTCAATGGACTTAAACTGAAAATGGACAGACCTCAATCAAGCCCAAACAGTGGCCATAATGCTAAAATGATGGGATGAAATGCAAAACAAAGCATGCAAGGGTCCTTAAGCATTAAAGCTAGCAAAGAGGACTATACAAAGGGACATGCAACACATGGCACAAATGCATGAACCAACCATGGACAGAGCTCAAATAGGTCAAGACAATGACCAAAACATACTAAGATGGAAGCTCAAATGTCTAAGCATGCATGTATACACACTAGGCCATAAGCAAGGCAACAATGCACAACCCTTAGAGGCACTCAAAAGGTGAAAGAAATGGAAACATGGCAGTCCTATATGCTCTGGAATGTCATGTTAAATGATGCCAAATCATGCACATGTCACAAATGAAGCATGCTATGGTACCCAAAGTTCAAAGCTAGCAAGGCCAATTGCACTACAGCTATGCAATACATGATGCCTATGGCAAATACAACCCAAAATAGTCCTAGAGCATGTCAAAATGATACTAAAACATGCATGGAAGGAACCCAAAATAAGCTAGCATGGTGAGCATGAAGCATGAAATATGCAAGGCCAAAAGGGAGGATTACACTACACCTACTAAGGCCAAGCATGAGATGGATTCGCCAACAAAAATCAGAGTTATATCATGGCAAAATAACTTCAAAAACACACTGAAATGATAGCTCGCAAGCTTAGGCATGAAGGCATACACAATGACTCATGTTTAAGGCATAAAGTACCAACCCTTCAAAGCATTGAAAGAGTGACAAAGGTGAGTGTATGACCACACTACATGTACTTAAATCACATTTCAAATGATGCCAAATTAAGAAAATAGTCCAAGTAATGCATGCTAATGGACTCAATACACAAAGCTAGTGAGCTAGTATGCACTATAGCTATACAAAGCATGGCATACATGACCAAGAAAACACAAATCAGTGCTTAAGAATGCTAAAACATGAATAAAATCCTCTTAGAGTTAAGCCAAAATCATGTTAGAATGATGGTCTAAAGCATGATACACATTAGGCTAGTAAATGGAATTGCACTACAAGTGCATGGAGCATGCATGGGGCCATCAAACCAAGCCAAAACAGATCTAAGGCATGTTAAAACAACACCAAAAACCTACTGAGATGGACTCAAAACATGCTAGAAAGACATGCTACTTCATGAGGCACATAAAGCTAGTTTGGAAAATTTACACTACAAGTGTATAAAGCATGCATGAGGTGACAAAACCAAAGGAAAGTAGTGGTATTCCATGTCAAAATAACCCCAAATACATGCTAAGATGGAGCCAACATAAGCTTAACAAACATGCTCAAACATGAGGCATACAAAGCAAGCATACAAAACACAAGGAGAGGGGATGACACTCTCCTATTTAAGGCCTCAAAACACAAGTTTTACCATTGAAAATCCATTGGATTTCAGTGGTCAAAAGGCCAAGAGAAAGTGATCTCAAGGGCTTAAAGTGATGGTGTAAAGCAAAGCCAAACAAGGCACAAGAGGAGGGAGACCACCCCTAACACAAAAGAGATCTGAAACAAACATTACAAGCATAAAAAATTAGACCTTTTTGCAGTACAAAGTCAAGCCAAAATAAGCATGTAAATAGGTCCAAAAGATTAAAGAAGAACAAGGGTTTTAAGGGTTAGTAACTCACCCTTGTAGAACCACTTCAAGGCTGCAACTCCAGCAACCTCTTTGAGCTCAAACCAGTCCAAAAACTCCAAAATCAATCTCAAAGTGCCTCAGCAACAAAAGGATGGTGATTCACTATGTGTTTGTGTGCAAAAGTGTGATAAAATGACACTTTAAGGCACAAATATGAAAGAGATGGAGGATTGTAGAGATAGAGTGATATGTATAACTCAAGCACCAAAATCTAAACCTAAGGCAAGAGGGGGGAGGTTCTCTTTTATAGAGAACCAAAGGTTAAGCTTGTTGGACAAGCTTAAGGCCTAAAGTCGTCCCTCCATACACGTGTTTGGAGGATGGTTTCTGTGCCCTCCAGTTGTGACAGCTGGCCAAAAAATATCTCCAAAAAGGTGCTGGAAAGCTCCTGACCACTTGAAGTGGTCGGCCAGCTACTTACACTGGTCGGCCGACCAGTGGAAGTGGTCGGCCCGGGAAGAAAGTGGTCGGCCATGGTAGAAAGGTAGTCTGCACACTGAAATGAAGGTAGTGGTGTGATGGCCGACCACTATTGGTGGTCCAAAGATCAAGAAAACCAGCTAGCCAACTAGAAAACTGGCTGGCAGGAAGGAAAGTGGTCTCCAAGGGAAAGAACTGGTCTCCCACCCTTATTCCACCCTCCAAGCAAGGAAAACAAGGTTTGTGCAAAAAACAAACCAAAAAGGATGCAAGACAAAAGTCCGGGAGGCAAGGCACGCAACCGGAAGCCTCAAAAACTAGTCTACGGGCACTAAAAGTGGTCTCCAAGACCAGAGTGTCCCTCTAGGCAGAGGCAACAAGGTGTGGTTCAAAAACCACGCCAAATAGAGAACGTTAAGCGGCCCCGAGACAAGGCGCACGGCCGAAGGCTCTAAAAATCGAAAACTAGTCTCCAAGCGAGAAAAGTGGTCTACGACCACAAAAAGGGTGGTCTACATGACCTCCTTCTCCCTCCAGGGAAGAGAAAACAAGGTTCGGTTCGAAACGAAACCAAAAGGGAAACAAGACAAGGCACTCGGCCGAAGGCTCCGGAAACCGGAAACTGGCCTTCCAGAGGGAAAAGTGGTCTACGGACCAGTCTCTCCCTCTAGGCAAGGAAAACAGAGCTTGGTCCACAAACCGAGCCAAAACACAAAGAGTTCAGAGGCCCGGAGGCAAGGCACTGGGCCAAAAACTCCGAAAAATCACCAAGCGCTCAATCGATGGCGTCCGAGTCTTAAGGTCGGTCAAAAATGGGATGTTTACACATGTGTATGACCTCAGTAGGAATCGTAGAAAGCCCAGGAATGGGAGCTGCAGCGGGAACACCTCTAGCAGTGGCGGTAGTAGCAGCAATAGGAAACACGCGAACCACACCCCTGGTAAGAGGAGCCATCACAAGGGTCTACAAGAATGTAATGAATTCGGCGCCTTCGCGATGCAGATCGCCGTCCTCTCCCAGCATATTGTAGTCAATCAGGTGTCCATCATGAATGTCATCGACAATCCTCATACTTAGAAGAGGGGGATGTGGAACGTTAGGATAGGCTCAACCCCAAGTTTGACGAAGGAATCTCTCTCCCAAGTAATAGACCTTGCCGAAAAGGCCCTGAAATAAAATTCGCATGGTGGAGGCATTCCATGCAACGGTATAGGTCACCCTCGATGCCTAGGGAATGCCCGTCGAAGGGTGTCAATCAATCTACAGGTAAAGGATGCAAGTCAAATATAAGATATCAAGTGTTAAACAGTATGACAGTAGTGAAATTAGTAAAAGACAAAGATCAATATGAGGTTTTGTTAAGCTCTCCGCGGTGACTGTATCGAAGAAGCAACAAAAGTACGCAAAGCCGTGATCCGGGCATCTCCAGTGCTCCAATCTGGAGTTGTAGTACCGAGAGCGAGGCACAGACAACCCAATGGGCCACATAATAATAAGGGTGATTGTAGCACGCCCGCGGGGGGACCTCGCTACAGCTCGGACTCGACTTTCGTAGTCACGGTTCTAAGTCTGAACCAAAGAGTCCAAATCCGGCAAATCGTTTTGAGAAAACTGATTTTTGAAAGAAGTGCCAAACATGGACTGCTTTGCCAGATACAGAGTCGCCACCTAAATATTTTATTTTGGGAAATTTAGGAAACCCTGACTCGTTGCCAAAGGCCACGTGTCCGTCATCACCAAAGTTGCCTCGGCTCGGGAACTTGGGTACGATTGGGGAAGGTCACTTCGTGAGCACCCCCGCTCGCCCGGTCATAGACCGGCCTCTACTAACCATGATATCTATTTTTGAAAACATTGTATGTTCTTATTCCGGTTATTAGCCTAGGTTACTATGTGATGCGCACAGCATACAAGTATAGACTAGATCGCTTGAATTGGAACAAAACATTTCATGTTTATTTTTTAAAATGGTTTGCTACCCGCGGGTAGGCTTGAAACATTTGATGATTTATTCCAATTCAGATAACCCAACCTTCACCCACAGGCATTCAGGCAGTTATATCAGATAAGCACAGAGCCTCATGGTAAGCATGCTTTTCATGGCAGTCACTTACACACATGCAAGGATGCTAAAGCATAAAACTTACCGGGTACTCCAAGCCAAAATAGAAACTTCATTAGAAATCATGCATGATCCTAATTATACAGAAATGCCTAATGCAACACATGCAAAGATGTAACTATAGCAGGCTCGGCTATTCTAAGATGGTATATGAAATGCTACAACTATCATATATTCAATTTAGAATTGAAAGGATAATGCAGTTAGTATGATGCGCCGAGCCCGGTGCATGCGATACAGATGAATGATGCAAACATGCTGTCATACTGTATGCTAATTGAAATATGCCCTAATCTAACCATCATAAGCGGATAAATAAAAGGGAGAAAGACGTGGGGTTGGAAAACATACATCACACTCACGCACACTTATTACAATTGTGCCCTCGCGCAGAGGGTCCGAATAAATATGCAGTCCAAATATTACAGTCCCGAATAAAAGAATATTACAGTCCAAAATATTACAAAATCCTAATTAATTAATGAATTAACTAAGAAAGCAAATAAAACTGGCGTGCAAGCCAGGACTGCCTTGCTTCTGATGGATGATGCATGTCCGGGTTGTCTTGCGCGGAAATCCACCGGAATGCCCCAATTAGCCTCTGTTTACACCTGTTCTTGAAATGCGTGCCAAGCCCCAAAAGGTTGCTGATTCTTCATTTTGCTGCAACAGAGAGCAGGAAAGGGGCATAGCAATGTATTTGCGCAGATATATGCATGTCTCGATCCTCATGCCACCAATCACGCATACCGAGGCATGATGGCAGAGGAGTCGAAATGCACAACTCAATATAGGATGAATGCACATGAAACTACAGCTAAAACCTAACTCCATCATGGATAATCCGGAGTGTCGATGACTGGGGAATTGAGACACATTCCGTCACTCGGAGTACGAAATGTACCTCGTTTCCCGTGCCTGGGCTAACTCCTATTCCGGACATGATGCAATATGCATGATATGCATGAAATGCAACTAAGATATAATCCTAATATACACGATGCTATGGAAGTGAAATGCCTCGAAATGCGTGCACACGGGCGCGCAAACCGAGAAAATGACAGACTGTAATCTAAGATACAACCTAGTATGTATTATGCTATGAAAATGAGATGTCTCGAAATGTGTGCACACGGGCACGCAAACTGAGATGCCTCGAAATGTGTGCACACGGGCACGCAAACCGAGAAAATGCATGAATGCAATGAAAATGAGACGCCTTGAAATGCGTGCACATGGGCACGCAAACCGAGGCGATGGCAAAATGCTATGCTATGAAAATGAGGTGCCTCGAAATGCGTGCACACGGGCACGCAAACCGAGGCAATGGTATACGCAATGAAAATGAGGTGCCTCGAAATGCGTGCACACGGGCACGCAAACCGAGGCAATGGTATACGCAATGAAAATGACATGAAAATTTGATATGGGCTTATACCAACATGAGAGAGCCTCAGCCACACTCACATAGGATGCCGGTGGATAAAAAAGGAGTGCCTCGAAATGCGTGCACACGGGTACGCAAACCGAGGCGATGACGGAGTGCGATGAAAGGACATGAAAACATGATATGGGCTTATACTAACATGAGTGAGCCTCAGCCTCACTCACATAGGATGCCGGTGGATGAAAAATGAAGTGCCTCGAAATGCGTGCACACGGGCACGCAAACCGAGGCGATGGCAGAATGCGATGAAATGACATGAAAACATGATATGGGCTTATACCAACATGAGTGAGCCTCAGCCACACTCACATAGGATGCCGGCGGATAAAAATGAAGTGCCTCGAAGTGCGTGCACACAGGCACGCAAACCGAGGCGATGACAGAATGTGATGTAATGACATGGAAACATGATGCAATCATTCTAACGGAATTTCAGCACTAAAATATGGGGGAAAACAGTCCCGAAATGAGGCGAAATGATACCAAATGCATGGAATTGTCCCGAAATGCGAATTTAGGCACCCGAAATGGCCTATAGCTATGCCAAACATGCACAATATGGACATGAAATGCAAAGACAGAAGCTAGACAGTCCCAAAAAAGGCACTTTCACAGTTATAAACATGGCCAAACAGCAAGCGTAGGTATGGCAAAAATGGCATGCAAGAATAGGGGCCAAAAGAGGGGTAATGAAGCAAGTGATATAAGAAAAACCCAAACTGAAAAATTTCCTTCTACAACATTGAAGAGGGACCAAAAATATGAATATTTGCAGTTTATGGAAACCTCAAAATCAGTATACAAACATGACAGAAATGTGATGCAAAATAAGGCTCAAAAGTGGCTATAACATGAGGTATACAAAATAATCACCAAACAGCCAAAGACCCTTAATAAAACATGTATAATGGACCAAAATAAGCACTTTTCCAGAACTGTAAAATGGCCAAAAACAAAAGCATGGTAGGCTGCCATTGCATGCAAGAATGGGGAAGAAAAGAGGAGTATAAAGGTAGGTACAACATGGAAGTCCCAAATGGTGTTGAGCCCTTCTTCAATGTTGAAGAGGGGCTCAAAATAAGCCTAATATAAGTTTACAACATGCTCAAAAACAGATTACTCATGGGTCGAAAATAGCATGCAAGATTTTGACATATAAGAGGATCAATGAAGCAAGTGTATCATGGAGGGCTCAAACAGGGTTGAGCCCTTAATGAAAAGTGAAGATGAGCTCAAAAGAGGGCCCTTTTCAGTTAGGGCCGGAGCTTGAAACAAAAATCATAGGGGGCTTACCAATGGATCAAGAAAAAGGGTCAAAGTGAAGAAAAGTTACTCACCCTTGAAGACTAAGACTTTTGTTGCTTCTTGGATGAATTTGCAGCTTCTTTGGCCTTTGAGAAACCTTCCTTGTTGCTGGAAACGAGGTGGTGATGGTAGAGCTTGGTGGTGTAGAAGGAATGGAGCTTAGGGACTTAGAGATTTTCAAGGAAATGAGAGGTATAGAAATGGAGTTGTGTATGGATGCTTGAAGGTGAAGTTTTCTAACCCCAACAAAGGATATATCTTGCTTGCTATATAGGCCAACAAGGGGGTGTAAAGGTGGGGGAAAAGGACACAAACTTTCCCCCACAAAATATCCCCCGGATAAAGATCTTTTCTGGGGGATAAAGCTCCACAGCTGTAAAGTGCACAGTGTAAGGAGCTCGGCCGGCCCATTACTTTTGCTGCAGGTGGCCGGCCGGCCACACCCCCTAGCCGGCCGGCTAGGGGTCAAAAGGGTCAAGAAGATTTTCTGGCCGGCCACCAACTGATAGTGTCCTCCTATGTGTGTACAACACATCCATGTGGTTAAAAGTCCAAGAAAGTGGGTCCAAGGGGTTCAACATTAGCTCGGAAAAGAGGGGTCCAAAAGGGTCAGGTGGAATTACTGGCCGGCCACCAACTTTTAGGGTCCTCCCATGTGTGTACATCACAAATATGTGGTTCAAAGTTCAAGAAAATGGGCCCAAGGGGTTCAACATTAGCCCGGAAGGAGGGGGTCAAAAGGGTCAAGTAACATTACTGGCCAGCCACCACTTTTTAGGGTCCTCCCATGTGTGTACATCACAAATATGTGGTTCAAAGTTCGAGAAAATGGGCCCAAGGTGTTCAACATTAGCCCGGAAGTGCGAAAAACGGGCGTCGGAGGGCGTCGGAGGATGTATAACTGGTTGCTGCAACAATTGCTGGCCTCCCACCCTTCAGTGACCTCCCCGGTGATAAAACAGAGGTACCTGCCAAAAAAGAACGAAAACCGTTGAAAAACGAATGCTCGGGGACCAAAACACGCAGTTCGGGGTCCCGAAAATGGGCTGTTAAGCACCGAAAGTGGCATTCGGCCACGAAGTGGGTTTCTCAGACCCCAGTGTCCCTAAAAAGGGATTAAATAAGATGTATGCCAAAAATTAGAACAAACAGAGATGGTTAGGCGGTCCCGAACCGAGGCACACGGCCTGACGGCTCCGAAAACCGGAAATCGGACTCTGAAGTGGGCAAAATGGCCTACGGCCACCAAATGTAGCCTACGAACATTGAGAGATGGTCTACGGGACCTCTCCCTCCCCTCGGGAAAAGAAGCAAAGAAAACCGAGCCTGGTTCGCAAACCGAGGCAAAGTACAAAAGAGGGTTCGGAAGTCCGGAGGCAGGGCTCACGGCCGCAACTCTGAAACTTCTGAACGAGCACATTATGAAACATCACCAAGCGCTCAATCAGTGACATCTGAGTCTTAAGGTCGGTCAAAAATGGGGTGTCTACAGTTGCCCCTCTTTGACAGAACTCGAAAGTCATAAGTGACGGGAGTGAATGTCAAAGCCCAGAGACGACCCATTTTTGACAAGGCCGAAGACTTAGACAAACGTACAAGATAAACAGAGATGTGCCCGCAGGCATGCCCGCAGGCAGGGGCAAAATGCAAATGATATGCAAGAAGCCGAACATAACTCAATGATCATGCAAATGCAGCAAGCTGTAATGAAGCAAGTATTCGCAAATAGATGCAACAGTTTTAAGCAAGAATGCAAAGCAACAACTACATTTCATGCAGTTAAGAATGCAGAGGATTATTCAATCCCCGCCACGTCTCACACGGAGAAGATACGATACCTGCGCGATTCGTCTGGTCGCACCAGCCTCAATTGAACCGTACATACAATATCGTGCCTGCAAAAGAGAGAAATTGTGACAAGTACAATATGCTATATATCCAATGTGATTCCGAAAGTTCGACACACGCAGCGCCGGTGAGTGAATGCATCGCAATGCAAAAGTGGAACATGCGTGACAACGCATCCTCGAACACAGAAGTATGATTATCATCAAGAAATGTGCATAAAAATGTGGGTATGCTCATGAGAATGCAAGATAATGTGACACGAGCATGAATCAGGGTGTCTGTTTGTCATGAAACAATGAGTACGGAAACGCGTGTTTCGGCGAAGGTAACTCAATTACGGCCTCCGACCCACTTCCCCGAAAGGTTACAACTCATTCAAAAAGGATACACTTTGATTTTGATGAGTGATGATGAGACATATGTCAGAACTTGAAGCTGAAGTCCCGGCGGAGCTATTTCGCGACTGGAAGTGTACTTTTCTTGAACTTTTTCAGGTCCCGGGAACTCCGATCTTCCTCAAAATTTGCAGGGAGCTAGGTGAGCATGTGGGGGACATGGCCGGCCGGTTATATGAGAGAGGGGAGGTGGACAACCGGTTTTCCATAAAGTAGATAGCTGGCCGGCCAATTATCCAAAAAGCAGATAGCTGGCCGGCTAGAAAAGGGGGCCGGCCGGCCATATGCCCAGATCCGAGGGCAGTTTGGTCTTTTTCACCTCCTTCCTTCATGCTTCTTCAACCAAGACCTTGAGCCTATAAAAGGCAGCCGAGGCCCCTTTCTTTCTTGCCTCCTACAACACTTTTCTTCTCCAGATCTGAGTTTCACATGCGTTTTCCAACGCCCCGTGTAAATTGTTTTCGCAAAAACACTCAGTTTCAAGCACTTTGAAGCGATTAAATTTCGGTTTCGAAGCTTCTTTTCGCATTTTCACCATTTGAGGTAAGTTTGTCTTAATATTTGGAAGATTTTCTCGGGAGTTGACTTTTGTTGACTTTTTATTTCCCGAGAGTTGACTTTTGTTGACTTTTTCCAATTTTGACTCATTTTGCTCATTTTTGCTCCCTTTTGCAGATTCTTTGAAAATGGCGGGCAATTCTCCCCACGGCGGAGGTTTTCCAGGTGCCGGAGATGATTTCGATCCCATGACTCTACCCCCGAGGACCCGACCTTTTATTCCCGGGAGGTACCGTCCGCCAGCACATGTCCTCCCTCGTGCTGTCTTCCGTCACTTTACTAGCTTTGACAAGCGAGCACCCGGGGATCTGCTTCTCCGAGAGCCGGAGCATCACCTCTCTCATGAGGCCCGAGAGGTATTTACCTTATTTTCTGTATTTTTCGTACATTTCGCACCTTTGCCATGCTTGAACATGCAGTTTAGCTTATGACATAGTACTTTGCTCGCATCCTGAACATGTAGTTTAAACACTCGGATTTCTGAACACTCGGCTCAGTAATTAATTGCGAACGCACAGTACACATTAGTTAAGAGGCGAACACACGGTTCAAACACTGATTTGTCGAACACACAGCCCGAATTCGAAAGTGAACACACAGCCCACACTTTACATTTTCTGAACACGCAGCCCAGATTAAATAGTGAACACGCAGCCCACACTAGTTGAAATTTGAACACGCAGCCCAAACTTTAAATTTTCTGAACACGCAGCCCAGATAGATAGTGAACACGCAGCCCACAATTTAACTGAAAGTTGAACACGCAGCCCAAACTTCAAATTTTCTGAACACGCAGCCCAGATAGATAGTGAACACGTAGCCCACAATTTAACTGAAAGTTGAACACGCAGCCCAAACTTCAAATTCTCTGAATACGCAGCCCAGGTAGATAGTGAACACGCAGCCCAAACTTCAAATTTTCTGAACACACAGCCCAGGTAGATAGTGAACACGCAGCCCACAATTTAACTGAAAGTTGAACACGCAGCCCAAACTTCAAATTTTCTGAACACGCAGCCCAGGTAGATAGTGAACACGCAGCCCACAATTTAACTGAAAGTTGAACACGCAGCCCAAACTTCAAATTTTCTGAACACGCAGCCCAGGTAGATAGTGAACACGCAGCCCACACTGATTGAAAGTTGAACACGCAGCCCAAACTTCAAATTTTCTGAACACGCAGCCCAGGTAGATAGTGAACACGCAGCCCAAACTTCAAATTTTCTGAACACGCAGCCCAGGTAGATAGTGAACACGCAGCCCACAATTTAACTGAAAGTTGAACACGCAGCCCAAACTTCAAATTTTCTGAACACGCAGCCCAGGTAGATAGTGAACACGCAGCCCACAATTTAACTGAAAGTTGAACACGCAGCCCAAACTTCAAATTTTCTGAACACGCAGCCCAGGTAGATAGTGAACACGCAGCCCACACTGATTGAAAGTTGAACACGCAGCCCAAACTTCAAATTTTCAGAACACGCAGCCCAGGTAGATAGTGAACACGTAGCCCACAATTTAACTGAAAGTTGAACACGCAGCCCAAACTTCAAATTTTCTGAACACGCAGCCCAGATAGATAGTGAACACGCAGCCCACAATTTAACTGAAAGATGAACACGCAGCCCAAACTTCAAATTTTCTGAACACGCAGCCCAGATAGATAGTGAACACGCAGCCCACAATTTAACTGAAAGTTGAACACGCAGCCCAAACTTCAAATTTTCTGAACACGCAGCCCAGGTAGATAGTGAACACGCAGCCCACAATTTAACTGAAAGTTGAACACGCAGCCCAAACTTCAAATTTTCTGAACACGCAGCCCAGATAGATAGTGAACACGCAGCCCACAATTTAACTGAAAGATGAACACGCAGCCCAAACTTCAAATTTTCTGAACACGCAGCCCAGATAGATAGTGAACACGCAGCCCACAATTTAACTGAAAGATGAACACGCAGCCCAAACTTCAAATTTTCTGAACACGCAGCCCAGATAGATAGTGAACACGCAGCCCACAATTTAACTGAAAGTTGAACACGCAGCCCAAACTTCAAATTTTCTGAACACGCAGCCCACAATTTAACTGAAAGTTGAACACGCTGCCCAAACTTCAAATTTTCTGAACACGCAGCCCAGATAGATTAGTATGTAGCTTATTTCACTTCATCGGCATACAGCCCATTTCATTCCATTGGCACGCAGCCCATTTCATCTCATTGGCACACAGCCCATTTCATCTCATTGGCAAACAGCCCATTTCATCTCATTGGCACACAACCCATTCATCTCATTGGCACACAGCCCATTTCATCTCATTGGCACACAGCCCATTCATCTCATTGGCACACAGCCCATTTATTCCATTATTGACACATGTATTCATTCTGAATGCAGGTTGGTTCCCGCAGTGTGCGGGGGTATGGTTCCACCATCGCGCAGGACTGGTACGCTGAGCTCCCGGAGGGTGTCCGAGACTTGGTAGACTTGGCAGGATTCGGGCCCTTCTGCGTCGGGTTGTCACGTTGTCCTGCCAGGAGGACACTGATGGCAGCCTTGGTAGAGAGATGGTGGGACACCACCAACTCCTTTCATTTCTCTGCTACCGGGGACATGACCATGACGCCTTTTGACTTCGCTGTATTGACCGGCCTTGACATCGGAGGTTGGTCCATCCCCTACGATGAGGATATGGGCGAGTGGGAGGCCGCTTGGATGTATCTATTGGGGCTCGCCCGCCTGTTGACAGGGTTTCTGGGAGAGTCCGATACACTTGGTTCTCTTCCCACTTCCGGCGGGCGAAGATGGTGCCTGAGACTCCCGAGGAGACGGAGCAGTATGCCCGTGGTTTCCTTATGTTCCTCTTCGGGACTACCCTGTTCGCCGACAGAGGGAACACAGTCGGGCTATACCTGCTGAGCGCTCTGGTTGACCTATCACAGGTCCATCGATATGACTGGGGTGGCGCCGGCCTGGCTACCCTTTACTTTTATATGAGCGCGACCTCCCGCGGGCGGGGCGATTTACTTGGCGGCTATTGGAGAGCCTGGGAGGTACTTTTCTGTCCCCTTGATTTACATTTCTGCTCTTCATTACTTGTACATTGCACACAAAGCGTACTTTTACAGTCTGTATTTTGCTCTCAGCATTTCGTACTTACATTCTGCACTGCTTTTCTCAGCTATGGGTTTATGTATACTTCCCATCATTAGCCCCAGAGCTGGAGGTGGCAGGGATTCCCATGACCCCATATTCATTGGTGTTCGAGGGCCCGCACCGGCCGAGACCTCGAGAGACCCTCTTTACCTGCGACAGTACTTTGACACTGTGCGACATTCAGAGGTACTTCAGAACTTTCAGTTCCTTTCATTTTCATCTTTGATTTGCTCTGTATATTCTCGATTTCTGATTGGTTTATGCATTTATCATCCGCAGATCACATGGCAGCCCTGGGTGTCCCTGGGTGACGGTCTCCGACTTCAGTATACCGGAGCGTCGGACATCTCCCAGTATAGGGTCCTGCTTGAAGGGCCGGTTGGCAGGGTATGGTTCCTGGGGGAATGCTTTCTGCGCCAGGTATGGGGATATCTTTCTCAGGATCCTCCCGCAGTGCCCCCAGTCAGCATGCGGACTGCTGACAGACTCTCTCACTCGGAGGTAGTCGGCGCCATGCTGGGTAGTGATGCTTTACTATATGTTGAGGAGGGGGACTACGCCACTTACCGTCACATATACTTGATGCCTCCATTGACGGGAGCTCGTATCCCGATGATGAGGCCTGCCGGTATGTCATCCTCGGGCCAGGCTCGGGCTCGGGCTGCAGACGCCCCTTCTACTAGCAGGGCTGGTACATCTAGAGGTGGGAGTAGACCGGTTCCTCCGACTCCGTCGGCTTATCCTCATCCTGGATGGCCAGATATGCCTACTGAGTTGATGGCGTGGCAGTATGGAGCTATCTCTCCGACTCCGATTCCGCTAGAGCCTCCGATGCCCAGTGATCGATACGTCATTGATCCTGACTCACCGCTGGTATGCTCCACTATTTTTCATTCATCATTCAGATGTTTAGACATTCTTTTGTTCACTGATGGTTATGAACTCATTTTTGCAGCCACCACGAGGGTACATGGAGGAGGTGGTTGGACTGGTGGCCACACTCGAGGGCATGGTCCTGCGTAGGGAGGCACAGTTGTCTGTCGCGGGGATTCAGGTACCCTTCAGTTTTCTGGCATTTATCATACTTCTGATGACATGCTGATTTTTACTGCATCGATAGACTACTTGTGTAGAGCGCATCTGACACACACCCCACTTGGACACTACACTTACATGCATCCACTTCACGTAGCCTTTGCTTGTATCTGCATCTGATGTATATATTTGGACTGATGTATTTGAATTGAACTTTTTGTTTCAGATGCCTTCATGGTCCGGTCAGCCGCAGGCCAAGCCACCTGGGCCTCCTTGGGGAGCTGGGCCATCTGGGTCTTTTCATGGAGTTGGGTCACCCGGGCCTTTTCAGGGGGCGGGGCCATCTGGGCCTTCTCGAGGAGCCGGGCCATCTAGGCCTTTTCGAGGAGCTCGAGGAGGGCCTGTCCGCAGACGCAGGGCTCACGTTGTGGAGGTGGAGCCTGATGAGGAGGAGGAGGATGCTGAGGAGGAGGAGGAGGAGGCTATCGATGTCAGTCAGAGACATCTGTTGAGGAGGGGGGCTCCGGTTTTGGCTCGGGGAATAGAGGCGAGGCTGAGGGGGATCCTGAGGATGACAGCTCCGACTCAGATGATGATGATGGTGCGGAGATTGTCCCGCAGAAGAGGATGAGGAGTGCTTCTCACTCCCGCTCCCGAGGACTTTGATGTTGCTATTTCCTGCTTTATTTTTCTTTTTGCTAGTAGTTTGTAGCACTTTGCACTTTGTTAGGCAGTTTTATTTTTTGTAAAACTTGTACCTTTGTTTGTTGTAAAGCATGATGGAATGAAATAGCTTTTGAAAAGGTGTTTGTATTTTAAACTTTTAGCATCGTATCGCATCAATTTATTTTGCACAAGAATGAAATTGAATGGGAATGCGCATTGTGTAATCACCAAGTCAGGTAGTGAACCGACGCAACAAACTAAGAAACTCAACTTACTAAGATATAACAGAACCTTTAGCAAGTTTACAACTCGATAAACAAAATGCAACAACGTTGACAACGCAAATAAACAATACTTTAACAAAGATTGCTTAAACAGAGAACAATGGCTCAAGAACACGAAACACGTCCGCTCGACAAACAACTCGATAAGCAAAACAACAACTCGATAAACAAAACTTGGCAACAACAGAGTGTACTTCTGACAATCTGGGCACCGGAACGCATCCGAAACGGAGGGAGATGAAGGCCTTTGACTCTCCTGTTGCATGGAAATGCTTGGAACTCTCCCTCGAAGGGTAAAACAGAGCCGAGGAGATACACTGCATCACTGCCGGCCATCCCTGGGAGCCGGCCGGCCACTTTTTGTAGAGAGAGACAGCTGGCCGGCCATTTCTGAAAAAGTAAATGGCTGGCCAGCCAGAAAAGGTGGCCGGCCGGCCACTCAGTCCTGCAGCCTCCAGATTTTTGACACGTGTCCCCGTGAATAGTGTTTTTCCTTCTATAAAAGCCTCAACTTCGGGAACATTCATTTCATCTTGGTTTTAGACAAAGATGGAGGCGTTTCTCGCAGAAAATGTCATATCTTGGATCTCTTCTCTAGATGGCTCGGAAAAGCTGAATTTCCGGGGTTTCGGCTTGAATGCACTATTCACGTTGAGCCGTACTCCGCTACAGCTTCCTTTTCTCCATGCCGCGGCAAGGTGTAGACGCGCCCGCGGAGGGGGGACCTCGCTACGGTTCGGACTCGATTTGTGTCACGGTTCTTAATCTGAACCAAAGAGTCCAAATCTGGCAAATCGTTTTGAGAAACAGATTTTTGAAAAAGTAGTGCCAAACATGGACTGCTTTGCCAGATACAGAGTCGCCACCTAAATATTTTAAAATGGGGAAATTTAGGAAACCCTGACTCGGTGCCGAATGCCACGTGTCCGTCATCACCAGAGTTGTCTCGGCTCGGGAGCTTGGGTACGATCGGGGAAGGTCAGCTATGAGCACCCCCTTTCGCCCGGTCCGAAGACCAGCCTCTACTAACCGTGATATCCGTATTTGAAAATGCATGGAATACAAATGCATGGATGCGCACATGCATAGCATAAGGTATGCTAATTTAAACATGCCCTAATACTAACCATTAAAGCGGGTAAGTAAAAGGGAAGAAAGAAGTGAGGTTGGAAGACATACACACCACCCACACACACTTATTACAAGTTTTCCCTCGCTCGGAGGGACCGAATAAATATTACAAATTAATTAACTACGCAAGCTAATTAATATTACAAGTTAACTAATTTAATTAACAAATTAAATAAATTAATTAAAGCAGGAAAACGCCTCGAGAAGCGCGCCACCATGCGCAAGCTGCCTCTGTTTTCCTTCCTTTCCTCCTCTAGAGGCTGTCAAAGCCTCAGGACTGATCCCTTGGACAGAGAGGATCACCACCGGCTGATTGAGATTGCCACCGGCAGTGTGGTATGTCCATCGGCACAAAATGGAGTCTATCGGCAGAGAAAATGGTGCCGGTCGGCACATTACACTGCCGGTCGGCAGAGTATTCCTGCAGAACCTGCAACTCACAGCAACAGAGGGCAAAACAAAGCATGGCAGCACATTTCAAGGCATGTATGCACCAACCATGTCTCTTATCATTGTGATGACTCAAAGGGACATGTGCCTCGGTTCTCGGACCATCAATCACGCATTTCCATGCATGATGGTCCAAGGAACCAAGCATGCAACTTTGGTTTCAAATGCATGCAAACCAATCAAACAAATTAGGCCCAATTCCTATCACCAATTCAAGGAACAAGGCATGCATGCAAAATGCAATGCAACCTAGGCATACAAGCTAGGAATGCAACATGACATGGCAAGGCACTTACGCAATCATGCAAGCATACATATGGCAATGCAAATGGATGGCAAGATGGACTTATACATGAATTAGGCAGCTCTAATAAGGCCTAAAACAGTGGCCATAATGACCAAAACAAGAAGCCAAAACACATGCACACATACACATGATGGAAGGCCTACACTTGGGCTCAAATCAAGCAACATTCAAGCACACTTGAAAGGGATAAACAAGAGCAATTAGCATGCATTATAAGCTCTAAAATCATGCTAATACATGATGCCAAACCAAGCAACAAATCAAGCCAAGCACGCACCAAAAGGCCTAAATGTTCAAAGTAAATCAAAGTGGCATTGAGCTACACTTAACAAGACCAAACAAGGCATGCATTAAGCGACCAAAAACAGGTTTATAGCACATTAAAACAAAGCTAAAGGACTCTTTAGATGGCATCTAAATGGCCCAAATACAAAGGCATACACCATGGCCAAAACATGGAGCATTGCAACACATGCTTTCAAAGCATTAAAGAGACATGCAAGGCAATCAAACAAGCATGGAAATGGGACTGAAATGGCATGTAGGATGATTCCAAATCATCAAAACAATGCAAAGATGGCATGCTACACATGCACATACTCAAGGCCAACAAGCCCAAATACAAAGGAGCTATATAATGCATGGAAAGATCAACCCAAACGATTATGGACAGAGCTAAAACATGGCAAAATAAGCACATAATCTTCACAAACGCAAGCCTAAAACATGCTCCAACAAAGGCTAACAACCTAGAACATGTTAAGGCACAAATAAGGCATTACATGGCAACTATGCTAAACATGCATGAAGTTCCAAAACCAACTTGAAATCATGTTATATCATGGATATATAAGCATGAAAAACAAACCAAATATGCTCAACACACACTCAAGCATAGGCTTCCTTAAGAGGCCAAAATAGGTCCTTTTCAAGGACAACAAGGAGAGGGGGTGGCCCTCTCCTTCTTGGGACTTCAAAGCATCATCTTCACCACTGAAATCCCTCAAGATTTCAGTGGTGAAGAGACCTCAACACCAAAATCCCGGAGCTAGCACAAAATGGCTCAAAATGAGGCTTTTTGAGGCCTAAGGGTGGTCAACACCCCTCAAACAACAAAACACTCTGAATAAACAATAAAGAGGGCTTAAAAACAGAACCTTTTTATGTTATACAATAATCACAAAAACAGCTCTAAGACAGGTGAAAAATCAATGCAAAAATGGGGGAAAAATGGACTAGTTTCTCACCCTTGTAGTCCTCTTCAACAATGGTGCTCCAATGGCCTCCTTTGGCTTGAATCCAACACCAAAACTTCAAAACACACTCTTTAGAACCTCAGCTCCAAGAGGAAGGTGAAACACTAGGTGTTTGTGTGCAATAGTGAGACCCAAAACACCTAGTGTACAAAATGAGAGGAAAAGAGAGATAGGTGAGTGTATCTAACCCTAACCCTAAGAAAAACCAGGGCTCTCCTCTGTCTTCTCTCCTCAAAAATGTCTAAAAGCCTCTTTTTGCCTTAGAGAGAAGCCCTCTCTATATGCCTCTTGTAAAGCTTACAAGACAAGCTTTGCAAGAGGGAGATCCCTCCATACACGTGTATGGAGGGGAGCAAAAGCAATACAGCTGTCCAAAAATATCTGCAAAAGCAGATGAACAGCAATCGGCCGGCCAAAAATGTCATCTTGGCCAAAAATAGTGCCGACCGGCACAAAAAAGTGCTGACCGGCAACAAAGAGTGCCGGCCGGCAAACTATATTGCCGGTGGCAGCAAAAACCAGCCGGTGGCATCTAGCCACTGCCGGTGGTGGGTGGGGATGGTCTACAAGCCCCACCCTGCCTCTCAAAGGCAAGATGCAAGTGTTTGGTGCAAAACCAGACACTAAACGGTCGAATTCGGGGATCCTGAGGCATGGCGCGCGAGCCGAGGCCTCCAGGAACTCCAAACGAACACAAACATGGAAGATCACCGTGTGTTCAAACAGTGACGTCCAAGTCTTGAGGACGGTCAAAAATGGGGTGTCTACAGTTGCCCCTCTTTGACAGAACTCGAAAGTCATAACAATGACGGGAGTGAATGTCAAAGCCCAGAGACGACCCATTTTTGACAAGGCCGAAGACTCAGACAAACATACAAGACAAATAAGATATGCGCCCGAAGGCAGGGGCAAAATGCAAGACAATGCACGAAGCCGAGCATAACTTATGATCATGCAAAGAAAGCTGTAATGAAGCAAACATGCGACAATTTTAAGCTAGCATACCAAACTACACTACAATGCAGAAAGGATGTAAGAGAATTATGGAATTCTCAATACGTCTCACTCGGAGATAAAATACCTGTGCGGCTCGTCTGGTTGCACCAGTTTCAAATGAACCGTACATACAATATCGTGCCTGCAAAGAAAACAAACTTAACAGGTACAATATGGTTAGCAACATGCATGACAATGCAAAATGTATGCAAAACGAAATGCAATATATACAAAACAATGTATAAACAATGCAAATGAAGATGCAACGTAATTGAAACAATGCAAGTTACATGCAAAGCATTTGAATCGTGATCCAATCACGAGCGGTTTGAAACCACACCTATGTCGAATAGATTGATGGAGGTAACAAGTCTGTCTACCATAGAACGGTCAACTGAACTATGAGTATTGTAGACAGACGCAAGAACAAGTATTGGGTGGAATTGACATAAGTGGGGAAACGACCCGCTGGAGAAAGGACTACGATCCTAATGCCGGATGCAAAAATTACACTACAATGTAATACATGAATATGGCACGCAGGCCAAACCAAATCTTGCCTAGGAAAGGCATGCACACATACAAGCCATGTGTAACACAGAAAAGGTGCCGCAACCCTCAACCAACATACCAGCGTGGAATCGGCGCGATACACATGCAGAACTGTGTTTTAACATGAAAAGTAAGGACACATACCAGACCAAGCTCAACCTGGAAAGGCGCAAGCCATAGGCGGAAGGCGATGTAATGGATGCATGTAATCTACAATGCAATATCTACAAATATGCAATGGAATGGATATGGATACAATGGATATGGCACGCAAGCTAAACCAAATCTTGCCTATGAAAGGCATGTACACGTACGAGCCATGTGTAACACAAAAAAGGTGCCGCAACCCTCAACCAACATATCAGCGTGGAATCGGCGCGATACACATGCAGAACTGTGTTTTAACATGAAAAGTAAGGGCACATACCAGACCAAGCTCAACCTGGAAAGGCGCAAGCCATGGATGGAAGGTGATGCAATGAATGCATGCAATCTACAATGGAAATGCATGACAATGCACTATGATGCAATGACTATGATTGCGACTTTCCCTATCTTACCAACAGGGTGATATACTAGGTTGGTTCAGTATCCAGAATTGAGGCGTAGACATGCCGCCTCAACCTATGGGGCTTCCATACAGATTTCAAGCCGAGGGCAAACCTCTGGGTATTTAAACCAGACTTTAGTCTCGGAACTCCCGAACCTTTGCGTTCTAGGCATAAGCCGTTCGAACTCTAGTTTCTACCGTCCCAGTTGGTCTTCTAGGAACTCATCGCAAACACAGACAGGTGGCTTTACCAGACCACCGAAAGTCGTTCGGGCACGACAAACACCAAAGGAATTGCACCTTCAGAGGATTTAAGGTCTCCTAGACCGGGATGCAAAATGTATGCATGACAATGCATGTTTTTGTTTGTTTTTGTTTTTTTTTTGAAATGCAAATGATGTATGAAATGCATGTTGCATGGAATGCGCGACAACACGCGGCTTAAGATATGTACAAAGCAATAGTGTGCACACCAATGCAATAAAGGTCTTGCACCTTCCAAGGATTTAAGGTCTCCTAGACCGTACGTGTTTAAGGTCTCGCCAGACCATGCGTGTTTAAGGTCTCGCCAGACCATGCGTGTTTAAGGTCTCGCCAGACCAGCGTATTGCACGACGGTATGATGCGCAAAATAGCACAATGCGTTAGGCAACGCGAGTGCACAGGACAGTGCAATGGAATGCATGCAAAATGCAATGAGATGCGCAAAACAGCGCGAAATTGAAATGCACAAAACAGTGCGATGCGCAGAACAGCGCGAACAATTTTGAAATGCACAAAACAGTGCGATGCGCAGAACAGCGCGAACAATTTTGAAAGGCACAAAACAGTGCGATGCGCAGAACAGCGCGAGCAATTTTGAAATGCACAAAACAGTGCAATGCGCAGAACAGCGCGAGCAATTTTGAAATGCACAAAACAGTGCAATGCGCAGAACAGCGCGAGGTTTGAAATGCACAAAACAGTGCGATGCGCAGAACAGCGCGAACAATTTTGAAATGCACAAAACAGTGCGATGCGTAGAACAGCGCGAGCAATTTTGAAATGCACAAAACAGTGCAATGCGCAGAACAGCGCGAGGTTTGAAATGCACAAAACAGTGCGATGCTAAGTGCGACACGCATGCCGCAAGGAATGTAAATGGGCTTAAATGCGCAACAACGCACGTATTCCAGAATGCATGACAATGCATGGAATGGAAATGCAATGATGATGCATGAGAAATGTGCACGACAATGCAAAGGGGTGCGTGTTGCGACGCTTGTAATACATGCATAACAATGCAAATGTGTGGCGCACGACAGCGCGATGTAATGCATCGAAGTAGTGTGATGAACTTGTGCAACACACATGGGGTAACTTTTGAATTCAAAAGGATACAAAAAGGATACACCTTGCATGAATTCGAGTGCCACGCACTGGAGACACGGCCCGCGGTCAGAACGGAGGCCGGTTGAACGTCGGAGATGCACTTTCTTGCACTTTCTTGAGCTATGAAGACCACGAACTTCTCATATGGCCTAAACAAGGCTGCGGGAACCCCACCGGCCGAAAGGGGAGGCCACCGGCTGGCCATCGGCATAAAAACAATTCTATCGGCACAAAAAAGTGCCGGCCGGCACAAAACATTGCCGACCGGCAAACAGTTGCTGATGCGGGGCAGTTTTGTCTTTTCACGCTGGGTGTTATAAAATAGGGCTTCATGCCCTATTTCCTCATTCTTCTCACGCCGAAAACCCTTGCTCTCTCTCTCTAGAGTGCTTCTCTCTCATTTTTCGCCCGTTTCTTCGCGTTCTACGCTCGTTTCATCGTCGGATTCGCGATCCTCTTCGCGTTTCGGACATTTTCCACCGATCACATTCTCGTTTCGGTGCCTCGTTCGGCGTTCTCGCCTTTTCGGGGTTTGTTCCCCTCACTTTCCTCTTCATTTCCGTGCCTCTTCACATTCCGGCCTTCCCGGCCATTTCCGACCCTCTCGGGAGTTGACTTTTCAGTTGACTCTTCGCATTCCGGCTCGGTTTTCCTTTTCCGGGCCATTTTCACACCATTCTCTACATGGCGGACGACATTCCACGTGGCGGGACTCCCCCGGACCACGAGATGGATCCCGGGGTCGAGCTCTTACCACTGAGCGAGCGCCCGTTCGACCCGGCGACCTACCGGCCGGCGATCCACGTTCTGCCCCCAGACGGCCTGCGTCAGTTCCGGAGCTTTGAGAGGTACGCGGCCCCTGAGCTACTACTACGCGAGCCTACCTCCCACCTTTCATTCGGCACTTCCGAGGTAATTTTTCTTCTTCTGCTTTACTTTCTGCAATGTAGGATACAAAAACTGCCATAGTTAGCTGTATTCTCTAATTGCTGAAATCTGATATGCCGTAGACCGTAGTTGACTTGTAAACATACATACAACTGATATCTGTTTGAGACTGACACATGCACACACACTGCACTAGCCCTGAATCACCCAAACACATGGCACACACTGTATTTGTCTGAATCTGTTAGATTTGCACACACGCTACATCTGTTCTGAAACACCCAAACACGCTGACACAGCACACGTATTTCACTGTAAGCACACCGGCACCCGGTATTTGCCTGAATCTGACAAACTTGCATACATGCCATATCTGTCCTTTCAAAACTGCATTTTGAATGTTGTCTTGCAATTGTCATTTTCTGTTTGCAGGAGGGTTCCCATACCATTCGCGGGTATGGGAATACTGGTGCACGGGAGTGGTATGATGAGCTCCCTGATGCGGTCCAGCGCATCGTGGATCGAGCGGGCTTCGGCACCTTCTGCCGAGGGCTCTCTAGGTTGTCCACATGCAGACCTCTTCTTGCCGCTTTGGCGGAGAGGTGGTGGGACACCACCGATTCATTCCATTTTTCTGCTGCAGGGGACATGACGATGACCCCTTATGACTTCTCGATGCTCACAGGCATCGGGGTAGGGGGGGATCCGATCCCTTTTGACACAGACATGGATGAGTGGACCGCCGCTCAGGTCCATTTACTGGGGGAGGCCCCACCACTAGCTCGTCTAGGCTTCGTGCGGTACTCCTGGTTCGAGACACAGTTTCGGGTCCAGCCCGCATTGGAGGAGGAGGCGCAGATGACCCCGGAGGATGAGGAGAGGTATGCTCACGGCTTCCTCATGTTCTTATTCGGGACTACCATCTTCGCCGACCGGGCGAACACCGTGCCTCTCTGCCTTCTCAGCGCACTGGTGGACGTCCGGGACATCTTGCACTATGATTGGGGCGGCGCTGCTCTGGCCACCCTGTATGGATACATGAGCTCGGCTTCTCGTGGCAGCGGCCAACTGCTTGGAGGCTACTGGCGGGCTTGGGAGGTACATTTCTTCTCCGCTTTTCATTTCTGTCCGATATTCTCTGTACTCTATACACTGCACACACTGTGGTCTGCTTCATACATTCTGCTTTACACTGACTGCACACTGCTCACACTGTACACTCTGTACACAATACACTGCACAACACACGGCTCTGCCATTTCTGCTTTATTCTGTATATCCTGCTTTATCTGATGGTCATACTGACATCTGTTTTGCAGTTGTGGGTTTACGCCTACTTTCCTAGGCTTGCACCCGTACCAGTCGCGGAGCCTCCTCCGGCTGTCCCGTTCTCGAGTCGCTTCGATGGGAGATACACCCGGCGACCACGGGAGACATTCGGCTTCTTCCGCCGATATTTCGACACCATCACCCCCACGGAGGTATGCTTTACTTTCAGTTCATTTAGCTTCGCTTTCCCACTGCATGTTTCAATAACAGTAGATAACAAACTGTCTGTCACTTTCAGATCACATGGCGGCCATGGGCCTCCTTGCCGTCGGCGATGCGGGGTCGGTTCCCTGGTGCTGAGGAGACCTCGCGTTTCTGGATCTTGCTAGAGGGCCCGGTCTGTCGGGCTTGGTACCTGGGGGAGCGTTTTCTACGCCAGACCCGCGGGTTACCTGAGCAGATAGTCCCGGCTCACCCTCCTGCAGAGATGAGGGAGACCGAGGGGCTGACCACTGAGCAGCTGGATGATTACTCCATCGGCTGGGAGGAGGCCGGCTTCCGAGGCACCGGCGACTACGAGGAGTACGTGCGGACGTACCTGATGCGTCCCTTGAGCGGCCGTCGAGCAGAGGGGGCCAGGCCTGTAGCATCGGCGGCTGGGGCCGGAGCGGGAGCAGGGGCTGGATCTTCGAGGAGGGCCCGGGTCCGTGGTAGGGGCGGAGTGCGGGGAGGACGAGGAGCTGGCTGGCCTGGCCTGCCTGCTGTACTGACTTTCCAGGGGCAGGGTGGGTCGACCTATCAGATCCTCTTCGCCCCTCCACCGGCTGGTCACGAGTTCATTGACATCCCCGACTTACCGCCGGTATGTTCTACTGTATTTTGTACAGTTATTCATTTCAGTTTACTTGATATTCCACAGAATATTGATGCATCTGATACTTTTGCAGGCTTCTTCTGAGTACACCCGTCAGTCGTTGGCGATGAATGCCTCGATGATGGGGATGCTCCAGCGGACATTTGACCTCCTAGCCGTCTACAGCATACCGGTATGTCCTTCTGACACTGGCCTCAAACCATTCATACACTGCTTCGCATAATCTGATGCACGGCACAACATCTGATACACTGATCTCACAGTATCTGAACACTGCATACACTGCATTCTGCACCGTACCCTGTACTGATAAACTGCTCACGGCATTCTTACACTGTATTCACATACTGCATTCTGCATTGCTAAACTGCTCACGGCACTCTTACACTGTACTCATACACTGCATTCTGCACCTTTAAACTGTTCACAGTGTACTGATGCATTTCCCTTTTTGTGTACTTCTTCAGCCTCCTTTCCAGATTCCCATGGCAGGAGGTGCTCCGGCCAGACCTTCTGTCCCTGCTCGGGGGAGAGATGAGAAGGGCAGGATATTTCCCCGTACCAGGGGAGGGCGTACTCACGTCGGGAGTAGCTCGCGAGCTCCAGTCCCGGACGATGACGACGACGAGGAGTCAGAGGCGGAGGCAGGGTCATCGGAGGAGGAGACCGGAGACGGTTCAAGCTCGGGCTCTGACGACGATGCTGATGATGCTCCTGGACCCTCGTCCAGGAAGAGGACCAGGACGGACTGACAGCCCTTGGAGTGCTCGACATGGATGCAGATTTTTGCTATCTTTTCTTTCTTTCTTGTACTTTTCTTTTTGTTGGTAGATAGATTACCTTGTACTACCGCAGGCAGATTTTTGTTTCCAAAACTTGTACATTTGAAAAGATGATGAAATGAAACGGACTTTTTATCTAAAACAAAAGTGTTTACATTGACACATTTCATGCATTGCATCGCATCTCATCATGTTACACCTCAATGTAAATGAAATGATTGGTTATCTGAAAATTGAACACTTGCACTGTAATAATCAGATAACTAAACAGCCAACAGCAAGATAACCCAAGCAACCCACTGCCTGATTCTGGACACACAACCCTTGCTCTACTGGGGATTAATCTGCACACAGCCCATAACACAGCATTCGATTCATTCTGCACACGGCAATTCTAAACAAAACAGCCCAATCTGACAAGATGGACCTCAAAGATGGAACCGGTTGGAGTCAAAACACATTCAAATGTAGAGAATGGCACAGCATTCTGAGCATAAGCGATTTTTTGAAATCGAATGAGTGTTTTTCAAACCGGGATATCGAGCCCAACACTGAACACAGCGGGGAGGACTCAAACAAAGAGGTACACGACCTAAACACAACGAGACACGCTCGGGAGAGACACAAAACAAAAGACGAGACCGTCGAATGAAAGAGACACGACACACAGACGCGTAAACGAAGATGGGAGACCTCGGACCACGAGGAGCCAGTTCAATCTGGGCATTGTTTCCCACCCTTTCTCATTTGTGATCCTCATATCACTCGACTCTCAAGCTCGGATTTTCTCTCAAAACCCTTTTTTCCTCGCTTTTCTCTCAACTTACACCTCTCTATTCTTCAATCTCTCATTTTTCATCCCTCCCCGGGGTGATCGATGGATAAATGGAAAGGTGTGGGTTCATGCTCAACATCGTTAGCTCACAGCTATTTCTTCTGACGGGTAGAGCGCTCTTCTAGCAAGTACGTCGATGACGGGGGAAAGATAGAACGCCTGGCTCAACTGTGCCCCTAGTTCATCATTTTAACCATTTTTCGTTTTTGCCTTCTACTAAAACGATTTTGATCAAAACGAGAGTCGGATTAACGTACTTGTTTGATTTTTGATTTGAAAACCGTGCGAGTCAGGCCGCAAGCACTGAAAATTTTCCTTTTGGGGTCCAAGACAATGGTCCAGTTTTGGAAAATGAAATAGTTTTCGAGAAAGTAGTCAACCTCAGTAAAAATTTTCAAAAAACTATTTTTCAAACAGTCAATGCTCAACAAGCATGGAACTTACTCTTCGAGATGCGCAACCTCGGATCGAAGGCAATGGAAAATTGCCCCTGGTTTGAAGGGGGGGTGGGAGGCAACGGAAAGTTGCCCCTAGTTTGAATGGCGTCTCACGACGGCTTGTGGCAACGGAAAGTTGCCCCTTGTTTGGGATGGTGCCGCAGCGATCCGCAGACAGTCTTCATTGGCGGTGGTCGAACTTTCGGACACAGAGATGACGAAGACGGTCACAACAAATATATGGACACAATCACCTTGAAGGGTGTTGGCCACTGGACTTTGGGGATGAAATTGAAACCATTGCATGGACTGAGACGCTATGAAAGCGTTGGGGGCTGGACTTCATGATGAAGTTGCCTACGTATCCCAAACATGGAAATCAAGCCTCACGTAGTTCCGGCTAAGGTACACTCGGGTATTTTAACCTTCACTTTGTTTGGCTCTCATTTTTGCCAAGGCGCCCAATGCGGGTTTTCGACCTTGCGAGCTTCTTTTCATTTTATATTTTTTTTCATTTCTTTTTCTTTTCTATTTTCTTTTTTTGTATCTTTTGTCTTTTCTTTTCTTTTTTTCTTTTTGTATTTTTCTCTTTTTTTTTGTATTTTTCTCTTGCTCTAACTTTTGCCTGGGCCGCCCTTCCGGGTTTTCGGCCCAGCGAGCCTCTCAAAGGGTAAAAGTGTAGCAAGTCCATGCCAAATGGTTTTTTGAAATTGAAGCCTCTCTGTGTCTAGGAGAACGGCTGTTGCACTGATTTGCGAAAGTATCCATCCCGGTTGCTCCACGAGCTTCTTTCGGCGAGATCCACTCCTTCTGATTCGGCTTCGGTGCCTCTTACTCGAGGGTTGCTTCGAAACTGGCCATACAGACCTTTCACGGCATTTGTCCGTTGAACTTTCTGAACGTTCTGAACGGGTTCAAAATCAGAAAACAAACGGGTTGAATCTTGAGGCTGAGAGCGATCCTAGGCTGCGCAACCTCAAGAGCGATTCCACACAGGTCTTCACAGGGCCGCGTAAAACATTTGTTTTTGAAAGTTTTTAAGAAAGCGACAAATCGCTCGTGCCGAATATAGTGTGGAACCAATCTGGATCAGGCCAGGGTCCTTCTCAGTACTCACGCCGACAAGCATGATTTTATTCATAAAAGGCTTAGCACGCCTCTCTTTCTCTCAAAGTGATCAAAATTTGGCAAAACCCGAGGAATTCCTTCCTCTTCGTTTTCATCACCGCAGTGTTCAAAAAGTTTATTTTTGGAAAACTTAGGTTAATGCAATGAGTTTAGCACGCAGGGGAGCAGGCAAGATGTACTGTCAGCCCGATCAAATTCTCTGGCCCTTATGCTGAAAGTAAGCATGAAGTTGAGATAGCAACAGCTGTTTCAATCGGCTCTGTTGGTGCAACTGGCCCCTCGGCAGAAACAGACTCAAGACAAAAGCAGATAATAATTACAAAACAAAATGGTGTTCGGGACAACAACCCCAGAATCACCTGGTATTATATACAACGGGGACTGACTCGATACAACCAGACAGACCCTTAAGCAAAAAAGACTGACTCAAGACAAAGAGACAGACTCAAAACAAAAGACTGACTCGATATCCAAGCCAGGATTTACAAAACTCGGTTTCACCGATGCTCAAAAATGCGTGCCAGACGCTTCAAAAATATACCAAATGTTGCCCGCAGGCGGTCCACTTCACATACTCCCAGTATCTGAGCCCTCGAAATCCAGCAACTGAGTGGTGACGGGCTTGCCTGAGGTAGGTGGTAGGATAACCTTGTTATCAATCAAATCCTGCACTTCATGACGAAGGCGGGAACATCCATCGGTACTGTGACCGGACTGTTGATGGTACGCGCAGTACAAGGTAGCATCATGAGTGGCGGGGAGATTCTTCGGGAGTGGCCGGGGCTCCAAAGGCTTAAGATGCCCATTCTTCGCCAGTATTAGCAATGCCCTAGACAAAGGCATGTGGAGGTCGTGAAAGACCCTGCGCCCTCGGGGCAGGTACTTTGCAGTTTGAGGATTCTTGCCAGATGCGCTGGCGAAAGGATCAGCTGGCGCTGCCTTGGCTTTTGGAACCTTCCCCGATGCAGGGTTGGGAACTACAGGAATTGTCTGGGCATGACGGGGCCCATCTCGGTTTTCTGCCTGGCTTGAACTGCCTTTGATCGGAGCGGGGAAAGCATCATCTACAGCTTTGGTCACTATTGCAGATGTTTGTTGCTTGCTCATTCCTCTGGCCTTCAGAGCCTCGACTGCCCACAGCAGTTGCTCAATGGGGTCGGCGTCTATCCTTGCCTTGTCCTTTCCTTTGGCCTCAGCCTGATCGAGGGTCTGGGTTGGTGCTGGCATGTCGTGGCTATAGCCGGAAGCCACCTCCGGCTGGCTGAGCTCTATCACAATCCGCCCCAGTAGCGGGGGCTCCTGTGGTACAAAATTCCCGGCATACGGCACCGCCGGCGGTGAAGCCGACATCCCATAGGCGAGGTCTGCCACAGACCTTTGGAGATCGCCTATCATCCCCATCAATTCGAAGGTGGTGGGCTCACGAGCCTGGTATAACTGGGGAGCCCAGACCGGATGCACAACGGGTGACCTGGGCGGATATGACATACTGATGCTGGCCTCATTCTGCGGAGTGGTTCCCTGTTCCGATGCAGCCGTCATAACCACAATTTCTTCTGAACTTTGTGCCGCCATGAATCCTGCCTTAGCAAAGGGGGGACACTGGCTGTTCTGTATCAACTCTGCAACTTTCCGAACTGAAAGGAAAAACAGACAGCATTTCAGCCCAAACTGATCAAACACGGGTGTAGCTAGACAACTGTACCCTACTGCTGATCACTGTTCCCAGAAATCACTGTTCCCGAAAACTGAACCGATACCCGCGGATAACTGATTCTCACAACTGATACTGATACTGGTGTCCCCAGGTTTGATACTCAAACTTGCAAACTGACATGTGCTTTTCCTGTAGAAACACATTCTAGAAGCACATAGCAAGTAAAGAGAGCTCAATCACCCCTATGTTGGGGTAGGGTTTCCCTGTCCTATTTTGTCAGGAGCTAGGGTTTCACTACGCACACAGCGGTTTCAAACAACCTATCGGGTAAGCAACCTGTCCTAGTTTGGAATGGTCACTACGGATTCCGAATATGCACTAGGTCGAATGGTCAAAAGGGTGCCCCAGTAAAAACCGGGGTTTGTGTTCCCATACTGTCAGAGCCCATAGCCGGTCAGCCTTATGGTCATGCCTTGACAAGACAAGCCTCCGGCAAACCGTTCAGGAATGGCAGATGGCAAACACTGTGTTCCTAGGCGCACCAATGCACATGCAATGCAAAGAAACACATAAATGAAATCAAAACAGGATATCATGAGTTCGAGTCAAGCTCTCTAAACTCCCCAGCAGAGTCGCCAGAAACTGTAGACGCGCCCGCGGAGGGGGGACCTCGCTACGGTTCGGACTCGATTTGTGTCACGGTTCTTAATCTGAACCAAAGAGTCCAAATCTGGCAAATCGTTTTGAGAAACAGATTTTTGAAAAAGTAGTGCCAAACATGGACTGCTTTGCCAGATACAGAGTCGCCACCTAAATATTTTAAAATGGGGAAATTTAGGAAACCCTGACTCGGTGCCGAATGCCACGTGTCCGTCATCACCGGAGTTGTCTCGGCTCGGGAGCTTGGGTACGATCGGGGAAGGTCAGCTATGAGCACCCCCTTTCGCCCGGTCCGAAGACCAGCCTCTACTAACCGTGATATCCGTATTTGAAAACTTTATATGTTCTTATTCCATTTATTAGCCTAGAATTACTATGTTATGCGTACAGCAAACAAGTATAGACTAGATTGCCTAATTTGGAAATAAACATTGCATATCTGTTTGGTTTGAAAATGCTTTGGAATCTGCTACTCGCAAGTAGGCTAAAATGCGGATTTCAACGAGTTTTTCCAACTCAAACAATCCAACCTTCACCCACAGGCATTCAAGCAGTTATAACACATAAGCATCTAGCCACATGTTAAACATGCTGTCATGGCAACATTCACACTCATGCGATATGCTAAAGCGGGAATACTTACATAGTACTCCGTGCCAAAACAAAGAACTTGTTAGCAAACATGCATGATCCAAGTCCATGTGAAGTGCCTAATGCATCGCATACAAAATGTTACTAGAATAGGCTCGGCTATCCTAAACATGTTATGTGAAAATGCACGATTATCACGTATTCAGTTTGGGAATTGAAGCATTGATGCAATTAGCGTGATGTACCGAGCCTAATGCATGGAATACAAATGCATGGATGCGCACATGCATAGCATAAGGTATGCTAATTTAAACATGCCCTAATACTAACCATTAAAGCGGGTAAGTAAAAGGGAAGAAAGAAGTGAGGTTGGAAGACATACACACCACCCACACACACTTATTACAGGTTTGCCCTCGCTCGGAGGGACCGAATAAATATTACAAATTAATTAACTACGCAAGCTAATTAATATTACAAGTTAACTAATTTAATTAACAAATTAAATAAATTAATTAAAGCAGGAAAACGCCTCGGGAAGCGCGCCACTATGCGCAAGCTGCCTCTGTTTTCCTTCCTTTCCTCCTCTGGAGGCTGTCAAAGCCTCAGGACTGATCCCTTGGACAGAGAGGATCACCACCGGCTGATTGAGATTGCCACCGGCAGTGTGGTATGTCCATCGGCACAAAATGGAGTCTATCGGCAGAGAAAATGGTGCCGGTCGGCACATTACACTGCCGGTCGGCAGAGTATTCCTGCAGAACCTGCAACTCACAGCAACAGAGGGCAAAACAAAGCATGGCAGCACATTTCAAGGCATGTATGCACCAACCATGTCTCTTATCATTGTGATGACTCAAAGGGACATGTGCCTCGGTTCTCAGACCATCAATCACGCATTTCCATGCATGATGGTCCAAGGAACCAAGCATGCAACTTTGGTTTCAAATGCATGCAAACCAATCAAACAAATTAGGCCCAATTCCTATCACCAATTCAAGGAACAAGGCATGCATGCAAAATGCAATGCAACCTAGGCATACAAGCTAGGAATGCAACATGACATGGCAAGGCACTTACGCAATCATGCAAGCATACATATGGCAATGCAAATGGATGGCAAGATGGACTTATACATGAATTAGGCAGCTCTAATAAGGCCTAAAACAGTGGCCATAATGACCAAAACAAGAAGCCAAAACACATGCACACATACACATGATGGAAGGCCTACACTTGGGCTCAAATCAAGCAACATTCAAGCACACTTGAAAGGGATAAACAAGAGCAATTAGCATGCATTATAAGCTCTAAAATCATGCTAATACATGATGCCAAACCAAGCAACAAATCAAGCCAAGCACGCACCAAAAGGCCTAAATGTTCAAAGTAAATCAAAGTGGCATTGAGCTACACTTAACAAGACCAAACAAGGCATGCATTAAGCGACCAAAAACAGGTTTATAGCACATTAAAACAAAGCTAAAGGACTCTTTAGATGGCATCTAAATGGCCCAAATACAAAGGCATACACCATGGCCAAAACATGGAGCATTGCAACACATGCTTTCAAAGCATTAAAGAGACATGCAAGGCAATCAAACAAGCATGGAAATGGGACTGAAATGGCATGTAGGATGATTCCAAATCATCAAAACAATGCAAAGATGGCATGCTACACATGCACATACTCAAGGCCAACAAGCCCAAATACAAAGGAGCTATATAATGCATGGAAAGATCAACCCAAACGATTATGGACAGAGCTAAAACATGGCAAAATAAGCACATAATCTTCACAAACGCAAGCCTAAAACATGCTCCAACAAAGGCTAACAACCTAGAACATGTTAAGGCACAAATAAGGCATTACATGGCAACTATGCTAAACATGCATGAAGTTCCAAAACCAACTTGAAATCATGTTATATCATGGATATATAAGCATGAAAAACAAACCAAATATGCTCAACACACACTCAAGCATAGGCTTCCTTAAGAGGCCAAAATAGGTCCTTTTCAAGGACAACAAGGAGAGGGGGTGGCCCTCTCCTTCTTGGGACTTCAAAGCATCATCTTCACCACTGAAATCCCTCAAGATTTCAGTGGTGAAGAGACCTCAACACCAAAATCCCGGAGCTAGCACAAAATGGCTCAAAATGAGGCTTTTTGAGGCCTAAGGGTGGTCAACACCCCTCAAACAACAAAACACTCTGAATAAACAATAAAGAGGGCTTAAAAACAGAACCTTTTTATGTTATACAATAATCACAAAAACAGCTCTAAGACAGGTGAAAAATCAATGCAAAAATGGGGGAAAAAGGGACTAGTTTCTCACCCTTGTAGTCCTCTTCAACAATGGTGCTCCAATGGCCTCCTTTGGCTTGAATCCAACACCAAAACTTCAAAACACACTCTTTAGAACCTCAGCTCCAAGAGGAAGGTGAAACACTAGGTGTTTGTGTGCAATAGTGAGACACAAAACACCTAGTGTACAAAATGAGAGGAAAAGAGAGATAGGTGAGTGTATCTAACCCTAACCCTAAGAAAAACCAGAGCTCTCCTCTGTCTTCCCTCCTCAAAAATGTCTAAAAGCCTCTTTTTGCCTTAGAGAGAAGCCCTCTCTATATGCCTCTTGTAAAGCTTACAAGACAAGCTTTGCAAGAGGGAGATCCCTCCATACACGTGTATGGAGGGGAGCAAAAGCAATACAGCTGTCCAAAAATATCTGCAAAAGCAGATGAACAGCAATCGGCCGGCCAAAAATGTCATCTTGGCCAAAAATAGTGCCGACCGGCACAAAAAAGTGCTGACCGGCAACAAAGAGTGCCGGCCGGCAAACTATATTGCCGGTGGCAGCAAAAACCAGCCGGTGGCATCTAGCCACTGCCGGTGGTGGGTGGGGATGGTCTACAAGCCCCACCCTGCCTCTCAAAGGCAAGATGCAAGTGTTTGGTGCAAAACCAGACACTAAACGGTCGAATTCGGGGATCCTGAGGCATGGCGCGCGAGCCGAGGCCTCCGGGAACTCCAAACGAACACAAACATGGAAGATCACCGTGTGTTCAAACAGTGACGTCCAAGTCTTGAGGACGGTCAAAAATGGGGTGTCTACACAAGGTTCTGGAATCCAGTGACGCATGTTTTTAGCTTTGGCGGCCAAGAGATGTGTCCCACTTTCGAAGATTTCAGGTTTTGATGGAGTCTGAATGCTCTGAAGTGATCTTGCCCCAGCTCCGTTTTGGCCACGCTCAGGCTTTAGGGCGGATGTGTGGGCTCACGACGCATGACGCTCGATCTCTGATCTGCAGTGGGGAACTAGACATCCTTGGTTTGATCCATCGTTTTTCCGACGCCGGTGACCGCAGCAACCATTATTGGCAGGGTTTCCGACAACACGCCCTCTGCTTATGTTTGTTGTCTCACTTTCTGCTTTCCTCAGGCTTCAGCGGGGCTAGCATTCGCCTGATTGAAGTCGCCCAGGGTTTGAGAGAAGGAAAGAGCTGTATTGCCATGACCTTGGCCGAGACACTGATGGGCTTAGATTCTGTCTATCGCCGGGAGGCGACTAGGTTTGCCGGGAGTCCACTGCTGTTGCAGGTAATGTTTCCCACCCGACCTTACATATATATTTGCTCACATCACTCGACCCTCAGGCTCGGTTTTTCTCACAAAACCCTTGTCTTACTTTTCTCTCATCGTACATCTCTCTGTTCTTTATTCTCTCATTTTCCATCCCTCCCCTAGGTATGGTTAATGGATAAGTTGCAGGTTGTGGACTCTTGCCCGGCCTATTCAGCTCGAGGCTACTTCTTTCGGCAGTGCCTAGTCAATGCTCTTGACAAAAGGTGGTGGTTCGATTGGATGTGCAATTTGTCCGCAGACGGCATTGCTTGGCGTTGTCCTTGGCTCAACCTCCCGGCAATGAGCTATAGTATGTCTCGGCTGATTGGGATCCAATTGATTGGTCTAACCCACTGCGTATTCTATTTTCCGTTCCGGTTCCTGCGTCAATTTGGTCATGATCAGACCTGCCCACCGGAGGGGATTGAGTACCCAGCTGCTTTCCCGGTCCGGGGTGTACAGCTTGCCCGATATGCCACGGCATGGAGGACTAGAGAGCTCCTGGCCCCTGCTTCAACTTTCAGTTGCACTTTGTCCGATGAGTGCCTGGATTGGCTCAATGAGGAGGCTCAGGTTGGGCCTAGCTTGGCATCAGATGCTCCGTCCAGCTCTGGGAGGGGACGCAGAGATACTTGATTCAACTATGCCCCAAATTTATTGCTTTATTAGTATTTTCAAGTTTTCTTTATGAATGTACTAAAAAAGCAACCTCGATTGTAATGCAAGAGCAGGAGAACTCAGTTTTGAAATCAATGAAATTGAAAGTTGTGGTACTGAAAATTTTCCGCTTTTGGTCCAAAAATGGTCTTAGTCGTAAAAAGATTGATTTGAACAAAGTCAACTTTTATTAAAACTTTTCAAAACTATTTTTGATGTGGATCAGAACTGGACACGCCGAAAATCTGTGACTGAGATGAACAACCCCAGATCCCTGCAACTGGAAAGTTGCCCCTAGTCTGAAGAACAATGCGGCACTTCAAAGCAACGGAAAGTTGCCCCTTGTCTGAGTAATTTTGCACCGTCGCGGCAGCGGAAAGTTGCCCCTAGTTTGAACAGCACTGTACCGGAGATCACGATAAATGCTGATGGATAAAGATGACTGAGATGATCAAAATGGACAGAGTTGATCGGGGAAAAGTTTATGGCTGAACTTCAAGGTGAAGTTGCCTACGTATCCCAAAGATGGGAATCAAGCCTTACGTAGTTCAGGCTAAGGTTCACTCGAGTATTTTCACTCTCCTTTTGCGCTCTAACTTTTGCCAAGGCCGCCCTTTGCGGGTTTTCAACCTTGCGAGCTCAGTTTTTATATTTTCTAATTTTTTTGTGCTCTGACTTTTGCCTAGGTCGCCCTTTCGGGTTTTCGGCCTAGCGAGCCTCTCAAGGATAGTATTTCTTCAACTTGTCCATATTGATCGGTTGTGAGAACTCCAAGCCATCTAGATCCATCAGAACCACAGCCCCACCTGACCAGATAGCTTTGATGATGTAAGGACCAGTCCAATTAGGTTTGAACTTGCCCCTCGGGTCGTGGATGGGAGCTCGGTTGTCTTTGAGCACCAAATCTCCCTCTTTCAGATTCCTGGACTTAACCTTCTTGTTGAAAGCCCGGGCAATTCTTCGTTGGTAGCCTTGGATGTGGTACAGTGCTTTCAGTCTTCTTTCATCAAAGAGCATGAGTTCTTCGAATCTGCTTTGCTGCCAATCTGCCTCGGCTATTTGGCATTCAGCCAATACTCGTAACGACGGAACCTCAATCTCGATGGGTAGAACAGCCTCCATTCCATAGACCAATGAATATGGAGTTGCTCCAGTAGAAGTTCTGATTGAAGTTCTGTAGCCCCATAGAGCGAATGGCAGCTTGTCTGGCCAATCCCGATAAGTTCCCACCATCTTCTGCAGTATATGCTTGATATTCTTGTTGGCGGCCTCAACCGCTCCGTTGGTCTGCGGCCGATATGTAGATGACTTATGAAAAGCCACATTGTATTTCTCCAACAAGTCTATTACTTCTTTCTTGAAATGCGAACCATTATCTGAAATTATCTCGTTTGGCACCCCGTAGCGACAGATGATGTTGTTTCTAATGAACTTTGCGACATGCGACGCCTTCAACACCGCGTATGATTGGGCCTCGACCCATTTTGTAAAATAATCTATCGCTACCAGGATAAACTCATGCCCGTTTGACCCCTTCGGGGTAACAGCTCCAATCACATCAATTCCCCAGACTGAAAAAGGCCATGGAGAAGTCATGTTGTACAGTTTTGACGGCGGGATGTTCATGCGGTTTGCATGAATTTGACACTTGTGGCATCGCCGAACAAAACTAATACAATCCTCCTCCATGGTTGACCAGTAGTAGCCCTGTCTGAGGATCTTTCTGGCCAGCATTACTCCATTCATATGTGCTCCGCACTCTCCCCCATGGATGGCTTCCATCAGGCGTTTTGACTCTTCAGCTTCTACACAGAGCTTATGCATTCCCAGATGACCCCTTTTGTACAGCTTACCCCCGCAGATGATAAACTGAGCAGCCATTCTCCTGACAGCCCTCTTATCCTTGGCATTTGCCCCTAGTGGATATGTCTCCTTTTCCAAGAAGTTCCAGATGTCGTAATACCAGGGGTTGCCGTCTTGAACCTCATCTATGGCGGAAATCGACTCGTATGCTGGCGCAAACTTCTGATCAATAATGACTGGACGCATCCGGACTCCGGACGGGATGTCTATCATAGAAGATAGAGTTGCTAATGAATCTGCGAACCTGTTGTTCTCTCTTACGAGGTGGGTGAAATTTAGCTTCTCAAACCGAGGAATTAACAAATCCAAGGTTTGGTGGTAAATTATCATCCTTTCCTCCTTGACTTTCCAATCTCCTTTCGCTTGAGACACAACAAGGTTTGAGTCCCCAATGACGTCCAACCGTCTTGCCCCTAGTTCCAGGGCTGCTTCCAGGCCAGCAATACATGCCTCATACTCTGCTTCATTGTTGGAAACCTTGAACCGGAGCTTGAATGCTAAAGGGATACGGGAATCATCAGGCGCTATCAACAACACCCCTATTCCATACCCATACTGGTTTGACGCTCCGTCAAAGTACATCGTCCAAGTTTCATCTTCGACGTGCAGAATGGCTTCATCTGGGAATAGATACTCAACCGCTTCATCACCCTCAACCGGGTGGTCGGCAAGGAACTCCGCTACCGCTCTCCCTTTACCGACTTGCGCGTTACATACTTCAAATCAAATTCGGAGAGCAACAGCAGCCAGCGAGCTAGCCTACCCGTAAGTGCTGGTTTCTCGAAGAGATATTTGATGGGATCCAAACGCGAAACCAACATTACAGAGTGGGCTAACAGGTAGTGCCGCAGCTTCCTGGTTGCCCATACTAAGGCCAAACAAGCCTTTTCCAGCGGTGTATAGCGGGTCTCGTAATCCAGCATCTTTTTGCTCAGATAGTAGATGGCTCTTTCCACTTTGTCTTCTGACTCCTCCGCGAGCATGCAGCCCATGGTAGTCTCAGTTACCGAAAGGTACAATATCAACGGTCTCCCCGGCTCTGGTGGTGACAACACGGGTGGGTTCTGTAGATACTCTTTGATCTGCTCAAAAGCTGCTTGACATCGGCCGTCCCATTGGAATTTCTTTCCTTTCTTCAGGAGACCAAAAAGTGGTTCACAAGTCAAGGTTAATTTAGAAATAAACCGTCTTATGAATTGCACTTTACCCAGAAAGCCTCGCACCTCCTTTTCAGTCCTTGGTGGTGGCATTTCTAAGATGGCCTTGATTTTGGAAGGGTCGACCTCGATGCCCCTTTGTGTAATCAGAAACCCTAGCATCTTCCCTGCTGTAACACCGAATGTGCATTTCTGGGGATTCAGTCGCAGCCGAAACTCTTTGATCCTTTGAAAGAATTTTTGTAAGGCGGTGTAGCGGCCCTCTCTATCTTTGGACTTAACAATCATGTCGTCCACATACACCTCGACCTCTTTATGGATCATATCATGCAATATTGTAGTTGCTGCCCGTTGATACGTAGCTCCAGCATTTTTCAACCCGAATGGCATCACTCTATAACAATATGTACCCCACGGGGTAGTGAACGCAGTCTTCTCCCGGTCTTCGGGTGCCATCACTATTTGATTATAGCCTGAGAAACCATCCATAAATGAAAGCAAGGCGTGTCCTGCCGTGAAATCCACCAATTCATCAATGTGTGGCAAGGGAAAGTCGTCCTTCGGACTGGCCTTGTTCAAATCTCTGAAGTCTACACAGACCCGAATTCTGCCATCCTTCTTTGGCACCGGAACAATGTTGGCCAACCAAGTTGGGTATTCAGATACCAGCAGGAACCCTGCGTCAATTTGCTTGGTGACCTCTTCCTTAATTTTGAGAGCCCAGTCCGGGCGAATCCTTCTGAGTTTCTGTTTGACAGGGCGGGCCTCGGGATCAAGAGGGATCCGGTGCTGTACAATCTCAGGATCGATTCCAGGCATGTCTTCGTAGGACCACGCGAAAACATCTTTGAAATCTTTTAATAAAGCGACTAAGCGCTCGCGCTCCTCCGAAGACAACGTGGACCCGATCTGGACCAGCCGCGGGTCCTTCTCAGTACCAACATTCACAGTAGTGATTTCATCCATTAAAGGTTTAACAAATCTTTCCTGCTCTTGATCAATTAATCGTTGCAAAACTGGGGGAATTTCTCCCTCGTTGTTTTCATCAAAATTTTGAAAATCCTGATTTAAGCAATAAATCAAAGGCACAGAAAAATACTCAGAAACCACATCCACATCATTCTCATTAAATATTTCCAAGCCGTCAGATTCCTCTGTTACAACAGACTCAAAAGAAAATGAAAAAGACGACCTAGACAGGACTGTGGCATCCGGGTTATCACCCCCAGGAATACCGGACTCAGACTCAGTCGAGCTGGAATCTGATTCTGACGCACAAGATTCGGTAGAATCAGATTCCGGCTCACTACCTGACCCGGAACTGCTAGATAAAAAGCCCTATTCATATTGCCAGATGAGAGAAGGTGCGATAGATGCATCCAAGATCGGCGCTGGGAAGCCCGCAGCTATTTCATCTCCAATCACAGAAACCGAAGAGTTATCCCCCAAGCACTCTTGGCCGATCGGAGGATCTGATAGTAGACTCGCCAGTGCTACCCCCATTTCAAGCTCTGTGCTCTCAGGATCCACTGCTTCACATTGCTCAACCTCAGTTGGTGGGTCTGTCTGCGCTTCGGCAACGTCATCCCCAGATAATTGTATGTCGAAGAAGATTTCAAAACCAGGCACGCGCTTCCCCTCCGCGTTTAGCCATGGCTCCGGGAAGCCGCAGAATGGAAAATCTTCCCCCTCCCGGACGAAGCGTCCGTTTAGGGTACCCCAGATGGGCCTATGCATTAACTCAAATGGCTTCCCGGCCTTCTTTGCCCTGGCCCTTCCGGCCATTTCTTTTCCTTTCCTCACCCAGTCCTCTTTGGTGGGCAGATAACCCAGTCCAAAGGCGTGAGGGTTGTGTGGCACTTCGGCCAACACTGAGACGCCCTTCCGGCCGCTTCTCCCTAATCCCATCCCAGGGGTATGTTTTAGCTTGTTCATGAGGTAGATAGATTGTGCACTAACATATATGCCCTCATTCACAGCCATGACATTCTGAACCACTTGGGCCTCGGCCAAAGTGAACCCCGACAAAAACACATCCTCCGTGCCGTGCTCGATCTCCAAGACAGGTGTGGACACTTCCGGCGGCGGATGGATTGATGAATTCCCAAAAACGATCGCTACCCCTTTCCCGTGGGGGTACTTTAGCATCTGATGTAGAGTGGAAGAGACTGCTTTGACCTGGTGCAACCACGGTCGCCCCAAAAGTAGGTTAAAGGTTGCAGGAACGTCCAAGATATGAAATTCAATGCTGTGTTGTCCTGGACCAACCTTGGTTTGAATTTTAACAGTCCCCATCACTTCTCTGCTAGTATTGTCGTATGCTCTGATCACTTGGGTGGTTGGGACGAAGTCCACGGGTTTCAACCCGATTGCATATGCCGTTCTGGTTGGGCAGACGTTAATCGCAGACCCGGTATCAACAAGTACTACCGGTATCCACTTATCTCTACATTCCACAGAAATATAGAGAGGTTTGTTATGACTTGTGCCCTCAGGCGGTAGCTCCTTGTCCGAAAAGGTTAATGCCGGGGAACCTCCTCCCGGAAAAACCAGCCCAACCAGCTGTTCAGGCGTGGTGTCTATGGAGAGTTTGGACTTGTCCATAGCAGATAGGACAACTTCTCTGTGTACTCGTGATGCCATTAGCAGTCCCCAGATGGAGATGTCTGCTTGTATCTTTTTTAACTGTTTCAGCACAGCTTCATCTTCAATCTGCTTCTCCTTCTGTCTCTCCGCTTCTCTATCCTTCCCGGATGCCTCGGGTTTGTCCAGGTGTGGGGGTTTGAAGTACCGCCCACTTCTTGTCATATGGTCAACCTCATCGAGGTACCAAGTGTCATCCGGTTGGTTATTCCCCCAGTCTTCATCCGTGTGGGCAAGACATAAGTCATCGTCTTCCCACCACATTCCATCGGCAGCCAACAGACACCTGTCTGGCTCCGGTTTAGTTGCACTCTCAATATCCCCTGTCCATATGCTCGCAGCATTCTCCATTTTCGTGCACACAGCACTTTCAGTCCCCTCAGGGCCTTTAGCTTTTCTAATTATCTCAGCCTCCTCAAGCTTTCCTTGTTCCAGCTGCGTCAGTACAGCTGTTTGTTCAACAGTTCCCATATCCATAATGCCCATGTCCCGAGCGGAATTCTTAACACCGGCGCTCTCCGGCGGTACAACTTGACTTTCGGCCATTCCGGCCACAACTGATATTTCTGCCCCTGCCGGGCTCTGTTCTGGTTGGGCTTCCCCCACTGCATCTGGTTGATCCTCTAGCCATCCAGTGGCCTCCGCTGATCCCTCATAATCGTACCAATTGATTGACGCATCCCCCAGTTCCTGGTCGTCGAGAAATTGCAGGTCGACAAAGTCCTCCTCGACGGCTGTCAGATCATCTGCCCATAGCCCAGATCCATCCCTCCGAATCATGCATAGCTCTCCTGCCTCTGGCAATTCTACACTTAGCCCAATTTGGCTCGTTGATAGGATGTACTTGCTTGGATCATAGGCTCCCCCAGCAAAATTCTGCCCAGTCCTAGATTCAACAATCTCATCCTCTCCCAAAATCTGCCCTGCCCCGTCTTCGACGGTCACCACCATCGGTTCTGGTTGGGTTTTGGAGGTGTCCACCATGCACACGAAATCAGCGCAATCGGGGAGGAACACCTCCGGCTTGGGTAGGTGGGTGGGCATAATATAGATGCTAGGATCGTAAGATGCGACCCCAGTCTGGATAAAATTAATTCTTTTGGGAGGAGGAGCTTGGTTATGTGGTGGGAGAGGGTTGGTTGTGACATTGGGTTTATCAGGAGGTGCGATCACTTGTTTGTCAATAAGATCTTGGATCTCATGACGCAATCTGTAACAACGGTCGGTGTCATGACCGTGTTGTTGGTGATACGCACAGTATTTTGACGGGTCGTAAGAGGGGGGGAGTGGATTCGGTAATGGCTTTGGTTCCAGGGGTTTCAAATGATTTTTTCTGATCAATATTCCCAGAACTTTGGTCAGAGGCATATATAGTGGGGTAAAGGTTCTTTGGCCTCGCGGTTGGAATCTGTTGGCTTGTGTGTTGCTTCCGGACGCGCCGGAAAAGGGTGTGGCAGTCATGGGCCTTGGAGGGGGAGGGGGAGTGGTGGTGACCATACTAACTTCCGAGGCTCTTGTATTTGCAGCGCCACTCGGGCCCGCATTGTTGTTACGATTGAACGTCCTCCTCGGTTGTTCTCTGTCATGGTCAAACAGACCTTGTTTCATTGCGTCTTCGATTTGCACCCCCATCTCATGTAAATCTGCGAAAGTAGGGAAGGGGACTACAATCATTCTCTGCATCAGTTTTGGGTGGAGATTGCGCACAATCATCCGGATTTGATCTTTGTCAGTTGGCCTTAAGGTCATCATTGACGCCTTCGCCCTCCATCGGATCACAAAGTCCGAGAAAGTTTCCTTGGGCTCTTGCCTTGTCGTTTCGAGATCACGAGTTGTGATCTCGATCTGAGTGTTGCATGAATATTGTGCGACAAAGGCCTCAGCCATTTCATCCCAGTTCCTCTTCACTTCATCTTGTAACTTTGCGTACCAATGGGAGGCCACACCCGACAGGGTTCGGCCGAATAATGAGAGCTTCTGTGGTCGTGTTAGGCCCATTGGCCGCAAGACGTCTACGAACAGTCGGATATGGACCATGGGGTCGCCGGACCCATCAAAACGGTCGATTTGTGGCATTTTGAACCTATCGGGGAGTGTTACGGCCTCCTCGGTATATCCGTCTTCGATACCCAGCATAGCCTTGACCCCTTGGGATTTCTTAAAGAGCTTCTCCAGTTTGCTCAATTTTAGAGCTGTATGATCAACCTCGAACTCGAAGGGAGAGTCGGGGCGATTGGGTGCATGGACCTTGGACAGTTGTGGTGGAAGCGGGGGCGGAGCTGGCCCCATTGGAAGACTCGTGTCCTCTTGTAAGTTTTGGACATTTGGTAGGGTATTCTGGGCATTTGGTGGGGCGATCTGAACAGTAGGTGCCTGCTCAGGTAACGGAGCCCCTGCCGGAGGAGGGATTTGGTGTGAAGCAGATGCTGTATTCTGCTGTTGCAATCTGGTGATTAGTTCAGCCTGTTGGGCCATGATCGCGGCCTGCTGTTTGGAGAACTCCGTTTGACGGGCGGCATCATCATGCATCTGTCTCATGCTCTCCAGCATCTGGCGCATTAGAGCCTCCATCCCTGATGTATTCTGTTGATCCATCTGTCTAACTGGTATGTCTATTTCTGCAGCAGTAATTGAGACCTCAGTCCTATAGTCCTCTGATGAAGTAACCCACTGCTCTGACAACCTCTGTTCTGACACACTGCGCCTTTTCGGCTTCCTTCTGGTAACAGGGGGTAGAGAATGGAACACTGGCTGTCCGTCGATTAGATCCTCAGATCGATGGAGTCGACGACCTCGTGTCCAAGGTGCTTGGGGAATGCCTGCTGGGTTGGAAGCAATTGTGCTAGAACTGACCTAGCAAAAGATAAACAAAGCGAAATGGAAATAAATAAACAGATAGACGGACAGCATAACAGCTTAAAATAAAATGCATGACACACAGTCGGGCATAATCAACACACAGTCAATAAGCTGAATACATACTGTCCTCAAACACTGATCATTATCCCTGTATCACTGTCCCCTAAAACAGAATCTGATATCCGCAGATAGCTAATTCTCAAATACTGGCTGATGCCCGCAGGCCTGATACCCATAATACTGAACTGGTGTCTGCAGGCCTGATGCCGACAATACTGAACTGATGCCCGCAGGCTTGATACTGACAATACTGAACTGAAGCCCGCAGGCTTGATGCCCAAACTCATATACTGATACATGCATTCATGTAGAGACGCACTCTAAAGCACATAACAGATAAGTGAGAGCCAAAACACCCCTATGTTGGGGTAGGGTTTCTCTGTCCTATTGTGTCAGGAGCTAGGGCTTCACTACGCACACAGCAGTTTCAAACAACCTATAAACGGGTAAGCAACCTGTCCTAGTTTGGAATGGTCACTATGGATCCGAATATGCACTAGGTCGAATGGTCAAAAGGGGTGCCCCGGTAAAACCAGGGTTTGTGTTCCCATACTGGCAGAGCCCACAACCGGTCAGCCTTATGGTCATGCCTTGACAAGACAAGCCTCCGGCAAACCGTTCAGGAATAGCAGATGGCAAACACGGTGTCCTAGGCGCACCAATGCAAATGCAATGCAAAGAAACACACAAGTGTAGTCAAAAACAGATATCACGAGTTCGAGTCAAGTTCTCTAAATCCCCGGCAGAGTCGCCAGAAACTGTAGCACGCCCGCGGGGGGACCTCGCTACAGCTCGGACTCGACTTTCATAGTCACGGTTCTAAGTCTGAACCAAAGAGTCCAAATCCGGCAAATCGTTTTGAGAAAACTGATTTTTGAAAGAAGTGCCAAACATGGACTGCTTTGCCAGATACAGAGTCGCCACCTAAATATTTTATTTTGGGAAATTTAGGAAACCCTGACTCGTTGCCAAAGGCCACGTGTCCGTCATCACCAAAGTTGCCTCGGCTCGGGAACTTGGGTACGATTGGGGAAGGTCACTTCGTGAGCACCCCCGCTCGCCCGGTCATAGACCGGCCTCTACTAACCATGATATCTATTTTTGAAAACATTGTATGTTCTTATTCCGGTTATTAGCCTAGGTTACTATGTGATGCGCACAACATACAAGTATAGACTAGATCGCTTGAATTGGAACAAAACATTTCATGTTTATTTTTGAAAATGGTTTGCTACCCGCAGGTAGGCTTGAAACATTTGATGATTTATTCCAATTCAGATAACCCAACCTTCACCCACAGGCATTCAGGCAGTTATATCAGATAAGCACATAGCCTCATGGTAAGCATGCTTTTCATGGCAGTCACTTACACACAGGCAAGGATGCTAAAGCATAAAACTTACCGGGTACTCCAAGCCAAAATAGAAACTTCATTAGAAATCATGCATGATCCTAATTACACAGAAATGCCTAATGCAACACATGCAAAGATGTAACTATAGCAGGCTCGGCTATTCTAAGATGGTATATGAAATGCTACAACTATCATATATTCAATTTAGAATTGAAAGGATAATACAGTTAGTATGATGCGCCGAGCCCGGTACATGCGATACAGATGAATGATGCAAACATGCTGTCATACTGTATGCTAATTGAAATATGCCCTAATCTAACCATCATAAGCGGATAAATAAAAGGGAGAAAGACGTGGGGTTGGAAAACATACATCACACTCACGCACACTTATTACAATTGTGCCCTCGCGCAGAGGGTCCGAATAAATATACAGTCCAAATATTACAGTCCCGAATAAAAGAATATTACAGTCCAAAATATTACAAAATCCTAATTAATTAATGAATTAACTAAGAAAGCAAATAAAACTGGCGTGCAAGCCAGGGACTGCCTTGCTTCTGATGGATGATGCATGTCCGGGTTGTCTTGCGCGGAAATCCACCGGAATGCCCCAATTAGCCTCTGTTTACACCTGTTCTTGAAATGCGTGCCAAGCCCCAAAAGGTTGCTGATTCTTCATTTTGCTGCAACAGAGAGCAGGAAAGGGGCATAGCAATGTATTTGCGCAGATATATGCATGTCTCGATCCTCATGCCACCAATCACGCATACCGAGGCATGATGGCAGAGGAGTCGAAATGCACAACTCAATATAGGATGAATGCACATGAAACTACAGCTAAAACCTAACTCCATCATGGATAATCCGGAGTGTCGGTGATTGGGGAATTGAGACACATTCCGTCACTCGAAGTACGAAATGTACCTTGTTTCCCGTGCCTGGGCTAACTCCTATTCCGGACATGATGCAATATGCATGATATGCATGAAATGCAACTAAGATATAATCCTAATATACACGATGCTATGGAAGTGAAATGCCTCGAAATGCGTGCACATGGGCGCGCAAACCGAGAAAATGACAGAATGTAATCAAAGATACAACCTAGTATGTATTATGCTATGAAAATGAGATGTCTCGAAATGCGTGCACACGGGCACGCAAACCGAGATGCCTCGAAATGCGTGCACACGGGCACGCAAACCGAGAAAATGCATGAATGCAATGAAAATGAGACGCCTTGAAATGCGTGCACACGGGTACGCAAACCGAGGCGATGGCAAAATGCTATGTAATGAAAATGAGATGCCTCGAAATGCGTGCACACGGGCACGCAAACTGAGGCAATGGCAAAATGCTATGAAAATGAGGTGCCTCGAAATGCGTGCACACGGGCACGCAAACCGAGGCAATGGTATACGCAATGAAAATGACATAAAAATGTGATATGGGCTTATACCAACAAGAGAGAGCCTCAGCCACACTCACATAGGATGCCGGTGGATAAAAAAGGAGTGCCTCGAAATGCGTGCACACGGGCACGCAAACCGAGGCGATGACGGAATGCGATGAAAGGACATGAAAACATGATATGGGCTTATACCAACATGAGTGAGCCTCAGCCTCACTCACATAGGATGCCGGTGGATGAAAAATGAAGTGCCTCGAAATGCGTGCACACGGGCACGCAAACCGAGGCGATGGCAGAATGCGATGAAATGACATGAAAACATGATATGGGCTTATACCAACATGAGTGAGCCTCAGCCACACTCACATAGGATGCCGGCGGATAAAAATTAAGTGCCTCGAAGTGCGTGCACACGGGCACGCAAACCGAGGCGATGACAGAATGTGATGTAATGACATGGAAACATGATGCAATCATTCTAACGGAATTTCAGCACTAAAATATGGGGGAAAACAGTCCCGAAATGAAGCGAAATGATACCAAATGCATGGAATTGTCCCGAAATGCGAATTTAGGCACCCGAAATGGCCTATAGCTATGCCAAACATGCACAATATGGACATGCAATGCAAAGACAGAAGCTAGACAGTCCAAAAAAGGCACTTTCACAGTTATAAACATGGCCAAACAGCAAGCATAGATATGGCAAAAATGGCATGCAAGAATAGGGGCCAAAAGAGTGGTAATGAAGCAAGTGATATAAGCAAAACCCAAACTGAAAAATTTCCTTCTACAACATTGAAGAGGGACCAAAAATATGAATATTTACAGTTTATGGAAGCCTCAAAATCAGTATAAAAACATGATAGAAATGTGATGCAAAATAAGGCTCAAAAGTGGCTATAACATGAGGTATACAAAATAATCACCAAACAGCCAAAGACCCTTAATAAAACATGTAGAATGGACCAAAATAAGCACTTTTCCAGAACTGTAAAATGGCCAAAAACAAAAGCATGGTAGGCTGCCATTGCATGCAAGAATGGGGAAGAAAAGAGGAGCATAAAGGTAGGTACAACATGGAAGTCCCAAATGGTGTTGAGCCCTTCTTCACTGTTGAAGAGGGGCTCAAAATAAGCTTAATATCAGTTTACAACATGCTCAAAAACAGATTACTCATGGGTCGAAAATAGCATGCAAGATTATGACATATAAGAGGATCAATGAAGCAAGTGTATCATGGAGGGCTCAAACAGGGTTGAGCCCTTAATGAAAAGTGAAGATGAGCTCAAAAGAGGGCCCTTTTCAGTTAGGGCCGGAGCTTGAAACAAAAAGCATAGGGGGCTTACCAATGGATCAAGAAAAAGGGTCAAAGTGAAGAAAAGTTACTCACCCTTGAAGACTAAGACTTTTGTTGCTTCTTGGATGAATTTGCAGCTTCTTTGGCCTTTGAGAAACCTTCCTTGTTGCTGGAAATGAGGTGGTGATGGTAGAGCTTGGTGGTGTAGAAGGAATGGAGCTTAGGGACTTAGAGATTTTCAAGGAAATGAGAGGTATAGAAATGGAGTTGTGTATGGATGCTTGAAGGTGAAGTTTTCTAACCCCAACAAAAGATATATCTTGCTTGCTATATAGGCCAACAAGGGGGTGTAAAGGTGGGGGAAAAGGAGACAAACTTTCCCCCACAAAATATCCCCCGGATAAAGATCTTTTCTGGGGGATAAAGCTCCACAGCTGTAAAGTGCACAGTGTAAGGAGCTCGGCCGGCCCATTACTTTTGCTGCAGGTGGCCGGCCGGCCACACCCCCTAGCCGGCCGGCTAGGGGTCAAAAGGGTCAAGAAGATTTTCTGGCCGGCCACCAACTGATAGTGTCCTCGTATGTGTGTACAACACATCCCTGTGGTTAAAAGTCCAAGAAAGTGGGTCCAAGGGGTTCAACATTAGCTCGGAAAGAGGGGTTCAAAAGGGTCAGGTGGAATTACTGGCCGGCCACCAACTTTTAGGGTCCTCCCATGTGTGTACATCACAAATATGTGGTTCAAAGTTCAAGAAAATGGGCCCAAGGGGTTCAACATTAGCTCGGAAGGAGGGGGTCAAAAGGGTCAAGTAACATTACTGGCCGGCCACCACTTTTTAGGGTCCTCCCATGTGTGTACATCACAAATATGTGGTTCAAAGTTCGAGAAAATGGGCCCAAGGTGTTCAACATTAGCCCGGAAGTGCGAAAAACGGGCGTCGGAGGGCGTCGGAGGATGTATAACTGGTTGCTGCAACAATTGCTGGCCTCCCACCCTTCAGTGACCTCCCCGGTGATAAAACAGAGGTACCTGCCAAAAAAGAACGAAAACCGTTGCAAAACGAATGCTCGGGGACCAAAACACGCAGTTCGGGGTCCCGAAAATGGGCTGTTAAGCACCGAAAGTGGCATTCGGCCACGAAGTGGGTTTCTCAGACCCCAGTGTCCCTCAAAAGGGATTAAATAAGATGTATGCCAAAAATTAGAACAAACGGAGATGGTTAGGCGGTCCCGAACCGAGGCACACGGCCTGATGGCTCCGAAAACCGGAAACCGGACTCCGAAGTGGGCAAAATGGCCTACGGCCACCAAATGTAGCCTACGGACATTGAGAGATGGTCTACGGGACCACTCCCTCCCCTCAGGAAAAGAAGCAAAGAAAACCGAGCCTGGTTCGCAAACCGAGGCAAAGTACAAAAGAGGGTTCGGAAGTCCGGAGGCAGGGCTCACGGCCGCAACTCTGAAACTTCTGAACGAGCACATTATGAAACATCACCAAGTGCTCAATCAGTGACATCTGAGTCTTAAGGTCGGTCAAAAATGGGGTGTCTACAGCGATAGATGTGAAATATATGTAAACCCACAGCTACAAAACGAAAACAAGTTTATGAATCAAGTGGACAAATGAAGTAGATATAAACAGAAAATGCGAAGCAAAAGGCATGGTTTGTAGCAGAATAGAAAATGAAATGTAAGGTGCACGTCTGTGACTCCCTAGTATCCACTGAGCTAGTCGGTCTTTCGGCGGGATGCCTAGCTCATATAGCAGTAGAGGGTGGCCAGGCTAACGCCACCCTAATCATACGCCCCCATCCGTGGGAGGTGCACCAGTGCTCCCATAAAGTATAGCCCTACGGTAGTCTCCCTGTTCGTAAATAGGGTAATACCGAGGAGGTATATAAGGAACTTGCAAGCGTACTGTGCAATCTCATCCGGAGTAACTGGCTTGAGGGCAGAGAAATGGTCCAAGAACCAACTATAGAGCACCATCCCATGTTTGGCAACATCTGGGATCACCCCAATAAGGTAAAGTTGCGCAGCCCTCCACTAAATCATGTTGGGACCAAACGGGATCGAGTAACCAACTCTTACCCACAAGCTGGTGAGCATCGAGAAGTCATAGGGAGGCATGCTCATCTCCCCAGTCAATGAGAAGTAGAAGGAGTTGGTGGTGTCCCACCACCTCTCTACGAAAGCACCGTATAGCAGTGGCTCGGCCTTCATCTGTATGAGTCCTGAGTAGAATTGTCTGAAACCAGCATCGTCAATCAAAATGCGGACCACCTGGCAGAGCCTCTCATACCAACCTCGTGGTTCGATAATAGTCCCATATCTACTCATCTTCTAAGCCATGACCTATGGAAAGAAATGTTGTTAGCTGTAGACGTCCCCGAACGTCCCGGGAAAAATCTCGTTTTGTTCGTTTGGGCTTACTACAGTTCAGACTCAAATGTCACGGTTCTGAATCTAATCCCGCAAAGTGCAATGCGAGACCGATAAATCACCAAAGAGTCCAAACCCAGCAAATCGTTTTGAAAAACTGATTTTTAAGAAAGAAGTGCCAAACATGGACTGCTTTGCCAGATACAGAGTCGCCACCTAAATGTTTTATTTTGGGAATTTTAGGAAACCCTGACTCGTGCCCAAGGCCACGTGTCCGTCATCACCAAAGTTGCCTTGGCTCGGGAACTTGGGTATGATTGGGCAAGGTCATCTATGAGCACCCCTGCTCGCCCGATCAAAGATCGGCCTGTACTAAGCATGATATTTTGTTTTTGAAAACACATGGGTTCTTATTCCGGTTAATTAGCTAGAATTACTATGTGATGCTCACAACACACAAGTATAGACTAGATTGCCTAATTTGGAACAAAGCATCGCATATTCGTTTGTTTGGAAATGGTTTGAAGTTTGCTTCTCGCAAGTAGGCTAAAATGCAGATTTCAATGAATTGTCCCAATTCAAGTAACCCAACCTTCACCCACAGGCATTCAGGCAGTTATATCACATAAGCAATTAGCCTCATGGCAAGCATGCTGTCATGGAAAAACTCACACTCATGCAAGATGCTAAAGCATAAACACTCACAGTGTACTCCGAGGCAAAACAAGAAACTAGTTAGAAATCATGTATGATCCTAGTTCATGTTAAATTGGCTAATGCATCGCATGCAAAATGCAACTAGAAATAGGCTTGGCTATTCTAAGATGACATATGAGATGCTACAATTCGATGCACGTATTCAAGTTCGAATTGAAATACAATGCAGTTAGCATGATGCGCCGAGCCCGGTGCATGCAGTACAGATGAATGAATGCAAACATACATAGCATAAGGATGCTAATTGAAACATGCCCTAAAACTAACCATCATAAGTGGTTAAGTAGAAGGGAGAAAGAAGTGGAGGTTGGAAGACATGCATCACACACACACATGCTTATTACACAATTGCGTCCTCTCGACGGGGGGATTGAAAAAATAATACAAATTAACTAACTAATCATGTTAATTAATTAATTACAAAACCAAATCGAAATAAATAACCATCCTAAGTTATTAATGTACTAAAATGGCCTCGAGACGAGGGATGAATGCATGCTCGCATGACTTCGCTCGGAAATCCATCACCATGCCACATGTTGCCTCTGTTTGTACTGCTCTGCACCTCTGAAAACTGCAAAAGTCTTAAGGATGCTTCTGAACTGCTCCTTGAGTGTTGTAGGGGATCATCGGCCAAAATACATGACCACCGACCAAAGGAAAATGGTCATCGACCAAAAATGAGGCTCTCAGCCAAAAGTTGGTAGCCGGCCGGCACTGAAGATGGCTGACCGGCCATATCTTCCTGTAGAATGTTGTTTTGCTGCAGCAGAGGACAAACAGAGCATGGAAATGGATTTTCAAGGCAATGTCTGCACAACCACCCTCCCTATCATGTTACAAACTCAAGGGAGTATGGTTCTCGACCCTTGGACCATTAATCACGTATTCCAATGCATGATGGCCAAAGGAGCCAAGTGTGCAATTCAATATAAAATGAAATGCAAAAAAGCATATAAGGGGCCTCAACCTCTATCATGGTTGATCAAGAGGCAAGGGATGCACATACAATGTTATGCAACCTAAGCATGCAAGCAAGCATGCAAGCAACTCAAGCATGATACAAATCCAAAGCAACAAAAGCACGTTAATGGCAATGCCAAACAAAGCTAATGGCGACAAGCATGCCAAATGCATTGTAACCTAAACAAGTATGCAAGATGCAACATGAACATTCAAGCATGCAAGGCATGCAAAGATGGACAAGTATGCAACGACATACAAAATGAGACAAGCATGTGATAACATGATAAAGCGATAAGCATGCAACAAGCATACAACATACTAGCATGCAACAACATGCAAGATACTAAATATGCAACAAGCATACGACAACATGCAAGGCATGCATGCAATAACATGCAAAGGATGGACTTAAACCAAAATGGACAGCTCTCAAATAGGCCAAATTAGTGGCCAAAATGATGCGACAAAGGTATGAAATATACATACAAACATGCATGCTAATTAACCTAACACTTAGGCATAAAAGGGCGACCTTTAAGCGCACCTAAAAGGGGGCAAATATGGACATATGATAAACATGGTAAGCTCTGAAATCATGTTAGGGATGATACCCAATCAACCAAATAATGCAAGTAAGGCATGCAATAAAGCCCAAAACTTGAAACTTGCCAAGGGACTCAAACCAAGGCTACATGAAGCAAGCCCCAAAGGGCCAATGGGACCTAAAACAGTCCCAAGGCAGGTCTAAACAAGACCAAAAGTGAGCTCAAAGCTAGCCAACACTAGCTAGAACACAATGCCAAAACATGAGGCATACAAGGCCACAAAAGAGGTGTTACACTACACCTAACACAACCAAACATGGCGTGGCTTAAGCAACCAAAATCAGAGTTATGGCATGTCAAAGTAAGCCCGAAAACCCACTTAGATGGCATCCCGAAGACCTAAGCATGATGGCATACACAATGGCACATTCATGAGGCATAAAACACAAACCCTTCAAAACAATAAAGGAGTGACAAATGCAAGTATATGAGCATACTATATGGACTGAAATAACATAACAAGTGATTCCAAATCACTGAAATGAGCCAAGTAAAGCATGCTAATGACTTGGACACTCAAAGCTAGCATGCTAAAATGCATGGCGGCTATACAAAGCATGGCATATATGGTCAAAACAACTCAAATCAGAGCTTAAGCATGTTACAACAAGACTAAAAGCTTCATGGAGTCGAGCCAAAATCATGCTAGAAACATGGCTTAAAGCATGATGTATGTTAAGGCAAATCATGGGATTATAAGACAAGTACATGAAGCATGCATGGTATGTCTAAACCAAGTCAAAACAGTGCTATATCATGGAAAAACAAAGCCTAATATATACTGAAATGAAGCTAAAACAAGCTAAGCACACATCCTACAAACATAAGCCATTTATGCAAGCTTTCAAGACAACAAGGAGAGGGGATGACCCTCTCCTATTTAGGATGCCAAAACCACCTCTCCACCACTGAAAATCCTCTGGATTTTAGTGGTGGAAGGGTCATGCAAAGCTCAAAGCAAGGGCCGAAAGGCATGGCCTAAAACAAGGCCTAACAAGGCCTTGGAAGGGGGTAAACAATCCCAAACCTCAAAATGACCTTAAACAAAGATCTAAAGCACACAAAAGCAGAACTTTTATTAGTTATAAACTAAGCTTAAAACAATAAGGAAGAAGGGCTAAAAGCTTAAGCAAGAAAGGGGTATCTAAAGCAAGGAACTCACCCTTGTAGAACCTCTTCAAGAACAAAGCTCCAGCAGGTTTTCTGAGTTCAAACCAACCCAAGAACTCTGAAATCAACCTCAAGAGACCTCAGCTCCGAGAGGATGGTGTTCTGGTGTGTATTTGTGTGCAATAGTAAGGCAATACTACACTTTTGAGCACAAAGGAGGATCAAACAAGGGAGTATAGATACAAAAGGAGTATAGATACAAAACTATATCTAACTCTCCTCCCCTCATTTTTCTGAACCTCTAAGGAGGGAGGAGGAACTCCTCCTTTATAAAAGTTCAATCCAAAGCTTCTGAGAGAAGCTAACCAAAGGGTGTCAATCTCTACATACATGTGTATGGAGGGGGGGTTAATTGTAGATGCCAGCTGTGCCAGCTGGCACAAAATATCTGCATAAAGCAGATGAACAGGGTTCGGCCAGCAAAAATGGCCGATCGACCAACACAGTGGCCGGCCGACCAAAAATAGTGTCGATCGGCCAACACACTTGGCCGATGGAAAGCAAACAGGGCCGATGGCCTCAAGCCTTGGCCAGTGGGTTGAGGGCATGGCAAAAAAGCTACCCTCTACCCTTAGAAGCAAAAACACATGTGTTTGGTTCAGAACCAAGCACAAAACAGACAAGTTGAGAGATCTTGAGGCAAGGCGCGTAGCCGAGACCTCCAATAACTCAAAACGAACACGAGCATGGATGATCATCGAGTGTTCAAACGATGACGTCCAAGTCTTGAGGACGGTCAAAAATAGGGTGTCTACATTAGCCTTTTGAACAAAGGAGCCATAATGACATTCAAGTAAAATATGCTTGAAAAGAAAGATTTCTTACTGGTAAGGCGTTAGCGGATAGGTTCTCCATTGTCTACCGCAGAAGCATGTCCTCATCGACCCTAGAAACAAGGCCCTCAAATCTTAAAATGCCTCCAAGAGTCAAGGCATGTGAGCACAGCTAGTAGGTAGTTGGGTCAAATGGTCTATCTATAAGGGGGAGCAACTTGGGCTCTGGCGTGGGAGGAAGAATGCCCACAATTGCCAAATCCTTGTTGAGAACGGCCTCGATGTCCGCGGTAGGCCCTAGAATGGGCATGGCAATGTCAGCCAAAGGCACACCACCCTGTGGAACCTCATCATCATCCATGGGAGGTGTAAAAGTGAGAAAATACGATGAGGTGGTGAAAGAAAATCAAGGAAAGTGAAAGAGATAGGTAAAAATAAAAATTAAAAATTAAAAAAAGACCCCAAGTCCAAGCCCTAGGAGAGAGAAAATGAAGAAAAAGTGGAAAACCAAGAGGGAGTAGGGGAAATCCCAAGAAAATCTGTGCGAATGAGCTAAAAAACCAAGAGAGACCCAAAACTCAACCAAATCAAAATCCAATCGGTTCACAATGTAGAGGATTAGAAGGGTTTTCAAGGAAAAATTCGCAAGGGTCGTTGGGTAATGCAAATAAGGTGAAATCTAGAGACAAAGAATAGCTAGAGAGACGGCAAGAGTGTTTTCACATGGTGTGGGTGTGGAATAAGGGCCCAAAAGTGTGTTTTAAAGACACACAGATCCTGAAATGTCAAATCTGCCCTGAGGCGCTACTGTAACCCGGTCGTGTCTGTTTTGGACTAGCCGTGTGTGTGTAGAAATGGCCAGATCTAAATGCAATTTTGCTTCAGTTTGGCCATGTGCATAGGTAAGCCCCTCCCAACTGAAATAAGGTGTTCTCTACATCAGGGCATGTCCTAGATTTCAAAAAATTATTACGGAGCCATTGTTCTAGATACATTTCTATATGTCTCGGCATTTTCCCGGGACATATTAATCGTGGATTTGGGCCCATTTTCAAGAGTAAAATTTGCATAATTGATCCTATTTTATATATTTGCGTCACTTTTCCATAGCGTGGTACGCATAAGTCCAAATTCGATTCACATACATAACAAGGTAATCTCTGTGGCCGTCGCACGTCCGCACATTTTCTAAAAATGTTGCTTCCTGGAAATGGGTTGGTTTTATACATCGGGTTCTAGAAGCCTTTTGCACCTTTAATGTTCGAAGAGCATTAACCCCCAGCGTAGCTTTCACCTTTCTCACGATAAGCTCCTCTAGGCTAGTTTTCATAACCATTTCATCTCTCTCACCCGTTCTGCATGGAAAACGTAGTTTGGCTTGAACCCTCACCTTTTCTGCATGGAAAATGTAGTTTCACTTGAACTCTTCCCTCTTTTGCTTGGAAACGTAGGTTAGCCTTGCATTCAACATCTTCACATTTCTTTCGTTTAGGCTTGCAATTTCACCCTTATCATGCAAGTGTGATTTGGCCTGCATCTTTCACCCTTTCCACGAGATAAATAGTCTGGGTTGCATCTCTCACCCTTATCACACGAGTGTGATTTGGCTTGCACCCTTACCCTTATTCTTTCACCCTTTCTACGTGAAGCGTAGTTTGGGTTGTATCTTTTCACCCTTGCTACATAAGACGTAGCTTGGCATGCATCTTTTCACCCTTGATACGTAAGACGTAGCTTGGCCTGCATCTTTTACCCTCTCTACGTGAGACGTAGTTTGGCTTGCACCTTTACACCCCTTTCGCATGAAATGTGTTTGGTTAAAACATTCCCCCTCTCTGTATGGAATACGGCTGGGTATGCCTGTTGGTTACATCATTTTTTCTCATTTTCACGTGAAACGCGTTCGGAACTGACGTTTGCCTACTCTTTTCTGTGTGAGGCACGGTTGGACCTATTTTGATTTAAGCTTGAGGCTTGTTTCATATGTTGTCATCTTGCCGTGTTTATTATTCATTGCATTGCATTGCACAATCATGAAATTTCAAAAACAAAAAAATCAGCTTCGCGAAGTGTGTAAGTCCAATTTCCAAGTGCATTTTGAGCATGTTATTTGCATTCTGACCCTGAACTACACTTATTTGATTCCTTGCAAAGAGATACATAGGCAACTTTCGAGTTCAACCAATTAGATTCGCATTTTGTTTGTCTGCCCAAGTCTTACGACCTTGTCAAATGGGTTGTCTTCAGACTTTGACATTCACTCACGTCATTTCATGACGTACCAAGCTTTGTCAAAGAGGGGCAAATGTAGACATCCTATTTTGACCGCCCCTAAGACTTGGGCGCTTCATTGCGAACATCCGATAATGAAAGTTACATTGTGCAATGTTTTGAAACTCTACACAGAGAAGTTCAGATTCAAGCTCTAAATCTCAAACCTCGCACCCTGTTTCGACCAAAATGATTTAGACCTTAAAACCTTATTTTCAAAGCATTTTTCCAAACCGGCATGGCCAATGTAGCAGGATGCCATGAGGGATTTTAGATCCCGCCGTGGGTTTTTGGGTCTGACTGTGTCTATTTGGACCCAGCTAGGTCTCATTGGTGATAGACATAATATCTGGCGAGATTCCACCAGCTATCTTTTTTTCAAGATATTTTCGACTAAAACATCTCAAATTCTATAAATAGGCCCTCTCCCTTAAGAATTTAGGGTTAGAAAAATTTTCCAAAGGCTTGTAATGTTTTTTGAGAGCAAAAAAGACTCATCTTTCTTTAAACAAACTCTTTGACCTCTATACCACCTTTTAGTTATAGATATACAATACATGCACCATTAGAGCCTGTTCTTAAAGCTTTTGCTAAAGTTTCAAACTCTATTTCAGCAACTTGAGGGTGTTTAGAATCAAGTTTGTTAACTAAGAACTTGCCTCTGTTTTCAAGAGGTATAATTTTGCATCTTCTTCCTTACTTCTCCTTCACTCTCTTTCTCTCTTTTTCTTGTTTTATATACTATTTTTGGACTATTTTGGGGGGGCTGAAATATGTGATTAAAAGCAAGAAAAAGTGGAGCGGTTAGCCACCCCTCCTTAGGCATAATCACAATAATTTATTCTTTACTTTCTTCCTTGCTTCACATAAGCTTTACCACAATTATTTTTTGGTATTTGTGGGCTATTTAATGCTTTAATTTATGCTTTGAATATTACAATTGTGTTTTTGTTAGTCCTCGAGGATTCAGTGTGTTTAGACGTAACAGCCTGTCCATTTGAGTTGATAGTATTTCTTTTATTTTTTTAGCTTTCCTTAAAGTATATTGGAACCTTGTGACCATGGGGGGTTTAGAGCTTAGCCACCCCGCCACAAGTTTGATACTATTTGTAAACTTTTTGCTTTAAATTGTTGTTTACCTCGAAGCTAGGCGATAGTTTCCGTGTCAAAATGTTGAAACTCTCTTTTCGATCATTTTCGAAACATGAAAATGGGTGACTCATCCTTATTCCATGAGCAAAAGAGGAGTTGTGTGTTTACGCTTTGATGGATAGCTTGCCTTTTGATTTTCTCTCTTGTTCCTCATATAGAGCTCTTTATCGAAAAGTGTTGAAAACTCTCTCTTAGTTCCACTTTAAAGCATGGAAATGGATGTCTCATCCTTATTCCATGAGTAGGGAGCAGAGTTCACAACAATTTTTGAGTTGTTAGTATTTTATTTTAGTTTCTTCTATAATCATTACATACTATCTTGTGATGCTTAATGATTTGTGAAGCATATCTACCTCTTCCTTGAATAACCACATGATAGGAAGGAGGTAAGGAGAATAGCCTCATTTTTTGTTTTTTGTTTATTTATTTATTTATTTTGTGCTTAGTAAAGTCGTTTCCTAATGGCTCTAAGATCATCATGCAACAACCTTGCGATGGTTGATGATTTGAGAAGCAAGTATATTCCTTCCTTGAGTATCTTCATGATAAGAAGGGATAGAAGGGATAAACATCTTTTAGAAATACTCTGTCTGCATTGTTTTTACCTCAGTGCACAAAATAGATTTTTTCGGCCAAACTGAGGCACGACCATATTTTATTGGACCCGGCTGGGCCTCGTTGTGACACACCCAGGCTTCAAAGTGTACACATGGAGGACTATTGTTGGCAAAACAAAGTAGCGGCTGAGGGTAAAACAGGGCAGTTCTCTACAGGGCAGACAAAGCAGTTTCTGAAGGATGTTCTCACTCGTGTGCATGTTGTCCTTGTTTTTTTTTTCTTTAATATTTATTATTGTAATATTTGAAAATGCAATAATTAGTTAATTCATTTGGTGTTGTAATAATTAGTTGATTCGGCCATCCGAACCCTCTTGTATGAGGGCAAATTTGTAACATTTGATGTATGTCTTCCAACCCTCATTTCTTTCTCCCTTTTATTTACATGCTCGTCATCATTGTTTATAACATAATGTTTTTTCGTTTCCACCATTCCCATGCCTCACATCCGTTTTCACGTACATTAAAATTCGGCTCATCATCTTATCTATTCCTAAATGATTATGTGTGCTATCCCATACTTTGAGTTCTTCACATGTCATGTTAATAGCCGAATTTATTAGTCACATTTCATATGTGTTGCATTAGCCATTTTGCATATTAGGATCATGCATTTTTTCTAATTATCTTTTTTTCTTTGGCTTGCCATGGTTAAGTACTAGGTGAGTATTTTTGCTTTAGCATATCATACGTGTGTTTTTGTTACCATGTCGAGCATACTACCATGAGACTACTCGCTTACTTGAAATATCTCTATGAATGTCTATGGATGGAGGCGATTTTGCTTAGATTGGAATGACTTTGATTATTGTACATATTATCTCACTTTTCCTAATTGCACACATTTAAAAACTCTTTTCAAGAAAGCATGAAATCAAAGTATTCCAAAGTAAATGACGTGGTCTATACTTGTTTGCTTCACATAGTAATGTTAGTTTATTAAACAATCAGAACATGAGCATATAATATCCATAAAATTCACATCATGATTTAGTGGAGGCCGATCTTTGATCGGGTGAGTGGGGTGCTCAATTCATGACCTTTTTCTTTCATACCTAAGTTCCCGAGCCGAGACAGCTTTTTTTATGACGGAAAAGTGGCCTTTTTCATGAGTTACAGGTTTCCTAATTTTCCAAAAAATATTAGGTGCCGACTCTGAAATCTGGCAATGCAGTCCATTTTTGGCATCTCTTGTGATTAATGTATTATCTAAGATTTGCGAGATCTGGACTCTCATTTGTTTTTCTATTTCACATTGCAGTTGTGGAACCAGATTCAAAACCGTTGGAGTCCGAACTATAGGGAATTGCATCCGAGGAGACTAAACCCCTCCGAGGAGCGTGAAAAACCATCTACAGAGAACTTCTATTTAATCTAAGCAGATCGTCTTTTCGTCACTAGCGATTTTTCCGGCTTGTCTCCTCTTCACTTCAAGAGATAGGGTCTATTTTCGTAACTCGATATGAGTTCGGTAGTGTATTTGTGGCATATGTTCGTTATATAGATTCTGTTAATATTAGATTGATTTTGGGATTTTGGTTTGGGGTTACGGGTTTGTTCCAAATTGGGGGTTTTATTTTTTTGTTATGATTTGGCTATTAAATCTATTTTCGATATATAAAATTACATGTGGGTTTCTAAAAATAGAAAAGCCCCAATTTGTGAAAAATCCTAAATGTTATCATTTTTCGGATATTAGATTGTATATCCATATTGTTATCTTTTAATTATTACATTAGACACGACTAGTTTTGCTATTGGTGGAGAATAACATTGTCGTGTCTTAGAAATTGCATGTAGATTAGGCAAACTGAAATCATTCATATCATGAAACATGTCATGGGTTTTGGCACTCAAAACTATATATTTTGCAAAGAATGTTTTATAAATTCTCGTATTATGTTTTAAGAACATTTGTATCATTTCGAAAACCATATTTTGAATCACATGTATTGTGCTATTGGAAAAAGGTAAATAAAGTCGTAAAGCTGTAAGGGGGTGTTAGAGAAAAATTAAGTTAGCCTATCTGTCCATGATCCAAGACCTAAAACCCACGTGGTAGGTGCCGATCCATCTCGATAATCCCGGTAAAATGGCATAGTGACTTGTATAGCGCACTATTATGAACACTAGCCCTAGATATTTATCCATTTTATTTATTGTCATTTGGGTTTCGAAAAAGATGTTTTGAAAATGGTTTTAGCAAGGTATTTGTTGTTGTTTAGAGATGTATTCACATTTGATTTAGCAATGTATTTGTTGGTTGGTATTAAGATACCTAGATTTGTTTTGGAAATGAATTTTTATCAAATAGATGTTTTGATTTCGGATAACGTTTTGAATAAACAAAAGGTTTTGGTAATTGGAAAGAAATGATTTTGTTGAGAAATCAGATGGATTTTAAAATTCATTTGGGAATGTTGCATATATGTATTGCATCATGATCATTTATGCTAATAGAGGATATTTAGTTTTTGAAATATTCTCTACTCGTATTTATGCTCACCCTACGTGACTGAAAATGTTTTTCAAGTGTATGGTGTTGTGTGTGGATGTGGATGTGGATATGGATGTCAGCTGCTGGAGATGTGTTTGGAGTCAAGTAGGGGGTTCCATGATTTGTAGGCCTTGGGCCATTTGTTTTATTTACTTGGTAGTGTGTCATTCTTGTAAGAGTTACACCCTTTGTAAGTGATGTAAGCGTTTGGGCATTTCAATTTGATATATATATATATCATCTATTGTATGTTTTAGTCAAAGAACATCCATTCCACGTAGTCGTGTATGTAGGATGTATGTAATTGGAAAAACACATGTATTGTGTGATGATACTGTACTCATGTGTTTTTTTCAATCTGATTGTTGTCCTTTTTTACTTATTAGATTTTGGGGTATTTTCATGTGGGTCAGACTTTGAAAATCTGGGGCGTTACAACTAGGATTTTCATAAATTCTTTTCTACATGCCATGATATACAACAATATTGAAACATATAATATTCAATTAAACATGAATAAATGTAATCTACGGCATGCAAATCATGAGGTAAAACAAGCAATCATGGCTCTGATACCAATGAAGGAAAAAAAAAATGCAGCTAATCATATTATCTCAAGCGAAAACGATTTAGATTAGAAAACTTAAATTACAAGCCTTGTCTGGAAAACTCTCCATCAATCGAAAAGCTACCAGAGTTTCTCAAAGTTGTATCCACACTCCAAATCCCTAGGTTCTACAATGGTAACTTAAGAGGGAAACACAAAGAGAAATATTTTGTAGAGATTTTTGGGGGTAAACTCCCACCTCAGAATACGTATTATTATTTTCTCTATATCAAATATATAGAAAATCTTTGCTGATAGAGGTAGAGTTGTAGTCTCCCACAACAACTCAAAAACCTCTTTAGATAATTCTCTTAATTATCTTATATTATAAATCATGTGAATTATTTACAGCTCATGTTAACGTTCTATGGGTTATGGGTCGGGCTAAATTTGACCTAATTTCGAACAATACTGAACTGAACACAGGAATTATAATGATGAAGAGAATCCACTACCTCATTTATTTCAAGAAGCTTGATATCATCAAGGTCAAGACCAACAGATTTCACTGCAGTTGGAATTGCAGCAACTGGATAATGCCCATAGCAGCAGGATCCACCCCAACAGCAGCAAAACTCCTACATGCATAGTAAGCAGTAGCATTTTAAATAACAGCATAGAAAACGTCAACATTAGGTAAGTCTTATTTAGGCCTGTAAATAATGTATAAACATTTAACCCACTCACCCACCCATTCCCCTTCCCTGTCAAAAAAAAAAAAAAAAACCAGAGAGATCAAAATGAAGTTCCGTCACAAATTGTGCGTCCTGATTTAAATTTGCCACTCTCAAAAACCCAAGATTACATAAGCTGATGCTAGTACATCCATGAATTTACCTTCTTGAACCTTTCTATTTTTTACTGAATTCCTTTTAGCATGATCATTACTTATATTATTTCATTGGACACTTGATACACGAGACCACCTCCAACTTCAAGACTTCTTAGACCATTATAAAATCACTGACTAGGCCATATGTAAGACATGTAGATGATATAAATAATATAGTTTTATTTTTTGGGTAGGTATAAAAAATAGAGTTACCCTCTTTGTAACAACTTTAAGATAATATGACAGTTAACAATTTAACACTTGAATCAAGTGACAATTTGAACATGACCAATGCAAAACAAATAATATTGTTACTGAATCGTTTCCTTTCTAATGTATGCTTTAACATTTTCCTTTCCTTTACTAACCAATTCAAATATAACAAAACCCAAAATTTTCTAAAAGGATAAAGAGAATGATTGGGAATGAGTTTGGCTTTAGTACATGATAGGCACACAATCAATCGATGGTTGTAGTAAATTTAACAAAATTAAAAAATAAATTTAAAAAAAAGTGTATATATCTATATATATGAACAATAAGGAATGCAATCAAAATATATAACTTCCAAATCACTTGCTAATGGAAACTATAGGGGCTAGTGTATCTGCAGTTGCTGGGGGAAAATGTAATAGGCTCTATTTGGTGCAAGGAAACATTGGAATAAAATGAAGAGAATTAAAAACACCTAAAGGTTTTTTTTCTAAAAAAAAAATCTTCTATCATTTCCATTATATCTTTTCTTTTCCTCCCTATTTTGCATTGTAACTAAACAAGGAAAATAAATTTTTTTACAATTTATTTTCTTCTTCCCTTGCTAAATCCAAATACCAAACAAAACATAGTGATGTCAAGCGCAATGCAAAATCCTGACCTAGGAAGCAGAACAAAGAAGGAAGTAAAAACAAGCAGAAAAGAAAGAAAGACAACATAGGAAGTCATAGAAAATCCTAGCTACTGCTAAAACCCATAATGATTTTACCAACAAACCCACTTCAAATTTAGTGAATTATCAAAGAACCCCATTTAAATCATTGAAAAATTAGCATTATTAAAATATTAAAAAAACCACAACACATTTTGATCTGCAACCTTGCTAAATTTCAAGTAAATTGAATTCCCTAACAATGCGAAAGGGCCTACCTGGTGCTTTTGGCGCCAGCATGGTTTTGGAATTGGGTGGCCATGGGTGAGTTACACCATAGGATTGATTTGTTGTCGCTGGCGTTTTGTCCAATCCAACTATGCCACGCCGGTGTGGATTTGTAAAAATTAAAGTAAAATACAATTATATTATGTTGTAAATTACACTTTGCATCCCTGCACTTTGCACCAAATTTTACTTTGGCCCCTATACATGAAATCATGATAGGCAACCCCTTACACTTCTGGTCAAATCACACTTTGGTCCATGCACATGAAATTGTGACAGTCAACCCCCTGTACTTTTGGTCAAATTTCACTTTGGTCCCTATACAAGTGTCAATGCTCCCTTTCTATTATTCAATTGTTTAAATCTTTAACAGAATCTAGTCATGTGATAAGAATGTGACTACGACATGAGGGTAAGAACGAAAAATCATCTACATTTTCCACCAATACACACTTTATCTCAAAATTTACATCAAAATAAGACTATATTAGGCTAAAACAAAATGCTGATTGTGAAAAATTAAGAAGATGAACTAGGATTTTGTATAAATTAGAATCTCGAAACTCTGTTTTCATAGTAAGATAGTTTTCTGTCTATTCATCTTTCTTTCTCTTTGATTTCTTTGTCGCATTTTTTTTTTATTTCAAAAACTCAGCTTTCTTGCCTTTTCGTCCCAATTTTTACCATGCGAACATATATATATATATTGTATTATATAACTCTCATGTGCTTATCACGTAGGGCAAAGTATATTGGTGGGAAACATGAATGATTTTCCTCTCTTACTCTCATTTCGTAGACATATTTTTGTTGCATGAATGGATTTTATTAAGGATTTAAAAATGAAGTAACAGAAGATGGACATTAACACTTGTGTAGGGACCAAAGAAAAACTTCAGTAAAAATGAAGGGGGTTGACTATCACAATTTCATATGTAGGGACCAAAATGAGATTTGACCAGAAGTGCAAATGGTTGATTGTCATGATTTCATGTGTAGGAGTCAAAGTGAGATTTGATGTAAAATGCAAGGATGCAAAGTGTAATTTATCCTATTTTATGAATAAAGTTATACGCACCAATTGGTATATCAATTAGTGTACCAACATATGATATGATATTGCCACTTCAAAACTATAGACCTCACTTATAAGACAAACAACAAAGACCCAAAACCTCTAAAATGCTATGATATTATCACTTCAAAACTATAGATCTCACCTATTATACAAACTTCAAAGACCCAAAACCTCTAAAATTATGTCACATCATCCGTTAGTACACTAATTGATATATCAATTGGTGTGTGTAGTACCACTATTATATTATACCTTATAGTTTGTTTAACATATGATTATACCCTATCATTTTTTCAAACTACAAATACTTTTTTATTGTAATTTTGGGAAAATTCCAAAAACTTAAAAAAAATTTAAAAAATCCAAGGTTTCACTCTTGTAACAAAATAAATTATGAGTTTTTAATTTTATCAATTTAAATCATAAACTTTTTGTAGACTGCCCGGAACTCTCTCCGCGCACCCCCTTTTTCGGAGAGGGCGCGAATTAGGTTCTAGCTACTATAGTTCGGACTCCTGTCACCGTTCTGAATCTAATCTCACAAAGTGCAATGTAAGACTGATAAATCACCAAAGAGTCCAAATCTGGCAAATCATTTTGGAAAATTGATTTTAATCAAAAAATGCCAAACACAGACTGCTTGGCCAGATTTTAGAGTCGCCAGCTAAATATTTTGTGTTGGGAAATTTAAGAAACCCTAACTCGTGCCTAAGGTCACGTGCCCATCATCACCAAAGTTGCCTTGGCTCGAGAACTTGGGTACCAAAGGGGAAGGTCCTGAAATGAGCACCCCTGCTCGCCCGATCAAAGATCGGCCTCTACTAAGCATAATATGTTGTTTTTGAAAACACATGTGTTCTTGTTTGATTATTAGCTAACTTACTACGTGATGTGCACAACACACAAGTATAGACTAAATCGCTCGATTTGGAACAAAACATCTCATGTTTGTTTTTTCGGAAGTGGTTTGAAGATGCTACTCGCAAGTAGGCTAAAACACAGATTTGCCACCAAACAAGGTGGGCTTAAAACATGATGATTTGCCACTTCAAGTGGGCCTAAAACTCACATTTTGATGAATTGTTCCAATTCAAGTAATAAAGCCTTCATCCGTAGGCATTCATGCAGTTAATCACTTAAGCAAATAGCCTCATGGCAAGCATGCTATCATGGCAACACTTACACTCATGTAGTATGCTAAAGCGTAAACACTTACAGTGTACTCCGAGCCAAAACAGAAAACTAGTTAGAAATCATGCATGATCCTAGCTATGTTAAGATGCTGTAGACACCCCATTTTTGACCGTCCTCAAGACTTGGACGTCATCGTTGGAACACTCAGTGATCATCCGTGCTTGCGTTCATCTCGAGTTCCCGGAGGTCTCGGTTGCGTGCCTCGCCTCAGGATCTCTCGACTCGACTTTTCGGTGTCTGGTTTTGCACCAAACACTTGTGTTTTTGCCTTGAAAGGCAGGGAATGGCTTGTTGGCCATTCCCACACCCCACCGGCTGTCCCCTCACATCACCGGCCGTTTATTCGTGCCACCGGCAGTGGTTTCTTAAAACCAATGGCCGGTCGGCACTATATTTTGCCGACCGGCACTTTGTTTTGGCCGGTGACCTTTTTTTGCTGGCCGGTGTGACCCTTTTGCACCCTTCAGACTTGGTGCATGCCAGCTGTGCCAGCTGGAATGCACCAACACTCCTCCCCGTGCATGAAGTGGCTGTTTTGAGCCTTTGCACCCCTTTTCCTTCTAGAAGGTTGAACCCTTTGGCCAAGCTTCTTGAGGAAGCTTGGCCAGCTGTCCTAGCTTCCTCAAGAAGCCTTGACTCTTTTGCCCCCTTTGCCCCTTTCACTTAGCTTCTTTGAGAAGCTTAAACCATTTCCCTTTGCCTATATAAGGACCCCTCTTCTCCCATTGTAAAAGGTTGGAGTTTTGAACATAAAAACCAGAGCTTATATACATATACATCTGATATACACACTCTCTCTATATATTTCCCTCTCTCTCCTCCCTTGTGTGTGTTTTCTTGGCCTAAAAGTGCATTTTGACCTTACTTTTGCACTAATACACACACCATTACACCTTGCTCCGAGATTGAGAGGCATTGAGGTTTTTTTTTTGAGATTTTGGACTAATTTTGCTCAGTAGAGTGTGGCTGGACCAACTGTTCTTGAAGTGTTCTTCAAGGGTAAGACTTTCACTTTATTATCCCCAATCTTGCATTGGTTCTTGACCTGTCTTGCATGCTGATTCAAGCTTTGAGTATAACATAAAAAAGTCTTACATTTTCTTGCTTAAGAACTTTCATTAATGGTGTTTTGGGGTTTGGGGTCGAACTCACCCTCTTTGGCCTTGTTTGGCCCTTTTGGTGCTTCCATTGTTAGGCTTTGTTTGCTTGAGTGTTTGGGTCTTTTCACCACTAAAATCCAGTGGATTTTTAGTGGTAAAGAAGAGGGTTTGAGGTCTTGCATAGGGGAGGGACACCCCTCTCCCTTGGTCTCTCTCTTGTTTGCATATTTGGCTCAATGTGGTAGCATGCATGTCTAATCTTATTTAGCTTCACTTCAGAGCTTATTTGGTGTTTATACAACATGTTTTACCTCTATCTCATGTGGGTTTTTTGGTCTCTTTCATGCATATTATACTTGCTTTATATCTCCTCAAGGTTGCCTAGAGGTATGCCATACATTAAGGCCATGATTCTCGCATGATCTAGCCTAATATTATGAAGGTATTAGCATCATTTTGCCATGTTCAAGGTCTGTTGGCCACTATTTCAGTCATGCTTGCCATGTTTGGTGTCACCTCTTTGCATTTTGGCTTTAGAGCCTTAAGGGTATGGGTCATGAACATGCATTGGTGAGGCTATTTCGGTGATTTGGAATCACTTAGCATATCATTTCAGTCCCTAAACCATGCTTGTATACTCGCATTCATCGCTCCTGTCATGCTTTGAAGTTGTACCCTCTTATGCCTTGAAACGTGCATTGTGTATGCCTAGGTGTTTGTTTCATTTGGGATGCCATATGTGTGGGTTTTGGAGCTCTTTTTGCATGCTAAAATTCTATTTTTTGGTTGTATAGTTCATGCCATGTTTGTTTGGGTTAGTGGTAGTAGAATGCCCTTTGTTATGCCTTAGCTTTGGCCCCCTTTTTGGCTTGCATGTTTGTAGTGCATTTTGTCCATCACTTGAGGTACTTTTAGCCACTATTTTTGGGGGTGTTTGAGGCCTCCCATTTCAGTCTAAGTCCCTTCTTGGACATGGTTGTATGTTTGACTTGTTGCCTCTAATTGCATGCGTGCATTGTACCATATTAGCATTACGTGATGAGTTGCATTGTAGCATTGCATATTAGGAACATTGTATGCTTACCATGATATGTTGCATTACATTTGGCATGCCTTGCTTTTTTTGTGATATGTTGCATTTTCGAGCCATGTTTGCATAACATGCATTGCATTGCTTGGTTTGGGGTGTCAAACCAAGTGTGAGGGTCAAGAAGTGTTCATACTACGAGTGATGTAACACGCCTTAACTCTCAGTCACCGAGACTCTTGACCTTGACATGATAGGGTCTTGGTCTTCATTCGTGTGTTGCATGCATTTTCATTGAATTGCAACCTTGGCTCCTTAGGCCATCACGCATCAAAATGCATGATTGATGGCCCGAGGGTCGAGGGTCATGCTCCCTTGAGTCCCTTGCATGATAGGGAGTGTGCCCGCGCATACATTTGCTTCAAATTCTATGCCATACACTGTCTGTCCTTGTTGCTGTCAAAAACCAGTTTTTGCAGGGAGTTTTTGCGACCGGCACTGTAGAGTGCCGACCGGCCATGGATTGGTGGCCGATAATATGAAACCCCAGCCGATGGATGAGTCCCATGGCCGGTGGGTATTCCCTTCAGCCGATGGTGTCCTACATGGTTCAGGGAACCTGTCCCAGGATTTTGGCAGTTTTCAGAGCAGCAGGGCAGTGTAAACAGAGGCAGCAGTGGTATGGTACGGGCTTCCGGGGCAAGATAAATCCGAGCATGCATCATTCACGCATCCCGAGGCGGGGGCTGAGGCCATCTTCTCTTTGCATTTAATTCATTAATTAGATTAGAAATTTTGTAATAATTAATTTAGTATTATTTATTCGGACTGTAATATTAATTTGGACCCTTCGAGAGAGGGCAATTGTGTAATAAGTGTGCATGAGTGTGTGTATGTCTTCTAACCCCACGTCTTTCTTCCCTTTTATTTACCCTCTTATGATGGTAGACTAGGGCATATTTAAATTAGCATACCTTAGGCTATGCATGCGTGCATTCATACATTTGTCTTGCATACACCGGGCTCGGCGCATCATTCTAACTGCATTTGTATTTCAATTCCAAATTGAATACGTGCTAGTTGTAGCATTTCACATGTCATTGTAGATTAGCCGAGCCTATCTTAGTTGCATCTTGCATATGTTGCATTAGCCATCTTAACATGAACTAGGATCATGCATATGATTACTAACTAGTTTTTGTTTTGGCTCGGAGTACTCGGTAAGCATTTATGCTTTAGTATGCCGCATGCGTGTGAGTGTTGCCATAACAGCATGATTACCATGAGGCTAGCTGCTTATGTGATATAACTGCTTAAATGCCTGCGGATGGAGGTTGAATTACCTAAATTGGAAAAATGCATTAAAACTGTGAGTTTTAAGCCCACTTGAGGGTGGCAAAATCTACATTTTAGCCTACTTGTGAGTAGCAAACCATTTCCGACACAAACATGAAATGTTTTGTTCCAATTTAGGCGATTTGGTCTATACTTGTCTGTTGTGCGCATAACATAGTAAATTTAGGCTAATAACCGGAATAAGAACGCATAACGTTTTCAAAATTGGATATCATGGTTAGTAGAGGCCGAACTTTGGATCGGGCGAGAGGGGGTGCTCATAGCTGACCTTCCCCAATCGTACCCAAGTTCCCGAGCCGAGGCAACTTTGGTGATGACGGACACGTGGCCTTTGGCACCGAGTCAGGGTTTCCTAAATTCCCTCAAAATAAAATATTTAGGTGGCGCTCTGTATCTGGCAAAGCAGTCCATGTTTGGCACTTCTTTTCTAAAAATCTGTTTTCTCAAAACGATTTGCCAGATTTGGAATCTTTGGTTCAGATTAAGAACCGTGACACAAATTGAGTCCGAACTGCAGCACGAGGTCCTCACGCGGGCGCGTCTACAGATGCCTAATGCAACACATGTAAAAATGCAACTAAAATAGGCTCGGCTATCTACAATAGCATATGAATGCAACACTTGATAACATGCTTTAAAACACGTATTCAAGAAAGTGTATTGAAATACAATGCAGTTGAATGATGCGCCGGGCCCGATGCATGCAAGACAAATGAATGATGTACGCATGCAAGCATAAGGTATGCTAAATGAAATATGCCCTAAACTGACCATCAAAAGCTGATAAGTAAAAGAGAGAAAGAAGTGGGGGTTGGAAGACATGCACATACATACGCACCCTTATTACAACATTGTGCCCTTGCGATGGAGGGTCTGAATGAAAGAGAGCTAACTAGCTACGTTAATTAAGCTACTTATTACAAACCAAACTAATTAACTAACTATTCTAGCTAATTAATTACAACACAATAATTAATTAACAAATTAACTAATCATGGCAACTAACTAAGCATGGAAGGTATGTAAACTAGGCTGCCTCAGTTCTGCCTTGAACAATAAAGGATGCATGCTCTCGGTTGCAGCCTCGAAATGCCTTCTGATTTTCTCTCTTGAGGCTCTGTCTGCAGGGTGTCCTTAAGAACTTGCTGCTGAAACTTACCAAACCAACTCTAAGGAATCCACTAGTGGCCTACTGGCCACGAGGAGTTACTGCCGGCCAAGAGTGGGCACTGTTGGCCAATGTCGAAGCAGTGTCGGCCATCTCTGAGGCACTGTCGGCCACTGATGTGCTGTGACACCAAACTGCAACAGAGCACAAAACAGGGAAAATTGAGGGTCTCCCTAGTGCATGTGTGTACTATGCCATCCCATATCACCTCAAAAAATCAAAGGAGAGGCATCATTGGATCCAAGACCATCAATCAAGCATGCAATGCTTGATGGTCAAAGATCCAATCTTGTACACATTCAATAAATGCAATGCAAACAAGACTCGAAATCCACTACCTCATCATGGATGATCAAAGGCAATGGAGACAAAGGGATTGGCTCACTTTCATCACTTTGAGTATGAAGTGGGCCAATCCACCTTGTGTTCAACATAACGTCCGGTTGAACATGATGCAATGCAAAATGCAACATGCTCATCTATCAATGCTAAGGTGGCATGCACAAGACTCTATCATGGAAGCAATGCATGCAAGACATGTTATGGAACCAAGAGCACTAAAAGCAAGTGAAGAACATTACACACGAGGCATGCACCACCAATCTCAAATGGTCAAACTAGCTATGGACAAGCCTAAGATACTCCAAAACAGTGGCCAAAACACACTAAAACTTAGGCACAAAAAGCAAGGAATGCACACTCAACTCATGGCTCGAAAGCGAGGCACAAAGCTCAACTCTCAAACACATTAAAAAAGTGATACATATGAGAGTATGACAGTGATTTATGCTCTGAAATCACATGCCAAATGATGGAATATCATTCAAACAACACAAGTATAGCATGTAAGTGGCCCTAAAACTCAAGGCTAGTTAAGGCATTCACACAAGAGGCATGAAATACTTAGCCTAAACAATCAAACCAGCTCTGGATAGAGCTCAATCATGCCAAAGTAAAGGCCAAAGCATGCTGAAAAGGGAGCCCAAAAGCTTAGACAAGCATGCATACGCATTGGCTCACAAACAAGGCATAAGGTACATCTCTCAAAAGCATTGAAAGAGTGGAACATGTGAGAGTGTGACTACACCATACACACTAAAATTATGTGAGAAAAGAGGCTAAGGCATGCAATCATCACATTCAAAGCATGCTACAGACCTCAAACACAAAGCTAGTGAAGCCCAACTGCACTATAGCTATACAAAGCTAAGCATATATGACCAAGGCCACTTAAAATAGACCTCAAGAATGTTAAATCAGTGGCAAAAATGTGCTGGAGCAAAGCTAACACATGCTAGAATAATGAACTAAAGCATGAAGCATGTTAGGCCAACAAGCATGATTGCACTACAACTATAAGATGCAAGCAACCAATGACCAAACCAACCAAAAAAAGAGTTATGGCTGGTCCAAAAAGTCACAAAATCATGCTTGTGCTAAGTCACAAAAGAGTAGGAAAGCATGCTCAAGTATGAGACCAACAAGGCAAGGAAGCAAAACAAGAGTAGAGGGGACCACACCCTCCCATTTTGGACCTCAAAACCACTTTTTCACCACTGAAATTCCTCTGAGTTTTAGTGGTAGAAAGGCCATGCAAAGGCTATTACAAAAGCTTCAAAGGATGGCTCAAAAGCTTAACAAACAAGGCATACAAGGGGGTGAAACACCCCCAACTCCCACAAGGCCTCAAACAATGATTTTAAACACTTAAAAATAAAGCTTTTTGTAGTTCACAACCAAGCCTAAAACAGCATGCAAAGGTAGCTAAGATGGTATACAAAAATAAGCTTAAAAGGGGAACATGCTCACCCTTGAAGAACAGCAGTAAGGCAGGTCATCCTTTAAGCCAAAACTAGCCTTTTGAGCTCCAAACAAACCTTCAAGAACCTCAGCTCCAAGGTAGTGGTGTTTGACTAGGTGTTCCTTTGCAAAAATGTGAAGAAAAACACACTTTAAGGCACTATTGAGCACGATATAGAGAGGGTGTGAGAATTCTATAGAGAGAGAGAGAGATTTTGTCTCTAAATTTTATGAACGCCTCTCAAGGGGGAGGGAGCTCCCCTTATACAGAGCAATGCGAACAAAAGCTTGCTTGACAAGCTTAAACTTGCCTCCATTCCTCCATACACGTGTATGGAGGATGGCTCAATGAGCCACAGCTGGCTCAAAATATCTAAAATAATATCTGTTGAAACATGGTCGCCGGCCGGCCATCAGTGGTGGCCGGCAGTGCCTTATTGATGGCCAGCAGGCCTCATCAATGGCCGGCATGGCTAAATTGATGGTCGGCATTGCCAAAAGAAGGCCGACAGTACACCATAAGAATCATGCTGAAAGGACCAACACATGGTCCAAAAATGGAGCAGAAAGGATACAGGGTTTGGAAAGCTCAAACCTGTGACGTTCTGCCGCGAAATTCGAGTACTCAACGAACAATCAAACTTGTCATCGGATGTATCTGCAAGCATATCTAAGTCTTGAGGATGGTAAAAAATGGGGTGTCTACACTTTTGATTTATTTTCAATATAAATCATTTGCCTATTTAGATTAAATAAAATGGATAGAAAATGGATATTTTAGTCATTAAACTGAATAAAAAATAATATTTTAAACATTTTATATATACCTATATTGATTTTAATGACTAAAATATTCTTAATTTATCGATTTCACTAAACAAAAATAGACTAATAGTTTAGATTGAAAGCAAATAAAAATATTAGGATTTAAATTGACAAAGTTAAAAACTCATGATTTATTTTCTTACATAGTTCAAACTCTGAGGTTTTTTTTTTCCGTAAATGTCCCTATAATTTTTTATTTAACAAAATTAATAGAAAAATAAATTTCTTAACAACTCTTCTACACAATAATGAAATTACATAAATTGTTAATTAAAATATATTTCAAACATCATTATAAATTATCAATTGACTTGATGATTTATTAATAAAAGATGTCATATGTTATACAACTAAAAACTTGAAGGAACATAATTGAAATAACGTGATGTAATTTTCAGAATTAAAGGAGGCAATTTTTATTTTAATCAAATCTCATGGATGTGTTTGTAATTTACCCTTAAAATTATAATGAATTCAATTTTATTTTTTTATTTTTTTAAAAATGAAATTTTTATTGATAAATCACATTTAAAAGTGTTCTAACCCAAGAAGTCCATGAATGAATTTTTTAACCCACTTAGTCCAATGTATTTATACTTTTATTCCATCAAGTTCTTTTTCTTGATTTACACTATTTTCTTAGACTCTTATGCCCTTATGTTTAATATTGATATTTAATGTTCGGAGAGGAGAGAGAAGGGAAAGTACCACGACATAGGAACTTTCTTACATAAATTAAATAACATTGATGTTATTATTTTATATTATTATATAATGTGATTATATTTTTAATTAACAACACATTAAAAATAATGTGAACATTCTCTCTCATCTGATGTGAATATATTTTTAATTCACAACACATTAAAAATAATGTGAACATTCTCTCTCATCTGATGTGAACCTTAATATCACCTTTATCACAATATCATCTGATGTGAACATTTACATTCATGTCATCTGATGTGAACATTCACGTCATCATGTATAGTCATGTTTATATTCAAATGAAAGTTAAGGCTTGTGGTTGTGTAATTTGATGGAATGCTGATGTGAACCTTAACGTCACCTTTATCACAATGTTATCTGATGTGAATATTCACATTTATGTCATCTGATGTGAACATTCACATTCATGTCATCTTATGTGAATATTTATGTCATCACGTACCGTCAACATTTAGATGCATGGGAACTACCAAAACATAATGACAATCAATCAAGAAAGTTGTTTAATCTTTTCTGTGTAATATATATCAAAATTAAATAGTGGTGTGTAGTTAGTGCATTTTGTTGGAGTGAAGATATGGGGAATAGGAATGGTCATGGGAACTACTAAAACATAATGACAATCAACATTAATGGGGGCATGAGAGATTGAGTGTTTTGATCTTCTTACCTCAAATATATTATATAAGGAAAATGGGGTTTCTAACCCACAAGCCTTGTAAGAGCTCTAATATCTCAATCTTAATTTTCTAATTTTTGATTTAAAAAAAAAAAAAAAAAACCTCAGTGTCGACCGCCCGAACTCTGCTCCGCACACCCCCCTTTCGGAGAGGGCACGGATTTGGTTCTTAGCTACTACAGTTCGGACTCCTATCACGGTTCTGAATCTAACCTCACAAAGTGTAATGTAAGACTAATAAATCACCAAAGAGTCCAAATCCGACAAATCGTTTTGAAAAATCGATTTTAATCAAAAAGCGCCAAACATGGACTGCTATGCTAGATTTCAAAGTCGCCACCTAAATATTTTTTTTTGTGAAATTTTGGAAACCCTGACTCGTGCCAAAGGCCACGTGTCTGTCATCACCAAAGTTGCTTCAGCTCGGGAACTTGGGTACAAGAGGAGAAGGTCCTGAAATGAGCACCCCCGCTTGCCCGATCAAAGATCAGCCTCTACTAACATGATATGTTGTTTTTGAAAACACATGTATTATTATTTTGGTTTATTAGCTAACCTTACTACGTGATGCGCACAACACACAAGTATAGACTAAATCACAAGAATTAGAACAAAACAGCTCATGTTTGTTTTTCGAAAAGTGGTTTGAAGTTGCTACCCTCGAGTAGGCTAAAGCGTGGATTTGCCACAAACAAGTGAGCTTAAAATGCACATTTTGATGAATTGTTCCAATTCAAACAATGAAGCCTTCATCCACAGGCATTCATGCAGTTAATCACTTAAGCACGTTGCCTCATGGCAAGCATGCTATCATGGCAGTCACTTACACACATGCAAGGATGCTAAAGCATAAACACTTACAGTGTACTCCGAGCCAAAATAGAAGCTAATTAGAAATCAATGCATGATCCTAACTATACAGAATGCCTAATGCAACACATGCAAAATGACATTAAATAGGCTTGGCTATCTAAGATGGCATATGAATGCAACACTTGATAACATGATGTGAAACATGTATTCAAGTCGGTATATTGAAATACAATGCAGTTTGAATGATGCGCCGAGCCCAGTGCATGCAAGACAAATGAATGATGCACGCATGCAAGCATAAGGTACGCTAATTGAAATATGCCATAATCTAACCACCAAAAGCTGATAAGTAAAAGGGAGAAAGACGTGGGGTAGGAAGACAGGCATCACACACACGCTAATTGAAATATACCCTAATCTAACCACCAAAATTATGTTAGTTGCATTCTTAGAATAGCCGAGCCTATTGTTAGTTGCATTTTGCGTGTGTTGCATTAGGCATCTTAACGTAGCTAGGATCATGCATTGATTACTAAATGGCTATTATTTTGGCTTGGAGTACTAGGTAAGCTTTTATGCCTTAGCATCTTGCATAAGTGTGGGTGTTAGCATGACAGCTTGATTGTCATGAGGCTAACTGCTTATATGATATAACTGCCTGAATGCCTATGGGTGAAGGTTAAATTACTTGAATTGGAACAATTCATTGAAATATGAGTTTTAAGCCCACTTGATTGTGGCAAAATCATGTTTTCTAAGCCCACTCGAGGGTGGCAAATCCACGTCTTAGCCTACTTGCAAGTAGCACCTTCAAACCATTTTCAAACAAGCATGCGATGCTTTGTTCCAACTTAGGCGATCTAGTCTATACTTGTGTGTTGTGCGCATCACATAGTAAATCTAGCTAATTAATCGAAATAAGAGCACATGTGTTTTCAAAAACAATATATCATGCTTAGTACAGGTCGATCTTCGATCGGGCGAGCGGGGGTGCTCACAGATGACCTTCCCCAATCGTACCCAAGTTCCCAAGCCGAGGCAACTTTGGTGATGACGGACATGTGGTCTTAGGCACGAGTCAGGGTTTCTTAAATTCCTCCCAAAATAAAATATTTAGGTGGCGACTCTGTATTTGGCAAAACAGTCCATGTTTGGCACTTCTTTCTTAAAAATTAGTTTTCCAAAATGATTTGCCGGATTTGGACTCTTTGGTGATTTATCAATCTCACATTGCACATTATGACATCAGATTAGGAACCGTGACAAATTGAGTCCGAACTGTTGTAGCATGAGGCCCTCGGGGTGCGTCTACAGTTTCTGGCGACTCTGCTGGGGAATTAGAGAACTTTACTCGAACTCATGATATCTTGTTTTGATTACACTTATGTGTTTCTTTGCATTGCATTTGCATTGGTTCGCCTAGAACACCGTGTTTGCCATCTGCTATTCCTGAACGGTTTGCCGGAGGCTGCGTGCCATAAGGCTGACCGGTTACGGGCTCTGCCACGACGGGAACACAAACCCCAATTTTACCGGGGCACCCTTTTTTACCATTCAACCTAGTGCATATCGGAAACTGTAGTGACCATTCCAAGCTAGGACAGGTTGCTTACCCAATTACAGGTTGTTTGAAACCACTGCGTGCGTAGTGAAACCCTAGCTCCTGAAAAAATAGGACAGGGAAACCCTACCCCAACATAAGGGTGTTTTGGCTCTCATTTGCTTGCTATGTGCTTTTAGAGTGTACCTCTACAAGAATACACGTATCAGTTTGCGAGTCTGGGTATCAGGCCTGCGAGCATCAATATTTTGAGAATCAATTATATCTGCGGGTATCAGATTAGGTTTCGGGACAGTAATTTGGGAAACAGTGATCAGTGGTTGAATACAGTTATTCAGCTATACTTATGTCTATTCTGGTGAAATTGGGCTGAGATGCTGCATGTTTTCTCTTTCAGGGGGGGTTCAGAGATTCGACTTACAGCAACCAGTGTTCTCCTTCACTAAGGCAAGCAAAAAAAGGGCAGTTGGGGCTCACCGGTTCATCAGATTCATCAGACACCAGTCACATCCCCTCTGTTCAGTTAAACAGACTTGCGATGACACAGAATTCGGAGGAAATTGTGGTCATGGCAGCGACACTAAACCAAAGAATCACAATATAGGGCGAGACCGACGTCGAAGTGCCGCACCCACCCAGGTCACCTACCGCGCACCCGATCTGGGAACCCCAGTTGTTTCAAGCTTGTGAGCCAACCACATTTGAGTTAATGGGAATGATTGGCGACCTCCAGAGATCTGTGGCTGATCTGGCCTATGGAATGTCGGCTCCGCCATCAACCATATCGTATGACGGGAACTTCATGCCGCAGGAGCCCCCACTATTGGGGTGAATTATAATTGAGCTCAGACAACTTACCTGAAGTTGTCTCAAGCTCCGGCAATGACATGTCAATGACAGCGGGGCTTCGCACTGAAATAGCAACCCAAACCTTCCGCCAAGCTGAGGCGAGTGATAAGGACAAGGCGAAGGTGGACACTGATCCCTATGAACAACTCCAGCAAGCTGTTAAGGCCCTGAAAGCTGGGGGGTTGAATAAGCAACAAGTACTCACAGTTGTGGCTAAGACTGCGGATGACATTTTCCTTGCTCAGACCGAGAGCAGTTCAAGCCAAAGGAAAAATCGGGATAGGGACCGCCGTGCCAGAACAGTTCCTTCCAATCCTAACCCTGCACTTGGAAAAGATCAGAGAGCCAAGGCAGCACCTGCCGATCCTTTTGCTAGTGCGTCCAGCAAACGTCCACAGACTTCGAAGTACTTGCCCCAAGGTCACAGGGTCTTTCATGCCCTCTGCATGCCTTTGTCCAAGGCTCTTCAAATCCTCACTGAAAAAGGTCATCTCAAACCTCTTAAGCCTCGGCCTCTCCCGAGTAATCTCCCTCTCTCACATGATGCTACCCAGTACTGTACGTACCATCAATAGACTGGTCACACCACCGACAACTACTTCCGACTTCGCCATGAAGTACAGGATTTGTTCGACGACGGGGTCATCCTCCCACCGAGCTCAGCAAAGTCTGTCATCACCGGGTTGGTAGACTTCGAAGATAATACAAGTATGTGATCAAGGGTTGAACCACCTACGGGCGTCGCTCAGTTTACTCCAGATGTGGCGTATGGCACGTACTATTTTGAGCATTTGCGAATGCTAGTTTTTGTACTTTCTAACTTGAGTATTCAGTCAGTTTTGTTGTCTTGTATTTAGTCAATCTTTTCTTGCTTTGTCAGTCGGGTCTGTCTTGTTGTATCAAGTCAGTCTGGTTGTACAGGAGTCGAGTGATTCCGGGGGTGTTATCTCAGATATCACTGTTTTATTTTGTATTTGTCTTTTTGCTTTCTTTTGAGTCTATTTCTGCCTTGAAGCCAGTTGTGCCAACAGATCTGATTGAAACAGTAGTGGTTTTTCATGTTTTGTGCTTATTGCTACTTTGAGCCCGTTGTGCCAACAAGTTTGAATGAAGCGGCAGTGCTTTTCACCTACTTCTTCTGTGCCTCAAAATCATTGCATTGACCTAAGTTTTTCAAAACTTTTTTTCTAACATTGTGACGAAAACAAAGAGGAAGGACTTCGTCGGGATTTCCAAATTTTGATCATTTGAGAGAAAGAAAGGCATGATAAGCCCTTAATGAATGAAATCATGCTTGTTAGTGTGAGTACTGAGAAGGATCCTGGCTTGATCTAGATTGGTTCTACATTATCTTCAGCGCGAGCGATTTGTTGCTTTCTTAAAAGATTTCAAAAAATGTTTTGCGTAGTCCTGCGAAGACTTGTGTGGAATCGCTCTTAAGATTGTGCAACATAGGATCATTCTCAGCCTCGAGACTCGACCCCTTGCTTTCAAACCTTGAACTCGAATTCAGAATGTTCAACGGTCAACCACGATGTGAGGCTTGTATGGCCAGATCAAAAGCAACCCTTGGACTAGGGGCAAGAAGGTCAGATATGATCAAAAGGAAGCTTGCAAAGCTAGATCAGAAGCACCCCAAGAACTAGGGGCACAAAAAATGCCATATGCGCTCGAAGAGTCAAAGATGAGTCTTTTCTGCAAACCAGGGAAGACTGGCAAGAATGCCAAATCCCAGAAGGGAAGAAAGAAGAAAGTTTTGTTGAAGGACGATCGAGTTCCTATCTGCAACACTAGGGGCAATCTAGCCCCATTGGATGGGCTCCTACTTTATCAGCAAACAACAGCCATTCTCCTAGATTCAGATGGCTTCGAGATCTTAAAACCATTTGACATGGACAAAGCTACGCTTTTACCCTTGAGAGGCTCGCTGGGCCGAAAACCCGGAAGGGCGACCCAGGCAAAAGTTAGAGCAAGAAAAAAAAAGAAAAAAATATGAAGAAAAAGAAATAAAAGAATCTTGAAAAGATTGAAGAGAAGAAATGAAAAGAAAAGAAAAATTGAGCTCGCAAGGTTGAAAACTCAGAAGGGCGGCCTTGGCAAAAGTTAGAGCGCAAAAAGAGAGGTTAATACTCGAGTGTACCTTAAACCAGAACTACGTAAGGCTTGATTCCCATGCTTGGGATACGTAGGCAACTTCATTCTGAAGTCTAGCCACAAACACTTCCAAATCAATTGTGTCCATGTAATGGTTCAGACCATCTTTGTTTTCGCTGCATCCGAGAGTTCGGTTGTAATCATTACTTTGAGAACTGATTACAGTGTGCTGCGGCGCTATCCAAACAAGGGGCAACTTTCTGTTGCTATGCAGTGTCGTTCAGACAAGGGGCAATTTTCCATTGCTTCCGATTCTAGGTTGTGCATCTCAAGAATAGGCTCCGTGCTCGTTGAGCAATGGCCATTTGCAAAAACAGTTTTTGAGAATTTTTATTGAGGTTGACTAATTTTCTCAAAAATTATTCCATTTTTCTAAAGCTGGACCTTTTCTTGGACCCAAAAAGGAAAATTTTCAGTGCCCACAATCCAACTTGCATGATTTTGAATCAGAAAAGTTGAACAAGTGTGCTAATCTAACTCTCATATTGGTCAAAATTGTTTTAGTAGAAAGCAAAAAACAAAAAATGGTCAAAATGATGAACTAGGGGCACAGTTGAGTCAGGTGTTCTGTCTTTTCCCCATTGTCAACATACTTGCCAGAAAAGGCACTCTACCTGCCAGAAAAGGGCACAACTGAAGCCAAGAACAAAGGGCTGAAAGCTCTCTCATCCTCCGAGCAACGAGGTATCAAGCCAAGTGCGAAGCACGAATTGGAATGGATTAGGATATTCCACTCCCTCATCTGGACACATCTGATCACATCCAAACTCCCTAGTAGAGCATCGTCAACCGATGTCAGCTGCAAATTTGCTGCACACCCAGTTGTAGCACAACCCCACGGTGAGAAAGTTCACTGTTGTGAGCAGAAGAAAGAGAATCTAGCAGAATGCTAGGGGCATGAGCCCGCAACTTCCTGTTCATCCATCAACCACCTAGGGGAAGGATGAAAAATGAGAGATTGAAGAATAGAGAGATGTGCGATGAGAGAAAAAGTGAGAAAAGGGCTTTTTCAGAAAAATAGAGATTGAGTGCCAGAGTGATATGAGAATCGCAAATGAGAAAGGGTGGGAAACCATACCCGGAGAAACTGGCCCCTCGCGACTAAGTGGTCTCTCACCTTTGTAACACGTCTAAGTGTCGTGTTTGTTGTGTCATTTGTCTCGATTCTTGTTTTGAGTCATTTCGAGTGTTACTTGATGTGTTTAGGTTGTTTACCTTTTGATTTTCTTTGTTGAGTCGTTTTGACTGCGGTCAGTTGTAGGCTCAATACCCGGTTGAGGACCCCTTTCCCAGTTCAATTTAAAAAATAAATCGTTTTGTGCTCAAAGTGCTGTGTCATTCTCCACATTTATGCAAAACAAGATTCTTTCCTTCAGAAACCGCAGGGTTCAACCCAGGTCATGTGAGAACAGTTGAACAAGGACCTATCTGAAGCTATATAGGTTCCGGACTGCAAAGCAAAAGAAAAAAGGGAAAATCTGGAACATCTCAGTGTGTTTCAACTCCAGCAAATTTCGAGACTGTGTCCCAGGTACATCTTGTCAGGCCTCGCCTTTCTCTGGAGTATGAGTGTATCTCAACCCCAAGTGTAAGCCTGCTTCAAGTCAGAATGGCAGTCCAAGCAACACCTATGGTTTTCACATGCAGATGTTATCTCTTGCCATTATAAATATGGTGTACCCTTTTGAGCTGAGTGTGTTGCAAAGCCCTCCGACGGATAAATCGAAGGCACCAAAGTACATGTTTGATGCCCCCCCCAAATGCATAGAATGTGCACTTTCATCTACACTTCTGTTGCACGCGTGCCGCGCATCGTTATGATTCACGCATAGAATATGCTTTCAATGTTGCATATAATATGCTTGTCTATTGCGTAAAATGTGCTTACTTTCAATTTTGCATAGAATATGCTTCACTTGTCTCATGCAAAAAACAAAAAAACAAAAAAACAAAAAAAAAATGCGTGTTTTCTTATCGAGTTGTTGCTCATTCGTTTATCGAGTTGTTGCTCATTCGTTTATTGAGTTGTTGCTCATTTGTCTATTGAGTTGTTGCTCATGCATGAAATGTACAAATGTAACACTTTTTGAACAAAACAACTGTTTCATTTCATCATGTCTTTTGCAAAAAGTACACAGTTTTGAGGAAAGTAAAACCTGCCTGAGGCAGTACAATGTGCTCAATCTACCAGCAAAAAAAGAAAAGTAAAGCAAAAAAGAGGAGAAAAACAACAAAATGTCTGAACAAAGCAAAAAGAAGAAAAGCAGCAGAAAGTCTGGATCAACATTAGTGGTCACAAGTGTGGGAGTCGGTCCTGGTCCTCTTCCTGGACGAGGGTCCAGGATCACCACCGCCATCTCTGTAGTCAGAGTCTGAGCTGTCTCCGGCCTCACCCTGGGATGACGCCGCCTCCTCATCAGAATCATTAGGGGAGGGCTCTCGTGAACTGCTCTCAGCACGGGTGCACCTATGTCTGCCTCGGTTGTGGATAGTCATCCCCCGCCTGGCTCCCCCTCCTCCTTGAGTAAGAACAGATGGTCCAGCTGGAGCACCTCCCGCAACTGGAATCTGGAACGGGGCCTGAAGAGGACACATGGCAAATGCATCAGTCATGCTACGCAAAATAGTATATGAATGTTGTGAGCAGTAAATCAGTACAGAATGCAGTGTATGAGCACAGTGTATGAATGTCGTGAGCAACGCTATGAGCGGTATGTGGGTTACAGTGTATCAGTGCCGTGAGTGTTGTGTATCAAGTGCCGTGTTGATAGTGTGATACATCAGATTATGTATGAAACAGATTAGGCAGAGTTCAAGACTGCGGTAGAAAGAACCTACCGGGATATTGTAGATGGTCAACAAGCTGATGCACCGCTGCAGCATCCCCACCGCTAAGGCTGTCAACTCCAGGGACTGGGGAGTGAACTCGATGGAAGCCTATGAAAGTGTTAAAGTCATTAGTATTCTGCGGGATATCAAATGAATTGAAATGACTGTACAGAACGCAAAGTCTAGCAGTACATACCGGGGTCGAGCCATAGACTCTGACAAGCTCATAATCAGCTGGATGAGGAGCGAAAGGAATCTGATAAGTCTCTCCACCCTGTCCTCGGCATGTGATCGTCGTGGGCAGCTCTGGCCATCCACCTCCCTGCCCTCTCCGGGACCGACTCCTGCCTCGGGCCGGAGGTGCCCTCGGTTCCCCCACTCCCGCTACTGGTGCCGCTGGTTTCTCTCGCTCTGCTCGACGAGCACCAGTCAAAGGCCGCATGATATAAGCCTGGATGTACTCAGCGTAGTCACCCTTGTCTCTAAAGCCCTCAGAGTCCTAGCCGATGGTGTAATCCATCATCTCCTCAAAGGGATACCTCTCGGTATGCCTCATATGGGTGGGAGGCGGCCTCGGGACTACTTACTCCGGTAAGCCGAGGGTCTGCCGCAAGAAGCGCTCACCCAAGTACCAAGCGCGGCAGACTGGGCCCTCTAGCAGAACTCTGAAACGGGTAGTCTCTCGAGCACCGGCATACCGCTCCCGAACTGCGTCAGGCAACGGAGCCCAAGGCTGCCAGGTGATCTACAAACGAAACACAGTTTGTTATCTACTGATATTGAAAGTACGATATAAAGCGAAGCTTAAAATAAACTGAAATGTTTGACATACCTCGGCTGCGGTGATGGTGTCAAAGTGGTGGTGGAAGAACATGAAGGACTCCTGTGGCCTCCGCTCGCATCTCACATCAAAGCGGTGAGAAAATGGAACGCCGAGGGGCATCTCCTCGTCCGGCACTAGAGCAAGCCTAGGAAAGTAGGCATACACCCACTACTACAGAATGCAACAGAGCAGATATGAGTATGCTTATCAGATAAAGCGGTATGCAGATAAAGTAGAGTGCAGTACGTGCAGTGTATTGTGCAATATGTGCAGTGTACAACCAGTGTAAAGCAGGTTGCGTGCGCGCAGTGTGTGTGATGTACAGATAATGAAAAACAGAATTGAAAAGACAGAACAGGGAACATGTACCTCCCAGGCTCGCCAGTAGCCTCCAAGCAACTGCTCGCTGAGGCGGGAGGATGTGCTCATATATCCGTAAAGAGTGGCCAAGCCTGCGCCACCCCAGTCATAGCGGCAGATCCGTGTCACGTCCACTAATGCGCTCAGCAGATAGAGGGCGACGGTGTTCCCCTGGTTGGCGAAGAGTGTGGTCACCAGCAGGAACATAATGAAGCCACGGGCATACTGCTCCTCCTCCCCCGAATAGTAGGCGCCTGGACCCGGAAGTGATCCTCGAACCACGAGTACCTCACAAATCCTGCCCGAGCAAGAGGTGGCTGAGTGCCGAGCAAATATAGCTGAGCGGCGTCCCACTCATCCATGTCTGTATCAAAGAGGATCAGATCACCCCCTACTCCGATGCCTGTGAGCATGAAGAAGTCCAAGAGAGTCATCGTCATCTCCCCGGTGGCAGAAAGGTGGAAGAAGTCAGTAGTGTCCCACCACCTCTCCACCAGAGCAGCAAGAAGGGGCCTACTCACAGTGAGGTACGAGAGTCCCATGCAGAAGGTCCCAAAGCTAGCCCGGTCGACAATATGACGGACTGCATCGGGTAGCTCCATGTACCAGCCTCAGGTGGCAGTGTTCCCATACCCCCGGAAGGCATGGGAATCTCCCTGTGTTCAAAACAAACTGTTGTAAAGCAGTGTTAGAAATACAGTGTTGAATGCGCTCAGAATTGATGAAAATGCAGTGTGCGTGCATGTGTCCGAGTCTACACAAATATTAGGTGTGGGTGTGCTCACAGTGAACTGCAGCATATGATGTATCAGTATGTTTGAATTGTTCAGTTAAGAATGCAGTGTGTGTGCATGAGTTCAGATTTAAACAGATATTGGATGTGGGTGTGCTCACAGTGAACTACAACATATGATGTATCAGTATGTTTGAATTGTTTAGTTGAAAATGCAGTGTGCGTGCATGTGTCCGAGTCTACACAGATATTGGGTGTGGGTGTGCTCACAGTGGACTACAGCATATGATGTATCAGTATGTTTGAATTGTTCAGTTGAGAATGCAGTGTGTGTGCATGTGTTCAGATTTAAACAGATATTGGGCGTGGGTGTGCTCACAGTGAACTAGAGCATGTGATGTATCAGTGTGTCTGAGTTAAGCAGTTAAAGAGCAGAATTGACTATTGCAATTATGTGTTCTACATTGCAGAAAATGAAACAGAGGATGAATATACCTCATCGGCGCCATAAGACAGATGTGACTCTGGCTCGCGCAGTAGAAGCTCTAGTGGCGCACCTCGTGCATAGCTCTGGAAGTGGCGAAGGCTGTCAGGAGGGAGCACATGTATCACCGGCCTGTAGGTCGCCGGATCAAATGATCGAACGCGAAGAGGTAGGAGCTCAACCTCGGGGTCCACGTCCATCTCTAGGGGAGTCCCGCCCTATGGAATGTCGTCAGCCATCTCAGAAAGAGTGCAAAAATGGCCGAAAATGTGTAAAATGGGCAAAAATGCCAAAAGTCAACTGAATAGTCAACCCTGAGAGGGTGGAAAATGGGAGAAAAGGTCGGAGTGTAAGAAAAGGCACGAAGACCGAGGAAAACTTGGGGAAAACAAGCCCCAAGTGGTGGAAACCAAGGAAAAGTCACCGAAACCGAGTTTTGTTCGGTTCTAAATGTGCGAAACGGGGAGGGTTTCGCGAATCAAGCGACGAAAAGGGCCCGAAAATCAAGGAAAAACGAGGATCGAAGGTTGGAAAATCATCTAGAGAGAGAGAGAGAAGGGATTTTCGAGCTAGGAGGAAGTGAAAATATAGGGTTTGTGGCCCTATATTTAAAGACCCGTGGCAAAATGTCAAAATTGCCCCGACACAGCCATTTTTGGCCGGTCGGCCAAATTGTTGGCTGGTCGGTTCAATATTTGGCTAATTGTCTTATTTGATGGCCGATGGATAACCGGTGGCCTCTCCTTGTGGCCGGTGCACCTCCTACACCCTTGTTTGGGTCAAATATGTTCTTTGGAACCTTCATTCCTCAGGACAGTGCAAGAAAATGCATTTTTGAAGCTCAACTGGCTTCCGTGTTCGCCTCGAATCGTGTCTTCTGTGTGCGATGCTCGGTAACGCGCAAGGTGTATCCTTTTGTATCTTGCGAGATTCGAAAATTGCTTTAAATACCTTGCATTACAATGTTTTGTCTTGCTTGTGATAATCACCACCGCTTGCACTGTTATGCACAACTCTATGCATTGTAGAGCACACCACACTTGCATTGTTATGAACATCCCTTATGCGTCGCCACGCATGTCATGCTCACATTGTCATGCACATCCTGTGGGTCGCATTGTCGTGCACCCCTTTATCCGCATTGTTTTGCATGTCCCATTTGCATCATCATACACCTTATCATATTATATGCATTGTCATGCATTTCAGTTCATGCATTGCCATGCATATCCCACATGCATTGTCATGCATTTCAGTTCACGGATTGCCATGCATTGTCATGCATTTCAATTCGTGCATTGTCATGCATTTCAATTCATGCATTGTCATGCATTTCGGTTCGAGCATAGCCATGCATTTCGGTTCGAGCATTGTCATGCCCATTACATGCATTGTCATGCATCCCCCCATGCGTTGTATCGCACATTTATACACATTGTACACGTTGTCGCGTGTGCTTTACTTACATGTGTTCAAGTTTCTCTTATTTCACACATTGTACACGTTGTCGCGTGTGCTTTACTTACATGTGTTCAAGTTTCTCATATTTCACACATTGTACACGTTGTCGCCTGTGCTTTACTTACATGTGTTCAATTTTCTCTTATTTCACACATTGTACACGTTGTCGCGTGTGCTTTACTTACATGTGTTCAAGTTTCTCTAATTTCACACATTGTACACGTTGTCGCGTGTGCTTTACTTACATGTGTTCAAGTTTCTTACATTTCACACATTGTACACGTTATCGCATGTGCTTTACTTACATGTGTTCAAGTTTCTCTTATTATACACATTGTATACGTTGTCGCGTATGCTTTACTTACATGTATACATTATTTTTCTTACTTCACACATTGTATGCATTGTCGCATGTGCTTTACTTACATGTGTACATTTCATTCCTTGCTATACACATTGTATACGTTGTCGCGTATGCTTTACTCACATGTTTACATTGTTTTTCTTGCTTCACACATTGTATGCGTTGTCACGCGTGCTTTACTTACATGTGTTTGTGCCCTTCCTAGCATTGTTATGCTTGTTTCAAATTGCATTGTTATGCATCCTACTCGGCTTGCGTTGTCACACATGCCCTCCTTGCATCCATTCTGCATTGTTATGCGTCGTACTTAGGTTGCATTGTCTTGCACCCCCCTCACTTGCGTTGTCACACACTTTTCACTTGCATTGCTATGGATGTTTCTAACAATATTGTACATGTTAAGTTTTCTTTCTTTTTCAGGCACGATATTGTATGTACGGTTTATTTGAAGCTGGCGAGACCAGACGAACCGCACGGTATTGTATTCTCCGCGTGAGACGTAGCGAGAATTGTATAATTCTCTTACATCCTTTCTGCATGAAATGTAGTTAAATTTTGTATGTGCTTGCTTAAAACTGTTGCATGATATGCTTCGTTATAGCATTATTTGCATGATCATAAGTTATGCTCGGCTTTGTGCATTGTTCTTGCATCTTGCCCCTGCCTTCGGGTGCATATCTTTATCTGTATTTTGTATGCTTTGTCTAAGTCTTCGGCCTTGTCAAAAATGGGTCGTCTCTGGGCTTTAACATTCACCCCCGTCATTGTTATGACTTTCGAGTTCTGTCAAAGAGGGGCAACTGTAGACAGCCCATTTTTGATCGTCCTCAAGACTTGGACGTCATCGTTTGAACACTCGATGATCATCCATGTTTGTGTTCATTTTGAGTTCTCGGAAGTCTTGACTGCGCGCCTTGCCTTAGGATCTCTCAACTTGACTGTTTCGTGCTTGGTTGAGGACCAAGGACTTGTGGTTTTTGCACCTAAGGGTAAGAAGTGGCTTGTTGGCCATCCCTCAACCCACCGGCCATGGCCTGAGGCCACTGGCCATTTTTCTTGCCATCGACCAAATGTATTAGCTGATCGGCACTTTATTTGGTCAGCCGGCCCTTGTGTTGGTCGATCGGCCATTTTTGCTGGCCGAACCCTGTTCATCTGCTTTATGCAGATATTTTATGCCAGCTGGATTAGCTGGCATGCTCATTTGCTCCCCTCCATACACGTGTATGGAGGGATTTGCCTCTTGGTTTAGCTTGCTTTGGAAGCTTTGTTATTGAACTTCTATAAAGAGGGAGCTCCTCCTCCCTCCTCAAGGGTTCAGAAAAATGGCCTAGTGAGGATAGATATAGTTTTGTATCTATATTTCTTTGTTTAGTCTTGTTTTGTGACCTAAAGTGAGTTTTTGTCTTACTTTTGCACTTGAACACCTAGCATTACACCATCCTTGGGTTACTGAGGTACTAGAGGGTTGTTATTAGGGTTCTTGAGCTGTTTTTGATCAGAGCAACCTGCTGGAGCTTTGTTCTTGAAGAGGTTCTACAAGGGTGAGTTCCTTGCTTTAGATACCCCTTTCTTGCTTAAGCTTTTAGCCCATCTTGCTTATTGTTTTAAGCTTGGTATATAACTGATAAAAGTTCTATTTTCACTTGCTTTAGAACTTTGTTTAAGGTCCTTTTGAGGTTTGGGGTTGTTTACCCCCCTTTAAGGCCTTGTTTTAGGCCATCAATTTTGGCCTCTGTTATTGTCTTTGCATGGCCTCTCTACCACTGAAATCCAGAGGATTTTCAGTGGTGAAGAGGTGGCTTTGAGGTCTTAAATAGGAGAGGGTCATCCCCTCTCCTTGTTGTCTTGAATGCTTGCATAAATAGCTTGTGTTGGTGCCCTGTATGCTTAGCTTGTTTTAGCTTTATTTCAGTATGTATTAGGCTTTTTTTTGCCCTACTACATCTCAGTTTCAAGTTGGTTTAGACATACCATGCATGCTTTGTATACTTGTCTTGTAATCCCATGATTTGCCTTAACATGCACCATGTTGCAACATGTCTTTTTAGCATGATTTTGGCTCAACTTCATGAAGCTTCCAGCTTTGTTTTAACGTGCTAAAGCTCTGATTTTGGTTTTTTTGGTCGTCCATGACTTGCTTTGTATAGCCACAATGTAATCTAGCTTGTAGGCTTTGGGTGTTGAATCATTTGACATGCTTTACTTGGGCCATTTCAGTGGTTTGGCATCACTTGTTATGTTATTTCAGTCCATATAGTATGCTCAAATACTTGCATTTATCACCTATTCCATGCTTTGGATAGTTTGTGTGTTATGTCTCATGAGCGTGTCATTGTGTATGCCACCACGCCTAGGCATTTGGGATGCCATCTAAATGGGTTTTTGGGCCCGCTTTAGCATGTCATATCTCTAATTTTGGTCGCTTGAATCATGCCATGTTTGGTTGTCTTAGGTGTAGTGTAACACATCTTTGGTAGCCTTGCATGTCTTATGTTGTTGCCCCTTGTTTTAGCTTGTTTTGGCTTCGGTCATTGCATGTTTCAGGCTCACTTTGGTATGCCTTAGGACTGTTTTAGGTTATGCTTGTCATATGCTCTTTGTCTTGTCTAGCTTTGGTTCATGTCCCTTCACTAATCTTAGGATTTAAGCCTTGTGCATGTTATGATCATGATTTGTCTATGTGATTTGGCATCACTCCTAGCATTATTTCAGAGCATGTAATGTTGTCACATTTGCATGATTTTCATTCCTTTTAAGTGTTCTTGAAAGTTGCCTTTTATGCCTTAGTCTTTAGGCCAATTGGCATGTATGTTTGTATGTGCATTTGTTCTCATTTCCATTGCACTTTGGCCACTGTTTTGGGCATGGCTGAGGTCTGTCCATTTTGGTTTAAGTCCATCCTTTGCATATTGTTGCATGCTTGCCTTGCATGTTGTCGCATGCTTGTTGCATATTTAGTATATTGTATGTTGTTGCATGCTAGTATGTTGCATGCTTGTTGCATACTTATCCCTTTATCATGTTGTCACATGCTTGTCTCATTTTGTATGTTGTTGCATACTTGCCCACCTTTGCATGCCTTACATGCTTGAATGTTCATGTTGCATCTTGCATACTTGTTTAGGTTACATTGCATTTGGCATGCTTGTCACCATTAGCCTTGTATGGCATTGTCACTAATATGCTTATGTTACGTTGGATTTGCATCATGCTTGGGTTCCTTGCATGCTTGCTTGCATGCTTAGGTTGCATAGCATTGTATGTGCATCCCTTGCCTCTTGATCAAGCATGATAGAGGTTGGGGCCCCTTACGTGTTTTTGTGCACTTCATTTGATATTGAAATTGCACACTCGGCTCTTTTGGCCATCATGCATCGAAATGCATGCTTGATGGCTCGAGAGTCGAGCACTACACTCCTTTGAGCCTCAAACATGATAAGGAGGGCGGTCGTGCAAACATTCCCTTGTAAATGTATTGCCATGCTCTGTTTGTCCTCTGCTGCAGCAAAACAGCATTCTGTAGGAAGAAATGGCCGGTCGGCTACTTTCAGTGCCGATCGGCTAAGTATTGTTGGCCGAGAGCTTCATTTTTGGTCGATGACCAATTCCACATGGCCGGTGTTCCTATACCTTGGCCGGTGACATCCCACATCACCTAGAAAGTGATTCAGAAGCATCCTTGAGACTTGCACAGTTTTCAGAGGTGCAGAACAGTGTAAACAGACGCAGCATAGGCATGGCGAAGGATTTCTGAGCGAAGCCGTTCGAGCATGCATGCATCCCTCTTTCCAAGGCCTCTTTACCGCTTTAGTAGCTTAATTAATTTATTTAATTAGTTAAGTGTTGTGTAATAATTAATTAGCTAGGGTAGTTAATTAATTAGTTGAGTTGTATTATTCATTCGGACCATCCGTCGAGAGGGCGAACTTTGTAATAAATGTGTGTGAGTGTGTGAATGTCTTCCAAGCCCACGTCTTTCTCCCTTTTACTTACTTGCTTTCAGTGGTTAGTTTTAGGTCATGTTTCAATTAGCATTCCTATGCTCACATGTTTGCATCATTCATTTGTATTGCATGCACCGAGCTCGGCGCATCATACTAACGGCATAGTATTTTAATTCCAAGTTGTATACATGTATCAACTATTGCATTTCATATGTCATCTTAGAATAACCGAGCCTATTTTTAGTTGCATTTTGCATGTGTTGCATTAGGCATCTTAACATAGCTAGGATCATGCTTTGATTACTAACTGGCTATTGTTTTGGCTCGGAGTACTAGGTAAGCTTTTATGCCTTAGCATCTTGCATGAGTGTGAGTGTTAACATGACAGCATGCTTGCCATGAGGCTAACTGCTTATATGATATAACTGCTTGAATGCCTATGGGTGAAGGTCAGATTACTTGAATTGGAACAATTCATTGAAATGCGACTTTTAAGCCCACTTGATTATGGCAAAATCATGTTTTGTAAGCCCACTTGAGGGTGGCAAATCCACGTCTTAGCCTACTTGCGAGTAGCACCTTCAAACCATTTTCAAACAAACATGCGATGCTTTGTTCCAACTTAGGCGATCTAGTCTATACTTGTGTGTTGTGCACATCATATAGTAAATCTAGCTAATTAATCGAAATAAGAGCACATGTGTTTTCAAAAACAAGATATCATGCTTAGTATAGGCTGATCTTTGATCGGGCGAGCGGGGGTGCTCATAGATGACCTTCCCCAATTGTACCCAAGTTCCCGAGCCGAGGCAACTTTGGTGATGACAGACACGTGGCCTTAGGCACGAGTCAGGGTTTCCTAAATTTCCCCAGAATAAAATATTTAGGTAGCGACTCTGTATCTGGCAAAGCAGTCTATGTTTGGCACTTCTTTCTTAAAAATCAGTTTTCCAAAACGATTTGTCGGATTTGGACTCTTTGGTGATTTATCAATCTCGTATTGCACATTGTGAGATCAGATTAGGAACCATGACAAATTGAGTCCGAACTGTAGTAGCATGAGGCCCTCGGGGCGCGTCTACAGCAATGTAGTGCTCAATGGATTGATCCAGTCCCAAATAGAGTTCATGCATGCCAAGACAGTAGTTGAGATGCTCTAAAATGCTAGCATTGAAAGCAAGAAAATGCGTGCTCATGCATTGGCCTATGAACAAGGCATAATAGCACAACTCTTAAAAGCACTCAAAGAGTGAAAGAAGTGAGAACATGACACGTGTATATGCTCTGAAATAACATGTTAAATGATACCATGACATGCAACTATCACAAGTATGGCATGCTATGATGCTCAAAACTCAAGACTGGCTAAGGCACTTGCACCATAGCCATATCAAGCAAGCCTCAAAGGACTGGGATGACTCAAAATAGTCCTAAAACATGTCAAAACAAGGCCAAAAACATGCTTGAACATAGCCAACATATGCTAGAATAAAAGACCAAAACACCAAGTAAGCTAGGCCAATGAGCATGATTACACTACAAATGTAAGAAGAAAATGAGGGATGCTCTAACCAACCAAAAACAGAGTTGTATCCTGGCAAAATAAGACCAAAAACACATTGAGATGCTAGCCCAAAAGCTTAGGCAAGCATACATGCCAATTGGCTCATGATTGAGGCATAAAGCATAACCCTCCAAAAGCATTGAAAGAGTGAAGCATGGGAGAGTATGACCACACTTCATTCACTGAAATCATGTGAGAAAAGAGGCTAATGCATGCAAACACTCAAGTAAAGCATGCTAGAGACTTTGAAACTCAAAACTAGTGAGCAGGATTTGCACTATGGCCATACAAAGCAAGCCTCACATGGCCAAGACCACTTAAAACAGAGCTTAAGCATGTTAAAATATGAGTAAAAGCCTACTAGAGTGGAGCCAAAACATGCTAGAATGGTGGTTTAAAGCATAAAGCATGTTAGGCTAGGAAGGAGGATTGCACTACAAGTACATGAAGCATACAACAAGTGATCACACCAACCGAAAACAGAGTTATAACATGTTAGAAAAGTCACAAAAACATGCTAAGATAGAGCCTCAAGAAGGTAGAAAAACATGCCAAGGTGTTAAGCCAACATATGCAAACAAAGCACAAGGGGGGGGACCACCCCCATCCATTTTGGACCTCAAAACACACTTTCCACCACTGAAATTCCTCTGGAATTCAGTGGTGAAAAGGCCAAACCAAGGTGGTCTTAAAGGCCTCAAAAGATGACACCATGCAAAGAAAAATAGGCCACCAAGGGGGGTAGACCACCCCTAACTCAAACAAAGCCTCAAACAAACATCTTAAGCACTTAAAAAAAAGGATTTTTGTAGTTGAAATCTAGGCCTAAATTGACATGCAAGGATGGCCAAAGACTTAAGCAAAACAAAGCTTAAAATGGGCTAGTCCCTTATCCTTGAAGAACAATGGCAAGACGGAAACTTCAGCCACAATTTTTGAACCAAAACCATTCCAAAGTCCTCAAAACATGCTTCAAGGTGCCTCAGCTCCAAAGCAAAGGTGTTTAACTAGGTGTTTGTGTGCAAAAGTGTGAAGAAATAGCACTTTTGAGCACAAAATAGCACAAATATAGAGAGAGCGAGAGAGAGAGAGAGAGAGAGAGAGAGAGAGAGAGAATTCTAGAGAGAGAGATATTTTTTTGTGTCTAAAATTTCTGAACTCCTCAAGAAGAGGGAGAAAGCTCCCCTTTTATAAGCAATGCAAGCCAAAAGGGTTGCTCAATCCATCCATACACGTGTATGGAGGATAGATCAGTGAGCCACAACTGGCTCAAAATATCCAAAAGATGTCTATTGAAATCAAGGTAATCTGCCGGCCATCAGTGGTGGCCGGCAGTGCCCCCATTGATGGCCGACAGGGCCTATCAATGGCCAGTAGGGCAGAGTGGATGGCCGGCAGTGCCAAACCAAGGCCGACAAGGCATCACAAGAATAAATAAGGAAGGACCAAGACATGGTCCAAAAAATGGGCAAAAATGATGTAGGGTTTGGAAAGCTCAAACCTGTGACATTCTGTCGTGAAATGCGAGTATTCGGCAAGCAAACAAGCTTGCCACTGGATATACTTGCATGAATATCCAAATCTTCAGGACGGTCAAAATTGGGGTGTCTACACTTAGCATTTATTGATTTCTCTCAACTCACAAGCCTTTTTGACTTCTCTCATAGTTATTGCAACACTCTTTTCAACTTTTCCCATATACTATGGTTAATTATGAGATTGTTAAATTATTTTTTATAAAAAATCTAAAAAAAATAAATTGTATATTAAAAAAATATCCAAAACAAATATAAATATCTATATCTATATCTATATATATATTGTCTATCTATCTATGTATTATATAAGGAAAAAGGGAGTTTCTAACCCACAAGTATTGTGGAAGCTCCAATATCCCAATCTTAATTTTCTAATTTTTTGATTAAAAAAAAAAGTCTCAACATTTATTAACTTCTTCCAACCTACAAGCCTTTTGGGGGATTTGGTCAAAACCTCTTCATAATAAAACTTTAATACATTTAAAACAAGCATAAAACAATTTCTTGAAAAGTCCAACATATGATTATTATCAAAATATTAAATTTTAATATAATATAACTTTTGATGTATATGTCAGATTGTAATAAAATTAATATTTTTAGACTTCTCTCATCAAGATCTATCAAATAAGATCCATATTGACTATGAAATTTTTGTCAAAAAAAAAAAAAAATTATTACCTCTGACAGTAACATATTACTTTATCAATATTGTCCAAGAAAAAAAAAATTGTCCTTAATTATATATTTTCTCCTTAGGAGGTTTATGAATCAAACTAAATTGGGCTGTCATTTTCACTAAATAAGGGTCCAATGAAGGGTTTAGGCTAAATTTTTCAAGCCATTTTGACTTCTCTTATATCTACTGTCGCACACTTTTTAATTTCTCTTATACACTATGGTTAGTGATGAGATTGTTAAATTATTTTTATAAAAAAATCTAAAAAAGTAATTTGTACATTAAAAAAATATCTAAAACAAATATAAATTTTTATTAAAAAATAACAAGTTGCAATTGTAGAAAAAAAGAGAAAAAAATTACACTATGCATTTCATTAATAATGCTAAAAAATGTGCTTAGTGTTTGTGTGAAGACTTAACACGTATCCACTCTCCAATTATCAAGTGAATATAGATGAAATCAAATAACTCAGTTTTAATAGCTAACAAATATTAGAAGCTCGACCATTGAAGCCTAATAACTATTGATTAATAGAATTCAGCAATTGAAATGTCTCAAACCACATCTTTTTATCTTCTCAAATGTTTACTTTTTTTGGTTCATACATTCAGTTTAATATTGATAGAGAATTGGACGTGTGGAAAATTGAGAGACATTAAAATTATATATAGAGTTACGTAATTGTTGTGATGAAAAATAAATGTTGTCTTCTTATTCTATGGCGATTTATCTAGTTATACCTTCAATTAAAATATCCTGTGTGTTTATATATTTTTAAATTTCAAATTAAAACTATAGTAAATTTATGTAAGCATAATTGCTACTCACATTTTTTTTACTTAATGTAAAATATTATATCGACTACATTTTTCACGTTTATTTTTTTAAGTATTTATATAGAAGTAAAAAAATGTCGCTAGATATAAATTTTTCTTTAATTTAGTTATAAATGTTGCCCATACATTATTTTTAAATTTTGAATAAAAATAAACATAAAATAATTAATTGAAGATATGTTGCATTTATTATATTTACTTTTTTATGTGGAAAAAAAAAAAGACATTTAAAAATCGCGATTCACATATATATAAATAATTGCAAACACAACTTATGCATAGCACGGGTGATACACTAGTAGGATTTAATGGAATAGTCAAAAAGAATATGGATTGAATGGAATAAAACTCTTAGAAAGGGGATTTATAAAAAAAAAAAAAAAAAAAAAAAGCTCCCAAAAAAAATTAAACAATTTTTGCAATTATTTTAGAATTAATTACACTTCCTTACCTTTTTGAAATCATTTTATTTTCTTTTTAATTCTTTAAAAAATCAATAAACTCCCTTACCCACTAACACCGTCAAATAATATACAAAATTTACTGTAATACCCTAAAATTGTATTCTTTTGCTTTTCCACTATGCGTTTTTACCCTTCAATTGAAACAAGGGTAATGTTAAGTTTTATAAAAGAAATATCATGAAAAATTATCTTATGTGGTAGATAATAAAATAAGAAAAATCGTTTCCCATTATGTAAGTATATTTTAATTTTGAAATCTTAATTTACAAATAATATAGATTCAATTTTATTTTATAGTACCCTGTGACTTGTATGTCGTAAAAACAATTGAATACTGTATGAATCATTAATTTTCACCGTACTAGCCACACTTCTTCTTTTTCTGTTTAGATGGGAACTAGCCACATTTTTATTAAAACACACATCTATATCCATTTAAATCTACTGTGTAAGCTAAAAAAAAAAAACCTTTAGTTAAAAAAAAAAATCTTACTGTGTAAAATCACAATTCTTTTGTAAATCCAACAATTTTGTACACACATCACCATCAGTTCCACTATAAATCAACATCACACTATTCGCACACATAGCAATGCCAACGCCACTGCAATAAACTACTATTCGCACACATAGCAATGCCAACGCCACTGCAATAAACTTTGGGGAAATATTACATCAGTAGATTAAAATAAAATTATAAATCAATAAAAAAGTTTATATATATTAATAATTAAAATTATAAATTATTTTATAAATTTGTATTTTTTTTCTCCTTCCATCACTCGAATGTAATTTGCCATAAAGTTTTGGTCATTGTATTGTTCACATCAATGGATATTGTACTAATATGACACTCTGTAGACTGGTTGTTTGTTTCATAGGATTGAGGAGTGGTATCCAATAAATTTACTTATTCATCGTTTAGTTAGTTTAGTAAAGATCAAATTAATAGTTAAATAGACATTATTTCTAACTAAATAGTCTAGAGACTAACAATGCATTCAATTGCAGTCCGCTTTTATCCAGTCCATCCAAACAAACACCGTTAATATAGCTGTAATATCATGCAGTCTAGTACGTCTGTTCTATGTTGTGTATTGCAGTTCAATGCTCATAGGGAGTCAATATGTGAAAAGCTTATTTTCATCGCTTAGTTCCCAACAATAGGTGCCCTGTGGTTGTAGAAGGGCATGCGTTGTACAATAGTGTTTTTGCAGAGTGCTGCGTTATTTTTTTATCCAAGGAACTTATTTTCAAACTCATTGTCAACACAATTAAAGAAATAGAAAAGTGTATTCAATAACATTGTGTATGCTAAAATACAATACGATGAAGGCCTATATATATAGGCAAGGAAGAGTGGTGAACAAGAAAGAAAATCCTAATATGGAAATAATACATATGACTATATAATATACATATATATATATATATACAAAATATATTTGCTAACAGCCTCCCTCAAACTTAAGATGGTTTCAAGGAGATCAACTGGAGTTTGGAAAGTAACTCATTGAAACAACCAGGAAGATGGGTTTTAGTAAACAAATTAGCAATTTGAGCAACAAAAGAAACAAACTGGAGCTGGATAATGCTGCTAATAACATGCTGATGAATAAAATGATAGTCAATCTCGATGTGTTTGGTATGATCATCAAAAACATCACTGTGAATAATTTGAACGACACTACGATTGTCACAATGAAGAGGAGTAGCAGTGGAATGAAGTACACCCATGTTCTCAAGTAACCAACAAAGCCATAAAAGTTTCTGAGTGGTGTCAGCAAGAGCACAATATTATGCCTCAGTACTTGTGAGGCCCCTGAAATATGTATTCTCTTTAAAGACCTTAATGTTTGAATTATTTTCTTAAAGCCCCTCGGTTATTTGAATTAATTCAAATCTTGTCTATTAGCATTACTATTTTTATTTTTATTTTTATCAAAACAGGAATTACTCTAGCCGGATTAGGTTCCCTAACCTAATTTAATTCTACATAAGTTACATGAATTTAATACCAGGCCCTCACTCTTTATTTAAATTCAAAATTTCCCCAAAAATTAGTACTTGTACCCTTGTACCATGAGTACCATCAATCAAGTGAGATATATATATACACACCTTGAGAAGTGTGCCCTAGAGCCTAAATTGATTTAAAAAATAGCTCCTTCACCCTTCCCTCGGGCCAGCCATTCTAGAAGGAAGTGAGGAGCCAATTTTCAAAGTTTATCATCATGAAATTCTAGAAAAACCACAAACCTAGTACCCTAGACCTAGGATGATAATTCCAATACTAGTTCCATTTCAACTAAATGTTGCCTAAACCTATGAGTAAGCCCCCCCCAAATTACTCCTATTCCTTTAAACTTTAAACAAATCCTAACATTTCCATCCATTTCCAACTAATGGGCTTTTAGGACTTTTTACATCAAAAATTGTCTATAAATACCAACATTGCCTAGCTTGGCAAGCACAAACAACACACTCACACACACATTCGGCTAGAGGAGAGGGAGGAGAGCAAGAGAGAGAAGTCTAGAGAGGAAGAGGGAGGAAGAAGAGAGCCTTCTTGTTCAAAGCTTAGCAAGTAAGCCACAACACAACCTTCTCTTTCATTTTTCTTTTTCAAATACCTATTTTTAAGGGTTCTAAATAATGTTTTTAGATATTTTATTGATGAGTTACTTGTGTTAAAAATGCTAAGAGTTGAGTATTGATTCTATCTCTCCTGTATTTTTCCCATTTCGGCACAAAACCATCTTTTTTCATACCAATCTCTCAACTTTCCAAAGGCACACTTTCAAGAAAATTTCCTGAGTTTAATATATGTTAGTTAGCATGTTTTCATCATAAAAGAAATGAAAATTTTTCCTTGGCGGAACCCTTTCCTCATAAATCTTCTTGTTTTGGGCATTTTACCTTAAAATCTATTTTTGCAGCCCACTTTCAAAAATTCTAAAAAAATATATAAAATTATTCTGGACCTCTATTTTATGTCAAAATCTTCTTTAAGGAGTTATCTTTCAATTAAAATTGGTTTCATAGAAAAAAAGTGAGCGGTTTGCAAGAAAATCAAATTTTCGTAACGATCGACAAATCTGGACAGCGCTGGAATGCTTTCTAAATAACTTAAAATCTAGAAAGACTATCCCATTTCCAAAATATGTTCTAGAAACTAGATCAAATTCTCTACGATCCATAGGAAGGCCGAGTTCGGTGAAAGATCTAAAATAGTCCTTTCATTTTAATCTTTATGCGATACTAAATCTGGAAATTGTGTTATGTGTGGATGTTTTATGCGCTTGAGTTCATGAGATTGCTTATTAGCTTATGATCATATCTTGGCATGGTATTATATGTGTTGTGGTTATGTTATTTACCTTTTTCATCTTAAGAATGCATGCTTATATGGATATTATTGTCTTGTAAGTTGGACTAACCTTGATTTAAAACATTTAAATCAACGGGAAACCTAATAAGGAGGCATTGGGTTTTTGAACACTTGAGTAATCAAAATATGAGAATATGTGATATATGGTTTGTTGGGATGCGTTCCCTATTTGGAAGTTAAAGTCTTGCGCAAGTGGTTTTCGGGACCCTTGAACGGAGCGGTTGTATTCGGACCCTAGGTAGTTTGGTGTGAAGAGGGATTCGGGCAAGGCCCTATTTTACCATCTCTTTTGAGGCCCTGTGGTTGGCGCTACACGGTATATAACTGTTGGTAGGCATCCGAGGTTAGTTCTGCAACAAAGCAGCAAAAAGAGGGGGCATACCGAATAATCCGCGTCCTATTCTTGTGGTCGGGAGGACAAAATCTCTTTGGGGAATTTCTAGTTTACTAACATCCAACTTAGCTCTTTATTTATTTGAATATCATGTTTACTACTTGATGTTAAAATTGTGATTGTGTATTGGACTGGGAAAAGGGACGGGGTGTCTGTGTGTTTATTGGGCATTCAAAGCTCACGACGTGTTATGCCAGGTGACGAAGTGGAACTCATAGCTGGAGACGACGAGCCTGAAACTTTCGAAGACTTTTGGCTTTCTTAGGGAAGCTAGAAATTTCTTTTTGATATTTTGTAAGACTCGCGTGAAGATTTAAACTTTCTTTTGGATGTAATGTAATGAAATAAGCTTTTGAATTAAGTATATTTGTGGTTGTTATATATTTATATTATGTATGAACCTTATCGTTGCTTATGAGACCATGTGTCAATACCTTTTAAGATCTGTCAAAAGGGCAGTGCGCTGCCTAAGAAAGCTAGACTTAGAAGGGAGGCTAATTTGACTCCTCCGGCGATCTGGGATCTTACTTGGTTATTGACCATAGGACTCATTAGTGACTCTCCCTTGACTGCAACCAATAGTGTAGAATCGGGGCGTTACAGTACTGGACCTGGAGACAACAATTTGCTTCTTACTTTGCCAAGAAATCAATGAATGTCCAATAAATAAACAATAACCAGTAGTAGTGTAGACACCCCATTTTGACTAGCCCTAAGATTTGTACGCTTTCTTTTGATTATCCAATGATGAAATTCATAATATTTTTTTCAAAAAATCCTCAATAAGAGAGATAGAGCTTGAGCTTTCTTCACAACTTTAAGCCTATTTTGGTCAAGTATTTGAGCCTCATTGGACACCCGGAGCAAAGTTGGACTGAACGAAAGTGAAACAATGTCAAACCAAAGTGAAACGAACTTTTTCTCCTCTAGCCAATCGACCACCCCACAAACAGTTTGCCTAGATTTTTGTGTTGGTTTGGGTAGGCACTTCCCAAACCCATTTTTTGACCTATTTATGCATTGAATGCATGTATACTCATCCTCTATTGATAGGGTTTCATCAATAGAAGCTAATGCTCCACTTTTGTCTTCCATTAGGTCCATTTGTGCTGCATTTGCTTTATTATCTTCCCTAATGCTCCATTAATCTTTCACTTTTTCGTCCACCATTTCTCCACTTACATGCCTATATGAATACATCAGATTGTTGAGAGGAGAAGAGGGATAGATTGAGGAGAGAAGGTTAGAGATATAGGGAAAAAGAGTTTAAGCTTTGAATTCAAGAGTTAGCCAAAATTGAGTGTTAATTGTGATCTTCCATTTCTCAAGCTATACACTATATCTCATCTTCTATTACAAAAAGTCATCCAAGTCATGTTATTGTAGTTAAATTCTAGAGCTTTGATCAAAGAGAGAGTAGTCCTTGTGATGTTCCAAGTGATCATTTCCTACACTTGTCCAAAGCTACCTTGGAAGCTCAAATTCCAAGCTCTTGAATTGAGGATTAAGAGCACAATTCACAACCTTGAGAATGATCAAGAGGAGGTTTGGAAATTAAGAAGGTCAATCTTTTTTTAAAGGTAAATTTTTAATTCTTTCATTTTCTTGCACTTTCTATCTTATATTTGTTTTTCTTGTTTTAGTTTCATTTGTTGTAATCTTGCACTTTCTATCTTATATTTCCTTCTCTTGTTTTAGTTCCATATTAGTTTTGTTGTAATCTTGCACTTTCTATTTTGTATTCATTTTTCTTGTTTTAGTTTCATATTAGTTTTGTTTTTATTTTATTTTGTTTGTAATCTAACCAGGAGTGGTTAGTTGAGCCACCTATATATTCCTTGTTTGTTCTTTTCTTGGTGTTGCAACAAGATAGGTTTTGCTAGGCCTAGTTAGTCGAGGCTGGCCCGCTAACTTTTTTTGGATACAACTGAGTAGCCTTTCGGTGTTGATCATAACAAGTTCCTATGGTCTTCAAGGCTGTAGACACCCCATTTTTGACCGACCTTGAGACTCAGACATCACCAGTTGAGCACTTGGTGATATTGCATAATGTGCTCGTTCAGAAGTTTCAGAGTCGCGGCCGTGAGCCCTGCCTCCGGACTTCCGAACCCTCTTCTGTGCCTTGTCTCGGTTTGCGAACCAGACTCGGTTTTCTCTGTTTCTTTTCCTGAAGGGAGGGAGAGGTCTCGTAGACCATCTCTCAATGTCTGTAGGCTACGTTTGGTGGCCGTAGGCCATTTTGCCCATTTCGGAGTCCGGTTCCCGGTTTTCGGAGCCGTCAGGCCGTGTGCCTCGGTTCGGGACCGCTTAACCATCTCCTATCGCTCTGATTTTTTGGCATACATCTTATTTTCTCCCTTTTGAGGGACACTGGGGTCTGAGAAACCCACTTCGTGGCCGAACGCCACTTTCGGTGTTTAACGGGCAGTTTCCGGGGCCCCGAACTGCGTGTTTTGGCTCCGGAACATTCGTTTTGCAACGGTTTTCGCTCATTTTTGGCAGGTACCTCTGTTTTATCACAGGGAAGGTCACTGAAGGGTGGGAGGCCAGCAATTGTTGCAGCAACCAGTTATCTCTCCTCCGGAGCCTCCCGACGCCCGTTTTTCGCACTTCCGGGCTAATGTTGAATACCCTAGGGTTAGTGTTGCCAACTTTCAACCACATATCTGTGATCTACACACCTGGGAGGCTCCTAAAAACCCATGGCCGACCACTAATTTTTCTTTCCATTTTTGCCCCTCCTCTTTAACTGCAATGTTGAACACCTTGGGCCCATTTTCTCGAACTTTGAACCACATATTTGTGATGTACACACATGGGAGGACCCTAAAAAGTGGTGGCCGGCCATTAATGTTGATTGACCCTTTTGAACCCCTCTTTTCGAGCCAATGTTGAACCCCTTGGACCCATTTTCTTGGACTTTGAACCACATAGTTGTGATGAGGAGACCTAGGGGAACACCACCATGTGGTGGCCGGCCACTAAATTTGATTGAACCTTTTGACCCCTAGCCGGCCGGCTAGGGGAGGTGGCCGGCCAGCCACCTGCAACAAAGCAAAGGGCCGGCCTTGATCCTTGTGCCAGGGACTTTACAGCTGTGCAGCTGTTTCCCCCGGAAAATATCCCAATCCGGGGGATATTTTGGAGGGGAATTTTGCCCTCCATTTTGCCCCACCTTTACACCATCTTCTTGTCCATATAACCAGCTGCCATTGTTGGTTTGAGGGGTTAGAAAAACTCTCCTTCAAAGCTCCATAGCCAACTCCATCTTCTTCCATCTCAATTCTTCAAAAAACCCTAACTCCCTAACCATCATTCCTTCTACACCACCAAGCTCTACCACCACCATCTCATTTCCAGAAACAAGGAGGGATTCTTGAAGGCTAAAGAGGCTGCAAATCCATCCAAGAAGCAACAAAAGTGTGATTCTTCAAGGGTAAGTAGTACTTTTACCCTTTTGACCCTTTTTCTTGATCTATTTCTAAGCCCCACTTCTTTTTGGTTTCAAGCTCCGGCCCTAACTGAAAAGGGCCATATTTTGATCTCATCTTCACTTCTCATTAAGGGCTCAACCCTGTTTGAGCCTTCCATAATACACTTGCTTCATTGACCCTCTTGTATGTCATGATTTTGCATGCTATTTTTGGCCCATGAGCAATTTATTTTCGAGCATGTTGTAAACTGATATAAGGCTTATTTTGAGCCCCTCTTCAACATTGGAGAAGGGCTCAACATTTTTTGGTGTCTCTATGTGTCACTTGTAGTTATATCCCTTATTTGGCCCCATTTTTGCATAAATTAGTAGCCCTCTTTGCTTCTGTTTTTGGACCTTGGTCCGAACTGAAAGTGGCCTTGTTTTGGCCTATACTTCATGTTTCATTCACACGTTTTTTCTGTTTGGTGATTATTTTGTATACTTCATGTTTTAGCACCTTTTGAGCCTCATTTTGCATCATATTTTTAGCATGTTTGTGTACTGATTTTGAGGCTGCCATATACTGTAAATGTTCATATTTTTGGTCCATCTTCAGTGTTGTAGAAGGAAATTTTTCAGTTTGGGTTTTGCTTATACCACTTGCTTCATTACCCCTCTTTTGGCCCCTATTCTTGCATGCTATTTTTCCCCTACCTATGCTTGCTGTTTGGCCATGTTTATAACTGTAAAAGTGCGTCCTTTGGGACTGTCTAGCTTCTGTATTTGCATTGCATATCCATATTGTGCATGTTTGGCATAGCTATAGGTCATTTCGGGTGCCTAATGTTGCATTTCGGGACATTTCCTTGCATTTCATGTCATTTCGCCTCATTTCGGGACTGTTTTCCCCCATATTCTAGTGCTGAGATTCCATTGGCATGCTTGCATATCATTTTTGCCACATTTCATCACATTTCATCATTGCCTCGGTTTGCGTGCCCGTGTGCACGCATTTCGAGGCACTCCATTTTTATCCGTCGGCATCTCATGTGAGTGCGGCTGAGGCTCTCTCATGTTAGTATAAGTCCATTTGTCATTTTCCATGTCATTTGCATTGCGTATGCATTGCCTCGGTTTGCGTGCCCGTGTGCACGCATTTCGAGGCACTTCATTTTCTGCCAACGGCATCTCATGTGAGTGCGGCTGAGGCTCTCTCATGTTGGTATAAGTCCATTTGTCATTTTCCATGTCATTTGCATTGCGTATGCATTGCCTCGGTTTGCGTGCCCGTGTGCACGCATTTCGAGGCACTTCATTTTCTGCCAACGGCATCTCATGTGAGTGCGGCTGAGGCTCTCTCATGTTAGTGTAAGTCCATTTGTCAGTTTCCATGTCATTTGCATTGCGTATGCATTGCCTCGGTTTGCGTGCCCGTGTGCACGCATTTCGAGGCACTTCATTTTCTGCCAACGGCATCTCATGTGAGTGTGGCTGAGGTTCACCCATGTTGGTATAAGTCCATTTGTCATTTTCCATGTCATTTGCATTGCGTATGCATTGCCTCGGTTTGCGTGCCCGTGTGCACGCATTTCGAGGCACTTCATTTTCTGCCAACGGCATCTCATGTGAGTGCGGCTGAGGCTCTCTCATGTTAGTATAAGTCTATTTGTCATTTTCCATGTCATTTGCATTGCGTATGCATTGCCTCGGTTTGCGTGCCCGTGTGCACGCATTTCGAGGCACCTCATTTTTTGCCATCGGCATCTCATGTGAGTGCGGCTGAGGCTCTCTCATGTTGATATAAGCCCACTTGTCATTTCCATGTCATTTCATCACATTTTAGCATTGCCTCGGTTTGCGTGCCCGTGTGCACGCATTTCGAGGCACCTCATTTTTATCCGCCGGCATCCGATGTGAGTGTGGCTGAGGTTCACTCATGTTGGTATAAGCCCACTTGTCATTTCCATGTCATTTCATCATATTCTGTCATTGCCTCGGTTTGCGTGCCCGTGTGCACGCATTTCGAGGCACCTCATTTTTATCCGCCGGCATCCGATGTTAGTGTGGCTGAGGTTCACTCATGTTGGTATAAGCCCACTTGTCATTTCCATGTCATTTCATAGCATTCCATCATTGCCTCGGTTTGCGTGCCCGTGTGCACGCATTTCGAGGCACCCTATTTTTATCCACCGGCATCCCATGTGAGTGTGGCTGAGGCTCACTCATGTTGGTATAAGCCCACATCATGTTTTCATGTCATTACATTGCATTCCGCCATCGCCTCGGTTTGCGTGCCCGCGTGCACGCATTTCGAGACACATATCATCGCCTCGGTTTGCGTGCCCGCGTGCACGCATTTCGAGACACATATCATCACCTCGGTTTGCGTGCCCACGCGCACGCATTTCGAGACACATATCATCGCCTCGGTTTGCGTGCCTGCGTGCACGCATTTCGAGACATATCATTTTCTCGGTTTGCGTGCCCGCGTGCACGCATTTCGAGGCATATCATTTTCATAGCATTGAGTATGTTAGGATTGTATCTTAGTTGCATTTCATGCATATCATGCATATTGCATCGTGTCCGGAATAAGAGTTAGCCCGGGCACGGGAAATGAGGTACATTTCGTACTCCGAGTGACGGAATGTGTCTCAATTCCCCAGTCACCGACACTCCGGATTATCCATGATGGAGTTAGGTTTTAGCTGTAGTTTCATGTGCATTCATCCTATATTGAGTTGTGCATTTCGACTCCTCGGCCATCATGCCTCGGTATGCGTGATTGGTGGCACGAGGATCGAGACATGCATATATTTGTGCAAATACATTGCTATGCCCCTTTTCTGCTCTCTATTGCAGCAAAACGAGGAATCAGCAACTTTTTGGAACTTGGCACGCATTTCAAGAACAGGTGTAAACAGAGGCTAATCGGGGCATTCCGGTGGATTTCCGCGCAAGACAGTCCGGACATGCATCATCCACCAGAAGCAAGGCAGTCCCTGGCTTGCACGCCAGTTTATTTGCTTTCTAGTTAATTCATTAATTAATTAGAATTCTGTAATATTTTGGACTGTAATATTCTTTTATTTGGGACTGTAATATTTGGACTGTATATTTATTTGGACCCTCCGAGTGAGGGCATAACTGTAATAAGTGTGCGTGAGTGTGATGTATGTCTTCCAACCCCACGTCTTTCTCCCTTTTATTTATCCGCTTATGATGGTTAGATTAGGGCATATTTTAATTAGCATACAGTATGACAGCATGTTTGCATCATTCATCTGTATTGCATGCACCGGGCTCGGCACATCATACTAACTGCATTGTACTTTCAATTCTAAATTGAATACATGATAGTTGTAGCATTTCATATACCATCTTAGAATAACCGAGCCTGCTATAGTTGCATTTTGCATGTGTTGCATTAGGCATTTTTGTATACTTAGGATCATGCATGATTTCTAATTAAACTTCCTTTTTTTTTGGCTTGGAGTACTCGGTAAGTTTTATGCTTTAGCATCCTTGCATGTGTGTGAGTGACTGCCATGAATAGCATGCTTACCATGAGGCTATGTACTTATGTGAAATATCTGCCTGAATGCCTGTGGGTGAAGGTTGGGTTATCTGGATTGGAATAAATCATCAAATGTGTGTTTTAAGCCCACTAGATAGTGGCAAAACCATCTTTACTAAGCCCACCCGAGGGTGGCAAAATTTGCATTTTAAGCCTACTTGCGAGTAGCAAACCATCTTTCAAAAAAAACAAACATGAAATGTTTTGTTCCAATTCTGACGATCCAGTCTATATTTGTATGCTGTGCGCATCACATAGTAACCTAGGCTAATAACCGGAATAAGAACTCACAATGTTTTCAAAAATTGATATCATGGTTAGTAGAGGCCGGTCTATGACCGGGCGAGCGGGGGTGCTCACGAAGTGACCTTCCCCAATCGTACCCAAGTTCCCGAGCCGAGGCAACTTTGGTGATGACGGACACGTGGCCTTTTGGCACCGAGTCAGGGTTTCCTAAATTTCCCAAAATAAAATATTTAGGTGGCGACTCTGTATCTGGCAAAGCAGTCCATGTTTGGCACTTCTTTCAAAAATCTGTTTTCTCAAAACGATTTGCCGGATTTGGACTCTTTGGTTCAGACTTAGAACCGTGACTACGAAGAGTCGAGTCCGAGCTGTAGCGAGGTCCCCCCGCGGGCTTGTTACAGTTTCTGGCGACTCTGCTGGGGATTTAGAGAACTTGACTCGAACTCTTGATATCTGTTTTTGACTACACTTGTGTGTTTCTTTGCATTGCATTTGCATTGGTGCGCCTAGGACACCGTGTTTGCCATCTGCTATTCCTGAACGGTTTGCCAGAGGCTTGTCTTGTCAAGGCATGACCATAAGGCTGACCGGTTGTGGGCTCTGCCAGTATGGGAACACAAACCCCGGTTTTACCGGGGCACCCTCTTTGACCATTCGACCTAGTGCATATTCGGATCCATAGTGACCATTCCAAATTAGGACAGGTTGCTTACCCGTTTATAGGTTGTTTGAAGCCGCTGTGTGCGTAATGAAACCCTAGCTCCTGACAAAATAGGACAGGGAAACCCTACCCCAACATAGGGGTGTTTTGGCTCTCACTTATCTGTTATGTGCTTTAGAGTGCGTCTCTACAGGAATGCATGTATCAGTATATGAGTTTGGGCATCAGGCCTGCAGGCACCAGTTTGCGAATTTTGGCATCAGGCCTGCGGGCATTACTATCAGTGTTTGGGAGTCAGCTTTACCCGTGGGTTTCAGACTCAGATTTTGAGGCCGAATTTTGGGCAGAATTCAGTAGAGGGCACACTCATTCAACTATGCTCGTATCTGTTCAGGTGAAATCAGGCTGAGGTGCTGTCTGTTTTCTCTTTTGCTAGGTAGTCTTGGAACAGTCTCTTCAGAAGGCTCTGATATCCCCCGAGGTTCATCGAACTTGTGCTTATAGACTTTGTCAGGTCAGAGATTCAGTTCAAGGGTAATCAGTGTTCTTTCGCTGAGGCAAGGTAAAGAAAAGCCGGTCAGGGCTCATATGTTCATCTAATCCGTCAGTCGCCAGTCACATCACCTTTGTTCAGACTCAGCAGGCCGTGATGGCACAAGGTTCGGAAGAGTTTGCGGCCGTGACAGCAGCGCTAAGTCAGGGAACTGCCATGCAGGCTGAGACCAGTATTGAAACGCAGCGCCCATCTGGAGCATCTGCCTCACATCTAGCTTTGGGACCCCAGCCGAACTTTGATCCAATTCCGCCAGTTGAAGATTTGCAGTGTCTGAATCCTCAAGAAGGGTTGGCTCAAGCTCAGGTGCTCAGACCCCTGGTGCAGCCTAATGAGAAAACTCAACCCTTTCATGTTGATGAGTTCAATCCGACTGCAGTGAAAATTGCAAACCTTGAGAAGCAATTCAAAAGGGCACAGGGCCTTAACTCCATTCCTGGCATTGAGGATGGGCACACCGAGGCTTCCATCCGGCTCCCAGACAGATTCAAAATGCCATATATCGACCGTTTCGACGGGTCTGGAGATCCAATGGTGCATATCCGACTTTTCTTAGATGTCCTGAAGCCGATGGGTCTGACTAAGCCACAGAAACTCTCTTTGTATGGAAGAACCCTGTCGGGTGTAGCAGCCACTTGGTATACCAAATTGGAGGATACAGTGAAGCAAAACTGGGAAGAACTGGCTGAGGCCTTTGTCGATCAGTATTCCTACAATACCCAAGTTGAAATGACCATCCAAGAGCTTGAAGCAACTCGCCAAAACCCAACAGAGCCTTTTGTGGAATTCATTGCAAGGTGGAGAGCAAAGGCAGCACAAATGACAGATCGTCGCCCTTCTGAGAAGGATCAAGTGCAGATGATGGTCCGAAACCTCGAGCATGATATGTTGCAAAAGTTGATAGTCGCTCCACTATTCACTTTCAAAAGTTTGCATGAACTGGGGGTTCAAGTCGAGAATGCGTTCAACAGCGGGATCATTCCCAGGACAAGGGAACTGACAAGGAAGGTGATTTCAAGGAGTACCAACACTGGTAGTAGCGCTATTCCCAAACCCACCGAAATCAATACGGTCGCCACAGCCGACCCTTTTGCCAAACCGAACCTACAAACAGCTGGCCCAGCCCGAACTCAGGGTAGAACTTTCACCCCCCTCTATATGAGCCTGACTAGCACACTAAAAGCCTTGATGGAAAAAGGGCATCTCAAACCCCTCGATCCTCAACCTCTTCCCAACCCACTCCCAGCCAGGCATAACCCCGCCAAGTACTGTGTGTACCATCAGCAGCGCGGTCATGGCACCGACCGTTGCTACCACCTTCGTCATGAGATCCAAAATCTCATCGACGACCGGACGATAGCTCCACCTTCGGACCCCAATGACCAAACATCTCCTGCCTACCTCAATCACATCCACATACTGCCATCCACCTTTGACCCCAGCATATACATCACCCCGGCCCATCTACCCAAGCCTGAGGTGTTTATCCCAGAAAGCATGGACTTATGCATGATGGGTACACCCGAACCTCAACCATTTCAAACCCGTGAACCCACTACTTCTGAGTTGATGGGAATGATTAAAGATCTTCAAAAAACCGTGACGGATCTGGCCTCCGAGACATTGGCTCCATCATCGACCACACCACATACCGGGAACCTCATGTCGAAAGACTCCCCGATGTTGGGACGGGCTGCGTTTGAGGAAAGCCAATCTCTTGACAAAGTGGAAGCGACTAGTAGGAGCAAAGTAGGGGCAGGCATTGGTCCCCATGAACACCTTCGGTGGGATATTGAGGCTTTGAAAGCTGAGGGACTGAACAAAGAGCAAGTCCTCGCAGTTGTTGCAAAAGCTGTGGATGACACTTTCGCTGCTCAAGTTGGGGGCGGTCTGAATCAAAGGGAACATCGGGAGAAGGACTGTCATACTAGAGACGATCCTGCTGTCTCTAATCCTCCACTCGGAAGAGATCGGCAAACCAGGCCAGCATCTGCCAATCCCTTTGCTGGTACGCCCAGCAAAAATCCACAAACCTTGAAATACCAACCCCGAGGTCGGAGGGTCTTCCATGCCCTCTATATGCCTTTGTCCAAAGCTCTCCAAATCCTTGTTGGACAAGGCCATCTCAAACCCCTTGAGCCTCGGCCTCTCCCGAACCCTCTTCCGGCTACACATGATACTACCCAGTACTGCGCGTACCATCAACAAACTGGCCATACTACCAATGCCTGCTTCCGTCTTCGCCATGAAGTACAGGATCTATTTGACAATGGGGTCATCCCCGCACCAGGTCCTGCAAAGTCTATCGGCACTTGATCAGTGAATTTGTAGGGGATAATGTGATGTGATTGGAGGGATGAACCACCTGCGGGCAGCGCTCAGTTTACTCCAGATATGGTGGATGGCATGCACTGTTTTGAGCATTGGCGAATGCCGGTTTCCGACTCGGGTATTGGGTCAGTCTTGTTGTTTTGTTTTGAGTCTGTCTTTTTGTTTTGAGTCAGTCTCTTTTTATTTTGGATCTGTCTTGTTGTATCGAGTCAGTCCTGTTGTACAGGAGTCGGGTGATTCCGGGGGGTGTTACCTCGGGCGTCACCATTTTGTTTTGTGTTTGTCTTTTCGTTTTGTTTTGAGTCTGTTTCTGCCAGGGAGCCAGTTGTACCAACAGATTTGAATGAAACAGCAGTAATTTTTGCACTTCTATGTTCGCTTCTGCCGTGTGCTAGTTGTGACGGAATCTGAATGAAATGGAAGTACGTTCCACCTGCTCTCTTCTGCACCCCAAAATCATTGCATTTAACCTAAGTTTTTCAAAACTTTTTGAACACTGCGGTGAAAACAAAGAGGAAGTAATTCCTCGGGTTTTGCAAAACTTTGATCATTTGAGAGAAAGAGAGGCATGCTAAGCCCTTAATGAATGAAATCATGCTTGTTAGCGTGAGTACTGAGAAGGACCCTGGCTTGATCCAGATTGGTTCTACACTATCTTCAGCGCGAGCGATTTGTCGCTTTCTTAAAAATTTTCAAAAACAAAATGTTTTGCGCGGTCTTGCGAAGACCTGTGTGGAATCGCTCTTGAGATTGTGCAGCCTAGGATCGCTCTCTGCCTCGAGACTCAACCCCTTCGCTTCCAAACCTTGAACTTGAAATCAGAAGGTTCGACGGTCAACTACGATGTGAGGCCTGTGTGGCTAGATTTGAAGCAGCCCTCGAACAAGAGGCACCAAAGTCAGGTCAAGAAGATCAGACCTCATCAGAAGAAGCTTGCAAAGCAAAGCAGCAGCCATTCTCCTGGATTCAGATGACTCCAGGATCTCAAAACCATTTGGCACGGACTTGTTATACTTTTACCCTTGAGAGGCTTGCTGGGCCGAAAACCCGGAAGGGCGACCCAGGCAAAAGTTAGAGCAAGAGGAAAAAAATACAAAAAAAAGAAGAAGCAAAAGATGCAAAAAGAAAAAAAGAGAACAAAAAAGAAAGATGCAAAGAAAAGAACGAAAAAAATCAAAAAAAGGAAAAAGAAATGAAAAGAATTGAAAAGAAAAGAAGAACAAAGCTCGCAAGGTCGAAAACCCGCAACGGGCGCCTTGGCAAAAGTTAGAGCCTAAAAAGGAGAGGTTAATACCCGAGTGTACCTTAACCCCGAACTACGTAAGGCTTGATTCCCATCTTTGGGATACGTAGGCAACTTCATTCTGAAGTCCAGCCGTAAAACACTTCAAACTCAATCATGTCCATGTAATGGTTCTGATAATCTTTGCCTTCTCTATATCTGAGAGTCTGGTTGCGTTCGTCGCTCTGAGGACTGACTATAATACACTACGGTGCCATTCAAACAAGGGGCAACTTTCCGTTGCCATTCAATGCGCTGCGGTGCTATCCAAACAAGGGGCAACTTTCCGTTGCCATTCAGAACGCCGCGATGCCATTTCAAACAAGGGGCAACATTCCGTTGCCATGCAGTGTCCTTCAGACAAGGGGCAATTTTTCATTGCCATGGATCCGAGGTTGCGCATCTCAAGAGTAGGTCCCATGCTCGTAGAGCAGTGGTCGTTTACGAAAATAGTTTTTGAGAATTTTTACTGAGGTTGACTAATCTTCTCGAAAAGTATTCCATTTTCAAAACTGGACCATTTCTTGGACCCAAAAAAGGAAAACTCTCAGTGCTCACTGCCTAACTTGCATGATTTTAAATCAGAAAATTGAACAAGTATGTTAATCTAACTCTCATTTTGGTCAAATTTTTTTTTAGGAGAAAACTAAAACTAAAAAATGGTCAAAATGATGAAATAGGGGCACAGTTGAGTCAGATGTCCTGTCTTCCTCCTGTTGTCAACTTACTTGTCAGAAAGGGAACTCTACTTGCCGAAAGGGCACCATATTCGCCAGAAAAGGGCACCACTGAGGCTGATCACAAAACGGCTGAGGGTTCCCTCATCTTCCAAGCAGCAAGGTATCAAGCTGAGTGCGAAGCACAATTCGGAATGGATCAAGATGCTCCATTCCCTCATCCGGCGCATCGACAGATGTCACCGAAGGAAAAAGCTGCGAGCTGATTATGTTGGGCGTGAGCCCGCAACTTCCTGTTCATCCATCAACCACCCAAGGGAGGGATGAAAAACGAGAGATTGAAGAATAGAGAGATGTACGATGAGAGAAAAAGTGAGAAAGGGGCTTTTTCAGAAAAAAAAAAAAAAAAAAAAAAACAGAGCTTGAGGGCCGAGTGATGTGAGAACCACAAATAAGAAAGGGTGGGAAACACTACCCGGTGAAACAGGCTCCCTGTGCACATTTGAGTGTCGTGTCTTTTTGTTTTATCTCGATTCTTGTTTTGAGTCGTTTCGAGTGTTACCCGATGTGTCTAGGTTGCGTGCCTTTTATTTCCGTGTTGAGTTGTCTTGCTGTGTTCAGCCGTAGGCTCGATACCCGGTCAAGAGCTCATTTATCAATTTCAAAATAAAATCGTTTTGCGCTCCGAGTGCCGTGCCGTTCTCCACATCTGTGCAAAACAAGATTCATTCTTTCATAAAACCGCAGGGTTCAGCCCAAGTCATGTCAGAACAGCAAAACAAGGACCTATCCGAAACTATAAGTTCCGGACTGTGAAGCAAAAGAAAATAGGGAAAATGTCGAGCATCTGAGTGTGTTTTACCTTCAGAAAATTCTGAGATTACATTCCATATGTACCTCTTCAGGCCGTGCCAGTGCCCTGAAGAATGAGCGTGCCTCTACTCCAAGCTTAAGCATGCTTCAAGTCGGAACGGCAATTAAAGCAGCAGCAGCAGATGTTATCTCCCGCCAATATGAACAGGGTGTGCCCCTTTTGAGCTGAGTGTGTTGCAAAGTCCTCTAAGAGATAAATCAGAGGCACCAGAGTACATATTTGATGCTCCTCTACTACATAGAATGTGCACTTTCATATACACTTCTGTTGCATGCGTGCCACACACCGTTATGATTCATGCATAGAATATGCCTACTTTCGATTCTGCATAGAATTTGCTTTCAATATTGCACAGAATATGCTCCTGTTTCTTGCATAGAAAATGCTCGTATCTTTTGCATAGAAAATGCACTCTTCCATATTTGCATAGAAAATGCACCTCATTTGCATAGAACATGCATTCACTCGCACTATCTTGTGCACTTACACTTTGTATCTCACTAGCACTGTCTTGTGCATCTTGTGGTTGTATCTCAATCGCACTGTTTAGTGCATTTCAATCGCGCTGTTTAGCGTATCGCACGGTTTAGTGCATTTCAAATCAATCGCGCTGTTTAGCGTATCGCACTGTTTAGTGCATTTCAATCGCGCTGTTTAGCGTATCGCACTGTTTAGTGCATTTCAATCGCGCTGTTTAGCGTATCGCACTGTCTAGTGCATTTCAAATCAATCGCGCTGTTTAGCGTATCGCACTGTTTAGTGCATTTCAATCGCGCTGTTTAGCGTATCGCACTGTCTAGTGCATTTCAATCGCGCTGTTTAGCGTATCGCACTGTCTAGTGCATTTCAAATCAATCGCGCTGTTTAGCGTATCGCACTGTTTAGTGCATTTCAATCGCGCTGTTTAGCGTATCGCACGGTTTAGTGCATTTCAAATCAATCGCGCTGTTTAGCGTATCGCACTGTTTAGTGCATTTCAATCGCGCTGTTTAGCGTATCGCACTGTCTAGTGCATTTCAAAATCAATCGCGCTGTTTAGTGTATCGCGCTGTTAAGTGCATTTCAATCGCGCTGTTTAGCGCATCGCACTGTTTAGTGCATTTTCAATCGCGCTGTTTAGCGTATCGCACTGTCCTGTGCATTTCAAATCACTCGCGCTTTCTTGCGCATTGCACTATTTTGTGCACCTTACTTGCATTTTGCATGCATTCCATCGCGCTATCTTGCGCATCTCACCTGTACTTGTTAGTGCATTGTATCGCGCTATCTTGCGCACCTTATTGGTATCGCATTGTTTTGTGTATTCACCTTGCTCGTACTGTTTTGTACACCTTTAGCATCGCACTATTTTGTGCATCTGTTTAGCACTGTTTTGTGCATTCTTCTGCATCGCACTGTCTTGTGCACTCCCCGGTCTAGGAGACCTTAAATCCTCCGGTCTGCGGAGACCTTAAATCCTGCATCTTTATTCGCACTGTCTTGAGCACTCCCCGGTCTAGGAGACCTTAAATCCTCTAAAGGTGCAATTCCTTTGGTGTTAGTCGTGCCCGAACGACTCGTCATGGTCTGGTATAGCCACCTGCCTGTGTTTGCGGTGAGTTCCTAGGAGACCAACTGAGACGGTGGAAACTAGAGTTCGAATGGCTTATGCCTAGAACGCAAAGGTTCGGAATTTCCGAGACTAAAGTCTGGTTTAAATACCCAGGGGTATATCCTCGGCTTGAAATCTGTATGGCAGCCCCATAGATTGAGATAGCATCTGTACGCGCCTCAATTCTGGATACTGATCCAACCTAGTCTGTCACCCTGTTGGAGAATAGGGAAAGCTGCGACCATAGTCAGGGAGAAAAGTAATACCTACAGTTCAACCAAGAAGGAGCGAAAGATCCCCAGCAGCATGAGGTAAGTCATTGCCAATGCCCCTGTGAGGTACCTTTACCTCTTAGCTATTACATTGCATTTTAGTTATTACATTACAGTGCATTGCATGCATGAATCCTCAATTTTCAAAATCGGCTTCGCGTAGCGTATAAGTCCACTTTTCAAACCGGCTTCGCGTGGCGTATAAGTCCAACTTTCAAATCGGCTTCGCGTAGCGTATAAGTCCACTCTTCAAACCGGCTTCGCGTAGCGTATAAGTTCAACTTTCAAAAACCGGCTTCGCGTAGCGTATAAGTCCAATCTTCAAAATATTTCTGCGTATCATTTTGCATTTTGCCCCTGCCTGCGGGCATGCCTGCGGGCACATCTCTGTTTTATCTTGTATGTTTGTCTAAGTCTTCGGCCTTGTCAAAAATGGGTCGTCTCTGGGCTTTGACATTCACTCCCGTCACTTGTGACTTCCGAGTTCTGTCAAAGAGGGGCAACTGTAAACATCCCATTTTTGACCGACCTTGAGACTCAGACGTCACCAGTTGAGCACTTGGTGATATTGCATAATGTGCTCGTTCAGAAGTTTCAGAGTCGCGGCCGTGAGCCCTGCCTCCGGACTTCCGAACCCTCTTCTGTGCCTTGTCTCGGTTTGCGAACCAGACTCGGTTTTCTCTGTTTCTTTTCCTGAAGGGAGGGAGAGGTCTCGTAGACCATCTCTCAATGTCTGTAGGCTACGTTTGGTGGCCGTAGGCCATTTTGCCCATTTCGGAGTCCGGTTCCCGGTTTTCGGAGCCGTCAGGCCGTGTGCCTCGGTTCGGGACCGCTTAACCATCTCCTATCGCTCTGATTTTTTGGCATACATCTTATTTTCTCCCTTTTGAGGGACACTGGGGTCTGAGAAACCCACTTCGTGGCCGAACGCCACTTTCGGTGTTTAACGGGCAGTTTCCGGGGCCCCGAACTGCGTGTTTTGGCTCCGGAACATTCGTTTTGCAACGGTTTTCGCTCATTTTTGGCAGGTACCTCTGTTTTATCACAGGGAAGGTCACTGAAGGGTGGGAGGCCAGCAATTGTTGCAGCAACCAGTTATCTCTCCTCCGGAGCCTCCCGACGCCCGTTTTTCGCACTTCCGGGCTAATGTTGAATACCCTAGGGTTAGTGTTGCCAACTTTCAACCACATATCTGTGATCTACACACCTGGGAGGCTCCTAAAAACCCATGGCCGACCACTAATTTTTCTTTCCATTTTTGCCCCTCCTCTTTAACTGCAATGTTGAACACCTTGGGCCCATTTTCTCGAACTTTGAACCACATATTTGTGATGTACACACATGGGAGGACCCTAAAAAGTGGTGGCCGGCCATTAATGTTGATTGACCCTTTTGAACCCCTCTTTCCGAGCCAATGTTGAACCCCTTGGACCCATTTTCTTGGACTTTGAACCACATAGTTGTGATGAGGAGACCTAGGGGAACACCACCATGTGGTGGCCGGCCACTAAATTTGATTGAACCTTTTGACCCCTAGCCGGCCGGCTAGGGGAGGTGGCCGGCCAGCCACCTGCAACAAAGCAAAGGGCCGGCCTTGATCCTTGTGCCAGGGACTTTACAGCTGTGCAGCTGTTTCCCCCGGAAAATATCCCAATCCGGGGGATATTTTGGAGGGGAATTTTGCCCTCCATTTTGCCCCACCTTTACACCATCTTCTTGTCCATATAACCAGCTGCCATTGTTGGTTTGAGGGGTTAGAAAAACTCTCCTTCAAAGCTCCATAGCCAACTCCATCTTCTTCCATCTCAATTCTTCAAAAAACCCTAACTCCCTAACCATCATTCCTTCTACACCACCAAGCTCTACCACCACCATCTCATTTCCAGCAACAAGGAGGGATTCTTGAAGGCTAAAGAGGCTGCAAATCCATCCAAGAAGCAACAAAAGTGTGATTCTTCAAGGGTAAGTAGTACTTTTACCCTTTTGACCCTTTTTCTTGATCTATTTCTAAGCCCCACTTCTTTTTGGTTTCAAGCTCCGGCCCTAACTGAAAAGGGCCATATTTTGATCTCATCTTCACTTCTCATTAAGGGCTCAACCCTGTTTGAGCCTTCCATAATACACTTGCTTCATTGACCCTCTTGTATGTCATGATTTTGCATGCTATTTTTGGCCCATGAGCAATTTATTTTCGAGCATGTTGTAAACTTATATAAGGCTTATTTTGAGCCCCTCTTCAACATTGGAGAAGGGCTCAACATTGTTTGGTGTCTCTATGTGTCACTTGTAGTTATATCCCTTATTTGGCCCCATTTTTGCATAAATTAGTAGCCCTCTTTGCTTCTGTTTTTGGACCTTGGTCCGAACTGAAAGTGGCCTTGTTGTGGCCTATACTTCATGTTTCATTCACACTTTTTTTCTGTTTGGTGATTATTTTGTATACTTCATGTTTTAGCACCTTTTGAGCCTCATTTTGCATCATATTTTTAGCATGTTTGTATACTGATTTTGAGGCTGCCATATACTGTAAATGTTCATATTTTTGGTCCATCTTCAGTGTTGTAGAAGGAAATTTTTCAGTTTGGGTTTTTCTTATACCACTTGCTTCATTACCCCTCTTTTGGCCCCTATTCTTGCATGCTATTTTTCCCCTACCTATGCTTGCTGTTTGGCCATGTTTATAACTGTAAAAGTGCGTCCTTTGGGACTGTCTAGCTTCTGTATTTGCATTGCATATCCATATTGTGCATGTTTGGCATAGCTATAGGTCATTTCGGGTGCCTAATGTTGCATTTCGAGACATTTCCTTGCATTTCATGTCATTTCGCCTCATTTCGGGACTGTTTTCCCCCATATTCTAGTGCTGAGATTCCATTGGCATGCTTGCATATCATTTTTGCCACATTTCATCACATTTCATGATTGCCTCGGTTTGCGTGCCCGTGTGCACGCATTTCGAGGCACTCCGTTTTTATCCGTCGGCATCTCATGTGAGTGCGGCTGAGGCTCTCTCATGTTAGTATAAGTCCATTTGTCATTTTCCATGTCATTTGCATTGCGTATGCATTGCCTCGGTTTGCGTGCCCGTGTGCACGCATTTCGAGGCACTTCATTTTCTGCCAACGGCATCTCATGTGAGTGCGGCTGAGGCTCTCTCATGTTGGTATAAGTCCATTTGTCATTTTCCATGTCATTTGCATTGCGTATGCATTGCCTCGGTTTGCGTGCCCGTGTGCACGCATTTCGAGGCACTTCATTTTCTGCCAACGGCATCTCATGTGACTGCGGCTGAGGCTCTCTCATGTTAGTATAAGTCCATTTGTCAGTTTCCATGTCATTTGCATTGCGTATGCATTGCCTCGGTTTGCGTGCCCGTGTGCACGCATTTCGAGGCACTTCATTTTCTGCCAACGGCATCTCATGTGAGTGTGGCTGAGGTTCACCCATGTTGGTATAAGTCCATTTGTCATTTTCCATGTCATTTGCATTGCGTATGCATTGCCTCGGTTTGCGTGCCCGTGTGCACGCATTTCGAGGCACTTCATTTTCTGCCAACGGCATCTCATGTGAGTGCGGCTGAGGCTCTCTCATGTTAGTATAAGTCTATTTGTCATTTTCCATGTCATTTGCATTGCGTATGCATTGCCTCGGTTTGCGTGCCCGTGTGCACGCATTTCGAGGCACCTCATTTTTTGCCATCGGCATCTCATGTGAGTGCGGCTGAGGCTCTCTCATGTTGATATAAGCCCACTTGTCATTTCCATGTCATTTCATCACATTTTAGCATTGCCTCGGTTTGCGTGCCCGTGTGCACGCATTTCGAGGCACCTCATTTTTATCCGCCGGCATCCGATGTGAGTGTGGCTGAGGTTCACTCATGTTGGTATAAGCCCACTTGTCATTTCCATGTCATTTCATCATATTCTGTCATTGCCTCGGTTTGCGTGCCCGTGTGCACGCATTTCGAGGCACCTCATTTTTATCCGCCGGCATCCGATGTGAGTGTGGCTGAGGTTCACTCATGTTGGTATAAGCCCACTTGTCATTTCCATGTCATTTCATAGCATTCCATCATTGCCTCGGTTTGCGTGCCCGTGTGTACGCATTTCGAGGCACCCTATTTTTATCCACCGGCATCCCATGTGAGTGTGGCTGAGGCTCACTCATGTTGGTATAAGCCCACATCATGTTTTCATGTCATTACATTGCATTCCGCCATCGCCTCGGTTTGCGTGCCCGCGTGCACGCATTTCGAGACACATATCATCGCCTCGGTTTGCGTGCCCACGCGCACGCATTTCGAGACACATATCATCGCCTCGGTTTGCGTGCCTGCGTGCACATATTTCGAGACATATCATTTTCTCGGTTTGCGTGCCCGCGTGCACGCATTTTGAGGCATATCATTTTCATAGCATTGAGTATGTTAGGATTGTATCTTAGTTGCATTTCATGCATATCATGCATATTGCATCGTGTCCGGAATAAGAGTTAGCCCGGGCACGGGAAATGAGGTACATTTCGTACTCCGAGTGACGGAATGTGTCTCAATTCCCCAGTCACCGACACTCCGGATTATCCATGATGGAGTTAGGTTTTAGCTGTAGTTTCATGTGCATTCATCCTATATTGAGTTGTGCATTTCGACTCCTCGGCCATCATGCCTCGGTATGCGTGATTGGTGGCACGAGGATCGAGACATGCATATATTTGTGCAAATACATTGCTATGCCCCTTTTCTGCTCTCTATTGCAGCAAAACGAGGAATCAGCAACTTTTTGGAACTTGGCACGCATTTCAAGAACAGGTGTAAACAGAGGCTAATCGGGGCATTCCGGTGGATTTCCGCGCAAGACAGTCCGGACATGCATCATCCACCAGAAGCAAGGCAGTCCCTGGCTTGCACGCCAGTTTATTTGCTTTCTAGTTAATTCATTAATTAATTAGAATTCTGTAATATTTTGGACTGTAATATTCTTTTATTTGGGACTGTAATATTTGGACTGTATATTTATTTGGACCCTCCGAGTGAGGGCATAACTGTAATAAGTGTGCGTGAGTGTGATGTATGTCTTCCAACCCCACGTCTTTCTCCCTTTTATTTATCCGCTTATGATGGTTAGATTAGGGCATATTTTAATTAGCATACAGTATGACAGCATGTTTGCATCATTCATCTGTATTGCATGCACCGGGCTCGGCACATCATACTAACTGCATTGTACTTTCAATTCTAAATTGAATACATGATAGTTGTAGCATTTCATATACCATCTTAGAATAACCGAGCCTGCTATAGTTGCATTTTGCATGTGTTGCATTAGGCATTTTTGTATACTTAGGATCATGCATGATTTCTAATTAAACTTCCTTTTTTTTTGGCTTGGAGTACTCGGTAAGTTTTATGCTTTAGCATCCTTGCATGTGTGTGAGTGACTGCCATGAATAGCATGCTTACCATGAGGCTATGTACTTATGTGAAATATCTGCCTGAATGCCTGTGGGTGAAGGTTGGGTTATCTGGATTGGAATAAATCATCAAATGTGTGTTTTAAGCCCACTAGATAGTGGCAAAACCATCTTTACTAAGCCCACCCGAGGGTGGCAAAATTTGCATTTTAAGCCTACTTGCGAGTAGCAAACCATCTTTCAAAAAAAACAAACATGAAATGTTTTGTTCCAATTCTGACGATCCAGTCTATATTTGTATGCTGTGCGCATCACATAGTAACCTAGGCTAATAACCGGAATAAGAACTCACAATGTTTTCAAAAATTGATATCATGGTTAGTAGAGGCCGGTCTATGACCGGGCGAGCGGGGGTGCTCACGAAGTGACCTTCCCCAATCGTACCCAAGTTCCCGAGCCGAGGCAACTTTGGTGATGACGGACACGTGGCCTTTTGGCACCGAGTCAGGGTTTCCTAAATTTCCCAAAATAAAATATTTAGGTGGCGACTCTGTATCTGGCAAAGCAGTCCATGTTTGGCACTTCTTTCAAAAATCTGTTTTCTCAAAACGATTTGCCGGATTTGGACTCTTTGGTTCAGACTTAGAACCGTGACTACGAAGAGTCGAGTCCGAGCTGTAGCGAGGTCCCCCCGCGGGCTTGTTACAAAGGCCCATGAAGTTTCTATTTTATTTTCTTTTGAGTGTTTTTTGAGGCTTATTGTAGACGTTCCCGAATGCCCCGGGAGGACGAGTCCCATTCTGTTCATTTTGGGCTCACTACAGTTCAGGACTCTCAAATTGTCACGGTTCTTAATCTGAACCAAAGAGTCCAAATCCGGCAAATTATTTTGAGAAAAATAGATTTTTAGAAAAGAAGTGCCAAACATGGACTGCTTTGCCAGATACAGAGTCGCCACCTAAATATTTTTTATGGGGGAATTTAGGAAACCCTAACTCGGTGCCAAAGGCCACGTGTCCGTCATCACCAAAGTTGCCTCGGTTCGGGAACTTGGGTACGATTGGGGAAGGTTAGCTATGAGCACCCCCTCTCGCCTGATCCGAAGATCGGCCTCTACTAACCGTGATATCCGTTTTTGAAAACGTTATGTGTTCTTATTCCGGTTATTAGCCTGGAATTACTATGTTACGCGCACATCAAACAAGTATAGACCAAATCGCCTAAATTGGAACAAAACATTGCATGTTTGTTGTGAAAATGGTTTGCTACTCGCAAGTAGGCTAAAATACAGATTTTGCCACCCTCAAGTGGGCTTTTAGAAAAGATGGTTTTTCCACTATCTAGTGGGCTTACAACTCACAGTTTTAATGCATTATTCCAATTTAGGTAATTCAACCTCCATCCACAGGCACTCAAGCAGTTATATCACATAAGCAGCTAGCCTCATGGTAAGTATGCAGTCATGGCAACACTCACACACATGAAAGGATGCTAAAGCATGAGAACTTACCGAGTACTCCGAGCCAAAACAGAAACTAGTTAGTAATCATATGCATGATCCTAGTTCATGTTAAGATGGCTAATGCAACTCATGCAAAATGCAGCTAAGATGGGCTCGGCTAATCTATAATGACATGTGAAATGCTACAACTAACACATATTCAATTTGGAATTGGAATACAAATGCAGTTAGAATGATGCGCCGAGCCCGGTGCATGCAAAACGAATGAATGGATGCAAACGTGCTATCATATTGTATGCTAATTGAAACATGCCCTAGACTAACCATCGAAAGCTAGTAAATAAAAGGGAAGAAAGACGTGGGGTTGGGAGACATACACACACTTACGCACACTTATTACACAATTGCCCTCACTCGGAGGGACCTAAAGAATAATACCAATTAATTAACCAACAAGCTAATTAATTATTACAGACCACCTAATTAATTAAGTAAATTAACTAAGCTAAGAAAGAAGTAAAGGCCTCGAGAAGAGGATCCAATGCGCGCGTGCTCGGGTTTGCTCGGAAATCCAACTCCATGCACAAGTTTGCCTCTATTTTCCTTGCTCTGCTCCTCTAAAAATAGCACAAGTCCCAAGGAGCACTCTATGGACACTGTGGAACACCACCGGCTAAGACGGAACACCACCGGCCATGTCCGGATGGTCATCGACCATCTGTAAAGCCATCGGCCAACAATGGATGGCCGGTCGGCAGTATAGATGGCCGGCCGGCCAAAGCTTCCTGCAGAACCTGTTTTGACAGCAGTAGAGGGCAAAACATGGCATGGCAATGCATTTCAAGCAAATGTGTGCACCATCGCATCCCTTATGATGTTTGTGACTCAAAAGGGTATGGTGCTCGATTCTCGGACCACCAATCGCGCATTTCAATGCGTGATGGCCCAAAAGCCAAGTGTGCAACTTCAATATCAAATGAAATGCACACACAAAACACATCAAAGGCCCAACCTCTATCATGCTTAATCAAGAGGCAAGGGATGCATGCACAATGCAATGCAACCTAAGCATGCAAGCAAGGCTAATGTAACACGATTATGCAATGCATTTAATATGCAATAGGCACACAACCTAAACATGTAAACAAATATGGCATGCAACAACATGCGATGATGGACTTAAACTAACATGGATAGCTTGCAAACATGTCAAAATCAGTGGCCATAATGATGCAAGTGAGGCAACAAAATACATGGAATGCATGCACAATGCACTAACCGAGCTTAAGTCACAAAAATGCAACTCTACCAAAGCATGGCAAGGAGGGAATATGGCATACAATGGTGCATGTTCCAGATCTCAAATGGCATGCCAAATGACTCCAAAATGAGTCAAAAGCATGCAAACACTCATGTAATGCATTGTTAAGGACTCAAGCACTAAAGCTAGTGAAATGCAATACACTATAAACGTGCAAAGCGATGCTCGAATGATGAAACCAGCCCCAAACAGTCCCTATGCAGCCCAAAATAATGCTAAAACATGTATGAAATGTAGCCAAAATAAGCTAGCATGCTTGGCCAAAACAACATGCAACATAGGTTAGTAAGCATGGTTTACACTACACCTATATGAAGCATGTGAGAGCTCATGAAACCAGCTAAAAATAGTAACATGGTATCTCAAATAAGCCCCAAAAACCCATGGAAACAAGGTCCATGCATGCAAGAAAGAGGTGTTCCTTTGAAAGGCCAATAAGAGGGTTACTCTACACATGCAACAAGGACACTTAACATGGCAAAACCAGATCTGGAAATGATTTATGGGGGTCCTAAAACCCACTGAAAAATGCTGGAAATAAAGCTTGGAAGCTTGCAAATAGGAGCTCCTTTGTAAGGCCAAAAATGCAAGTAATCAAGACCATAAGGAGAGGGGATGGCCCTCTCCTTCTTAGGACCTCAAACCACCATCCTCACCACTGAAATCCCTCAAGATTTTAGTGGTGAGGAGGCCCAAACAAGGTGGTCCCGAAGCTCACCAAAAGCACACAAAAATGAGGCCAAACAAGGCCTAAGAAGGGGTAAACGACCCCAAACACAAAAGTGACCTTAATGAAGTATCTTAAATACAAAAAAAAAAAAACAGAACTTTTTTATGTTATACACAAAGCTCAAAACAGCAAGCAAGATAAGCTAAAAGTGTGTGCAAAAACGGGGAATAAAGAGGGAAAAGGAGTTACCTTTGTAGCCAAAAGGGGACAGCAGCCTCTTGGTCAAAAAAAAAAACAGTCCCTTAGCCTCTGAAAATGGCCTCCAAGCTCCTTAGGTTGATGATGGAGGTGTTAGGCCAAGAGTTGTAGTGTAAATGTGCAAGAACTAGACCCTTTTGAACCCTCTAACCCACACAAATGTAGAGAGAGAGGGAGATATAGAGAGGGAGTGATATATATATCCTATATATCAGATTTTTCTACCCCCCTAAAGGGGAGGAGAGGCCCTCTTTTTGTAGAGAAACCAAGGGGGCAAAGCTTCTCTTAGAAGCTTTGAGCAAAAAGGCCAAGTTTCTCTTAGAAGCTTGGAGCAAAAGGGCCAAGCTTCTTGGAGAAGCTAGACAAAGGGGTCAAGAGGTTCAAGCTTCATTAAGAAGCTAAAAAAAGGATCAAGCTTCTTGGAGAAGCTAAAAAAGGGTCAAGCTTCTTGGAGAAGCTAAAAAGGGTCAAAAGGTTCAAGTTTCTTAGAGAAGCTAAAAAAAGGATCAAGCTTCTTGGAGAAGCTAAAAAAGGGTCAAGCTTCTTGGAGAAGCTAAAAAGGTTCAATCTTCCTCAAAAAGCTAAAAAAAAGGTTCAAAAGGGTCAAGCTCCCTTAAGAAAAGGTCTCGGCCAGGAAAAGTGGCTGATTGATCAAAAACAGTGGCCGGCCGACCAAACACAATGCCGACCGACCATCAATAGTGCCGACCGGCCATCACCAATGGTCGGTGGCAAGGAAACAAGGCCAGTGGCCTCAAGCCATGGCCGGTGAGGTGTGGGGACGGCCTACAAGCTACTTCCCACCCTCAGAAGCAAAACAACAAGTGTTTGGTGCAAAACCAGACACAAAACAGTCGAGTCGAGAGATCCTGAGGCAGGGCGCGTAGCTGAGACCTCCGAGAACTCAAGACGAACACGAACAAGGATGATCACCGAGTGTTCAAACGATGACGTCCAAGTCTTAAGGACGGTCAAAAATGGGGTGTCTACGGTTGCCCCTCTTTGACAGAACTCGAAAGTAATAAAAATGACGGGAGTGAATGTCAAAGCCCCGAGACGACCCATTTTTGACAAGGCCGAAGACTTAGACAAAGCATACAAGCTACCGATAAATAAATGGTTGTGCCCGCAGGCTGCCTACGTATCCTTTTGCAAGGAATCAAACCAGCGTAGTTCAGGGGCAGGATGCAAATGATATGCAAGAAGACTTTGAGAATTTGGCCTTATACGCTATGCGAAGCCGGTTTGAAAATTGGACTTATACGCTACGCGAAGCCTGTTTGAAAATTGGACTTATATGCTACGCGAAGCCAGTTTGTAATTGGACTTATTCGCTGACGCGAAGCCGGTTTGTAATTGGACTTATACGCTTTCGCGAAGCCGGCTTGCAATTGGACTTATACGCTTTTGCGAAGCCGGTTTGTATTCAAAACAATGTAATGTACTAACAAGTACAGGTGAGGTGCGCAAGATAGTGCGAATGAAATGCTATGATAGTAAAGACGCAAAGGGTGACAAACTCCAACCATGCCGGAATCATGAGAGGAGATCCAAAACAAACAATTAGGAGTGCATACAACGCAACCTAAGTCAAATTCCAAACACGCCGAAATTGTGTGAGGAAGGAACAAAGAGAGAAACATAGGGACATATCCTAGTGTTTCGGAAAAGGAGAAGAAACATAGGGACGTATCCCGGTGCTTCGGAAAATGAGAAACACGGGGACGTATCCCAGTGTTTCAGAGTGGTTCATGCATTGGAATGTATTCCAAATGCTCTTAACCAAAGAGGGAGAAACATAGGGACATATCCCCGTGTTTCGAAAAGGTATAAGCATTGGAACATATTCCAAATGCTCGTAACCAAAGAAGGAGAAACATTAGGACATATCCCACTGTTTCAGATTGAGTGAGAAACATAGGGACGTATCCCCGTGTTTTGGAATGGTGTGAGCATTGGAACGTATTCCGCACACTTTTAACCAAGGGGAGAGAAACATAGGGACATATCCCGGTGTTTCGAATTGAGTGAGAAACATAGGGACGTATCCCGGTGTTTCGAATTGAGTGAGCATTGGAACGTATTCCAAACGCTTTAAACCAAAGAAGGAGAAACATAGGGACATGTCCCAGTGTTAGGGAATGAGAAGAGAAAACATAGGGACGTATCCTAGTGTTTCGAAAAGGAGAAGAAACATAGGGACGTATCCCGATGTTTCGGAAAATGAGCGAGAAACATAGGGACGTATCCCGGTGTTTCGAAAAGAAGGAGAAACATAGGGACGTGTCACGGTGCTTCGGAAAAGAATGAGAAACATAGGGACGTATCCAGGTGTTTCAAAAAAAGAGAGAAATGTAGGGACGTATCCCGGTGTTCGGCAATGAATGAGAAACATAGGGACGTATCCCAGTGTTTCGGAGAGAGAGAGAGAAACGTAGGGACGTATCCCGGTGTTCCGCAAGCAATGAGAAACATAGGGACGTATCCCGGTGTTTCGGAAGGAAGGAGAAAACACAGGGACGTATCCCGGTGTTTCAGAAATGAATGAGAAACATACGAACGTATCCCAATGTTTCGAAAAAGGAGAAGAAAAATAATGACGTATCCTGGTGTTTCAAAACAAGGAGAAGAAACATAGGGACGTATCCCGGTGTTTCAGAATGAGAAGGGGAAACATAAGGACGTATCCCAGTGTTTCCGAATAAGAGAGAGTGCATAACAATGCAAGTGGAAAGTGCATGACAACGCAAGTGAAAAGGTGCACGGCAGTGCAAATATAATGTGCATAACAATGCAGGTGTAACGGTGCATAACAATGCTAGATAGATGTGCATAACAATGCAACGAATGGAGTGCGTAACAATGCGAGAAATGGTGTGCATAACAATGCGACGAATGTGCAACTTCAAAAGCATGTTTGAAACAAAATGCCGAATGAGGAAATACAAGCCTTGACGAGGCCAAATCCAAACGCGACCTCCGATTTACCTCTCGAAGGGGTTTGTAACACACTACACCTGAAAAGAGTACACCCTGTTTATATTTGCGAGAGATAACATCTGCTGCTGCTTTAATTGCCATTCTGACTTGAAGTAGGCTTAAGCTTGGAGTAGAGGCACACTCATTCTTCGGAGCACTGACGAGGCCTGAAGAGGTACATCCGGAGTACAATCACGGAATTTGCTGAAGGTGAAACACACTCAGATGCTTAGGTTTCCCCTCTTTTCTTTTGCTTTGTAGTCTGGAACCCATATAGCTTCAAATAGGTCCTTGTTTTACTATTCTTGCATGACCTGGGTTGAACCCTGCGGTTTTAAGAAAGAACAAATTCTTGTTTTGCACAAATGTGGAGAATGGCATAGCACTTCGAGCACAAAACGATTTGATTGAAATTGAGAAATGAGTTCTCAATCGGGTATTAAGCCTACGACTGAACACAGCGCACTACGACTCAACAACGGAAAACAAAAGGTAGACGTCTCAAAGCAAGAATCGAGACAAACAAAACAAAAGACACGACATACAGACGTGTTACAAAGACGAGAGACCTCTCAGTGCATGAGGAGCCAGTTTCTCCGGGTATTATTTCCCACCCTTTTCTCATTTGTGATTCTCACATCACTCTGGCACTCAATCTCTGTTTTTCTGAAAAAGCCCTTTTTTCTCACTTTTTCTCTCAGCGCACATCTCTCTATTCTTCAATCTCTCATTTTTTAATCCCTCCCCTGAGTGGTTGATGGATAAACAGGAAGTTGCGGGCTCATGCCCCTAGCCTTCTGCTTAGATTTTCTTTCTTCTGCTCACAACAGTGAACTTCCTCACAGTGGAGTTGTGCTACAATCCAGTATGTAGCGAATCTGCAGCTGATATCGTTTGACGATGCTCTGCTGGACAGCTTGGACATGATCAAATCTGTCCAGATGAGGGAGTGGAACATCCTGCCCCACTTCCAGCTCGTGCTTCGCACTTGGCTTGATACCTCGTTGCTTGGAGGATATGAGAGCTTTCTGCCCTTTTGCGGTTAGCTTCAGTGGTGCCTTTTTCTGGCGAATACGGTGCCCTTTCTGGCAAGTAGAGTGCTGTAGACACCCCATTTTTGACCGTCCTCAAGACTTGGACGTCACCATTGGAAGACTTGGTGATTACCCTTGTTTGTGTTCATCTTGAGTTCCCGGAGGTCTCGGTTGCATGCCTTGCCTTAGGATCTCTCGACTCGACCGTGTTGTGTCTGATTTTGCACCAAACACTTGTGTTTTGCCTTGGAGGGGCAGGGAATGCCTTGTGAGGCATCCCCACACATCACCGGCCATGGCTTGAGGCCACCGGCCAGTGATTTTATGCCATCGGCAATGTATATTGCCGGTCAGCACTCTTTATTGCCGGTCGGCCATTTATTTTGCCAAAATGAAAATTTTGAATGGCCGATCACTGTTCATCTACTTTTAGTAGATATTTTGTGCCACCTGTGATAGCTGGCACCCACTCTGTTCCCCTCCATACACGTGTATGGAGGGATTTCCCTCTTGGATGGCTTGTTTTGGAAGCCTTACAAGAGGGAGTTGCCTATAAGAAGAGGCTTCCTCTCCTGGCATAAGGGTTACAAAAACTTTCAGAGGGAGTTCCGGATTAGGGTTAGGGTTGATACATATTTCTTATCTCTATATCTCTCTCTTGTGTGTGTCTAGTGTGTGTTTGTCCATACTATTGCACACAAACACATAGTGTTACACCTTCTCTTGGTTGTTGAGGGACCAGAGGGTTGTTCTTGGTGTTCTTGACTAGATTTGAGCTCAAGGAGGCAACAAGATCATCATTTGTGAAGGAGGACTTCAAGGGTAAGAAACTAGCCCCTTTTTACCCCATTTTTGCACATTACTTTTACCTATCTTGCAACTGTTTTTTGGCTTTGCATATAATTCATAAAAGTTCTGTTTTTAAGGCCTCTAAATAGTTTGTTAAGAGTGTTTTAAGCTTTGGGGTTGTTTGACCCCTCTTAAGCCTTGTTTGGCCCTTGTTTTGTGCTATTTTGTGTGAGCTCCAGGACTTTGGTGTTTGGGCCTCCTCACCACTGAAATCTTGAGGGATTTCAGTGGTAAGGATGGTGCCTTGAGGTCCCAAGGAGGAGAGGGCCACCCCCTCTCCTTGTTGTCCTTGAAAAAGACCATTTTTGCCTCTTGAGGGAGCACCTAGCTTAGGCTCTTGTTGACCATGCCTTAGCTGTTATTTATGCTTATTTTTCCATGAAATAGCATTGTTTTAATTTGGTTTTGGTACACCATGCTTGCTGAGCATACATGCCTTGTAATGCCATTTTGTTGCCTTAACATGCCTTAGGTTGTAAACCATTGTTCTAGCATGTTTTGGGCTTGGCTTTGTGAAGCTTTCATGTTTATTTTGCCATGATTAAGGTATGTCCTTAGTTGTTTGGGTCGACTTTGGCATGCATTGTATAGCCCCTTTGCATTTTTGGCTTGTTGGCCTTAAGGGTGCGAGTGTATAGCATGCATTACTTGCTTTGATTTAGTGGGTTGGGGCCATTTTTCATATCATTTCAGTCCACTTAGTATGCTTGTATGCTTGCATTTCATGGTTCCTTTGATGTGTCAAAGGCTTGTGTTGCATGCTCCATGTTTTGGTCATTATGCATGCTTTTGAATTCAAGTCATTTAGATGCCATCTAAGTAATCTTTTGGGCTTTGTTTTATGTGCTAAAACTCTGTTTTGGGTCATTGAATTCATGCCATGTTTGGTCTTGTTAAGTGTGGTTCAATACCCCTTTAGCTTGCTTTGAATCTTGGACTTTGCTTGCATACCTTGATTGCATTGTTTGGGTTGGTTTGGCACCATGTTCTTGCATGATTTTCAAAGCTTAATTTACATGCTAATTGTCCATGTTATGCCTCTTTCAAGTGTGCTTGAGAGTTTCCCGTTTGTGCTTAAGTATTAGCCCTTTAACATGTGCATGTGTGTGCGTGTGTTGGCCTCCATGTTTGAGCACTTTGGCCACTGATTTAGGCTTGTTTGAGAATAGCCTAATCATGTTTAAGTCCATCTCTTTGCTTGTTTGCATGCTCACCTCGCATGGTTGCTTGCATACATGCATGTACACATTGCATTGCCATGTTGCATCCTTAGCTCGCATGCCTAGGTTGCATTGCATTGTGCATGCATTGCCTTACCTCTTGAAGTGAGTCATGATAGAGGTAAAAGCCCCTTGGTTTGACTATGTGCATTGCATTACATTTGAAATGAAAAATGCACAACTTGGTCTCTTGGGCTATCACGCATTGAAATGCGCGCTTGATGGTCCGAGAACCAAGGACCATGTCCCTTTGAGTCATAAACATGATAAGGGATATGGTCGGCGCATACATTGCTTGAAATGCATTGCCATGTTGTGCCTTGCCCTCTGCTGTTGTCAATTGCAGGTTCTGCGGACATTCTTGGCCGACCGGCAGTGTTCAGTGCCGACCGACCATAAATCCGTGGCCGATAGCTTCATCAACAGCCGATGATCACATCTTACTGCCGGTGGCCATTCTCCTTAGCCGGTGGTGTCTCCCAATGTCCAGGGAAGCAATTCTGAGACTTTGGCAGTTTTCAGAGCAGTATAGCAGGGAAAAACAGAGGCAGCTTGTGCATGGCAGTGGACTTCCGAGCAAGACCCCAGCACGCGTGCATTGAGCCCTCTTCCCAAGGCCCTTTTTCTTGCTTTCTTAAATTAATTAATTTGTTTAATTAATTTAGTTGGTCTGTAATAATTAATTAGCTAGGATAGTTAATTCATTATTCGAATTGTATTATTCTTTTGGTCCCTCATAGCGATGGCGAATTTGTAATAAGTGTGGGTGAGTGTGTGCATATCTTCCAACCCCCACTTCTTTCTCCCTTTTACTTACCTGCTTTGATGGTTAGTAATAGGTCATGTTTAATTTAGCATACCTTATGCTATGCATGCATGCATCATTCATCAGTATTGCATGCACCGGGCTCGGCGCATCATGCTAACTACATTAGTATTTCAAATCTAACTTGAATACATGCTACTTGTGCATTTTCACATGTCATTCATAGACTAGCCGAGCCTACTCTAGTGACATTCCGTAAATCCAAGTGCATAGACAGATAAGCCTGATTTACCAAGGACCACTAGACTCTCTCTTAGCGATTCATACCCAACTACTTCCCCAGCTAGGTTTCTTCTCTCTTCTCCTCTTTTCTTCAACTCTAAACCCCTAAACAAGGTGTTTTGAAAGATTTTTCAAAGATTTCATCTCCCTTTGATTCATTTCCACTTTGTCCTTGCTCGGATTATCAAAAAGCGCATCATTTGACAAAATGTGAGCCTCAGAACATTGCAAAAACTTTATTTCAAAAATGTTTTGAAAGAGAGGGTTCTAAGGTCTAAAAACCATCCAAAATAACTATGGTCCAAAATGGGGTGTGAAGTTGAGATTTGTCTCTCTCCTTGCCGAAGAAACTGAACCTTTGCCCTGCACACCTTTCTCTACCAAGTAAACCATCAGTAACGCCCAAGTCTTGAGGGCGGTCAAAAATAGGGTGTCGACAGTTGCCCCTCTTTGATAGAACTCGAAAGTCAAGAAGTGACGTGAGTAAATGTCAAAGCCCAGAGACGACCCATTTTTGATGAGGCCGAAGACTTTAACAAACAAACAAAATACAAATGTAATTGGTTGAACCCCCAGGCTGCGTACGTATCCCTTTGCAAGGAATCTAACCAGCATAGTTCAAGGGGTAAGATGCAAATGATATACAGGAAGACTTTGATAATTGGACTTATGCGCTACGCGAAACCGGTCTGAAAATTGGACTTATACGCTACGCGAAGCCGGTTTGAAAATTAGGGATTTATGCCATGCCATGCAATGCAACGTAAAAATGCAATGTAATAGCTAGAAAGTGAAAGTACCTTACAGGGGCAATTGGCAATGACCTACCTCATACTACTGAGGACCTTCCGCTTCTTCTTGGTTAAACTGCAGGTACTACTTTTGTCCCTGGCTGTGGCCGCAGCTTTCCCTATTATCCAACAGGGTGACAGACTAGGTTGGTTCAGTATCTAGAATTGAGGTGCATACAGATGCTATCTCAATCTATGGGGCTGTCATACAGATTTCAAGCCGAGGATATACCCCAGGGTATTTAAACCAGACTAGAGTCTCAGAAATCTCGAACCTTTGTGTTCTAGGCATGAGCCATTCGAACTCTAGTTTCCACCATCTCAGTTGGTCTCCTAGGAACTCACCGCAAACACAGGCAGGTGGCTATACCAGACCACCGGAAGTCGTTCGGGCACGACAAACACCAAAGGAATTGCACCTTTAGAGGATTTAAGGTCTCCTAGACTAGAAAGTGCACAAGAAAGTGCGAGTGAAGGGTGAATGCACAAAACAATGCTAAGAAGATGCACGAAACAGTGCGATGCAACGTACTAACAAGTACAGGTTAGGTGCGTAAGAAAGCGTGATAGAATCCATGCAAAATGCCAGTAAGGTGCACAAAACAGTGCGACGCAATGCATTGACAAATGCTACAAGCATTTTCTATGCAAGATGAGAGAGAGCATGTAATGAAATGCACAAGATAGTGCGATGCGCAAGAGAGCGCGAGTGATAAACTGCACAAAATAGTGCGATGCGCCAGAAAGCGCGAGTGACAAACTACACAAAATAGTGCGATGCGCAAGAAAGCGCGAGTGATTTGAAATGCACAAGACAGTGCGATACGCCAAACAGCGCGAGTGATTTGAAATGCACAAGAAAGTGCGATACGCTAAACAGCGCGATTGATTTTGAAATGCATAAGACAGTGCGATATGCTAAACAGCGCGAGTGATTTGAAATGCACAAGAAAGTGCGATATGCTAAACAGCGCGATTGATTTTGAAATGCACAAGACAGTGCGATACGCTAAACAGCGCGAGTGATTTGAAATGCACAAGAAAGTGCGATACGCTAAACAGCGCGATTGATTTGAAATGGACTAAACAGTGCGATACGCTAAACCGCGCGATTGATATGCAATGCACAAAATAGTGCGAGTGAGATACAAAGTATAAGTGCACAAGACAGTGCGAATGAATGCATGTTCTATGCAAATGAGGTGCATTTTCTATGCAAGTATGGAAGAGTGCATTTTCTATGCAAAAGATACGAGCATTTTCTGTGCAAGAAACAGGAGCATATTCTATGCAATATTGAAAGCATATTCTATGCAGAATCGAAAGCAAACATATTCTATGCATGAATCATAACGATGCGCGGCACGCATGTAACAGAAGTGTATATGAAAGTGCACATTCTATGCAATGGAAGGGCATCAAACATGTACTCTGGTGCCTCCGATTTACCTTTCGGAGGACTTGGCAATATACTCAGCTCAAAAGGGGACACCCTGTTTATATTGGCAAGAGATAACATCTGCATGTGAAACCCTCGGGTGCTGCTTGGACTGCCATTCTGACTTGAAGCAGGCTTACACTTGGGGTCGAGATACACTCATACTCCAGAGAAATGGCGAGGCCTGAGAAGGTGCACCTAGAGTGTAGTCTCGGAATTTGCCGAAGTTGAAACAGACTAAGATGCTCCAAATTTTCCCTCTTTTCTTTTGCTTTGCAGTCCGGAACCTATATAGCTTCAGATAGGTCCTTGTTCTACTGTTCTCACATGACCTGGGTTAAACCTTGCGGTTTATGAAAGAAAGAATCTTGTTTTGCATAAATGTGCAGAATGACACAGCACTCTGAGCACAGAACGATTTTTTTGAAAATGAGAAAAGGGTTCTCAACCGGGTATTGAGCCTACAACTAAAAATAGCATACTATGACTCAGCAAAAGGTACACGACCTAAACACATTGAGTAACACTCGAAAAAGACTCAAAACAAAAGTTGTGGAAAACAAAAGTTGAGGTAAACAAAACAAAAGACACGACACACAGACGTGTTACAAAGACAAGAGACCGCTCAGTTCGCGAGGAGCCAGTTTCTCCGGGTAGTGTTTCCCACCCTTTTCTCATTTGTGATTCTCACATCACTCTGGCACTCAATCTTTGTTTTTCTGAAAAAAGCCATTTTCTCACTTTTTCTCTCAATGCACATCTCTCTATTCTTCAATCTCTCATTTTTTATCCCTCCCCTGGGTGGTTGGTGGATAAACAGAAAGTTGCGGGGTCTTGCCCCTAGCATTCCGCTAGATTCTTCTTCTTGTTCACAACAGTGAGTTTCTTCTACAGAGGGGCTGCGCTACAATTGGGTGTGTAGCAAATCTGCAGCTGACATCAGTTGACGATGCTCTGCTTGGGAGTTTGGACATGATCAGATCTGCCCAGATGAGGGAATGGGATATCTTGTCCCATTCCGGTTCGTGCTTCGCACATGGTTTGATACCTCGTTGCTTGGAGGATGTGAGAGCTTTCTGCCCTTTTGCGGTTGGCTTTAGTGGTGCCTTTTTCCGGCAGGTATGGTGCCTTTCTTGGCAAGCATGTTAACAATGGGGAAAAGACAGAACACCTGACTCAACTATGCCCCTAGTTCATCATTTTGACCATTTTTTGTTTTGGCTTTCCACTAAAACAATTTTGACCAATATGAGAGTTAGATTAACATGCTTGTTCAATTTTCTGATTTAAAATCATGCAAGTCCGGCTATGAGCACTGAAAATTTTTCTTTTTTGGATCCAAGAAATGGTCCAGTTTTGAAAAATGGAATACATTTCGAGAAAATCAGTCAGCCTCTGTATAAATTATCAAAAACTATTTTTGCAAACGACCAATGCTCAACAAGCACGGAACCTACTCTTGAGATGCACAACCTCAGATCCGAAGGAAAATTGCCCCTTGCTTGAAGAGAGCTGCACGGCAACGGAAAGTCGCCCCTTGTTTGAATGGTACCACGGCACACTTTATGGCAACAGAAAGTTGCCCCTTGTTTGGATAGCATCGCAGCGCATTGTAATCAGTCCTTAGAGTGACGATGACAACCGAACTCTCGGATACAGAGAAGGCAAAGATGATCAAAACCATTACATGGACACAGTTGATTTTGAAGTGTTTTACGGCTGGACTTCGGAATGAAGTTGCCTACGTATCCCAAAGATGGGAATCAAGCCTTACGTAGTTCGGGGTTAAGGTACACTCGGGTATTTAACTTCTCCTTTTATGCTCTAACTTTTGCCAAGGCCGCCCTTTGCAGGTTTTCAACCTTACGAGCTATGCTCTTCAATTCTTTTTCATTTCTTTTCTTCTTCTTTTTTCATCTTTTTCTTTTCTTTTCTTTTTTTTTCAGTTTTTTCATTTTCTTCATTTTTTTTTTGCATTTTTCTCTTTTGTTCTTTTCTTTTCTTTTTTCTTTCGCTCTAACCTTTGCCTAGGTCGCCCTTTCGGGTTTTCGGCCCAGTGAGCCTCTCAAGGGTAAAAGTGTAGCTTGGTCCATGTCAAATGGTTCTGAGATCTCGAATTCGTCTGAATCCAGGAGAGTGACTGCTGTTCGCTGACAATGCAAGAGTCCATCCCATGGGGGCTGGATTTACCCCTAGTGTTGTGGATAGGAACTCAGCTGTTCTTCAGCAATACTTTCTTCTTTCTTCTCTTCTGGGGTTTGGCATTCTTGCTAGTCTTCATTGATTTGCAGGATGATCCATCTTCGGCTCTTCGAGCACATCTGGCATTTTTGCCACTAGTTCCAGGGATACTTTTGATCTAGCTTTGCAAGCTTCTTTTGGCGACATCTGATCTCCTTGATTTGACTTTTATTGCCCCTAGTTCGAGGGCTGCTTCAAATATGGCCACACAGGCCTCCTTTGATGGTTAACCATTCACCATTCTGAATTTAATTCCAAGGTTTGAAAATGAGGGCTCGAGTCTCGAGGCTGAGAGCGATCCTAGGCTGCACAATCTCAAGAGCGATTCCACATAGGTCTTCGCAAGATTACGCAAAATATTTTTTTGAAATCTTTTAAGAAAGCGACTAGTCGCTTGCGCTGAAGACAGTGTGGGACCAATCTGGATCAAGCCAGGATCCTTCTCAGTACTCACATTAACAAGCATGATCTCGATCATTAAAGAATTAGCATGCCTCTCTTTCTCTCAAATGATCAAATTTTTGCAAAACCCGAGGAATTCCTTCCTCTTCGTTTTCACCGCAGTGTTCAAAAGGTTTTGAAAAACTTAGGTCAATGCAATGATTTTGGGGTGCGGAAGAGTAGGCAAAAAGTACTGCCGTTTCATTCAAACTTTCTGGCACAACTGGCACAAGGCAGAAGCAAGCACAAAAGCATTTCATTCATAACTGTTGGTGTAACTGGCTCCATGGCAGAAACAGACTCAAAAGAAAGCGAAAAGACAGACACAAAACAAAATAGTGATGCCAGAGGTAACACCCCTGGAATCACCTGACTCTAACAAAACAGGACTGACTCGATACAACAAGACAGACCCGAAACAAAAAGACTGACTCAAAACAAAGAGACAGACTCAAAACAACATAACAAAAACTGACCTAAATACCCAAGTTAGAAACTAGCATTCGCAAATGCTCAAAACAGGGCGTGTCATACGCCACATGTGGAGTAAGTCGAGTGCCACTTGCAGCTGGTTCATCCGCCGATCACATATTCACATTATCCCCCAAGTTCACTGTCCCGGTGCTGATAAACTTTGCAGGACCCGGCGCGACGATGATTCCATTGTCAATCAGATCTTGTATTTCGTGGCGGAGACGGTAACAACTATCAGTGCCATGACCGGTTTGTCGATGGAAAGCGCAGTACATGGCCAGATCATGGGAGGGTGGAAGTTTATTTGGCAGTGGCCGCGGCTTCAGGGGTTTCAGATCCCCCTTTCTAATCAGGACCCTCAAGGCCGCTGATAGAGACATATACAGTGGCGTGAACACCCTCTGGCTCCGAGGTGGGTGTTTTGAGGTTTGTGGAGTTTTGCTGGACGTGCCAGCAAAGGGATTGACAGGCACTGACTGGGTTAGCTGATCTTTTCCGAGCACGGGATTAGAGTTGAAAGGGACATTCCTGGTGCAACGACCCTTCTCTCGGCTTGCCCTTGATTCAGACTGCTCTCATTCTGAGTGGCGAAATTGTTGTCCACAGTTTTTGCAACAACTGCGAGTACTTGCTGGTTGTTCAGCCCTTCGGCTTTCAAAGCCTCAATATCCCACTGAAGGTGTTCATGGGGACCAATGCATGCCCCTACCTTGTTCTTACCACTTGCCTCCACTTTGCCAAGGGATTGGCCTTCTTCCAATGCAACCCGCCCCAAGGTTGGGGAGCCTTTAGACATGAACTCCCTAGTACGTGATGTGGTCGATGATGGGGCCAAAACCCCAAAGGCTGAATCTGCTACAGTTCTCTGAAGATCTTCGATCATTCTCATCAGCTCAGAAGTAGTGGGCTTAAGGGTTTGAGATGATTGGGGTCCGGGTGCATCCATCATGCATAAGTCCATGCTGACTGGAATGAACACCTCCAGTTTGGGTAAATGGGCTGGGGTGATGTATATGTTGGGGTCGTAAGGGACGGCCAGTGTGTGGATTAGGTTGAGATGTGGATGAGGTACTTGGTCATTGGGGGTTGAAGGTGGAGCTATCATCCGGTTGTCGATGAGATTTTGGACGTCATGACGAAGGCGGTAGCAACGGTCGGTGCCATGACCGCGCTGCTGATGGTACACACAGTACTTGAATGGGTTATGCCTGGCTGGGAGTGGGTCAGGAAGAGGTTGAGGATCGAGGGGTTTGAGATGCCCTCTTTCCATCAAGACTTTTAGTGCACTGGTCTGGCTCAAATGGAGGGGGATGAAAGTTCTGCCTTGAGCTCGGGCTGGGCCGGCGGTTTGTAGGCTTGGATTGGCAAAAGGGTCGGCTATGGCGGCTGTATTGATTTCGGTGGGTTTGGGAATAGTGCTACTACCAGCATTGGTGCTTCCTGCAATCGCCCTCCTTGTCGGTTCACTTGTTCTGGGAATGATCCCGCTGTTGAACGCATTCTCGACCTGAATCCCCAGTTCATGCAACCTTTTGAAAGTGAATAGTGGAGCGACTATCAACTTTTGCAACATATCATGCTCGAGGTTTCGCACCATCATCTGCACTTGATCTCTCTTGGAAGGTCGATCTGTCATCTGTGCTGCCTTTGCTCTCCATCTTGCAACAAATTCCACAAAAGGCTCTGTTGGGTTCTAGCAGGTTGTTTCAAGCTCTTGCATGGTCATTTCAACTTGGGTATTGTAGGAATACTGATCGACAAAGGCCTCAGCCAATTCTTCCCAATCTTGCTTCACTTTATATTCCAACTTAGCGTACCAAGTGGTTGCTACACCCGACAGGGTTCTTCCATACAAAGAGAGTTTCTGTGGCTTAGTCAAACCCATCGGCTTCAGGACATCCAAGAAAAGTCGGATATGTACCATTGGATCTCCAGACCCCTCGAATCGGTCAATATATGGCATTTTGAATCTGTCTGGTAGCCGAACAGCAGCCTCGGCGTGCCCATCCTCAATGTCGGGAATAGAGTTAAGGCCCTGTGCCTTTTTGAATTACTTCTCAAGGTTTGCAATCTTCATTGCAGTCAGATTGAGCTCATTAACATCAAGGGAATAAAGCCTCTCATTAGGCTGCACCAGGGGTCTGAGCATCTGAGCTTGAGTCAGCCTTTCTCGAGGATTCGGACACTGTAAATCTTCAGCTGGCGAAAGTGGGTGAAAGTTTGGCTGGGGTCCCAATGCTGGATGTGAGGCTGATGCCCCAGATGGACGTTGCATTTCAATACTGGTCTCAGCCTGCATGGCAGTTCCCTGATTTAACGCTACTATCATGGACACAAATTCTTCCAAACACTGTGCCATCATGGTCTGCTGAGTCTGAACAAAGGTGATGTGGCTGGCGACCAACGGATCAGATGAACCGGTGAGCCCTGACTGGCCTTTCTTTGCCTTGCCTCAGCGAAAGAACACTGGTTGCCCTTGAATTGAATTTCTGACCTAACAAAGTCTATCAGCACTAGTCCAATGTACCCGGGGGATATCGGAGCCTTCTGAAGCTATGGTTCCAAGACTACCTAGCAAAAGAGAAAACAGACAGCACCTCAGCCTGATTTCACCGAAACAGATATGAGCATACTAGGATGACTGTGCCTCCTACTGAATTCTGCCCCAAAATTCTACCTGTAAACTAATACCCTTAGGTAAAACTGATTTCCCAAATACAGATCCTGATGCCCACAGGCCTGATACTCAAACTTGCAAACTGATACATGCATTCCCTGTAGAGGCGCACTCTAAAAGCACATAGCAAGCAAAGAGAGCCAAAATACCCCTATGTTGGGGTAGGGTTTTCCTGTCCTATTTTGTCAGGAGCTAGGGTTTCACTACGCACGCAGCGGTTTCAAACAACCTATAATCGGGTAAGCAACCTGTCCTAGCTTGGAATGGTCACTATGGTTTCCGAATATGCACTAGGTTGAATGGTCAGAAAGGGTGCCCCGGTAAAAACCGGGGTTTGTGTTCCCATACTGTCAGAGCCCATAACCGGTCAGCCTTATGGTCATGCCTTGACAAGATAAGCCTCCGGCAAACCGTTCAGGAATGGCAGATGGCAAACACGGTGTCCTAGGCGCACCAATGCACAAGGAATGCAAAGAAACACATAAGTGCAGTCAAAACAAGATATCATGAGTTCGAGTCAAGTTCTCTATTATCCACAGCGGAGTCGCCAGAAACTGTAGATGCGCCCGTGGGCCCCATGCTACAGTTCGGACTCGAATTGTCACGGTTCTTAATCTAAACCCAAGAGTCCAAATCCGTCAAATCGTTTTGAGAAAACAGATTTTTAGAAAAGAAGTACCAAACATGGACTGCTTTGCCAGATACAGAGTCGCCACCTAAATATTTTATTTTGGGGGAATTTAGGAAACCCTGACTCGATGCCAAAGGCCACGTGTCGGTCATCACCAAAGTTGCCTTGGCTCGGGAACTTGGGTACGATTGGGGAAGGTTAGCTATGAGCACCCCCGCTCGCCCGATCAAAGATCAGCCTCTACTAACCATGATATCTTGTTTTGAAAACATTATATGCTCTTATTCCGGTTATTAGCCTAGAATTACTATGTTATGCGCACAGCAAACAAGTATTGACCAAATCGCCTAAATTGGAACAAAACATTTCATGTTTGTTTTGAAAATGGTTTGCTACTCGCAAGTAGGCTAAAATGCAGATTTTGCCACCCTCAAGTGGGCTTTAGAAAAGATGGTTTTGCTACTATCTAGTGGGCTTAAAACTCACAATTTTAGTGCATTATTCCAATTTAGGTAATTCAACCTCCATCCACAGGCACTCAAGTAGTTATATCACATAAGCAACTAGCCTCATGGTAAGTATGTTGTCATGGCAACACTCACACACATGCAAGGATGCTAAAGCATGAGAACTTACCGAGTACTCCGAGCCAAAACAGAAACTAGTTAGTAATCATATGCATGATCCTAGTTCATGTTAAGATGGCTAATACAACACATGCAAAATGCAACTAATCTACAAAGACATGTGAAATGCTGCAACTAACACATTCAATTTGGAATTGGAATACAAATGCAGTTAGAATGATGCGCCGAGCCTGGTGCATGCAAAACGAATGAATGGATGCAAACGTGCTATCATACTGTATGCTAATTGAAACATGCCCTAGACTAACCATCGAAAGCTAGTAAATAAAAGGGAAGAAAGACGTGGGGTTAGGAGACATACACACACACGCACACTTATTACACAATTGCCCTCACTCGGAGGGTCCGAATAAATATTACAGTCCGAATAAATAATACTAAATTAATTATTATAGAATTTCTTATTAATTAAAAAAAATTAAATACAGAAAGAAGGTGGCCACAGCCCCGCCTTGGGATGCGTGAATGATGCATGCTTGACTCGTCTTGCCCGAAAACTCGCTGCCATAGCATTGTTGCCTCTGTTAACACTGCCCTGCTCCTCTGAGGACTGTGAAAATTCTTAGGGCACCTCTAAACTGATTCCTGATCACTCTGGAATATCACCAGCCAATTCAAAGGACCATCAGCCATGGGGATGGGCTTATCGGCTAACTGTTGTACCACCGGCCAGCCACCGATGGTCGGTCGGCACTATAGGTGGCCGGCCGGCCATTGCTTCCTGCAAAATCCTGTAGTTGACAGCAGCAGAGGGCAAGCAGTGTATGGCATGGAATTTTCAAGCAAATGTGAGCATGGCCACACTCCCTATCATGCAATGGACTCAAGGGAGCATGGCCCTCGACCATCGGGTCATCAATTGCACATTTCGATGCGTGATGGCCTAAGAGGCCAAGTTAGCAAATCTATGTCAATGCATGCAACAAACAAATGAAAGCTTCATGCCCTATCATGTAGGGATCAAGGGCGTCGGCGACCGAGGATCAAGGCGCGTTACGTCACTTTGAGTACGAACGCACCTCACCCCTCGTGCTTGGTTTGACACCCCAAACCAAGCAAAATGTAATGCATGTATGCAATATGGCCCGAGTATGCAAAATGACTCAAGTTGGCAAAGCATGTCAAATGTAAACACCAACCAAACATGCAAATATGCAATGTGCTAAGCATGCAATGCTACAATGCTTCCTAGATAGACAACTAGGCAAAATGATAATCATGTAATAATGCATTAACTACAAGGATGCAACAATCATGCAATGTGATGATCATACTACAAGACACAAATACATGGACTTACACTAGGATGGAGGAACCTCAGCCACACCCCAAAACAGTGGCCAAAGGTACTAAAATTATGGTGCCAACATGCAAGACAAGCGTGCAAACCAATGGGCCTAAGACTAAGGCATAAAAGCCAACTTTCAAGCACACTTAAAAGAAGACAAACATTGACATTATACCAACAAAATAAGAGCTATGGAATGTTAGAATGAGCCCCAAAACCCACTTAGATGGCATCCCAAATGTCTAAACATGGTGGCAAACACAATGACGAACTCTTGGGGCACAAAACTACAACACTTCAAAGCATTGAAAGAGAGCCAAATGCAAGTGTATGACCACATTACATGGACTGAAATATGATCTCAAATGATGCCAAATTATGGGAATAAGCCAAGTAAAGCATGCTAGTGACCCACACACCCAAGGCTCTCAAGCCAAAATGCATGGTGGCTATATCAAACATGGAAAATATGACCAAATCAGTACCAAACAGTCCTTAAGCACGGAAAAACATGACCTAAAGCTTCACAAAGCTGAGCCAAGACATGCAAGCATGATGGTCCAAAGGCAATATGCATTTCTAAGCAAAATAGAGGAATACAAGGCAAGTGTATTATACATGCAAGGGGTCAACAAACCAACATGGGAAAGAGGTAAAACATGCTAAATAAACACCAAATAACCTCTGAAGTAAAGCCAAACAAAGCTAGGCATGCATGCTACCTTTGTAAGCCTTAAACACAAGCTAAAGAGACGCAAAGGGAGAGGGGTGTCCCTCCCCTATGCAAGACCTAAAAACCCCTTCACCACCACTGAAAATCCCCTAGATTTCATTGGTGGGAAGGCCAATACACAAAAGTTCCAAGGCTTAACAAAGAAGGCTCAAAATGAGGCCAAACGAGGCCTAAGAGGGGGTGGACGACCCCCAACACCAAAATGACCTTAATAAAACATATTAAGCATACAAATATGAAACTTTTTTCAGTTTATAGCTAAGGTTAAATCAGCTTGCAAGTATGGCTAAGATATGGATCAAAATAAAGCGTTAAAAGGGGGATGAAGCATACAAGGGTGTAGATGACCTCTAATTGAAAAATGTCCTTAAACAAACTTCAAGAGGAGCTCAAAATAAGACCTTTTCCATTTTATGAAAAATCCTGAAAATGCTTGCAAGTATGGCTAAGCTATGAAGCAAGATAAGCCTTAAAAAGGGAGGTGAGTGTGTTACCCTTGTAGCCAAGAACTACAGTAGCCATTGGTCCCAAAAACCAGTCCCTCAGCCTCTGAAAACAAGCTCCAAGATGCTTGGATGGATGATGGAGAGGTTAGGTTATGAGGTTTGGGGTAATGGAGCCAAGAACCTTACACTTTGAAGCTAAAATGGAGGACATATAGAGGGACAACGAGGGATATATGTGTATATGCCCTAACCAAGTTCTGAACCAGGTATATGGGGAGGGGAGCCTTCCTTTGTAGATCCAAGAGAATAAAGCTTCTCTTAAAGGCTTCAAACCAAGAGCAAAGATCCTCCATACACGTGTATGGAGGATCCTGTCTGTGCCCTCCAGCTGGCACAGCTGGTATCCATTCAATCTTTAGAATACACCGGAAGGTCGTCAGCTAGAAAAATTGGTCGGCCGGCTACTTTAACTGGTCGGTCAGCCATCTATTTGGTCATTCGGCCATATATTCTAGTTGGTCGGCCATCTATTTGGTCGGTCGGCCATCTGTTCTGGTCGGTCGGCAGGAAAAATCTGCTTTGCAGGTCCAACTTCAAACGGGCATAACTCCTTCATGCGAACTCCTTTTCAGGTCATTCTTATGTCCAAATTGAAGCCCCAGAAGTAAGATTTCCAATGGAACTAGGCTTGAATAAAAATTACAACTGTGGAAAAAGTTATGCTTGTTTTGGTAAAGGTTGCTCAGCTTCAGTCCAACCGGGATGATGCCCAACTTCAACCAATCATATCTCCCCCATCCGGACTCGGCTTTAGGAGATTCTTGAGTGCAAAACAAAGCCCCGAAAGTCTAATTTCTAAGTGTAGTGGCCTCATAGCTTAAATCCAAGTGCATAGACAGATAAGCCTGATTTAGCGAGGACCACTCGACTCTCTCTTAACGATTCATACCCAACTTCTTCCCCAGCTAAGTTTCTTCTCTCTTCTCCTCTTTTCTTCAACTCTAAACCCCCAAACAAGGTGTTTTGAAAGATTTTTCAAAGATTTCATCTCTCTTTCATTCATTTCCACTTTGTCCTTGCTCGGTTTATCGAAAAGCGCATCATTTGACAAAATGTGAGCCTCGAAACATTGTAGAAACTTTATTTCAAAAATGTTTTGAAAGAGAGGGTTCTAAGGTCTAAAAACCATCCAAAATAACTTTGGTCCAAAATGGGGTGTGAATTTGAGATTTGTCTCTCTCCTTGCCGAAGAAACTGAACCTTTGCCCTGCACACCTTTCTCCACCAAGTAAACCATCAGTAACGCCTAAGTCTTGAGGGCGGTCACAAATAGGGTGTCTACAACAGCACAGACTTGTGCATGTTGAGCACCTCCCAAACCCAACGTGAACCGATGGTGGTGACTGTTGAAGACAGAACCAGGATTACTTTGGAGGCGTATGGGAATGTTGATTCAAAGCCTAAGGGGTCTGCGAGTGTAGACGTCCCCGAACGCCCCGGGAGGAACGAGCTCCCGTTCTGTTCATTTTGGGGTCACTACAGCTCAGGACTCTCAAATTTGTCACGGTTCTAAGTCTGAACCAAAGAGTCCAAATCCGGCAAATCATTTTGAGAAAAACAGATTTTTGAAAGAAGTGCCAAACATGGACTGCTTTGCCAGATACAGAGTCGCCACCTAAATGTTTTTTAATGGGAAATTTAGGAAACCCTGACTCGGTGCCAAAGGCCACGTGTCCGTCATCACCAAAGTTGCCTCGGCTCGGGAACTTGGGTACGATTGGGGAAGGTCACTTCGTGAGCACCCCCGCTCGCCCGATCAAAGATCGGCCTCTACTAACCGTGATATCTATTTTTGAAAACTTTGTGTGTTCTTATTCCGGTTATTAGCCTAGGTTACTATGTGATGCACACAGCATATAAGTATAGACTGGGTCGCCCGAATTGGAACAAAACATTTCATGCTTGTTTATTTGAAAGATGGTTTGCTACTCGCAAGTAGGCTTAAAATGCAGATTTTGCCACCCGCAGGTGGGCTTAGAAAAGATGATTTTGCCACTATCTAGTGGGCTTAAAACTCACAGTCAATGATTTGTTCCAATTTAAACAACCCGACCTTCACCCACAGGCATTCAGGCAGTTATATCACATAAGCATATTGCCTCATGGTAAGCATGCTATCATGGCATTCACTCACACGCATGTAAGGATGCTAAAGCATAAAACTCACCGAGTACTCCAAGCCAAAATAGAAACTACATTAGAAATCATGCATGATCCTAAGTATACAGAAATGCCTAATGCAACACATGCAAGAATGCAAACTATAGCAGGCTCGGCTATTCTAAACATGGCATATGGAATGCGGCAACTAACATGTATTCAATTTGGAATTGAAAGTACAATGCAGTTAGTATGATGCGCCGAGCCCGGTGCATGCAAAACAGATGAATGAATGCAAACATGCTATCATACTGTATGCTAATTGAAACATGCCCTAATCTAACCAACATAAGCGGATAAATAAAAGGGAGAAAGACGTGGGGTTGGAAGACATACAACACACTCACGCACACTTATTACAGCATTGCCCTCGCGCAGAGGGTCCGAACAAATAGTACAGTCCCGAATGAAAGAATATTACAGTCCAAATATTACAGTCCGAATAATATACAAATTCCTAATTAATTAATGAATTAACTAAGAAAATAAATAAACTGGCATGCAAGCCAGGGACTGCCTTGCTTCTGATGGATGTGCATGTCTGGGTTGCCTTGCGCGGAAATCCATTGGGATGCCCCAATTAGCCTCTGTTTTGTGATTTTTCTTGGGAAGCGCGCCAAACTCCGGAAGTTTGCTGATTCTTCATTTGCTGCAACAGAGAGCAGGAAAGGGGCATAGCAATGTATTTTCACAGATATATGCATGCCTCGATCCTCGTGCCACCAATCACGCATATCGATGCCTGATGGCAGAGGAGTCGAAATGTGCAACTTAATATAGAATGAATGCACGTGTAAACACAACAAGAACCTAACTCCATCATGGATAATCCGGAGTGTCGGTGAATGGGGAATTGAGACGCATTCCGTCACTCGGAGTACGAAATGCACCTCGTTTCTCGTGCCCGGGCTAACTCCTATTCCGAACACGATGCAATATGCATGACATGCATGAATGCAACTAAGATACAATCCTAGCATGCACAATGCTATGAAAATGAGATGCCTCAAAATGCGTGCACACGAGCACGCAAACCGAGAAAATGACAGAATGCAATGCAAATGACATGAAAATATGATATGGGCTTACACGAACATGAGAGAACCTCAGCCACACTTACATAGGATGCCGATGGATGAAAATGAAGTGCCTCAAAATGCGTGCACACGGGCACGCAAACCGAGGCAATGGCATACGCAATGCAAATGACATGAAAATATGATATGGGCTTATACCAATATGAGAGAGCCTCAGTGTAACAGCGCCCGCGTGGGGCCTCGTGCTACAGTTCGGACTCGATTTGTGTCACGGTTCTTAATCTGAACCAAAGAGTCCAAATCTGGCAAATCGTTTGAGAAAACAGATTTTTGAAAAAAGTAGTGCCAAACATGGACTGCTTTGCCAGATACAGAGTCGCCACCTAAATATTTTAAAATGGGGGAATTTAGGAAACCCTGACTCGGTGCCGAAGGCCACATGTCCGTCATCACCGGAGTTGTCTCGGCTCGGGAGCTTGGGTACGATCGGGGAAGGTCAGCTATGAGCACCCCCTTTCGCCCGGTCCGAAGACCGGCCTCTACTAACCGTGATATCCGTTTTTGAAAACTTTACGTGTTCTTATTCCATTTATTAGCCTAGAATTACTATGTTATGCGCACAGCAAACAAGTATAGACTAAATTGCCTAATTTGGAAATAAACATTGCATATCCGTTTGGTTTGAAAATGCTTTGGAATTTGCTACTCGCAAGTAGGCTAAAATACGGATTTCAATGAGTTTTTCCAACTCAAACAATCCGGCCTTCACCCACAGGCATTCAAAACAGTTTAACACATAAGCATCTAGCCACATGTTAAGCATGCTGTCATGGTAACATTCACACTCATGCGATATGCTAAAGCGGAAATACTTACATAGTACTCCGTGCCAAAACAAAGAACTTGTTAGCAAACATGCATGATCCAAGTCCATGTTAAGTGCCTAATGCGTCGCATACAAAATGTCGCTAAGATAGGCTCGGCTAATCCTAGACATGTCATGTGAAAATGCACAATTATCACATATTCAGTTTGGAATTGAAGCATTGATGCAATTAGCGTGGTGTACCGAGCCTAATGCATGCAATACAAATGCATGGATGCACACATGCATAGCATAAGGTATGCTAAATTAAACGTGCCCTAATACTAACCATTAAAGCGGGTAAGTAAAAGGGAAGAAAGAAGGGAGGTTGGAAGACATACACACCACCCACACACACTTATTACAGATTTGCCCTCGCTCGGAGGGACCGAATAAATATTACAAACTAATTAACTACGCAAGCTAATTAATATTACAAATTAACAAATTAACTAATTAATTAATTTAGGAAAACAGTAAAACGTCTTGAGAAGCGCGCCGCCATGCGCAAGCTGCCTCTGTTTTCCTCCCTTTCCTCCTCTGGAGGTTGTCAAAACCTCAGCACTACATCCTTGGACAGAGGGGATCATCACCGGCTAGATGAAATTTCCACCGGCAGTGTTGTATGGCCATCGGCACAAAGTTGAAGCTGTCGGCAGAGAAAATAGTGCCGGTCGGCACATTACACTGCCGGTCGGCAGAGTATTCCTGCAGAACCTGCAACTCACAGCAACAGAGGGCAAAACAAGGCATGGCAGCACAATTCAAGGCATGTATGCACCAACCATGTCTCTTATCATTGTAATGACTCAAAGGGACATGTGCCTCGGTTCTCGGACCACCAATCACGCATTTCCATGCATGATGGTACAAGGAACCAAGCATGCAACTTTGGTTTCAAATGCATGCAAACCAATCAAACAAATTAGGCCCAATTCCTATCACCAATTCAAGGAACAAGGCATGCATGCAAAATGCAATGCAACCTAGGCATACAAGCTAGGAATGCAACATGACATGGCAAGGCACTTATGCAATCATGCAAGCATACATATGGCAATGCAAATGGATGGCAAGATGGACTTATACATGAATTAGGCAACTCTAAAATAGGCCTAAAACAGTGGCCAAAGTGCTATAAAATGAAGGCTAAATGGCATGCACACACATATGCACATAAGGGCCAACACTTGAGCACAAATCAAACAACATTCAAGCACACTTGAAAGAAGGAAACAAGAGCAATTAGTATGCATTATAAGCTCTAAAATCATGCTAATACATGGTGCCAAACCAAGCAACAAATCAAGCCAAGCATGCACCAAATGGCCTAAATGTTCAAAGCAAATCAATGAGGCATTGAACTACACTTAACAAGACCAAACATGGCATGCAAAGAGGGACCAAAATCAGAGGTTTAGCATGTTAAAACAAGGCCAAAGGACTCCTTAGATGGCATCTAAATGGCCCAAATACAAAGGCATGCACCATGGCCAAAACATGGAGCATTGCAACACATGCTTTCAAAGCATTAAAGAGGCATGCAAGGCAATCAAACAAGCATGGAAATGGGACTGAAATAGCATGTGGGATGATTCCAAATCACCAAAACAATGCAAAGATGGCATGCTACACATGCACATACACAAGGCCAACAAGCCCAAATACAAAGGAGCTATATAATGCATGCAAAGATCGACCCAAACGATTATGGACAGAGCTAAAACATGGCAAAATAAGCACATAATCTTCACAAGTGCAAGCCTAAAACATGCTCCAACAAAGGCTAACAACCTAGAACATGTTAAGGCAGAAATAGGGCATTACATGGAAACTATGCTAAACATGCATGGAGTTCCAAAACCAACTTGAAATCATGTTATATCATGGATATATAAGCATGAAAAACAAACCAAATATGCTCAACACACACTCAAGCATAGGCTCCCTTAAAAGGCCAAAATAGGTCCTTTTCAAGGACAACAAGGAGAGGGGGTGGCCCTCTCCTTCTTGGGACTTCAAAGCATCATCTTCACCACTGAAATCCCTCAAGATTTCAGTGGTGAAGAGACCTCAACACCAAAATCCCGGAGCTAACACAAAATGGCTCAAAATGAGGCCTTTTGAGGCCTAAGGGTGGTCAACAACCCTCAAACAACAAAACACTCTTAATAAACAATAAAGAGGGCTTAAAAATAGAACTTTTTTATGTTATACAATAATCACAAAAACAGCTCTAAGACTAGTAGAAAATCAATGCAAAAAAGGGGGAAAAAAGGACTAGTTTCTCACCCTTGATGCCTTCTTCAACAAAGATGCTCCAATGGCCTCCTTGAGCTTGAATCCAAGACAAAAACTTCAAAACACACTCTTTAGAACCTCAGCTCCAAGAGGAAGGTGAAACACTAGGTGTTTGTGTGCAATAATGAGACACAAAACACCTAGTGTGCAAAATGAGAGGAAAAGAGAGATAGGTTGTGTATGTCTAACCCTAACCCTAGAAAACCAGAGCTCTCCTCTGTCTTCTCTCCTCAAAAATGTCTAAAAAAGCTCTCTCCTTGCCTTAGAGAGAGTTCCTCTCTATATGCCTCTTGTAAAGCTTACAAGACAAGCTTTGCAAGAGGGAGATCCCTCCATACACGTGTATGGAGGGGAGCAAAAGCTATACAGCTGTCCAAAAATATCTGCAAAAGCAGATGAACAGCAATCGGATCTTGGCCAAACAAAGTGCCGACCGGCACAAAAGAGTGCTGACCGGCAACAAAGAGTGCCGGCCGGCAAACTATATTGCCGGTGGCAGCAAAAACCAGCCGGTGGCATCTAGCCAATGCCGGTGGTGGGTGGGGATGGTCTACAAGCCTCACCCTGCCTTTCCAAGGCAAAACACAAGTGTTTGGTGCAAAACCAGACACTAAACGGTCGAGTTCGGGGATCCTGAGGCAAGGCGCGTGAGCCGAGACCTCCGGGAACTCCAAACGAACACAAACATGGAAGATCACCGTGTGTTCAAACAGTGACGTCCAAGTCTTGAGGACGGTCAAAAATGGGATGTCTACAGTTGCCCCTCTTTGACAGAACTCGAAAGTCATAACAATGACGGGAGTGAATGTCAAAGCCCAGAGACGACCCATTTTTGACAAGGCCGAAGACTCAGACAAACATACAAGACAAATAAGATATGCGCCCGAAGGCAGGGGCAAAATGCAAGACAATGCACGAAGCCGAGCATAACTTATGATCATGCAAAGAAAGCTGTAATGAAGCAAACATGCGACAATTTTAAGCTAGCATACCAAACTACACTACAATGCAGAAAGGATGTAAGAGAATTATGGAATTCTCAATATGTCTCACTCGGGAGATACAATACCTGTCCGGTTCGTCTGGTTGCACCAGCCTCAAATGAACCGTACATACAATATCGTGCCTGAAAAGAAAACAAACTTAACAGGTACAATATGGTTAGCAAAATGCATGACAATGCAAAATGGATGCAAAACGAAATGCAATATATACAAAACAATGTACAAACAATGCAAATGAAGATGCAATGTAATTGAAACAATGCAAGCTATATGCAAAGCATTTGGATCGTGATCCAATCACGAACGGTTCGAAACCACACCTATGTCAAATAGATTGATGGAGATAACAAGTCTGTCTACCATAGAACGGTCAACTGAACTATGAGTATTGTAGACAGACGCAAGAACAAGCATTGGGTGGAATTGACATAAGTGGGGAAACAACCCGCTGGAGGAAGGACTACGATCCTAATGCCGGATGCAAAAATTACACTACAATGTAATGGATAGATATGGCACGCAGGCCAAACCAAATCTTGCCTAGGAAAGGCATGCATACATACAAGCCATGTGTAACACAGAAAAGGTGCCGCAACCCTCAACCAACATATCAACGTGGAATCGGCGCGATACACATACAGAACTGTGTTTTAACATGAAAAGTAAGGGCACATACCGGACCAAGCTCAACCTGGAAAGGCGCAAGCCATAGGCGGAAGGTGATGCAATGAATGCATGCAATCTACAATGCAATATCTACAAATATGCAATGGAATGGATATGGATACAATGGATATGGCACGCAAGCCAAACCAAATCTTGCCTAGGAAAGGCATGCACACGTACGAGTCATGTGTAACACAGAAAAGGTGCCGCAACCCTCAACCAACATATCAACGTGGAATCGGCGCGATACACATACAGAACTGTGTTTTAACATGAAAAGTAAGGACACATACCAGACCAAGCTCAACCTGGAAAGGCGCAAGCCATAGGCGGAAGGTGATGCAATGAATGCATGCAATCTATAATGCAAGTGCATGACAATGCACTATGATGCAATGACTATGATTGCAACTTTCCCTATCTTACCAACAGGGTGATATACTAGGTTGGTTCAGTATCCAGAACTGAGGCGTAGACATGCCGTCTCAACCTATGGGGCTTCCATATAGATTTCAAGCCGAGGGTAAACCTCTGGGTATTTAAACCAGACTTTAGTCTCGGAACTCCCGAACCTTTGCGTTCTAGGCATAAGCCGTTCGAACTCTAGTTTCCACCGTCCCAGTTGGTCTTCTAGGAACTCATCGCAAGCACAGACTGGTGGCTTTACCAGACCACCGAAAAGTCGTTCGGGCACGACAAACACCGAAGGAATTGCACCTTCAGAGGATTTAAGGTCTCCTAGACCGGACGTGTTTAAGGTCTCGCCAGACCATGCGTGTTTAAGGTCTCGCTAGACCGGAATGCAAAATGTATGCATGACAATGCATGTTTTTGTTTGTTTTTTTTTTTTTGAAATGCAAATGATGCAAGTGAAATGCAAGTTGCATGAGATGCGCGACAACACGCGGCTTAAGATATGTACAAAGCAATAGTGTGCACACCAATGCAATAAAGGTCTTGCACCTTCCAAGGATTTAAGGTCTCCTAGACCATACGTGTTTAAGGTCTCGCCAGACCATGCGTGTTTAAGGTCTCGCCAGACCACGGGGGTATTTACAAGACGCGTGACAATGCGCTGAAGGTTTCGCACCTCCAAAGGATTTAAGGTCTCCTAGACCGTGCGTGTTTAAGGTCTCGCCAGACCGTGCGTGTTTAAGGTCTCGCCAGACCACGGGGGGTATTTACAAGACGCGTGGCAATGCGCTGAGGGTTTCGCACCTCCAAAGGATTTAAGGTCTCCTAGACCGTGCGTGTTTAAGGTCTCGCCAAACCGTGCGTTGAATGATGGTATGATGCGCAAGACAGCGCTATGCGCGAGTGCACAGGACAGTGCGATGGAATGCATGCAAAATGCAATGAGATGCGCAAAACAGCGCGAACAATTTTGAAATGCACAAAACAGTGCGATAGTTTGAAATGCACAAAACAGTGCGACGGTTTGAAATGCACAAAACAGTGCGACGGTTTGAAATGCACAAAACAGTGCGACGGTTTGAAATGCGCAAAACAGCGCGATGCGCAGAACAGCGCGAGGTTTGAAATGCACAAAACAGTGCGACGATTTTGAAATGCACAAAACAGTGCGATGCGCAGAACAGCGCGAGGTTTGAAATGCACAAAACAGTGCGATGCGCAAAACAGCGCGAGGTTTTGAAACGCACAAAACAGTGCGATGCGCAAAACAGCGCGAACAATACAATGCACAAAACAGTGCGATACCAAGTGTGACGTGCATGTCACACGGAGTGTAAATGGGCTTAAATGCGCAACAACGCACGTATTCCAGAATGCATGACAATGCATGGAATGGAAATGCAATGATGCATGAGAAATGTGCACGACAATGCAAAGGGGTGCGTGTTGCAACGCATGTAACACGTGCATAACAATGCAAATGTGCGGCGCACAACAGTGCGATGTAATGCACCGAAGTAGTGTGATGAACTTGTGCAACACACATGGGGCAACTTTTGAATTCAAAAGGATACAAAAAGGATACACCTTGCATGAATTCGAGTGCCACGCACTGGAGACACGGCCTGCGGTCAAAACGGAGGTCGGTTGAGCGTCGGAGATGCACTTTCTTGCACTTTCTTGAGCTATGAAGACCACAAACTTCTCAAATGGCCTAAACAAGGTTGTGGGAACCCCACCGGCCGAAAGATGAGGCCACCGGCTGGCCATCGGCACAAAAACAATTCCATCGGCACAAAAAAGTGCCGACCGGCACAAAAAAGTGCCGACCGGCAAACAGTTGCTGGTGCGGGGCAGTTTTGTCTTTTCACCTTGGGTGTTATAAAATAGGGCTTCAAGCCCTATTCCTTCACTTCTCCACCGCCGAAATCCCTTCCTTTCTCTCTCTAGGGTATTTCTCTCTCATTTTTCGCCCGTTTCTTTGCGTTCTACGCCCGTTTCGTCGTCGGATTCGCGATCCTCTTCGCGTTTCGGACATTTTCCACCGATCACATTCTCGTTTCGGTGCCTCGTTCGGCGTTCTCGCCTTCTCGGGGTTTGTTCCCCTCACTTTCCTCTTCATTTCCGTGCCTCTTCACGTTTCGGCCTCCCCGGCCATTTCCGACCCTCTCGGGAGTTGACTTTTCAGTTGACTCTTCGCATTCCGGCTCGGTTTTCCCTTTTCCGGCCATTTTCACACCACTCTCTACATGGCGGACGACATTCCACGTGGCGGGACTGCCCCGGACCACGAGATGGATCCCGGGGTCGAGGTCTTACCACTGAGCGAGCGCCCGTTCGACCCGGCGACCTACCGGCCGGCGATCCACGTTCTGCCCCCTGACGGCCTGCGTCAGTTCCGGAGCTTTGAGAGGTACGCGGCCCCTGAGCTACTACTACGCGAGCCTACCTGCCACCTTTCATTTGGCACTCCCGAGGTAACTCTTCATCTTCTGCTTTACTTTCTGCAATGTAGGATACAAAACTGCCATAGTTAGCTGTATTCTTCAATTGCTGAAATCTGATATGCCGTAGACCGTAGTTGACTGTAAACATACATACAACTGATATCTGCTTGAGACTGACACATGCACACACACTGCACTAGTCCTGAATCACCCAAACACACGGCACACACTGTATTTCACTGCACACACACTGGTACCCAGTATTTATCTGAATCCGTTAGATTTGCACACACGCTACATCTGTTCTGAAACACCCAAACACGCTGACACAGCACACGTATTTTACTGTAAGCACACCGGCACCCGGTATTTGCCTGAATCTGACAAACTTGCATACATGCCATATCTGTCTTTTCAAAACTGCATTTTGAATGTTGTCTTGCCATTGTCATTTTCTGTTTGCAGGAGGGTTCCCATACCATTCGCGGGTATGGGAATACTGGTGCGTGGGAGTGGTATGACAAGCTCCCTGATGCGGTCCAGCGCATCGTGGACCGAGCGGGCTTCGGCACCTTCTGCCGAGGGCTCTCTAGGCTCTCCACATGCAGACCTCTCCTTGCCGCTCTGGCGGAGAGATGGTGGGACACCACCGATTCTTTCCACTTCTCTGCTGCAGGGGACATGACGATGACCCCTTATGACTTCTCGATGCTCACAGGCATCGGGGTATGGGGTGATCCGATCCCCTTCGACACTGACATGGATGAGTGGACCGCCGCTCAGGTCCATCTACTGGGGGAGGCGCCACCGCTAGCTCGTCCAGGCTTTGTCCGATACTCCTGGTTCGAGGCACAGTTCAGGGTCCAGCCCGCATTGGGGGAGGAGACTCAGATGACCGAGGAGGACGTGGAGAGGTATGCCCGCGGCTTCCTCATGTTCCTGTTCGGGACTACTATCTTCGCCGACCGGGTGAACACCGTGCCTCTCTGCCTTCTCAGCGCACTGGTGGACGTCCGAGACATCTTGCACTACGACTGGGGCGGCGCTGCTCTGGCCACCCTGTACGGCTATATGAGCTCGGCTTCTCGCGGCAGCGGCCAGCTGCTCGGAGGTTATTGGCGGGCTTGGGAGGTACATTTCTTCTCCGCTTTTCATTTCTGTCCAATATTCTCTGTACTCTGTACACTGCGCACACCGCGGTCTGCTTTACACTTGCTGTATACTGTACACACGGCACACACATACATTCTGCTTTACACTGACTGTACACTGCTCACACTGTAGACTGCACACAATACACTGCACAACACACGGCTCTGCCATTTCTGCTTCATTCTGTGTATCCTGCTTTATCTGATGGTCATACTGACATCTGTTTTGCAGCTGTGGGTTTACGCCTACTTCCCTAGGCTTGCACCCGTACCAATCGCGGAGCCTCCTCCAGCTGTCCCGTTCTCGAGTCGCTTCGACGGGAGATGCACCCGGCGACCACGGGAGACATTCGGCTTCTTCCGCCGATATTTCGACACCATCACCCCCACAGAGGTATGCTTTACTTTCAGTTCGTTTAGCTTCGCTTTCCCACTGCATGTTTCAATAACAGTAGATAACAAACTGTCTGTTACTTTCAGATCACATGGCGGCCATGGGCTTCCTTGCCGTCGGCGATGCGGGGTCGGTTCCCTGGTGCTGAGGAGACCTCGCGTTTCCGGATCTTGCTAGAGGGCCCGGTCTGTCGGGCTTGGTACCTGGGGGAGCGTTTTCTACGCCAGACCCGTGGGTTACCTGAGCAGATAGTCCCGGCTCACCCTCCTGCAGAGATGAGGGAGACCGAGGGGCTGACCCCTGAGCAGCTGGATGATTACTCCATCGGCTGGGAGGAGGCCGGCTTCCGAGGCACCGGCGACTATCAGGAGTATGTGCGGACGTACCTGATGCGTCCCTTGAGCGGTCGTCGAGCAGAGGGGGCCAGGCCTGTAGCATCGGCGGCTGGGGCCGGAGCGGGAGCAGGGGCTGGATCTTCGAGGAGGGCCCGAGTCCGTGGCAGGGGCGGAGTGCGGGGTGGACAAGGAGCTGGCTGGCCTGCCCTGCCCGCTGTACTGACTTTCCAGGGGCAGGGTGGGGCGACCTATCAGATCCCCTTCGCCCCTCCGCCGGCTGGGCATGAGTTCATCGATGTCCCCGACCTTCCGCCGGTATGTATCACTGCACTTCGTACAGTTATTTCATTTCAGTTTACTTGATATTCCACAGAATACTAATGCATCTGATACCTTTGCAGGCTTCTTCTGAGTACACCCGTCAGTCGTTGGCGATGAATGCCTCGATGATGGGGATGCTCCAGCGGACATTTGACCTTCTAGCCGTCTACAGCATACCGGTATGTTCTTCTGACACTGGCCTCAAACCATTCATTCACTGTTTTACATAATCTGATGCACGGCACAACACCCGATACACTGATCTCACAGTATCTGAACACTGCATACACTGCATTCTGCACTAAACTCTGTACTGACAAACTGCTCACGGCATTCATACACTGTACTCACACACTGCATTCTGCACTGATAAACTGCTCACGGCATACTGATGCATTTCCCTTTCGTGTACTTTTCAGCCTCCTTTTCAGATTCCCATGGCGGGAGGTGCTCCAGCTAGACCTGCTGTCCCTGCTCGGGGGAGAGATGAGGAGGGTAGGATATTTCCCCGTACCAGGGGAGGGCGTACTCACGTCGGGAGTAGCTCGCGAGCTCCAGTCCCGGACGATGACGACGACGAGGAGTCAGAGGCGGAGGCAGGGTCATCGGAGGAGGAGACCGGAGGCGATTCTAGCTCGGGCTCTGACGACGACGTTGATGATGCCCCTGGACCTTCGTCCAGGAAGAGGACCAGGATGGACTGACGGCCCTTGGAGTGATCGACACAGATGCAGATTTTTGCTATCTTTTCTTTCTTTCTTTGTACTTTTCTTTTTGGTTGGTAGATAGATTACCTTGTACTGCCGCAGGCAGATTTTGTTTCCAAAACTTGTACATTTGAAAAGCTAAGTAAACGAAACAGACTTCTTATCTGAAAAAAGTGTTTACATTTACACATTTCATGCATTGCATCGCATCTCATCATGTTACACCTCAATGTAAATGGAATGATTGGTTATCTGAAAATTGAACACTTGCACTGTAATAATCAGATAACTTAAACAGCCGACAGCAAAATAACCCAAGCAACCCACTGCCTGATTCTGGACACACAGCCCTTACTCTGTTGGGGATTAACCTGCATATAGCCCATAACACAGCGTTCGATTCATTCTGCACACGGCAAATTCTGAACAAACGGCCCAATCTGACAAGACGGACCTCAAAGATGGAACCGGTTGGAGTTAAAACACGTTCAAATGTAGAGAATGGCACAGCATTCTGAGCATAAGCGATTTTTGAAATCGAATGAGGGTTTTTCAAACCGGGATATCGAGCCTACCACTGAACACAGCGGGGAGGACTCAAACAAAGAGGTACACGACCTAAACACGACGAGACAAGCTCGGAAAGAGACTCAAAACAAAAGACGAGACCGTCAAATGAAAGAGACACGACACACAGACGCGTAAACGAAGATGGGGGACCTCGGACCACGAGGAGCCAGTTCAATCTGGGTATTGTTTCCCACCCTTTCTGATTTGTGATCCTCACATCACTCGACTCTCAAGCTCGGATTTTCTCTCAAAACCCTTTTCCTCACTTTTCTCTCAACTTACACCTCTCTATTCTTCAATCTCTCATTTTTCATCCCTCCCCGGGGTGATTGATGGATGAATAGGAAGTTGTGGGTTCATGCTCAACATCGTTAGCTCACAGCTATTTCTTCTGACGGGTAGAGCGTTCTTCTGGCAAGTACGTCGATGACCGGGGTAAGACAGAACGCCTGGCTCAACTATCCCCCTAGTTCATCATTTTAACCATTTTTTCGTTTTTGCTTTCTACTAAAACAGTTTTGATCAAAATGAGAGTCGGATTAACGTACTTGTTCGATTTTTGATTTGAAAAGCGTGCGAGTCAGGCCGCAAGCACTGAAAATTTTCCTTTTTTGGGTCCAAGACAATGGTCCGATTTTGGAAAATGAAATAGTTTTCGAGAAAATAGTCAACCTCAGTAAAAATTTTCAAAAACTATTTTTCAAACAGTCGATGCTCAACGAGCATGGAACTTACTCTTTGAGATGCACAACCTCGGATCGGAGGCAATGGAAAATTGCCCCTGGTTTGAAGGGGGGGAGGAGGCAACGGAAAGTTGCCCCTGGTTTGAATGGCGTCTCACGACGGCTTGTGGCAACGGAAAGTTGCCCCTTGTTTGGGATGGTGCCGCAGCAATCCGCAGACAGTCTTCATTGGCGGTGGTCGAGCTCTTGGACACAGCGATGACGAAGACGGTCACAACACATATATGGACACAATCACCTTGAAGGGTGTTGGCCACTGGACTTTGGGATGAAATCAAAACCATTGCATGGACTAAGACGCTTATGAAAGCGTTGGGGGCTGGACTTCATGATGAAGTTGCCTACGTATCCCAAACATAGGAATCAAGCCTTACGTAGTTCCGGTTAAGGTCCACTCGGGTATTTTAACCTTCACTTTGTTTGGCTCTCACTTTTGCCAAGGCGCCCAATGCGGGTTTTCGACCTTGCGAGCTTCTTTTCATTTTCTATTTCTTTTTTCTTTTTTTGCATTTTTCTTTTTTTCTTTTCTTCTTTTTTGTATTTTTCTCTTCTTCTTTTTTTTGTATTTTTCTCTTGCTCTAACTTTTGCCTGGGCCGCCCTTCCGGGTTTTCGGCCCAGCGAGCCTCTCAAAGGGTAAAAAGTGTAGCAAGTCCATGCCAAATGGTTTCTTGAAATTGAAGCCTCTCTGTGTCTAGGAGAACGGCTGTTGCAATGATTTGCGGAAGTATCCATCCCGGTTACTCCACGAGCTTCTTCCGGCGAGATCTACTCCTTCCGATTCGGCTTTGGTGCCTCTTGCTCGAGGGCTGCTTCAAAACTGGCCACACGGGCCTTTTCTGACGGTTGACTGTTAAATGTTCCGGATGAGTTCGAGGTTCAAGACAACAGGTCGAATCTTGAGGCTGAAAGCGATCCTAGGCTGCACAATCTCAAGAGCGATTCCACACAGGTCTTCGCAGGGCCGCGTAAAACATTTGTTTTTGAAAGTTTTTTTAAGAAAGCGACAAATCGCTCGCGCCGAGGATAGTGTGGAACCAATCTGGATTAGGCCAGGATCCTTCTCAGTACTCACGCCGACAAGCATGATTTCATTCATAAAAAGGCTTAGCACGCCTCTCTTTCTCTCAAAATGATCAAAATTTTGCAAAACCCGAGGAATTCCTTCCTCTTCGTTTTCATCACCGCAGTGTTCAAAAGTTTGTTTTTTGAAAAACTTAGGTTAATGCAATGAGTTTGGGCACACAGGAGAGCAGGCGAGATGTACTGTCAGCCCATTCAAATTCTCTGGTCCTTATGCTGAAAGCAAGCATGAAGTTGAGATAGCAACAGCTGTTTCAATCGGCTCTGTTGGTGCAACTGGCCCCTCGGCAGAAACAGACTCAAAACAAAAAAAGATAATAATTACAAAACAAAATGGTGTTCGGGACAACAACCCCAGAGTCACCGGGTATTATATACAACGGGGACTGACTCGATACAACCAGACAGACCCTTAAGCAAAAAAACACTGACTCAAGACAAAGAGACAGACTCAAAACAAAAGACTGACTTGACATCTAAGCCCAGATTTACAAAACTCAGTTTCACCGATGCTCAAAAATGCGTGCCAGACGCTTCAAAAACACACCAAATGTTGCCCGCAGGCGATTCACTTTACATACTCGCAGTATCTGAGCCCTCAAAATCCAACAACTGAGTGGTGACGGGCTTGCCCGAGGTGGGTGGTAGGATAACCTTGTTATCAATCAAATCCTGCACTTCATGACGAAGGCGGGAACATCCATCGGTACTGTGACCGGACTGTTGATGGTACGCGCAGTGCAAGGTAGCATCATGAGTGGCGGGGAGATTCTTCGGGAGTGGCCGGGGCTCCAAAGGCTTAAGATGCCCATTCTTCGCCAATATCAGCAATGCCCTAGACAAAGGCATGTGGAGGTCGTGAAAGACCCTGCGCCCTCGAGGCAGGTACTTTGCAGTTTGAGGATTCTTGCCAGATGCGCTGGCGAAAGGATCAGCTGGCGCTGCTTTGGCTTTTTGAACCTTCCCCGGTGTAGGGGTGGGAGCTACTGGAATTGTCTGGGCATGACGGGGCCCATCCCGGTTTTCTGTCTGGCTTGAACTGCCCTTGGTTGGAGCGGGGAAAGCATCATCTACAGCTTTGGTCACTATTGCAGATGTTTGTTGCTTGCTCATTCCTCTGACCTTCAAAGCCTCGACTGCCCACAGCAGTTGCTCAATAGGGTCGGCGTCTACCTTTGCCTTGTCCTTTCCCCTGGCCTCAGCCTGATCGAGGGTCTGGGTTGGTGCTGACATGTCGTGGCTATAGCCGGAAGCCACCTCTGGCTGGCTGAGCTCTATCACAATCCGCCCCAGTAGCGGGGGCTCCTGTGGTACAAAATTCCCGGCGTACGGCGCCGCTGGCGGTGAAGCCGACATTCCATAGGCGAGGTCTGCCACAGACCTTTGGAGATCGCCTATCATCCCCATCAATTCGAAGGTGGTGGGCTCACGAGCCTGGTATAACTGGGGAGCCCAAACCGGGTGCACAACGGGCGACCTGGGTGGATATGACATACTGATGCTGGCCTCACTCTGCGGAGTGGTTCCCTGCTCCGGTGCGGCTGTCATAACCACAATTTCTTCTGAACTTTGTGTCGCCATAAATCTTGCCTCAGCAAAGGGGAGACACTGGCTGTTCTGTATCAACTCTGCCACTCTCTGAACTGAAAGGAAAAACAGACAGCATTTCAGCCCAAACTAATCAAACACGGGTGTAGCCACACAACTGTACCCTACTGCTGATCACTGTTCCCAGATTTCTGTTCCCAAAATACTGAATCTGATACCCGCGGATAACTGATTCCTGATAACTGATTCTCAACAATACTGATTCTGGCGCCTTCGGGCCCGATACTCAAACTCGCAAACTGGTATATGCGTTCCTGTAGAGATACACTCTAAAAGCACATAGCAAGTAAAGAGAGCCAAAACACCCCTATGTTGGGGTAGGGTTTCCCTGTCCTATTTTGTCAGGAGCTAGGGTTTCACTACGTATACAGCGGTTTCAAACAACTTAGCATCGGGTAAGCAACCTGTCCTAGCTTGGAATGGTCACTATGGATCCGAATATACAGTAGGTCGAATGGTCAAAAAGGGTGCCCCGGTAGAACCGGGGTTTGTGTTCCCATACTGTCAGAGCCCATAGCCGGTCAGCCTTATGGACATGCCTTGACAAGACAAGCCTCCGGCAAACCGTTCAGGAATGGCAGATGGCAAACACTGTGTTCCTAGGCGCACCAATGCACATGCAATGCAAAGAAACACATAAATGAGGTCAAAACAGGATATCACGAGTTCGAGTCAAACTCTCTAAAAAATCCCCAGCAGAGTCGCCAGAAACTGTAACAGCGCCCGCGTGGGGCCTCGTGCTACAGTTCGGACTCGATTTGTGTCACGGTTCTTAATCTAAACCAAAGAGTCCAAATCTGGAAAATCGTTTGAGAAAACAAATTTTTGAAAAAAGTAGTGCCAAACATGGACTGCTTTGCCAGATACAGAGTCGCCACCTAAATATTTTAAAATGGGGGAATTTAGGAAACCCTGACTCGGTGCCGAAGGCCACATGTCCGTCATCACCGGAGTTGTCTCGGCTCGGGAGCTTGGGTACGATCGGGGAAGGTCAGCTATGAGCACCCCCTTTCGCCCGGTCCGAAGACCGGCCTCTACTAACCGTGATATCCGTTTTTGAAAACTTTACGTGTTCTTATTCCATTTATTAGCCTAGAATTACTATGTTATGCGCACAGCAAACAAGTATAGACTAAATTGCCTAATTTGGAAATAAACATTGCATATCCGTTTGGTTTGAAAATGCTTTGGAATTTGCTACTCGCAAGTAGACTAAAATACGGATTTCAATGAGTTTTTCCAACTCAAACAATGCGGCCTTCACCCACAGGCATTCAAAACAGTTTAACACATAAGCATCTAGCCACATGTTAAGCATGCTGTCATGGTAACATTCACACTCATGCGATATGCTAAAGCGGAAATACTTACATAGTACTCCGTGCCAAAACAAAGAACTTGTTAGCAAACATGCATGATCCAAGTCCATGTTAAGTGCCTAATGCGTCGCATACAAAATGTCGCTAAGATAGGCTCGGCTAATCCTAGACATGTCATGTGAAAATGCACAATTATCACATATTCAGTTTGGAATTGAAACATTGATGCAATTAGCGTGGTGTACCGAGCCTAATGCATGCAATACAAATGCATGGATGCACACATGCATAGCATAAGGTATGCTAAATTAAACGTGCCCTAATACTAACCATTAAAGCGGGTAAGTAAAAGGGAAGAAAGAAGGGAGGTTGGAAGACATACACACCACCCACACACACTTATTATAGATTTGCCCTCGCTCGGAGGGACCGAATAAATATTACAAACTAATTAACTACGCAAGCTAATTAATATTACAAATTAACAAATTAACTAATTAATTAATTTAGGAAAACAGTAAAACGTCTCGAGAAGCGCGCCGCCATGCGCAAGCTGCCTCTGTTTTCCTCCCTTTCCTCCTCTGGAGGTTGTCAAAACCTCAGGACTACATCCTTGGACAGAGGGGATCATCACCGGCTAGATGAAATTTCCACCGGCAGTGTTGTATGGCCATCGGCACAAAGTTGAAGCTGTCGGCAGAGAAAATAGTGCCGGTCGGCACATTACACTGCCGGTCGGCAGAGTATTCCTGCAGAACCTGCAACTCACAGCAACAGAGGGCAAAACAAGGCATGGCAGCACAATTCAAGGCATGTATGCACCAACCATGTCTCTTATCATTGTAATGACTCAAAGGGACATGTGCCTCGGTTCTCGGACCACCAATCACGCATTTCCATGCATGATGGTCCAAGGAACCAAGCATGCAACTTTGGTTTCAAATGCATGCAAACCAATCAAACAAATTAGGCCCAATTCCTATCACCAATTCAAGGAACAAGGCATGCATGCAAAATGCAATGCAACCTAGGCATACAAGCTAGGAATGCAACATGACATGGCAAGGCACTTATGCAATCATGCAAGCATACATATGGCAATGCAAATGGATGGCAAGATGGACTTATACATGAATTAGGCAACTCTAAAATAGGCCTAAAACAGTGGCCAAAGTGCTATAAAATGAAGGCTAAATGGCATGCACACACATATGCACATAAGGGCCAACACTTGAGCACAAATCAAACAACATTCAAGCACACTTGAAAGAAGGAAACAAGAGCAATTAGTATGCATTATAAGCTCTAAAATCATGCTAATACATGGTGCCAAACCAAGCAACAAATCAAGCCAAGCATGCACCAAATGGCCTAAATGTTCAAAGCAAATCAATGAGGCATTGAACTACACTTAACAAGACCAAACATGGCATGCAAAGAGGGACCAAAATCAGAGGTTTAGCATGTTAAAACAAGGCCAAAGGACTCCTTAGATGGCATCTAAATGGCCCAAATACAAAGGCATGCACCATGGCCAAAACATGGAGCATTGCAACACATGCTTTCAAAGCATTAAAGAGGCATGCAAGGCAATCAAACAAGCATGGAAATGGGACTGAAATAGCATGTGGGATGATTCCAAATCACCAAAACAATGCAAAGATGGCATGCTACACATGCACATACACAAGGCCAACAAGCCCAAATACAAAGGAGCTATATAATGCATGCAAAGATCGACCCAAACGATTATGGACAGAGCTAAAACATGGCAAAATAAGCACATAATCTTCACAAGTGCAAGCCTAAAATATGCTCCAACAAAGGCTAACAACCTAGAACATGTTAAGGCACAAATAGGGCATTACATGGCAACTATGCTAAACATGCATGGAGTTCCAAAACCAACTTGAAATCATGTTATATCATGGATATATAAGCATGAAAAACAAACCAAATATGCTCAACACACACTCAAGCATAGGCTCCCTTAAAAGGCCAAAATAGGTCCTTTTCAAGGACAACAAGGAGAGGGGGTGGCCCTCTCCTTCTTGGGACTTCAAAGCATCATCTTCACCACTGAAATCCCTCAAGATTTCAGTGGTGAAGAGACCTCAACACCAAAATCCCGGAGCTAACACAAAATGGCTCAAAATGAGGCCTTTTGAGGCCTAAGGGTGGTCAACAACCCTCAAACAACAAAACACTCTTAATAAACAATAAAGAGGGCTTAAAAATAGAACTTTTTTATGTTATACAATAATCACAAAAACAGCTCTAAGACTAGTAGAAAATCAATGCAAAAAAGGGGGAAAAAAGGACTAGTTTCTCACCCTTGATGCCTTCTTCAACAAAGATGCTCCAATGGCCTCCTTGAGCTTGAATCCAAGACAAAAACTTCAAAACACACTCTTTAGAACCTCAGCTCCAAGAGGAAGGTGAAACACTAGGTGTTTGTGTGCAATAATGAGACACAAAACACCTAGTGTGCAAAATGAGAGGAAAAGAGAGATAGGTTGTGTATGTCTAACCCTAACCCTAGAAAACCAGAGCTCTCCTCTGTCTTCTCTCCTCAAAAATGTCTAAAAAAGCTCTCTCCTTGCCTTAGAGAGAGTTCCTCTCTATATGCCTCTTGTAAAGCTTACAAGACAAGCTTTGCAAGAGGGAGATCCCTCCATACACGTGTATGGAGGGGAGCAAAAGCTATACAGCTGTCCAAAAATATCTGCAAAAGCAGATGAACAGCAATCGGCCGGCAAAAAATGCCATCTTGGCCAAACAAAGTGCCGACCGGCACAAAAGAGTGCTGACCGGCAACAAAGAGTGCCGGCCGGCAAACTATATTGCCGGTGGCAGCAAAAACCAGCCGGTGGCATCTAGCCAATGCCGGTGGTGGGTGGGGATGGTCTACAAGCCTCACCCTGCCTTTCCAAGGCAAAACACAAGTGTTTGGTGCAAAACCAGACACTAAACGGTCGAGTTCGGGGATCCTGGGGCAAGGCGCGTGAGCCGAGACCTCCGGGAACTCCAAACGAACACAAACATGGAAGATCACCGTGTGTTCAAACAGTGACGTCCAAGTCTTGAGGACGGTCAAAAATGGGGTGTCTACACTCAGCCACACTCACATAGGATGCCGATGGATGAAAATGAAGTGCCTCGAAATGCGTGCACACGGACACGCAAACCGAGGCAATGGCATACGTAATGCGATGGCACGGAAAATGTGATATGGGCTTATACCAACATGAGAGAACCTTAGCCACACTCACATAGGATGCCGATGGATGAAAATGAAGTGCCTCGAAATGCGTGCACACGGGCTCGCAAACCGAGGCAATGGCATACGCAATGCAAATGGCATGGAATGTGATATGGGAAGCAACATGGACTTATACTAACATGAGAGAGCCTCAGCCACACTCACATAAGAGGTCAATGAATGAAAATGAAGTGCCTCGAAATGCGTGCACACGGGCACGCAAACCGAGACAATGGCATACGCAATGCAATATGGCTAAAATGGCATATAGAATGCAACATGGACTTACACTAACATGAGAGAGCCTCAGCCACACATAAGAGGCCGATGAATGAAAATGAAGTGCCTCGAAATGCGTGCACACGGGCACGCAAACCAAGACAATGGCATACGCAATGCCATATGGCTAAAATGGCATATAGAATGCAACATGGACTTACACTAACATGAGAGAACCTCAGCCACACTCACATAAGAGGCCGATGAATGAAAATGAAGTGCCTCGAAATGCGTGCACACGGGCACGCAAACCGAGACAATGCAAAAATGCGAACTATGGCATGGGAAATGATATGAAAACATGGTAATAGAATTTAAGCGCTGAAATGTGGGGGAAAACAGCCCCGAAATGAGGCGAAAACACACCCGATGCGAGGAATGGTCTCGAAACATGAATTTTGGGACCCGAAATGGCCTATGGCTATACCAAACATGCACAATATGGATATGCAATGAATAGACAGTAGCAAGGCAGCCCCAAAATTAGCATTTTACCAGAACAAATCATGGCCAATCAGCAAGCAAAGATAGGGCAACAATGGCATGCAAAAATGGCCTTAAACATGAGGTTATGAAGCAACTCACAGCTGCTAATTCCAAACAGGTTAGGGCCCTTCAACAACATTGAAGAGGGGCAAAAAATAAGCATATTTTCAGAACTATAAAAACCCTAAAAACAATCATAGACAAGGCTAAGTTCTTATGCAAGAAAAAGGGCCAAAAGGTGGCCAAAGAGGCAAGTGGTATATGCAATGCCCAAAATGAAAAATTCCCTTCTACAACATTGAATAGGGACCAAAAATAAGCATATTTCCAGAACTGTAAAAACCCAAAAACAGTATACAAACATGCTAGAAATGCAATGCAAAATAAGGCTCAAAAGAGGCTATAACATGAGGTATGCAAAATATTCATCAAACAAGCAAAGACCCTTAATAAAACATGTTAATAAGGTCAAAATAAGGCCATCTCTAGGCCTGTAAATCGTCCAAAAATGGAATCATAGTGGGCTGCCAAAGCATGCAAGAAAATGGCATTCAAGGAGGGTATTGAAGCAAGTGCGAGAAGGAGGGCTCAAACAGGGTTGAGCCCTTAATGAGACATGAAAATGAGCTCAAAAAAATGACCTTTTCAGTTTTGGTCGGAGCTCAAATATTCAAGAAAGAGAGGCTAAGAAATGATGCAAAAATGAGCTAGAAAAGAGGGAAAATGGACTTACCTTTGAAGACCAACACTCTTGTTGCTTCTTGGACCAGATTTGATGACTCTAAGCTGCTGGAATCCCCTCCTTTGCTGCTGGAATGGAGGGGTGATGGTAGAGCTTGAAGATGATGAAGAAATGGAGCCCAAAACTTGAAGGAAATGGGGTGCTATGCATGTATCTCCTCCAAGCAACTCTTGTAACCCTTTTTCTAGAGTTGGGAGGCCAGCAAATCCAAGAGAGAGGGAGAGAAGAGTCTAGGCAAAGTGGTGCCAAAATCAAGCCTCTTGTTCCCCCACAAAATATCCCCCGGATATAGATATTTTCTGGGGAAAACAGCTGCACAGCTGTAAAGTGGAAGGAGAGAGGAACATGGCCAGCCCATTACTTTTGCTGCAAGTGGCCGGCCGGCCACCTCCCCTAGACGGCCGGCCAAGGGTCAAAAAGGCCAAGAATAATTAGTGGCCGGCCACCACATATTGGTGGCCTCCCAGGTCCCCTCTTGACAACCCTGTGGTTCGAATTTGGAAACTCTAAAACAGGAGAGAGAACAAGCCATTTTGAGGAGGGGTTCAAAAGGTTCAAATGGAATTAATGGCCGGCCATGAACTTTTAGGGTCCTCCCATGTGTGTACATCACAAATATGTGGTTTGGGTTTGAAGAAAATGGCTCCAAGGTGTTCAACATTGGCCCGGAAGTGCGAAAAATGGGTGTCGGAGGGCGAAAATGGAACATAACTGGTTGCCAAGATAATTGCTGGCCTTCCACCCTCCAGTGACCTCCCTGGTGATGAAACAGAGGCACCTGCCAAAAATGAACGAAAAGTAATGCAAAACGAATGCTCGGGGGCCAAAACATGCAGTTCGGGGTCCCGAAAATGGGTTGCCAAGCACCGAAAGTGGCGTTCGGCCACGAAGTGGGTTTCTCAGGCCCCAGTGTCCCTTGAAAGGGAGAAAATAAGATGTATGCCAAAATTTAGAGTAAACGGAGATGGTTAAGCGGTCCCGAACCGAGGCACACGGCCTGACGGCTCCGAAAAACCGGAAACCGGACTCCGAAATGGGCAAAATGGCCTGCGGCCACAAAATGTAGCCCACGGCCACTGAGAGATGGTCTACGGGACCTCTCCCTCCCCTCAGGAAAAGAAACAGAGAAAATCGAGTCTGGTTCGCAAACCGAGGCAAGGCACAGAAGAGGGTTCGGAAGTCCGGAGGCAGGGCTCGCAGCCGCGACTCTGAGACTTCTGAACAAGCACAACATGCAATATCACCAAGTGCTCAACTGGTGACGTCTGAGTCTCAAGGTCGGTCAAAAATGGGGTGTCTACAGCGAGCTTTGCATACAACTCGAGTGGTTATATCACATCAACAGATCAGTTTAAGCCGAGAATAGAGTTGCCGGTTGGGGCAGAGATCAACGTGGTTCGAGAAGATGGACCAAGTCAGGGGTTAGATGACCTAGCAGAGCTGGAAGACGATATTGCCAATCTGCAGTTCTTCAACGAGCAGGACTCAGGGGATGTGAACATCAACTGGTTCGACTTGGATGGATCAGCAGAAAATACTGGGTGGCTCAGCGACGAGCCTAATGTTCTTGAAACATCTCAGCCAGAATGGGGGCAATCAGAAGCTGAGATATCAGCAGTGGCCAGAATGGCCGAGAATCAGGAGAAATCACCGGAGAGCACCAGTATAAAGAATTTTGCTCGGGATCCGGGCATTTTGAGTACAGTAGGCACTAAACAAGAGGCGACATTGAAGCGACTTGAGCAAGAAAATATCAAGGATCTTGAGAGGGCTAGGAAGGCCAAGGCCCCTACGGGGACGGAATGTGCTGCAAGCACAGAAACAGTTGCGATGGAACCGGACAGTTGTCTGTCGGTTGCCGACGGGATGCGGTGGGAAGACGACGACGTACGTCTTGCCCACATTGACGAAGATTGGGGGCAGAACCAACCAGATGACACCTGGTATGTTGAGGAGGTTGACCATATGACCAGGAGTGGACGGTATTTCAAGCCCGCACACTTGGACCAGCCGGAGGCGTCCGGGAAGGACAAAGAGACGGAGAGGTAAAAAGAAAAGCTGCTGGAGGAGGAGGCTGTACTGAAACAGCTTAAGAAAATTCAAGCAGACATCTCCATCTGGGGACTGCTTATAGCCTTGAGGGTTTATAGACGGGCCATCCTTACAGCCATGGACCAGGCCAATCTTTCAATCAATATGACACCCGAACAGTTGGTAGGGCTGGTTTTCCCGGGAGGAGCTTCCTCGACCTTGACCTTCACCGACAAAGAACTACCGCTCGAGGGCTCAGATCATAACAAACCACTCTACATCTCTGTGGAGTGTAGAGAGAAATGGATACCAGTGGTCCTTGTTGACACAGGATCTGCTATCAATGTGTGTCCGTCGAGGATGACATATGCTATCGGGTTAAAGGCCGTGGATTTCGTGCCTACTGCCCAAGTGATACGGGCCTATTATAATACCAGCCGAGAGGTTATGGGGACTATACAGATTCGGACTCAGGTTGGTCCGGGGCAACAAGATATTGAGTTTCATGTCTTGGATGTCCCGGCCACCTTTAATCTACTCCTTAGGCGGCCGTGGTTGCACCTGGTGAAAGCCGTCTCTTCCACCTTACACCAAATGCGGCAGTACCCCTACGGGAAGGGGGTAGCAATCGTTTTTTGGAATTCTTCGATACATCCGCCACCAGAGGTTTCTACACCAGTTCTGTAGATTGCGCATGGCCCAGAAGATGTATTTTTGTCAAGATTCACCCTAGCTGAGGCCCGGGTTGTACAGGATATGCTAGTTGTTGATGAGGGGCTATACGTCAGTACACAGTCTGTCAACCTTATGAACAAGCTTCAGCACATGCCCGGAATGAGATTGGGGCGAAGTGGCTAGAAGGCCTTTGTAGCATCGGCCAAAGTGCCGCATAACCCATATACCTTTGGCCTAGGTTATCTTCCTACCAAACAGGATTGGGCGAGGAAAGGGAGTGAGATTGTCGGAAGAGCCAGGGCAAAGCAAACCGAGAAGCCTTATGAGTTGGTGCACCGACCTATCCAGGGGACCCCAAACGAACGCTTTGTCCCGGAGGGGGAAGACTTCCCATTTTGCGGCTTTCTGGAGCCCTAGATGAATTCAGAGAAGCGACACTTGCCCGGCTTCGAAATCTTTTTTGATCTTCAGTTGTCCGAGGATGAAGTTGCCGACGAGAAAACAGACCCACCAGCTGAGGCTGAGTAGTGTAAGGAGGAGGATTCCGAGAGCACAAAAATTGAGATGGGGACAGCGCTGGCTTGCCTCCTCTCAGATCCTCAAATCGTACCAGAGTGCTTGGGGGATAACTTCTCAATTTCCATGATCGGAGATAAAGCGGCTGTGGGCCCATCTTCAGGCATTCTTGATGCATCCATCGCACCCTTCCTCATCTGGCAATACGAGGAGGGCTTTTTATCGAACTGTTCCAGGTCAGGTAGTGAACCGAAATCTGATTCCACTGAGTCTGTGGAGTTAGAATCAGATGCCAGCTCTTCTGAGTCGAAGTTTTAGTCCGGTATTCTTGGGGGTGATAACTCGGATGCCACTGTCATGCCCATGTCGTCTTTTTTTGTTTCCTTTCAGTTTGTTGTAACAGAGGAATAAGGCGGATTGGATGTTATTAATGAGAATGGTACGGCTGTGGCTTCCGAGTACTTTTCTGTGCCTTTAATTTATTGCATTAATCAAGACTTTCAAAATTTTAATGAAAACGACGAGGAAGAAATTCCTCCGGTTTTGAAATATTTGCTTGATCAAGAAAATGAGAGGTTTGTAAAACCTTTGGTTGATGAAATCACCACAATTAATGTTGGTACTGAGAAGGTCCTGCGGCTGGTCCAGATCGGGTTCACATTGTCTACGGAGGAGCGCGAGCGCTCAGTCGCTTTATTAAAAGATTTCAAAAATGTTTTTGCGCGGTCCTACGAAGACATGCCTGGAATTGATCTTGAGATTGCATAGCACAGGATCCCTCTTGACCCAGAGGCCCAACCTGTTAAGCAAAAGCTCCGAAGGATCCGCCCGGACTGGGCTCTGAAAATCAAAGAAGAGGTCATCAAGCAGATCGACGCAGGGTACCTGTTAGTATCTGAATATCCAACTTTGTTGGTCAATATAGTTCCAGTGCCAAAGAAGGATGGCAGAATTCGGGTATGTGTGGACTTCAGGGATTTGAACAAAGCCAGTCTGAAGGACGACTTTCCTCTGCCACATATCGACGAATTAGTGGACTTCACTGCAGGGCATGCGCTGCTCTCGTTCATGGATGGGTTTTCAGACTACAATCAGATTTTGATGGCACCTGAAGACAGGGAAAAGACTGCTTTCACCACCCCGTGGGGAACCTATTGTTATAGGGTGATGCCGTTCGGCTTGAAGAACGCTAGGGCTACGTATCAACGGGTTGTGACCATAATTTTGCATGATATGATCCATAAAGAGGTTGAGCTGTACGTGGATGACATGATTGTCAAGTCCAAGGAAAGAGAGGGCCACTACACCGCCTTGCAGAAATTCTTTCAATGGATCTGAGAGTATTGGTTGGGGCTAAATCCTTAGAAATGTACATTTGGTGTTACAGTAGGGAAAATGCTGGGGTTCTTGATCACACAAAGGGGTATCAAGGTTGATCCTTCAAACATCAAGGCCATCTTAGAAATGCCACCACCAAGGACTGAAAAGGAGGTGCGAGGCTTTCAGGGTAAAGTGCAATTTATAAGGCGGTTTATTGCAAAATTAACCTTGATTTGTGAACCACTGTTTGGTCTGCTGAAGAAAGGAAAGAAGTTCCGTTGGGACGACCAATGCCAGGTTGCTTTTGAGCAAATCAAGCAATATCTACAGAACCCACATGTGTTGTCACTGCCTGAGCTGGAGAAACCATTGATTCGGTACCTATCAGTGACCGAAACGACAATGGGCTACATGCTTGCACAAGAGTCTGAGGACAAAGTGGAGAAGGCTATCTACTACCTGAGCAAGAAAATGCTGGATTACGAGGCCCGCTACACTCCGCCGGAGAAGGCTTGTCTGGCCTTGGTATGGGTTACCAAGAAGTTGAGGCACTACATGTTAGCTTACTCTGTAATACTGGTTTCGAGATTAGATCCCATCAAATATCACTTCGAGAAACCAGCACTTATGGGTAGGCTAGCCCGTTGGTTGCTTCTGCTTTCCGAATTTGATCTGAAGTACATGACGCGCAAGTCAGTGAACGGGAGAGAGGTAGCGGAGTTCCTAGCCGACCACCCAGTTGAAGGGGATGAAGCAGTTGAATATATGTTCCCAGACGAGGCCATTCTATATGTCGAAGAAGATACTTGGACGATATACTTTGACGGAGCGTCAAACCAATATGGGTATGGGATAAGGGTGTTGCTGATAGCACCCGGCAATTCCCGCATACCCTTAGCATTCAAACTCCGATTCAAAGTGTCGAACAATGAGGTAGAATATGAGGCATGTATTGCTGGACTAGAAGCCGTCCTAGAACTATGGGCAAAACGGTTGGATGTCATCGGGGACTCGAACCTTGTTGTATCTCAAGCTAAAGGAGATTGGAAAGTTAAAGAAGAAAAGATGAGAATCTATCACCAGACCTTGGACATTCTGATTCCTCGGTTTGAAAAAATGAACTTTGCTCATCTGTTAAGAGAGAACAACAGGTTTGCTGATTCATTAACAACTCTATCTTCTGTGATAGACATCCCTTTTGGAGTTCATATGCGTCTGATCATACTCGAAATGATGGTTGTTATACTTGTATCTATTGCTCAGATTCGAATTTATGACGGTGTGACTAAGTGTCTAGAATGGTATGTCTGTAGGAATTTGTAAAACTGTATGGTACTTGCTTTGATATTATCGTAACCATTGACACGGAGCATAGTTCTCCTTATATTACTGTACTTAGAATAATGATATAGGGAATTAACGATGTTTACCGAAATTCTTCTTCCTATTGCCCTGACCTTGTTAAGAATTATTACATATAATTTTGAACCAATATAATGGTATGACTTTGATATGCTCTCTGAAATAGAGGAATACTAAGAATAAATTGTGAAGCTAGTGGCTACGTACCCAAGCGACTCATTTGTGACTGCTGGAAGGAGGTATACCTTGTAATTAGGTAGAACCTTGTTTGGTAGACTGTGATGCCTGATTCAATTATGCATAATCGGATTTGAATCTAACCACGTAATTGATTTCTTTTGAAAAATATATATAACCTTAATGGACAACTCATCTCTAAGTGAATTGCAATATGTGATTTACCCAAGGAATTACTTAACTGGGCAAGTTTAACATGTAATTTCTAATGAGAATTGCATATGAACTATTAACGCTGGATCAATCTAGTTATGAACATAGTAGAGAACGTTTTTGTTATTGTAATTGAAATTAACGTATGCTACGGGGATATATGAATTATGTGCTTAAGGGAATGGTATCTATTATGTTTCTGTATTTGAGAATTGTGTGTTTCTGTATTTGAGAATGGATGCCTTATTGACAGGAAAATATTGTGATTATAAACCCTGCCAACTGGGGATTTTATGCCTTGAATGTTCTGCAGTGGACTCTTGTAGTCTTTTCTTATTTGACTCGTAATCCTATGAAATAAATATATGGAGTTGATAATAACGCCTGAAATAGGCATCAAAACGACTAGTTGGATAAAACTATGAGAAGCTTATTATGTTGAGAACTTTTGAATAACTGTGATAAATATCGGATGAACTTGTGAATTGTCCGAACTGAGAAACAAATTGAACATCTATAACAAAATTGGACAATGGTGTGAGACAGAGATTTTTAATCGGCTACATGGTAAAACAAGTTTGAGGGACCAAACTTATTTAAGGGGGGGAGAGTGTAATTACCTGACCCTCGTACATGTTTTCTGGTATACTTTCAGCCCCCTATTCTGTGTATATATGTTTATTGTGAAATTTTGTACGAAATGAAGTTTAATTAAGTGAATCTTATGGATATAGATTCATATCTGCCTAATAAGAGAAAAATCTGTTACAATTATAGTGTTAGGATCGGAAATTGAAAGTCATAGAAACTTAATAATCTGAAATTGACTTTATATTTAAGATCAGCATGATTTTTAGGTCACAATATGATTTTCTATGAAATTTTGATTTGGAGTGATTAAACTGATTGAATTTCAACCTTATTCACTTTTTATATATATTTGCTTCCCTAGACATTTGACTTAGGGGCTTGAACTCAAATACGTCCTGAGAGAAAAAAAAAAGAGAGTGTAGAGGAGAAGAACTAAGGAAGAAGAGGAGAGTTTAACAAGGAGGGAATTGGGACAAAAATTGAGAGGGTTTTTAGAGATTAAACCAAGGTATGTAGACATCACTTTAAATTAAACTATTTCTTGAACATGTGTAAGAATTCTTTCTTCAATTGTGAGGACTAGGGTTTATGATTGAAGTTTGTGTGTGGTGCTTGCCTAATTGGAAAATTATACTTCTTATCTGCTTGTTTGGGGGCTAATTTGAGTTATATGGGGGAATTGTAACTCATGTCTAGAATTTTCATGTTGGAAATTACATGTTGGTACATGTATTGTTGTATGTTTAAGAAAATTAGGTTGTGTTTATGAAATTGAAAAGGAGTAACTCAATTGAGTTTGTGACTCATGAATCTTGTAACATTCTACACTCATAATTCCTGTTATTGTAATGTTAAACCATTGTATTACATTAATCTTTCTTAATTTGTGCCTTGTGTTGAATTTGCCAAGTGAGGAGTTGCTTGAATTTTTGATTGGTTTTCACCCAGACCGCTCGAGCGGCCTGGGCCACCGCACAAGCGGCCAACCTTGTTTTGGGCCAAAATGCATTCTGCAGTTCCACCGCTAGTGCGGCCAAGGCCACTGCACAAGTGGCCAGGGCCACCGCACGTGTGGCCAAACAGGGTAGATTTTCTGATTTTTTATTTCTTTCCATTTTCTGACTTTTGGACCTTTATTTACTCGATTTTCACATGTTCTATGTCTCCATATATATCTCATGAGCATGAAATAAAATAAGAAAAGAATAAAAATGATCGAATGATCGAATGGCAGATAATTGAATAAGGTTAAGAACCAATTGCGTGACTCAAATGTATATTGAGGAATTATGCTGTGATGTTTGTATTTGTTGGTCAAAACTTGAAGACCACACAACCGGTTTTGGAAGCCACTGTGAGTAGTAGTTCGGTAGCAGTACGTTTTACTTATCCTTAATAATTGTTATTAACATTCTGTTATTCACAATTTAACCTATGATAACTTATATGAGCAATTGAGAAAGCTGCGTACATCTGTATAACTTTGATATTAGTCTGCTCTATTGATACCGGGGCCGGAGGCTGTTATGATGTGAATTGTTCTGTCCCTATTAATTGTACTGTGATGATACATGTGCCCTCTGTTAATAGTTATTATTACTATTCTGTTATACGCAAGACAACTATGTCAACTTGTAATAAACCATAGGAAATTTATATGCACTATTATGTAATGGTATACTTATGAATCAAGGATTATTCTGTATTATCTGTGGGCCAGAGGCCAATCTGTTAATATCTGGGCTGAAGGCCAATCTGTTGGATCTGTTGAGCCTGAGGCCATTCTGCATGAGACTAGGCTTGAAGCCTCTCTGTATGAAAATTGGGCCCAAGGCCATTCTGAAAATGCGTACAAGATAAGATTAATTATATGACATCTACACTTATATACGTTATAAATATTACAATTCAAGTTTAATCATTAAATTGTTTGAGTGCTATTATTCACTGAGACTTGCTCACCCTGGGATATGTCTGTTTTTGTAGGCAACCAACCTGGAGGTCGGTCTTAGTTCTGCTTTGGTCACCCCTTCTTGGTCAAGCCATGCAGAGAAGCTTATGCATTTTGTGGGGTTCCCCTAATGACCCCTAGTTTGGTCCTTAATCTTTTGTCTAATGTAATTAGTCGTGTATAATTTCCTTTACCAATATTTTTGTTGTATGCCCACGTGTGGGACTGATTCTGTATATATGCCCATATATGTTATTGTGTGAATGCAAATATTTGCTTCTTGTATATCTGTCTATCATATGAGGAACTGTTTAATAGCACATTGAGATCCTGGCATATAGGTGTGAGCTCGATGGATGTTAAATTATATTATTTTATGTTATTAAATGCTTCCCTTCAGGCCCTCTATGCTGTATATATCGTATTATATGTCTGTTTCTGAAGTGGTCATGCCCAAACTTTTAGGGGTGGGTTTGGGGCGTGACAGGCCATACCTACATAGATACAATGAGTGTACTTTTGAAACAAACTTGATAATTTAAGGGAAATCTTTGACTTTTGTTACAAACTTATATATATATATATATATATGCAATTGTACACAAAATAAATTCATAAAATCTCTCCATATCTTCATCTTGGCCAACCATCATACCCCCTCCCCCCCCCCCTCAGGTTATAATGAGAATCAAATCATATATATGTTTATACCATAATCTACTCTTGTCTACAAATATCACATCAAATTGTATACAAAATTTCCCAAATCTAGAATGGGCGAACCACCCCTTTTCCCTAAGATACTATAGGACTTTATAGGATTTATTTAGTACAAACAAATCCCTTGAAACCTTGGAGCAATAATGACATTGGTACCTATATAGATTTGCTATATATATGTATGTACTTCTAACTAGAAGGTATTTAAATTAGCCCTAAACCTAACTAGATCATAATTAAATACATAATTATGGTTCTAATCCTCCCTCAATCCATTACATTTAAACTAAATCACGGCACTATTCAATTGAATTAGAACCAATGGGCATTTCGGACTTTTCAGTCCAAATTCTCCATAAATATACCACTCATCCCCATTTGTTGAGCACATATACACACCCACACACACACCCACACTATATTCAAGTGAGAGAAGAGAGGGAGGAGGGTGAGCTTGGTGGAAGATATGAGAAGAAATTTGCTAGCAATTCCAACAACTCTCAAGTAAGCCACAACACAACTCTCTCTTCCATTTTTCTTTTTCAAATACATGTTATTAGAAGTTTAAAATGGTATTTTCAGATGTGTTATAATGGTATTCTTGTGTTAAAATGAAAGGAGTTGAGCCTTGATTCTACCCTTCTTCTATTTTTCTTAATCGGTATAAGACTACATTTTTCCCTATCAGTCTCTAAAAATTTTCAAAGGCATCTCTTCACCTTAAATTTATGAGTTTAATACATATTATTTAGCATGTTTTCATCACAAGATAAGTGGAAAAATTCCCCTAGCTTACCTCTTTTCCCACTAACTTTCTATTTTCAAAAACCTGTGCCCGAAAAATCTGTTTTACAGCCACCTTACGAAAATTGTCAAAAAATGTATAAAAATACTTTGGACCTCCATTTTATGTCAAAATCTTTCTTAAGGAGTTATTTTTCAAGGAAAATTGGTTCCATTAAAAACGAGTGAGTGGTTTGTGAAAAAATCTGATTTTCGTAACGGTCGATGAATCTGGACAGAGCTGGCGTATTTCTGAAATAGCTACAAATCTGGAAAGGCTATTCCATTTCCGAAAAATGTACTGAAAACTAGGTAAAATTCCCTATGAACCATAGGAAGGCCGGGCTCCGGATAAATCTGAAATAGCCCTTTTCAGTATAATCTTTAGGTAGTACTGAACCTGGAAATTTTGTTTTCATTAGTGTTTTATGCTCTTGTGTTCATGAATATGCTTACTAATTTATGATCATGTCTCGATATGATATTTCACATGTCATAGGTTTATGTATTTCATTTTAATCCTTCGATGGTGCTCACACTTATGCAAATCTGGAAATTATATTCATATGCGAATTTATTCCCTTAACTACTTGAATATGCCTAGAGCTACTTATGCCTATCATCATACGTGAATCTCATGTGTTGTAACCTTATTTCCTTCTATTTGTGCTATTTAGTTGTTCAAACTTGTGCAATAGATGTTGTTTCAAGAGCATGTCCTAACTCTGACTTAAATTATCTAACTCAAACGGGAAACTTAATGGGTGGAAATGGGTCGCGAATTTTTGGACAAGATTACTAAGATATTGTGTCATGACCCAAACCCGCCCCTAAAAGTTTGGTCCATGACCGGCTTGTACATAGGCCTCAAAACAGAATTTTAAAATAATATTTAACCATATACGGGGCCTTAGGCGGAAGCAATATCAATAAAAGACAACATCCATTGAGCTTGTGCATACATGATGGTTTAATTGGATTTAAGCATTTAAATATATTCCAAATATACCTATAAAATCACATATTTTATATAGATCTCGCACACTCTTAGATAAGACTTAATAATTTATAAGAGTCCCAACAATAAATTAAGGCCTCCACGTGGAGACATACTCCAGGTGACTTGGCAGACAAGCAAACCTCAGTACAACTCTAGCATCAATCCCTGATGGCTCACCTACAGAAATATGCATAAAACAAAATGAGCAAGGCTCAGCGAATAATAGCAACTTAAGAAGGTTAATTGAATAAGCAAAACCTTGTATAAAATAAATAGACAGATACCAACCGTATACAGGTCTTATCCATGACTATATTGCAATACGGTCTCAGGTTCATATATAATAAAGAACGGCCTCGAGCCCATATATAATACAGAACGACTTTAAGCCTTGTAATATACAGAACGACCATAGGCCCAGTCTTTAAACAGAATGGCTTTAAGCCCTTGAACAGAATGGCATTGAGCCCTTAAACAGAGTGACATTAAACCCAGAATGCAGAACGGCCTCAGCCCTGTTCATGCATATATGAACCCGAGAGGTGTCTCGTACGGATTCTAGAGGTGACTTACACTGTAGCACTTAGTTCCGTACAGCACTTTGTTTCGTACCAGAAAATACAGATTGGCCTCAGGCCTAACAGATCGTACAAAATGGCCATGGGCCTAGATTGGCATTAAGCCCAGTTCATGTATGTATAGACTCAAGAGGTGCCTCACACGGATTCTAGAGGTGACTCGCATTGCAGCACTTAGCTCCGTACAGCACTTTGTTCCATACCAGAAATCATTAGGTCTTAAAGACCGAACAATCCATATCATGTCATAATATAGCATAACCGGAACGGATAAACAAAAACAGAATAATCTTAGTTTCCTAAGAATACCATTCTACAATAGTGCACATAAGTTTCTCATGGTTTAGTTACAGATTAACACAGTTGTCTCGCGTATAACAGAATAAGAATAGTAACTATTACAGAAAGCACATAATAATGTTAAAACTTTGCATTTATATCGTAGGTTCTGAACGATCTTGGGTCCATCTGTAACATAATAGAATTATTTCAGATTCATACGGATGCACATAGCTTTTGCAATTATTCTGATTCTTTGGAGATATCCATACTCGATGACTTATAACTGAACGGCCTCAGGCCCATTAGTAGCAAAACGGTATGCTCTCACACTTACACTGAAACCGTTATTCAAGAATGAATATAAGTTCCCTTTATTCATTAAGAAACGACGTAATTTACTTACGAAGAATAGAATGTTAATATTAACTATTAATCAGAACCACACAGAGGTATACACATTTGTTTAATCGTTCATATACGTTAACATAGTTAACCTGCAATTAACAGAGTGCTAATGGTAATTGTTACCTGTAAGTATAGCATACTACGACAGTACTACTACTCACAATGATCAGCTCCCGGTAGTAATGGGACGATGTCCTCGTCTCGACCTACAAGTACATTGCATAACACATAATATGAGATTATACTCGATCCTTTACCTATTCTCTTTGATCATTCAATCACTTAGCCATGGTGGTACCAAGCTCATTATTCCTTAATAATTTTATAATCCATGTCTCAGAAGACAGGAGAAATCGGTGGGAAATGGTTTAGGTGAAGAAATGGCAAAAAACTGGTTAACATAAAGTGAACAGTCATCACTATTTTGGGCATAACTATTTCTGTATTTAGAATTTGGGAGTGAAACTACCACCATTGGAAACTAAACTTTCGGGGCTTGATTTTAGGCTCAAGAATCGCTCAAAACAGAGTCCGGATTCAAAAGATATGCTTTTTCAAAGTTGGCTGGACAGAGCTGTCTCCGCACGTGCGGGGAAACAGTGCCGCGCGTGCGGCCCTGGACAGTTTACAGTCCGAAAATGGCTGAAAATTTGGGACTTCTCATTTTCAAAATCAAACCTTAATTACATGTAAATCAAAACCCCAAACCCTTTAATACATAACAAATTTCATATTATTAATCTGCATCAAACATCATAACCTCAAACTATTACTCAATTTCCAAGCACAAGAACACAAGAACATAATATAGCCATAGTTGGGGTTCAAAGCTCACATCTTCTATATCAATCCTTGATTTCATGTAATTGATGCTTTAAACATAAGGATTCAAGATAGGTAATCATACGTTAGTTCAATCTTTGTCTTCCTTTTAATTCTCCTTCATTTCCTCAAGCCTCCATGGTTGATCTCCCTTCTCTTTCTTCAATTCCCTTCAAACCCCCATGATTTTTAAGTTTTTCTTCAAGAATCTTGGTCTCTCCTCTTTTCTCCCTCACGATTCTCTTCTCTCACTTTTAGATATTTTGGCTCCCAAAAGATGGGGCCAATCACTCAAAAACATATCTATATATCTAAATAAACACACACACGTGACTTAACACAATAGGGAGAGCCAAACGTGGCCTTACGAATCGCGCAAAATCAAATTTTAATTAAAGTTTCCAAGTGACTCTAAAAATTACGCTGATCATAAATATGTCCCCTGCTCCGATTTCTGAAGCCTCTAGGGCCCTCAATTTGCAGTATAAAGTTAACCACCTAAACGTACATTAACAAATCAGACAAATTAGATTTCGAATTAATTTTCCCAAATAGTTCTAAAAATTCCCATTAATATACCCAAGTACTCAATTTTGATTTCTGAACCCATAAAGGTCAATAATTCAATTTTAAATCCGTAACTCAACAGATAATGCTTCAATTCCAATAGATATAATTAAATTAAAACACATCATCTCATAGTTAAATAAAGATGATTTCTTGTACGCATTTTGGGGTCATTACATTCTCCCCACCTTAAGAAGTTTGGTCTTCCAAACTTGATTCTCCTTGTCACAAGTCTAGTTCCATCTTGGACATATAACATTTCTCAATCATTTAGCCATTTCCAATCTTATACAGTCAATTTCAATGGAGGTTGCTCCCAAAATTACAAGTAATTCGTCTTTACTGACTAATTGGTAACCCAATCGATAATAATACTTAATAACATCAAAGCATTGTCTCATTATTCACAAGCCTTGTACGTTTCAATTTATTGCTCCGAAAGTTATACCTTTCAAATACTATAACAACTTAGCATTCAAAAACGGATTCATTTCAAGTATTCGATTACATATGACTCATAAGCTATCAAGCATAATTCAAAACTCTTTAGGTTCACAAACAACCCCAATTATCATAATTTCTCAAAGGTTAAGGGAACATTTACTATATAATCATGTTTCAAAGGCATATGCTTCTTACAACAATTAAACCCAGAATAACAAATAAATTCTAAATCAACGACATCGTCGCTCTTTGCTCACTATCAGAATTAGACTTATCAGTTCAAATCAGATTTCTAATAGACTCCAAATAACAACTCAAATCCCATATCAAGGAATTACATGTTCAAAGTAAATTATTAGTAAAATCAAATACGGATCGAACCTTAATGGTCACAATTCCCAAATTACCGTAAGATATAATCATTTAAAATCCATATCTGCTTGGAAAATCTTAAAGTCAACATTATAGCATCAAGCACAAAACACATTCACCATAAAGCTATTATATCCTTGTTCCAGTAACTTCAAAGTAGGCTGAGCATCATGCCTAATCCGATCCCCCCCTTCCTTTTTTTCCATATTTAGTAAAACATTCTTATCATGGACAAAAATATTTTCCAAAAATATGTAATACATAAAATTCATCAAACCTTTCATAATTACACACAATACATTGTTCAGAGACATTATTCAGAAACTTATCAGACCTTTCAAAGATTATCAGATGATGGAATAATTCCCAATAGCATTAAACTTATTTAAACTTTGACAGAACAACCTTTGGTCCAATTTATAACAGATAAGATAGAATGACTTCAAGTTCAGCATAAAGCATTCATTAAGCATGTCACAATAAATTATCAAATGGGAAACTCATTCATGCATAGCAAAATATCCTTTTTCAGAAAACTTGTCGTATCCTGAACAATCAGAGTTTCGTAGCATATCTCGTCATTTTGGGGAAATTACTTGGAAAACTCATCATATTCTAAACATGTCAGAGGTTCATAACATATTTTATCATTTCAGAAAATACTTATCATATAAAACAGTTCGTAACCAAAATATAGATTTCATTAAACATCGTATAGCATAGCCATTTTCAGAATCATTTATACGAAAGTATATTTACCAAGACATTACTTACTTAGGTCTATAGTCAACTCACACAGGATCACACATTATTCATCTATGTCAGAAGTACCGAACGTAATTGGTGGTATGATATCTCTAAATAACAAGGATCATATAAGTTTCATTCCAATGATCACTCATTTTCAAATCACAATAAGGGAATAAGCCTTGAATTAATTCTCATACAAATATTTCGTCCTAAGTCAATAATGGTGAGTTTATGATAACAATATGTTAGGTTCAGAACAAAAACACATCAAAACAAAATTATATCTTTCAGACAAATGGCAGTCCGCAAAAGAAACACAATTTTCCTTTTATTCACATTCATTCACAAGAACATATGTTCGTACTGAAAAGAGGAACAAAACTTCACTTATCATCCCATTGAAATATTCACAACATGACCTTCTTTTCACCAATGATCCACTTCAATAACCCAAATAATTTGATTAACAAACATATCATCTCACTACCTTAACAATGCCCATTCGTATTCGTACACTTGGTAGGGCAACATAAGCATCACCTCATTCTTACTACCTTTTCCTCAAGCCACTACATACAAATTAGCTTAATACATAAGATCATACCAAGTCATTTAACTCCATGGTTCAAGATTTCAGATAATATTCTCCTTCGCCAGCAGACATATCTCAATTTCCTTGACATACACTCTATCTCTACAAATTAACATACTCAACGCCACCAACATTCTAGTCAAAATTTCAATTCCATAAAATTCCACCGAATACTACGTGATCACAGATCATGATATTGTATTTATTAACATTCCATTTCATCCCTACTCCTAGAGTCATAAGATGCAGATTGTTAACACATCGCATATCATTCATTAATTATTCCATAACACATAGTTTCACATTTTTAATCATAACATACACAAGTATACAGAGATATAGATGGGGCATTTCCTTCATCTCTGCTTCTTATATCAAGCCATTCTCTAATTCTCAAATCCCATGCTCGTTATTGATCATCATATTTCTCAATTGTCACAATTCCATACACTTTATTTATCGACCACACCTCAGTTTCCTTGAAATTTCTTATGGTTAATTTCGCATGTAATCCATATAAAAACTACGTTTAATCTCTATTCGCATCACGTTTCCACAAACATGCTTATACTTATCAATTTGATTAGCCGAAGAACACCGATATTCCACATCTTTCAAAACTTTAGCCTTATGTAATCCATTCTCACTTCATAACAATTATCCAATTTTCCTTAGACACAAAACTCAGTTCACGATACAAAACATATGAATCTTCTTTTATTACTTCCAAGTCCATGAGAATTCTCATTCTTAATCTCAATACTCAACGTATTATACAAGCTCACATACATCCTTTAAAATGCATATCATATCCTTTCGTTGCTGGATGCATGCAACTTAAATGCATTCTAGACACTCTAATGCTCAATGGACACGTGTGTGAGATCTGAACTCGTGCTCTGATACCACTTGTCACGACCAAAACCTGCCCTTAAAAGTTTGGTCCATGATCGGCCTGTAGATAGGCCTCAAAACAGAATTTTAAAATAATATTTAACCATATACGGGGCCTTAGGCGGAAGCAATATCAATAAAAGACAACATCCATTGAGCTTGTGCATACATGATGGTTTAATTGGATTTAAGCATTTAAATACATTCCAAATATACCTATACAATCACATATTTTATATAGATCTCACACACTCTTACATAAGACTTAATAATTTATAAGACTCCCAACAATAAATTAAGGCCTCCACGTGGAGACATACCCCAGGTGACTTGGCAGACAAGCGAACCTCAATACAACTCTAGTGTCAATCCCCAATGGCTCACCTACAGAAATATATATAAAATAGAATGAGCATGGCTCAGTGAATAATAGCAACTTAAGAAGGTTAATTGAATAAGCAAAACCTTGGATAAAATAAATCGACAGATACCAACCGTATACAGGTCTTATCCATGACTATATTTCAATACGGTCTCAGGTTCACATATAATACAGAACGACCTCGGGCCCTTATATAATACAAAACGACTTTAAGCCCAGTAATATATACAACGACCATAGGTCCAGTGTTTAAATAGAATGGCTTTAAGCCCTTGAACAGAATGGCATTGAGCCCTTAAACAGAGTGGCATTAAGCCTTTAAATAAAGTGGCATTAAGCCCTTAAACAGAGTGGCATTAAGCCCAGAATGTAGAACGGCCTCAGCCCTGTTCATGCATGTATGAACCCAAGAGGTGTCTCGTACGGATTCTAGAGGTGACTCACACTGTAGCACTTAGTTCCGTACAGCACTTTGTTTCGTACCAGAAAATACATATTGGCCTCAAGCCTAACAGATCATACAGAATGGCCATAGGCCCAGATTGGCTTTAAGCCCAGTTCATGTATGTATGGACTCAAGAGGTGTCTCGCATAGATTCTAGAGGTGACTCGCATTGCAACACTTAGCTCCGTACAACACTTTGCTCCATACCAGAAATCATTAGGTCTTAAAGACCGAACAATCCATATCATGTCATAATATAGCATAACCGGAATGGATAAACAGAAACAGAATAATCTTAGTTTCCTAAGAATACCATTATACAATAGTGCACATAAGTTTCTCATGGTTTAGTTACAGATTAACACAGTTGTCTCGCGTATAACAGAATAAGAATAGTAACTATTACAGAAAGCACATAATAATGTTAAACCTTTGCAATCATATCGTAGGTTCTGAACGATCTCGGGTCCATATGTAACACAATAGAATTATTTCAGATTCATACGGATACACATAGCTTTTCCAATTATTCTGATTCTTCGGAGATATCCATACTCGATGACTTATAACTGAACGGCCTCAGGCCCATAAGTAGCAAAACGGTATGCTCTCACACTTATACTAAAACCGTTATTCAAGAATGAATATAAGTTCCCTTTATTCATTAAGAAACGACGTAATTTACTTACGGAGAATAGAATGTTAATATTAACTATTAATCAGAACCATACAGAGGTATACACATTTTTTTAATTGTTCATATACGTTAACATAGTTAACCTGAAATTAACAGTGCTTGTCACGACCCAAACCCGCCCCTAAAAGTTTGGTCCATGACCGGCCTATACGTACGCCTCAAAACAGAAATTTTAGAATAATATTTAACCACATACAGGGCCTTAAGCAAAAGCGATATCAATAAAAGGCAACATCCATTGAGCTTATGCATACATGATGGCTTAATTAATTTAGCATTAAAATACATTCCCATAATTACATATACAATCACAAAATTATGCAGATCTCACACAAACTTAAATAAGACTCCAAAAATTACATAACTCCCAGTAATCAAAATTAAGGCCTCAACACGGAGGCGTACCCCAGGCGGCTTGGCAAACAGGTTGACCCTAATACAATTCTAGTGTCAATCCCTAATGGCTCACCTGCAAAAACATACATAAAAACAGAGTGAGCAAGGCTCAATGAATAATAGTACGTCATAATCCAATAACTAACTTGAATCACAAGGTATATAAATGCAGAGAACTTATAGTTAATCTGATTCTGTACTAATTTCAGAACGGCCTTAGGCCCATTCTTTAAACAGAATGGCTTTAAGCCCTTGAACAGAGTGGCATTAAGCCCTTAAACAGAATGGCATTAAGCCCTTTTCATGCATGTATGAACTCAAGAGGTGGCTCGCACGAATTCTAGAGGTGACTCGCATTGCAGCACTTAGTTCCGTGTAGCACTTTGTTTCATACTGACAGATCATACAGAATGGCCATAGGCCCAGATGTCACAGATTGGCCATAGGCCTCACACATGTCACAGATCGGCCATAGGCCTCTTAACTTCCACAGAATGGCCATTGACCTCAGTTCATATATGTATGGACTCAAGAGGTGGCTCGTACGGATTCTAGAAGTGACTCGTATATCAGCACTTAGTTCCATACAACACTTTGTTCCATACTAGAAATCCTTATGTCTTAAAGACCGAATCATCCACATGGTGTCATAGTATAGCATAACATACATGAACCACGGTATTATTACCCCCGAGCAAGGGCCATAAGACCACGGTATTTTTACCCCCGGGTAAGGGCCTTGTGCTAAGGATGCCATGAATACTTATATATATGTGGACAATCATTCATTTACATTCTTTGAATCATTCACGTAGTTACATAATTGACATGTGATAACAGAATGCTAATGGCCGTCATTAGCTGTAAGTAGTTCGTATGTTACAGATGGACACAGTTGTCTTGCGTATAATTGAGCATTAATAATAATTGTTTACAGAAACACATGCGTCATTACAGTACTATTCATGAGAGTGGACCAATTCAGACCATAACATAGGTCATACAACAATGTTGTTGATATTCAATTCTTTGACGTATAAGACAACCCATGGTTCTATCTGATTATTCATTTTGATTAGCGATCCTAGGCAGATATCTATGTCATAAAACACGCGTCGAATCAACCAGATTATAGGAGTCCATAATGGGACATTCAAAATATCATGTTTCCGCAAGCGGGGTTTACATTCCTAATTCCTTTTTCATTAAGCAATTGGACAGTATTAATAATTCGTATGTAATTCTTATACGGAGTCATAAGTAACTTACAGGTTGTAGCACATTAATGCTAACTATTAATCGTAACCTGACTGCAGAGTAGTACCAGAGTCATGCCAATGTACACAAAGTCTTTCAACGTTCTCACCGATTTCCAAACAACATAAACGTTAACGTAATTACTTGTAAAGAGCAGAGTTAATAATAAGAATTATTAATGGTAGCAAACATATGATTACAGTACTACTACTCACAGTGATCAATTCACGGTAGTAATGAGACGATGTCCTCGTCTTGACCTACAAGTACAGTGCACAACACATAATATGAGATTACACTCAATCCTTTACTTATTCTCTTTGACCGCTCAATCAATTAGCCATGGTGGTACTAAGCTCATTATTCTTTAATAAGTTATAATCCATGTCTCAGAAAACATGAGAAATCGATGGAAAATGGTTTAGGTGAAGAAATGGTACAAAATTGGTTGACTGAAAGTAAACAGTTGTCACTAATTTGGGTATAATTATTTCAGTATTTATAATTTAGGAGTGAGACGACCACCATTGGAAAGTATACTTCTGGGGCTTGATTTTAGGCTCAAGAATCACTCAAAACGGAGTCCGGAGATAAAAGATATGCTCATTCAAAGTTGGCTGAACAGAGCTCTCTCCCGCACATGCGGGAATGGGGCCGCACGTGTGGGAGAACGTGCTTTTTTAGCAGATTCAACTTTGGTTCTGGGACTGTGCTACCGCACTTGCGGGAAGACCCGCCGCACGTGCGGCTCTGGGCAATTTGGAGTCCGAAAATTGCTCTTTTTGCTCCAACACTTGGTTCTTCCAATCTTAAGCTTGGTTTCTAATATAAATCACTTAAAAACATGTAAAATTGCCCCATAACATGATAATTTAACATCAACCAAATTTATTTTCATCTCAAACAAATCAATCTTTGCTTCAAGGTTCAAGATTCATGCTTAATCTTTCATGATCTTCAAGGGTCTTAGAACACAACCCACAACTCACAAATTCACTTAATTCTTGCTTGAGCCCCAATCATAAACACCCATAGAACCCAAGATCTCATTTCTTACATTGAATTCAATTAAATACATGCTTAGAACCTTAACTCAAATGGTCTCAAATCTTTCCATATCATCATGATTTCATGAAATTAATGTCTTAAACACAAGGATTCAAGATAAATTATCATACCTTAGTTCAATCTTGGTCTTCCTCTGAATTCTCCTCCATTTCCTCAAGCCTCCATGGTTGATTCTCCTTCTTTTTCTTCAATTCCCTTTAATCATCTCCAAACCCCCATGATTGTTGAGTTTTTTTTTTCCTTCAAGAATCTTGGTCTCTTTCCCTCTTTCTCTCTCACGTTTCTCTTCTCCTCTACCTTAGATATTTTTGGCTCAAATATCTTGAGTTCCCAACACACATAACATGCCTCCATATATATAAATATACACACACTTAAGCTTTTCACAATAAGGAGGGCAAACATGTCCTTACGAATCGCACAAAATCAAATTTCAATTAAACTTCCCAGGTGACTCGAAAAATTGAGCTGATCATAAATATGTCCTCTGTTCTGGTTTCTGAAGCCTCTAAGGCCTTCAATTGGCAGTATTAAGTTAACCACCCAAACGCACATTAACGAATCAAACAAGTTGGATTTCCAATTAATATTCCCAAATAGGTCTAAAAATTCCCATTAACATACCCAAGTACTCAATTATGATTTTTGAACCCGTAAAGGTTAGTAATTTCAATTTTAAAGTCGTGGCTCAACAGATAATTACTCAATTTGAACAGATACCATTAAATTAAAATGCATTAACCCATAAGGCCATAAGGGTAATCTCTAATACGGATTTTGTGGTCGTTACATCCTCCCCACCTTACAAAGTTTGGTCCTCCAAACTTGATTTACCCTGGCACAAGTCGAGTTTCGTCTAGGGTATACAACACTCCTCAATTATCATAATTCCTCAAAGGTTAAGGAAACATTCACTACTCGATCGGGTTTCAAATGGTACAAACATGCTACAACAATTAGGTCCAGAATAAACAGATGCGTTCTACATTAACAACTTTATAACCCTTGTTCACTGATAAATTAAATATTCAGAGCAATAGTTTCAGTAATTTGAAGTATCCTGAAGTGCTTTACTTCCATAACAGATAGGATAAGTGAGGTCTAAATTTTAAATATTCAAATTCAGGCTCAAATCCCCAACTTCAATGAAGGCTCAAATAATCAGAATTAAACTTATTACTTCAAATCAGATTCCTAACAGACTTCAAATGGTAACCCGAATTCCAAAATAAATTGTTAGCAAAATCAATTACGGATCAAACCTTAATGGTCACAATTCCCAAATTGCAGTAAGGTAATAATCATTTAAAATCCATATTCGCTTGGAAGATCTTAAAGTCGGCATCATGTCATCAAAGTTCATCAAAGCTTTTCCACACCATCAAAAATATGTCATCAATGTTCATCAAACCATCATGAACAAAAATATTTTTCAAAAATATGTAATACACAAAGTTCATCAAACCTTTCATAATTTCACACAATACGTTAGTCAGAGATATTATTTTGAAACTTAGCAGAACTTTCAAAGATTATCCGATGATGGGGTAATTCCCAATAGTATTAAACTTATTTAAACTTTGACAGAACAACCTCCGGTCTAACATATAACAGATAAGGCAGAATGATTTCAAGTTCATCATAAGGAATTTATCAAGCATGCCACAATAATTTATTAAATGGAAAACTCATTCATGTATAGCAACATATCTTTTTCCAGAAAACTTGTCATATCCTGATCAATTGGAGTTTCGTAGCATAACTAGTCATTTTTGGGGAAATTACTCGGAAAACTCATCCTACCATAAACATGTCAGAGGTTCATAACATATTTCATCATTTCAGAAAATACTTATCATATAGGACAGTTTGTAACCAAAATATAGATTTCAGTAAACATCGTATAGCATAGCCATTTTCAAAATCATTTACATGAAAGTATCTTTACAAGGACCTTACTTAGATCTACAGTCAACTCACACAGGATCACACCTTATTCATCTATGTCAGAAGTACCGAATGTAATTGATGGTATGGCCCCTCTAAATAACATAGATCACATAAGTTCCTTTCCAATGAGCACTCATTTCCAGATCACAATAAAGGAACCAGCCTTGAATTAATTCTCATACAAATATTTCGTCCTTAGTCTATAATGGTGAATTTATGATAACAATGTGTTAGGTTCAGAACAAAAATGCATCAGAACAAAATTATGCCTTTCAGATAAATGGCAATCCACAAAAGAAACACAATTTTCCTTTTATTTACATTCCTTCACAAGAACATATGTCCGTACTGAAAGGAGAAACAAAACTTCACTTATTATCCTGTAGAAAAATTCATAACATGACCTTCTTTTCAGCAATGATCCACTTCAGTAACCCAAACAATTTGATTAACAAACATATCATCTCACTACGTTAACAATGCCCATTCATGTTCTTACACGTAATATGACAACATAAACATCACCTCATTCTTACTACCTTTCCCTCAAGCCACTAAATACAAATTAGCTGAATACATAAGATCATACCAAGCCATTTAACTCCATGGCTGAAGGCTCAAGATTGCAGATAATATTTTCCTTTGCCAGCATACATATCTCAATTTCCTAAACATACACTCTCTCTCTACAAATTAACATACTTAACACCACCAACATTCTAGTCAAAATTTCAATTTCCCTATATCACTAAACTTCCATAAAATTCTACCGAATACTATGTGATCACAGATCATAATACTTGTATTTATTAACATTCCCTTTTATCCCCACTCTTAGAGTCATAAGATGCAAACTATTAACATATCGCATATCATTCATTAATTATTCCATAACACATAGTTTCTCATACCTAGTCATAACACACATAAGCATACAAGGATATGAGTGGGGCAATCCCTTTATCCACATTATGTTTCCACAACAGGCTTATACTTATCAATTTGAATAGCCGAAGAGCACCGAAATTCCACATCTTTCAAAACTTTAGCCTTATGTAATCCATTCTCACTTCATAACAATTATCCAATTTTCCTTAGTCACAAAACTCAGTCGTTGAAACAAAATATATGAATCTTCTTTTATTACCCTAAGGTCTATGAGAATTCTCATTCTTAATCTCAACACTCAACACATTGTACGAGCTCACATACATCTTTTAAAATGTACATCATATCCTTTCGTTACTTGAAACATGCAACTTAAAGGCATTCTAGGCACTCTAATGCTCAATGGACACGTGTGTGAGATCTTAACTCGCGCTCTGATACCACCTGTCACGACCCAAACCCGCCCCTAAAAGTTTGGTCTATGACCGGCCTGTACGTAGGCCTCAAAATAGAAATTTTAGAATAATATTTAACCACATACGGGGCCTTAAGCGGAAGCAATATCAATAAAAGGCAACATCCATTGAGCTTATGCATACATGATGGCTTAATTAATTTAGCATTTAAATACATTCCCATAATTACATATACAATCACAGAATTATGCAGATCTCACACAAACTTAAATAGGACTCCAAAAATTACATAACTCCCAGTAATCAAAATTAAGGCCTCAACACGGAGGCGTACCCCAGGCGGCTTGGCAAACAAGTTGACCCCAACACAATTCTAGTGTTAATCCCTGATGGCTCACCTACATCAACATACATTAAAACAAAGTGAGCAAGGCTTAATGAATAATAGTACGTGATAATCCAATAACTAACTTGAATCACAAGGTATATAAATGCAGTGAACTTATAGTTAATCTAATTATGTACTAATTTCATAACGGCCTCAGGCCCAATCTTTAAACAGAATGGCTTTAAGCCCTTGAATAGAGTGGCATTAAGCCCTTAAACAGAATGGCATTAAGCCCTTTAACAGAGTGGCATTATGCCCTTTAACAGAGTGGCATTAAGCCCTTAAACAGAATGGCGTTAAGCCCTTTTCATGCATGTATGAACTCAAGAGGTGGCTCACACGGATTCTAGAGGTGACTCGCATTGCAGCACTTAGTTCTGCGCAGCACTTTGTTTCATACTGACCGATCATACAGAATGGCCATAGGCCCTGATGTCACAGATTGGCCATAGGCCTCACACATATCACAGATCGGCCATAGGCCTCTTAACTTTCACAGAACGGCCATAGGCCTCAGTTCATATATGTATGGACTCAAGAGGTGGCTCGTACAGATTCTAGAGGTGATTCGTATATCAGCACTTAGTTCCGTACAACACTTTGTTCCATTCCAGAAATCCTTAGGTCTTAAAGACCGAATCATCCATATGGTGTCATAGTATAGCATAACATACATGAACCACGGTATTATTACCCCTGGGCAAGGGTGATAGGACCACGGTATTTTTTCCCCCGGGTAAGGGCCTTGTGCTAAGGATGCCATGAATACTTATATATATGTGGACAATCATTCATTTACATTCTTTGAATCATTCACGTAGTTACATAATTGACATGCGATAACAAAATGCTAACGGCCATCATTAGCTGTAAGTAGTTCGTATGTTATAGATGGACACAGTTGTCTTGCGTATAATTGAGCATTAATAATAATTGTTTACAGAAACACATGCGTCATTACAGTACTATTCGTGAGAGCGGACCAATTCACACCATAACATGGGTCATATAACAATGTTGTTGATATTTAATTCTTTGATGTGTAAAGCAACCCATGGTTCTATCTGATTATTCATTTCGATTAGCCATCCCAGGCAGGTACCTATGTCATAAAACATGTGTCGAATCAACCAAATTATAGGAGTCCATAATGGGACATTCAAAATATCATGTTTCTGTAAGTGGGGTTTACATTCCCAATTCCTTTTTCACTAAGCAATTGTACAGTATTAATAATTCGTATGTAATTCTTATACGGAGTCATAAGTAACTTACAGGTTATAGCACATTAATGCTAACTATTAATCATAACCAGACTGCAGAGTAGTACCAGAGTGATGCCGATGTACACAAAGTCTTTCAACGTTCTCACCGATTTCCAAACAACATAAACGTTAACGTAATTATTTGTAAAGAGCAGAGTTAATAATAAGAATTATTAATGGTAGCAAACATACGATTACAGTATTACTACTCACAGTGATCAGTTCCCGGTAGTAATGGGACGATGTCCTCGTCTTGACCTACAAGTACAGTGCACAACACATAATATGAGATTACACTCAATCCTTTACTTATTCTCTTTGATCGCTCAATCAATTAGCCATGGTGGTACTAAGCTCAATATTCTTTAATAAGTTACAATCCATGTCTCAAAAAACATGAAAAATCGATGGAAAATGGTTTAGGTGAAGAAATGGTACAAAATTGGTTGACAGAAAGTGAACAGTTGTCACTAATTTGGGAATAATTATTTCGGTATTTAGAATTTAGGAGTGAGACCACCACCATTGGAAACTAGACTTCCGGGGCTTGATCTTAGGCTCAAGAATCACTCAAAACGGAGTCTGGAGGTAAAAGATATGCTTACTCAAAGTTGGCTGAACAGAGCTGTCTCCCGCACGTGCGGGAAACAGAGCCGCACGTGCGGAAATGGGGCCGCACGTGCGGGAGAACATGCTTTTTTAGCAGATTCAACTTTGGTTCTGGGACTGTGCTGTCTGGGCAATTTGGAGTCCGAAAATGGCTCTTTTTGCTCCAACACTTGGTTCTTCCATTCTTAAGCTTGGTTTCTAATATAAATCACTTAAAAACATGTAAAATTGCCCCATAACATGATAATTTAACTTCAACCAAATGTATTTTCATCTCAAACAAATCAATCTTTGCTTCAAGGTTCAAGATTCATGCTTAATCTTTCATGATCTTCAAGGGTCTTAGAACACAACCCACAACTCACAACTTCACTTAATTCTTGCTTGATTTTATTCTTTGGACAATTCTAAAGTGCATTTCATATGGTACTCATAAGATTGAGCCGCAATCATAAACACCCATAGAACCCAAGATCTCATTTCTTACATTGAATTCAATTAAATACATGCTTAGAACCTTAACTCAAATGGTCTCAAATCTTTCCATATCATCATGATTTCATGAAATTAATGTCTTAAACACAAGGATTCAAGATAAATTATCATACCTTAGTTCAATCTTGGTCTTCCTCTCAATTCTCCTCCATTTCCTCAAGCCTCCATGGTTGATTCTCCATCTTTTTCTTCAATTCCCTTTAATCATCTCCAAACCCCCATGATTGTTGAGTTTTGTTTTTTCTTCAAGAATCTTGGTCTCTTTCCCTCTTTCTCTCTCACGTTTCTCTTCTCCTCTACCTTAGATATTTTTGGCTCAAATATCTTGAGTTCCCAACACACATAACATGCCTCCATATATATAAATATACACACACTTAAGCTTTTCACAATAAGGAGGGCAAACATGTCCTTACGAATCGCACAAAATCAAATTTCAATTAAACTTCCCAGGTGACTCTAAAAATTGAGCTGATCATAAATATGTCCTCTGTTCTGGTTTCTAAAGCCTCTAAGGCCTTCAACTGGTAGTATTAAGTTAACCACCCAAACGTACATTAACGAATCAGACAAGTTGGATTTCCAATTAATTTTCCCAAATACGTCTAAAAATTCCCATTAACATACCTATAGGCACCCTATTTTTGACCGCCCTTAAGACTTGGGCGCTACTGATGGTTTGCTCAGTGATGAAAGATGTATAGGGCAATGGTTCAATCTCTTCAGCATGGAGAGAGCCAAATCCCTACTGCGCACCCCTTTTGTACCAAAACTATTTTAATGGTTTTTAGACCTTAAAACCCTCTCTTTCAAAACATTTTCGAAATAAAGTTTCTACGATGTTCCGAGGCTCACGTTTTGGCAAATGTTGTGCTTTTTGGTAAATTGAGCAAGGGCAAAGTGGAAATGAATGAAAGATGTAGACACCCCATTTTTGACCGTCCTCAAGACTTGGACGTCACTGTTTGAACACTCGATGATCCTCCTTGTTTGTGTTTGTCTTGAGTTCCCGGAGGCCTCGGCTGTGCGCCTTGCCTCAGAGTCTCTCGGCTCGACTGCTTTGTGTTTGGTTTTGCACCAAAAGCTTGTGGATGTGTTCCTGAGAGAAGGGGGGAGCCTGTCGAACAAGTCTCCTGCCCACCGGCCGCCTTGATTTTCAATCGGCCAAATGTGATGGCCGGCCGGCAAATTTGACTGCCGGTCGACCACTTTGATGGCCGGCCGGCCAAGTGTGGTTTTCAACAGATATTTCTGTAGACAGTTGGCAGCTGTCATTCCAGGCCATACCCCAGCCCATGCCTGGACGTGGGAGTTCTAAGAGGGGCTGCAGATTGATATATCTATATCAATCAAGCTCTCTAAAAACAACACAAGGAGAAGAAAAAGAGAGATACAACTTGAAAGAAGAAAAACATTTTCCTCTCTAAAATTCTCAACTCTCTCCCTATCTCTCTCTTCCAAACCCTTCAAACCCTAAGGTTCTCCCCCCCCCCCCCCCTTTTTACACTACCACTCATAGCCTACAACCTCCATACTCCATTCCAACCAACTTGAGGCTGATTTCCAGAGGCTAGAAGCTCATTTCCTTGGACCAAAAGCTGCTATGTTGTTGTTCTACAAGGGTAAGCTCCTATGTTCCCCTTTTTTGCACTATTTTGCTCTATATTTTAGCTCCTTTTTCTTACATTTTTGGGCTCCGACCCAAACTATAAATAGTCATATTTTGATCTCATCTTCATGTTTGATCAAGGGTTTTTCTCTATTTGAAGCCACCTGCTACCCCTTTCCCTTTATCCCTCTTTTATGGCTATTTCTTGTATGACATGTTAGCCCTATTTGTAAGCATTTTTGGGCTTCGAGCCTAACTGTAAAGTGCCTTATTTTGAGCACTTCTTAAACTTTGTTGAAGGGCTCTTCACTGTTTGAGGCCAGATTTTGTCCCTTGTCTCTATTCTCTCTTTTAGGGCCATCTTTGCATGATAGTTTAGCCCTATTTGTGTTTGTTTTTGAGATTTTTTATAAACTGGAAAAAGTTTTTTTTTAAGGTCCTCTTCATGTTTGATTAAGGTCATTTTCTTGTTTGAGGTCATCTCCTTCCTCGCATGCCTTATTTCTTCATGTTTTGAGTCATACATGTGAGCATTTGCATTAGCCTTGTTTTGGCCTTCTAGCCACTGAAATCCAGTGGATTTTCAATGGCTAGAACACTATTTTGAGAGCCAAGATTAGATGGGGGTGACCCCCTCTCTCCTTCTCTTATTTGGTGGCCTTTTTGGCCTTCCAAAGAGACCCTACCTTGCATGCTTCAAAGTCACTTTCTGGGGTCAATTTGGTGAGTTTTAGGACTATCATATTTGATTTTCAGAGTTGATTTGTCTATGCTAAGTGTCCATCTTGTATGTGCTTAAGAATCCCTTGCATAGCCCTCTAAAGGAGCTCATCATTTTTGCATGTGTTGGCTTCATTTCAGTGGTTATTTGGGCCTATTTTCACATGTTTTGTTCACTGATTTTTTCTGTTTTGGTGAGACTCCATATGCTTCACACACTTGCCATGTAAACCACGTTTGCGAGTCAAAGTTGCATGCTATTTTAGTCCACCGTGCTAGCATCTTTTGGCCATGCTTTGAACTGGAAATATTCATATTTTGGGACTGCCTTGGTTCTGTCTTCATGCTTCATGATCAAATAATGCATGCTTTGTATAGAATAAGTCATTTCGCGTGCCTAGTTTTGAGTTTCGGGGTTCATCTCATGCATCGGGTGCCATTTTTCCATGTTTCGGGGCTGTTTAGCATCATGCTTCAGTGCTGGAACATATGCCATTGTATGCCATAATTCATCCTTTCAATGCCTTTGTGGAGTTGTGTTTTGTGCCTTAGACTCGGGACCATTGCATTGTGCATGTTTGCATGCATCTTGGTTGCCTCATTTTCATCACATGGCCACTGATTTTGGCATGCTTGCAAGCTATCCATATTAGTTTAAGTCCATCATCGCATGTTGTTGCATGCCATGTTTGCTTACATGTTTAGGTTGCGTGCCTAGTATACATTGCTCATTTGCATGTTCATGTTGCATACTTAGCCTCCATGCCTAGGTTGCATTTCATTGAGCATGCATCCCTTGCCTCTTGATCAACCATGATAGGGGCTGGGGCCCTTTGATGTGTTTTGTGCTTGCATTTCATTTGATATCGAAGTTGCACACTTGGCTTTTGGGCCATCATGCATTGAAATACGTGATTGATGGCCCGAGGGTCGAGGGTCATGCTCCCTCAAGTCCATTGCATGAAAGGGGGTGTGGCCATGCATACATTTGCCTGAAAATTCCATGCCATACACTGCTTGCCTCTACTGCTACCAGCTGCAGGTTTCAGCAGGAAGAATTGGCCGGCCGGCAAAGTTGGGTGCCGACGGGCAACATATGTTTGGCCGATAGCTTATTCAGTAGCCGGTGATCATCTCCTCCGGCCGGTGGCATTTCTACTTGGTCAGTGATACCCCCCAGCATCCAAAGAGCATATCCTTGGACTTTGGCAGTCCTCGGAGGAGCAAGGCAATGTTAACAGAGGCAACAATGGCATGGTACGAATTTTCGGGCAAGACGAGTTGAGCATGCATCATTCACGCATCCCGAGGCGGGGCTGTGGCCACCTTCTTTCTGCATTTAATTTGTTAATTAATTAGAAATTCTGTAATAATTAATTTAGCATTATTTATTCGGACTGTATTATTCTTTCGGACCCTCCGAGCGAGGGCAATTGTGTAATAAGTGTGCGTGAGTGTGTGTATGTCTTCCAACCCAACGTCTTTGTTCCCTTTTATTTACCCGCTTTTGACAGTAGACTAGGGCATATTTAAATTAGCATACCTTATGCTATGCATGCGTGCATTCATACATTTGTCTTGCATGCACCAGGCTCGGCACATCATGCTAACTGCATTGTGTTTCAATTCCAAATTGAATACGTGTTAGTTGTAGCATTTCACATGCCATGTTTAGAACAGCCGAGCCCATTTCTAGTTGCATTTCGCATGTGTTGCATTAGCCATCTTAAACTAGGATCACGCATATGATTACTAACTAGTTTCTGTTTTGGCTTGGAGTACACGGTAAGCATTTATGCTTTAGCATACCGCATGCGTGTGAGTGTTGCCATAACAGCATGATTACCATGAAGCTAGCTGCTTATGTGATATAACTGCTTGAATGCCTGTGGATGGAGGTTGAATTACCTAAATTGGGATAATGCATTAAAATTGTGAGTTTTAAGCCCACTAGATAGTGGCAAAACCATCTTTTCTGAAGCCCACTCGAGGGTGGCAAAACCTACATTTCAGCCTACTTGCGAGTAGCAAACCACTTTCAAAACAAGCATGAAATGTTTTGTTCCAATTTAGGCAATTTGGTCTATACTTGTTTGCTGCATAACATAGTAATTCTAGGCTAATAAATGGAATAAGAACACATAATGTTTTCAAAATTGGATATCATGGTTAGTAGAGGCGGATCTTCGGATCGGGCGAGAGGGGGTGCTCATAGCTGACCTTCCCCAATCGTACCCAAGCTCCCGAGCCGAGGCAACTTTGGTGATGACGGACACGTGGCCTTTGGCACCGAGTCAGGATTTCCTAAATTCCCCCATAAAAAATATTTAGGTGGCGACTCTGTATCTGGCAAAGCAGTCCATGTTTGACACTTCTTTTCAAAATCTGTTTCTCAAAACGATTTGCCAGATTTGGACTCTTTGGTTCAGATTAAGGACCGTGACAATTTGAGAGTCTTGAACTGTAGTAGACCCGCAAAACGAACAGAACGGGACCTCATCCTCCTGGGGCATTCGGGGACGTCTACAGTTTCTGGCGACTCTGCTGGGAATTTAGAGAGCTTGACTCGAACTCGTGATATCCTGTTTTGATTTCATTTATGTGTCTCTTTGCATTGCATGTGCATTGGTGCGCCTAGGACACCGTGTTTGCCATCTGCCATTCCTGAACGGTTTGCCGGAGGCTTGACTTTGTCAAAGCATGCCATAAGGCTGACCGGTTGTGGGCTCTGACAGTATGGGAACACAAACCCCGGTTTTACTGGGGCACCCTTTTCGACCATTCGACCTAGTGCATATCGAAATCCATAGTGACCATTCCAAACTAGGACAGGTTGCTTACCCGATGTTACTGTAGACGTCCCCCGAACGCCCCGAGAGGAACGAGCTCCCGTTCCGTTCATATTTGGGGTCACTACAGCTCAGGACTCTCAAATTTGTCACGGTTCTAAGTCTGAACCAAAGAGTCCAAATCCGGCAAATCGTTTTGAGAAAAACAGATTTTTGAAAGAAGTGCCAAACATGGACTGCTTTGCCAGATACAGAGTCGCCACCTAAATGTTTTTTTAATGGGAAATTTAGGAAACCCTGACTCGGTGCCAAAGGCCACGTGTCCGTCATCACCAAAGTTGCCTCGGCTCGGGAGCTTGGGTACGATTGGGGAAGGTCAGTTCGTGAGCACCCCCGCTCGCCCGATCAAAGATCGGCCTCTACTAACCATGATATCTATTTTTGAAAACATTGTATGTTCTTATTCCGGTTATTAGCCTAGGTTACTATGTGATGCGCACAGCATACAAGTATAGACTGAGTCGATTGAATTGGAGCAAAACATTTCATGTTTGTTTGTTTGAAAATGGTTTGATAGTGCTACCCGCAGGTAGGCTAAGACGTGGATTTGCCACCCTCGGGTGGGCTTAGAAAACATGATTTTGCCACTATCTAGTGGGCTTAAAACACACATTTGATGAATTATTCTAATTCAAATAACCCAACCTTCACCCACAGGCACTCAGGCAGTTATATCACATAAGCAATTAGCCTCATGATAAGCATGCTATTCATGGCAGTCACTCGCACGCATGCAAGGATGCTAAAGCATAGAACTTACCGAGTACTCCAAGGCAAAATAGAAACTACATTAGAAATCATGCATGATCCTAAGTATACAAAAATGGCTAATGCAACACATGCAAAATGCAACTATAGCAGGCTCGGCTATTCTAAACACGGCATATGAAATGCTACAACTAACATGTATTCAATTTGGAATTGAAAGTACGATGCAGTTAGTATGATGCGCCGAGCCCGGTGCATGCAATACAGATGAATGATGCAAACATGCTGTCATACTGTATGCTAATTTAAATATGCCCTAATCTAACCATCATAAGCTGGTAAATAAAAAGGGAAGAAAGACGTGGGGTTGGAAGACATACAACACACACACGCACACTTATTACAGTTATGCCCTCGCGCAGAGGGTCCGAATAAATATACAGTCCCGAATAAAAGAATATTACAGTCCAAATATTACAGTCCAAATAATGTACAAATTCCTAATTAATTAACAAATTAACTAAGAAAACTGTAAAACTAGCGTGCAAGCCAGGGACTGCCTTGCTTCTGATGAATGATGCATGTCTAGGCTGCCTTGCGCGGAAATGCACCGGGATGTCCCAGTTAGCCTCTGTTTAGCAGTTATTCTTGGAAAGCGTGCCAAACTCCGAAAAGTTGCTGATTCTTCATTTTGCTGCAACAGAGAGCAAGAAAGGGGCATAGCAATGTATTTTCACAGATATATGCATGCCTCGATCCTCGTGCCACCAATCACGCATATCGATGCATGATGGCAGAGGAGTCGAAATGTGCAATTTAATATGGGATGAATGCATGTGTAAACACAACAAGAACCTAACTCCATCATGGGTAATCCGGAATGTCGGTGACTGGGAATTGAGACACGTTCTGTTACTCGGAGTACAAAACGCACCCCGTTTCCCGTGCCCGGGCTAACTCCTATCCCGAACACGAACCAATATGCATGATATGCATGAATGCAACTAAGATACAGCCTAGTATGCACAATGCTATGAAAATGAGACGTCTCGAAATGCGTGCACACAGGCACGCAAACTGAGAAAATGACAGAATGCGATCTAAGATACAACCTAGTATGCACTATGCTATAAAAAAGAGATGCCTCGAAATGCTTGCACACGGGCACGCAAATCGAGGAAATGACATACGCAATGCAAATGACATGGAAATATGATATGGGCTTACACTAACATGAGAGAGCCTCAGCCACACTCACATAAGAGGCCGATGGATAAAAAGAAGTGTCTCGAAATGCGTGCACACGGGCACGCAAACCGAGGCAATGGCATACGCAATGCAATATGGCTAAAATGGCATATAGAATGCAACATGGACTTATACTAACATGAGAGAGCCTCAGCCACACTCACATAAGAGGCCGATGGATGAAAATGAAGTGCCTCAAAATGCGTGCACACGGGCACGCAAACCGAGGCAATTGCATACGCAATGTAATATGGCTAAAATGGCATATAGAATGCAACATGGACTTATACTAACATGAGAGAGCCTCAGCCACACTCACATAAGAGGCCGATGGATGAAAATGAAGTGCCTCGAAATGCATGCACATGGGCACGCAAACCGAGGCAATTGCATACGCAATGCAATATGGCTAAAATGGCATGCAAACATGCTAATGGAATTTCAGCACTGAAATGTGGGGAAAACAGCCCCGAAATGAGGCGAAAACACACCCGATGCATGGAATTTCTCCCGAAATGCAAGATTAAGTACGTGAAATGAACTACAGCTATACAAAGCATGCATAATTGGTATATGAGATGAAAAGACAGAAGCAAGGCAGCCTCAAAATAAGCATTTTACAGTACAAATCATGGCCAAACAGCAAGCAAAGATAGGGCAACAATGGCATGCAAAAAATGGCCCTAAACATGAGATTATGAAGCAACTCACAGCTGCTGACCCCAAACAGGTTAGGGCCCTTCAACAACATTTAAGAGGGGCCCAAAATAAGCACATTTACAGAACTGTAAAAACCCTAAAATCAAACATAGATATGGCTAAGCTCTTATGCAAGAAAAGGGGCCAAAAGGTGGCCAAAGAGGCAAGTGGTTTATGCACAGCCCAAACTGAAAAATGCCCTTCTATAACCTTGAAGAGGGACCAAAAATATGCATATTTACAGAACTGTAAAAACCCCAAAACAGTATACAAACATGCTAGAAATGCAATGCAAAATGAGGCTCAAAAGTGGCTATAACACAAAGTATACAAAATATTCATCAAACGGCCAAAGACCCTTAATGAAACATGAAGAATGGGCCAAAATAAGACTATTTTTAGTACTATAAAAAGGCCAAAAACCGAAGCATAATAGGCTACCAAAACATGCAAGAAATGGGGACCAAAGAGGGATATAAAGGCAAGTATAGCATGGAGGTCCCAAACAGTGTTGAGCCCTTCTTCAATGTTGAAGAGGGGCTCAAAATAAGCCTATTTTTAGTTCTGTAAAATGCCCAAAAATGGAAGCGTAATGGGCTGCCAAGGCATGCAAGAAAATGGCATTCAAGGGAGATATTGAAGCAAGTGCAAGATGGGGGGCTCAAACAGGGTTGAGCCCTTAATGAAACAAGAAAATGAGCTCAAAATAAGGCCACTTTCAGTTAGGGCCGGAGCTCAAAACAGCAAGCATGTATGGCTTATAAATGGTGCAAGAAATGGACCAAAAAGGGGGAAATGGCAACTCACCCTTGTAGACCAATCTTTGGTTGCTTCTTGGACCAAGTTGCAGCACCTTTAGCCTCTGAGAAGCCCTCCTTGTTGCTGGAAATGGAGTGGTGGTGGTGATGCTTGGTGGTGGTGAAGAAATGAGGTAGAACTTGGAGGTTTTTCAAGTAAAATGAGAGAGATGGATGGAGATATGGATGCCTATGCTTGAAACAATTTTTTCCAACCTCTATCACCAATGCCACCTGCTGGTTATATGGACAAAAAAGAGGGAGCAAAGGGAGGCAAAAGGTGGAGGAAAAGTAGGCAAGTTTTCCCCCACAAAATATCCCCCGGATTGGGATATTTTCTGGGGGAAACAGCTATACAGCTGTAAAGTGTGCTGTGCGAGGAACATGACCGGCCAAGTTTTGGGACTGCAGGTGGCCGGCCGGCCACCTACCCTAGCCGGCCGGCTAGGGGTCAAAAAGGCCAAGTTGGAATAGTGGCCGGCCACCACAAAAAGGTGGCCTCCCAGGTCTCCTCTTCACAACCCTGTGGTTCGAATTTGGAAACTCTAAAACAGGAGACAGAACAAGCCATTTCGAGGAGGGGTTCAAAAGGTTCAAATGGAATTAATGGCCAGCCATAAACTTTTAGGGTCCTCCCATGTGTGTACATCACAAATATGTGGTTTGGGGTTGAAGAAAATGGCTCCAAGGTGTTCAGCATTGGCTCGGAAGTGAGAAAAAACGGGTGTCGGAGGGCGAAAATGGAATATAACTGGTTGCCAAGATAATTGCTGGCCTCCCACCCTCCAGTGACCTTCCTGGTGATGAAACAGAGACACTTGCCAAAAATGAACGAAAACCGATGCAAAACGAATGCTCGGGGGCCGAAACACGCAGTTCGAGGTCCCAAAAATTGCCTGTTAAGCACCGAAAGTGGCGTTCGGCCACGAAGTGGGTTTCTCTGACCCTAGTGTCCCTCAAAAGGGAGAAGATAAGATGTGTGCCAAAATTCAGAGCGAACGGAGATGGTTAGGCGGTCCCGAACCGAGGCACACGGCCAACGGTCCCGAAAAACCAAAAACCGGACTCCGAAATGGGCAAAATGGCCTACGGCCACAAAATGTAGCCCACGGCCACTGAGAGATGGTCTACGGGACCTCTCCCTCCTCTCAGGAAAAGAAACAGAGAAAACAGAGTCTGGTTCGCAAACCGAGGCAAGGCACAGAAGAGGGTTCGGAAGTCCGGAGGCAGGGCTCACGGCCGCGACTCTGAAACTTCTGAACGAGCACATTATGCAACATCACCAAGCGCTCAATCGGTGACGTCTGAGTCTTAAGGTCGGTCAAAAATGGGGTGTCTACAGTTGCCCCTCTTTGACAGAACTCGGAAGTCACAAGTGACGGGAGTGAATGTCAAAGCCCAGAGACGACCCATTTTTGACAAGGCCGAAGACTTAGACAAACATACAAGATAAACAGAGATGTGCCCGCAGGCATGCCCGCAGGCAGGGGCAAAAATGTAAATGATACGCAGAAATATTTTGAAGATTGGACTTATACTCTACGCGAAGCCAGTTTTGAAAGTTGAGGATTCATGCAATGCACTGTAATGTAGTGGCTAAAATGCAATGTAATGGCTAAGAGGTAAAGGTACCTCACAGGGGTAATTGGCGATGACTTACCTCATGCTGCTGGGAATCTTTCGCTTCTTCTTGGTTGAACCACAGGTACTACTTTTCTCCCTGACTATGGTCGCAGCTTTCCCTATTCTCCAACAGGGTGACAGACTAGGTTGGATCAGTATCCAGAATTGAGGTGCATACAGATGCTATCTCAATCTATGGGCCTGCCATACAGATTTCAAGCCGAGGATATACCCCTGGGTATTTAAACCAGACTTTAATCTCGGAAATCCTGAACCTTTGCGTTCTAGGCATAAGCCATTCGAACTCTAGTTTCCACCGTCTCAGTTGGTCTCCTAGGAACTCACCGCAAACACAGGCAGGTGGCTATACCAGACCACCAGAAGTCGTTCGGGCACGACAAACACCAAACGAATTGCACCTTTAGAGGATTTAAGGTCTCCTAAACCAGGTGAGTGCACAAGACAGTGTGATACAGGTAAGGTGCGCGAGATAGCGCGAGGAGATGCATGCACAATGCAAGACTTCGCACACAGCTTACAACATAGCATTCCATTCAATTGGCACACAGCTCACAACACAATACTCTGTTTAATCTGGGCACACAGCTCTTTCGGGCACACAGCTCATTTCGGGCACGCAGCTTATTTTGGGCACACAGCTCGTTTTCGGGCACACAGCTCGACACTGAGCACACAACTCATTTCGGTTTGCATTTTTGAACACACAACTCAAGCACTTGAATTTCTGAACATGCAGCTCAAACATTGATTTTCTGAACACACAGCCCGAATTGAAGGTGAACATGCAGCCCACTCTGATTGAAAGTTGAACACGCAGCCCAAACTCTGATTTTCCGAGCGCGCAGCTCGAATTGATGGTGAACACGCAGCCCACACTGATTGAAGGTTGAACACGCAGTTCAAACTTTTGATTTTCCGAACATGCAGCTCGAATTGAAGGTGAACACGCAGCCCACTCTGATTGAAAGTTGAACACGCAGCCCAAACTTTTGATTTTCCGAACACGCAGCTCGAATTGAAGGTGAACACGCAGCCCACTCTGATTGAAAGTTGAACACGCAGCCCAAACTTTTGATTTTCCGAACACGCAACTCGAATTAAAGGTGAACACGTAGCCCACTCTGATTGAAAGTTGAACACGCAGCCCAAACTTTTGATTTTCCGAACACGCAGCTCGAATTGACGGTGAACACGCAGCCCACTCTGATTGAAAGTTGAACAAGCAGCCCAAACTTTTGATTTTCCGAACACGCAGCTCGAATTGACGGTGAACACGCAGCCCACTCTGATTGAAAGTTGAACACGTAGCCCAAACTTTTGATTTTTCGAACACGCAGCTCGAATTGATGGTGAACATGCAGCCCACACTAATTGAAAGTTGAACACGCAGCCCAAACTTTTGATTTTCCGAACACGCAGCTCGAATTGAAGGTGAACACGCAGCCCACTCTGATTGAAAGTTGAACACGCAGCCCAAACTTTTGATTTTCCGAACACCCAGCTCGAATTGAAGGTGAACACGCAGCCCACTCTGATTGAAAGTTGAACACGCAGCCCAAACTTTTGATTTTCCAAACACGCAGCTCGAATTGATAGGTGAACACGTAGCCCACAGTTTGATTGAAAGTTGAACACACAGCCCAAACTTTAATTCCCTGAACACGCAGCCCAGATTGATAGGTGAACACGCAGCCCACAGTTTGAAAGTTGAGCACGCAGCCCAAACTTTATTTCCCTGAACACGCAGCCCAGATCGATAGGTGAACACGCAGCCCACAGTTTGAAAGTTGAACACGCAGCCCAAACTTTAATTCCCTGAACACGCAGCCCAGATTGATAGGTGAACACGCAGCCCACAGTTTGATTGAAAGTTGAACACGCAGCCTAAACTTTAATTTCCTGAACACGCAGCCCAGATTGATAGGTGAACACGTAGCCCACAGTTTGATTGAAAGTTGAACACGCAGCCCAAACTTTAATTTCCTGAACACGCAGCCCAGATTGATAGGTGAACACACAGCCTACAGTTTGATTGAAAGTTGAACACGAAGCCCAAACTTTAATTTCCTGAACACGCAGCCCAGATCGATAGGTGACCATGCAGCCCACAGTTTGAAAGTTGAACACGCAGCCCAAACTTTAATTCCCTGAACACGCAGCCCAGATTGATAGGTGAACACGCAGCCCACAATTTGAAAGTTGAACATGCAGCCCAAACTTTAATTCCCTGAACACGCAGCCCAGATTGATAGGTGAACACGCAGCCCACAGTTTGAAAGTTGAACACGCAGCCCAAACTTTAATTCCCTGAACACGCAGCCCAGATTGATAGGTGAACACGCAGCGCACAGTTTGAAAGTTGAACACGCAGCCCAAACTTTAATTCCCTGAACACGCAGCCCAGATTGATAGGTGAACACGCAGCCCACAGTTTGATTGAAAGTTGAACACGCAGCCCAGATTGATAGGTGAACACGCAGCCCACAGTTTGATTGAAAGTTGAACACACAGCCCAAACTTTAATTTCCTGAACACGCAGCCCAGATTGATAGGTGAACACGCAGCCCACAGTTTGATTGAAAGTTGAACACGCAGCCCAAACTTTAATTTCCTGAACACGCAGCCCAGATTGATAGTGAACACGCAGCCCACATTGATTGAGAGTAGAACACGCAGCCGAAACTTTAATTTCCTGAACACGCAGCCCAGATTGATAGGTGAACACGCAGCCCACAGTTTGATTGAATGTTGAACACGCAGCCCAAACTTTAATTTCCTGAACACGCAGCCCAGATTGATAGGTGAACACGCAGCCCACTCTGATTGAGAGTAGAACACGCAGCCCTAATCTCTGTTGGGGATTAAACTGCATACAGCCCATAACACAACATTCAGTTCATTCTGCACACAGCAAACTTTAAACAAAATAGCCCAATCCGACAAGACAGAGCTCAAAGACGGGACCGGTTGAAGTTGAAGCATGCTCCAATGTAGAGAATGGCACAGCATTCTGGGTATAAACAATTCTGAAATTGAATGAGGGTTTTTCAAACCGGGGTATCGAGCCTACAACTGAACACAGCGGGAAGGACTCAAACAAAAAGGGTACACGTCCCAAACACAACGAGACACACTCGGGAAAGACTAAAAAAATAGAAGATGAGACCGTCGAATCAAAGAGACACGACACACAGACGCGTAAATGAAGACGGGGGATTTCTGATCACGAGGAGCCAGTTTCTCTAGGTATTGTTTCCCACCCTTTCTGATTTGTGATCCTCACATCACTCTGGCACTCGAACTCGGTTTTTCTCTCAAAACCCTTTTCCTCACTTTTCTCTCGACTTACACCTCTCTATTCTTCATTCTCTCATTTTTCATCCCTCCCCGAGGGTGATTGATGGAAAAATAGAAAGGTGTGGCTTCATGTTCAACACCGTTAGCTCACGGCTATTTCTTCTAGCGGGTAGAGCGCTCTTCTGGCAAGTACGTTGACAATGGGGAAAAGACAGAAAGCCTGACTCAACTGTGCCCCTATTTCATGATTTTGACCATTTTTTTTTTATTTTGGTTTTAAAACAATTTTGACCAACATGAAAGTTAGATTAACATGCTTTGTTCAATTTTTGATTTGAAAACATGCAAGTCAGGCTATGAGCACTGAAAATTTTCCTTTTTTGGGTCCAAAGAAATAGTCCAGTTTTTGGAAAAGATGGAACAATTTTCAAGAAAATTAGTCAACTTCAGTAAAAATTCTCAAAGACTATTTTCGCAAATGGTCGATGCTTAACAAGCGCGGAACTTACTCTTGAGACGTACAACCTCGGATTCGAAGGAAAATTGCCCCCTTGCTCGAAGAGAGCTGCATGACAACGGAAAGTTGCCCCTTGTTTGAACGGCGCCACGGCGCATTGAATGGCAATGGAAAGTTGCCCCTTGTTTCAATGGCGCCACGGCGCATTGAATGGCGACGGAAAGTTGCCCCTTGTTTGAATGACACCGCGGTGTATTGAATGGCAACGGAAAGTTGCCCCTTGTTTGGATGACACCGCAGCGCATTGTAGGCAGTCCTCAGAGTGACGAACACAACCCGACTCTCGGATATAGAGAAGGCAAAGATGATCAAAACCGTTACATGGACACAATCGAATTGTTTTACGGCTGGACTTCAAAATGAAGTTGTCTACGTATCCCAAAGATGGGAATCAAGCCTCACGTAGTTCGGGGTTAAGGTACACTCGGGTATTAACCTCTTTTTTTTTTTTTAGGCTCTAACTTTTGCCAAGGTGCCCGTTGCGGGTTTTCGACCTTGCGAGCTTTGTTCTTCTTTTCTTTTCAATTCTTTTTCTTCTCTCTTTTTTTTTGTTCTTTTCTTTGCATCTTTCTTTTTTGTTCTCTTTTTTTCTTTTTATTTTTCTCTTGCTCTAACTTTTGCCTGGGTCGCCCTTCCGGGTTTTCGGCCCAGCGAGCCTCTCAAAGGGTAAAAGTGTAGCTTTGTCCATGCCAAATGGTTTTGAGATCCTGAAATTATCTTAATCCAGGAGAATGGCTGTTGTTCTAGCTTCGCAAGCTTCTTTTGATGACATCTGATCTTTTTTATATGACTTTCCTGGCCTCTTGTTCGAGGGCTGCTTCAAATCTGGCCACACAGGCCTCACGTCGTAGTTGACCGTTGAACATTCTGAATCCAAGGTCAAGGTTTGAAAGCAAGGGCTCAAGTCTCGAGGCTGAGAGCGATCCTAAACTGCACAATCTCAAGAGCGATTCCACACAAGTCTTCGCAGGACCGCGCAAAACATTTTATTTTTGAAAATTTTCAAGAAAGCGACAAATCGCTCGCGCTGAAGATAGTGTAGAACCAATCTGGATCAAGCCAGGATCCTTCTCAGTACTCACGCTAATAAGCATGATTTCATTCATTAAGGGCTTAGCACGCCTCTCTTTCTCTCAATTAATCAAAGTTTTATAAATCCCGAGGAATTCCTTCCTCTTTGTTTTCACCGCGGTGTTTTAAAAAAAGCTTTGAAAAACTTAGGTCAATGCAATGATTTCGAGGTACAGAAGAGTAGGCGAAAAGTACTGCCGTTTCATTCAAACTTTCTGGCACAATTGGCACATGGCCGAAGCAAACACAAGAGCGTGAAAAACCACTGCTATTTCATTCAAATCTGTTGGTGTAACTGGCTCCACGGCAGAAACAGACTCAAAACGAAATGAAAAGACAAACATAAAACAAAATGGTGACGGCCGAGGTAACACCCCCCGGAATCACCTGACTCCTATACAACAGGACTGACTCGATACGATAAGACAGACCCGAAACAAAAGAGACTGACTCAAAACAAAAAGACAGACTCAAAACAAAACAACAAAACTGACCCAATACCCAAGTCAGCATGTACAAAAACCAGCATTCACAAATGCTCAAAACAGTGCGTGCCATACGCCACATCCGAGGTAAACCGCGTGCCGCCCGCAGGTGGTTCAACCCCTGATCACATACTTGCATTACCCTCGAAATCCACCAACCCGGTGGTGACAGATTTTGCCGAGCTTGGAGGGAGGATAACTTCATTATCAATCAAATCTTGCACTTCGTGGCGAAGACGGAAGCAATTGTCGGTGCTGTGACCGGTTTGCTGATGGTATGCACAGTACTGGGTACCATCATGCTTAGCTGGAAGAGGACTCGGGAGAGGCCGAGGCTCGAGGGGTTTGAGATGCCCTTTTTTGACGAGGATTTGAAGGGCCTTAGACAAAGGCATATAGAGGGTATGGAAGACTCTGCGACCTCGGGGCGGACAATTCGAGGCTTGCTGACTTTTGCTGGACGCACTCGAAAAAGGGTCGGCAGGTGCTGCCTTGGCTCTCTGATCTCTTCTAGGTGCAGGGTTAGGATTGGAAGGAACTACTCTGGCACGACGGTCCCCATCTTGATTTTCCCTCTGGCTTAAACTGCTCTCGGCCTGAGTGGGGAAGATGTCATCTACAGTTTTCACAGCAATAGCGAACACCTGCTGTTTATTCAATCCTCCGGCTTTCAAAGCCTCAACAGCCCACAGGAGTTGTTCGTAGGGATCGGTGTCCACCTTCATCTTGTTCTTACCACTCGCCTCGGCTTGGTAGAAGGTTTGAGTTGCTACATCAGAGCGAAGCCCCTGCATCGGGTGCCATTTTTCCATGTTTCGGTGCTGTTTAGCATCATATTTCAGTGCTGGAATTTGTGAGTTTGCATGCCATCTTGCATCCCTTGCCATGCCTTGTTAGAGTTACATGTTATGCCTTAGGTTCGGTCCTCGATTTGCGTGCATGTGTGCACGCATTTTGAGAGTCTCATTTTCACCTAATGGCTACTGATGTGAGTGTGCCTGAGGTCCACTCATGTTAGTCTAAGCCCATTATGCATTATGTATGTCATTTCATTTCATAGCATTGTGTATGCAAGGTTGTATGTTAGAGCATTGTGTGTGCCTCGTTACATCGTGCATTGTGTGTGCCATTTCATAGCATTGCGTATGCTAGGTTGCATGTTAGGATTGCATTCATGCATGTCATGCATATTGCATTGTACTTGGGATAGGAGTTAGCCCAAGTGTAATAACCCTCACCACTACTTACCGATAAACACTGATTACCGATAAACTGAACTGATTATGACTGATAACTGAACTGATTATGACTAATAATTGAACTGATTAAAGTACTGAACTGATTGACTGAAAACTAGAACTGAATTGACTGAGTATGTGCGTTAATCTGTATTCCATCTGTTGATTGGTTATTTGATCTGTTTACGTTTTATGTTTAACTTGCTAATTGAAGGCCTTATCGGCGGCCGAACAGGGAATTGATTGATGTTTTACGATCCTCATAATTAATGTGATTTTATGTTATATTTATCTGAAAACTGATTAGGTATGATTTAATTAGATTAATTATTGATGGATTGCCAGTTTTGGACTTAATTGCCATTCGACCACTTAGTGGCCACTACTTCACACATGTTGAGCCTTGTATACACTTCAATCAAAACATTTCATCAGCTCATTTTGAGCACACCACCGACTAAAGAGAGGGAGATTGGGGAGTGAGAGTGTCTTCATCTCTTTTTGCTTGATCTTGCTTGGAATTCATCTTGAAGAATTGCTTGGATTGAAGTGTAGATTGTTAATTTGAGCTCCTAAATCTTGCATACAAGACTAAGGTAGGAAACTCATCTTCTTATTGTTGTCATTGAGCTAGTTCTTGCATGATTCATGCTTCATTGTAGAACTAAGTCATGTTTTGGTTCATTGTTGTTGAATTGAAGCTCAATCCTTGCATGCATGGTTGTATATTGTAGATGTTGAGTTGAGTTCATGGCAAATTGTTACATGCATGTTCACAATTATGTTTAAGTCCATGATTTCATCATGTTTTGGAAACGATTGGCTCCTTAAAGCATCAAATTGAAGCTTTGAATTGATTTGAATTCATGCATGTTTGCATGTTCTCCATGTTTATGAAATTGGTTTGAAATTGGGTTTGAATTAAACACCCTTGGGATTTGATTTCCCAAATTGAGTTTTGAATCATGTTATTCCATGTGTTTACAAGTGTTTTTCCAGAAATTAGCCCAAGAGGATCGGTTTTGAGTTGTTAACAATTTGGTTTTTGGCTTGGAGGTGCAATCTGGAATTTCCAGATTTTGCACTTCCGCTCGAGCGGGGGAAGTGCCACTCGAGCGTGGAATCCGAGCATCCAGCATCTTGCACTGTTTTGCAGTCCGCTCGAGCGGAGGATTGGGCGCTCGAGCGGAGGCATGTGCCTTAAGCTCGAGCGGGCGTCGAGCGCCCGTCGAGCGGAGATTTCACCCATCCAGTACTTTTACAGTACGCTCGAGCGGCGTATTGTACGCTCGAGTGTGTAACTTTGTTGCATGTCCGCTCGAGCGGGGAAAACTGAGCTCGAGCGGGACTCTGTTTTCTGAAAATTCTAAAATTGCTTTTTGAGCACATCTTTGCATTCTCATCCCATTCTAGGCATTCTTAGGCCTAGTTTAAGGCATCTTAGTGAGGGCATAGATGTAGAACACAGGCAAATTAGGGATTAAGTTATTATCTTTCCCAGCTGTGTAGCTTAGTGTGTTCAATCTGTTAACTGTATAGGGTTGGCGACTGGGGAGGCACGCTCTAGCTTACTGTAGCCCAAACTCTGTGAGTAACGATTGTGTAAAGATATGTTCACAAATGATTATCTTCTGAACAACTGAACTGTATTGTTTCTGAACTGATTACTGTTAACTGAATGAATGTATGTCCTATATTCTGAACTGTATTGTGGCATCCTTAGCACCTACTGTTTACTGTTACTGTTACAGAGATCTCTGTCGGTTCCCTTGTTGGAACCACTACTGTTACTGACTAATGGCCATCATTTACAGCTCGGTCTTTTAAGACCTACTGTTTACTGTACTGTTATGCTAATGGGTGTACCACATATGACTGTACTGATTGAACAACTGAAATACTGTTTAAATGAACTGTTTTCATACTGTAAGGACATTCATTCTTAACCTCTTTACGCATTATGTTATTCACTGGGCTTTAGCTCACTGCTCATATATATATGTAGGTGTTCAGGCACCAAACCGCGGCTAGGAGCGTCAAGGTTACTCCAGTTTTGTCAAGCCAACTACTGTGCCTCACTGCGAGGTTCCGAGCCTATCATGCTAAGGCTTAGGGGTGTTTTAGGATTCCCCATTCTGTACTGTCTTACTGTTTTGTAATAACCGAATGGATTGTATAGACTGAATGTTTACTGTACTGTTATGTAAGGGATGGAGTCCCTAGACTGAATAATTGTATATATTGTGCATACTGCTCTGTACTGATTATGTATATATGTATGGAAAGTCTTTTTGCATATAGACTGTCACTGCTCATTGGGCATTGTTTAATTACTGTATTGGCTTCCGCCAGGCCCTGTACTCTGTTTTACTGTACTACTGTTAAGCAGGCCTTCGGTAATCTCGGATTACTGGCCGGTTACGGTGCTAAACCCATAGGGCCGGGTTTGGGTCGTGACAGAGTGGTATCAGAGCAATACGTACCACGAGTTATACCGCACACACGTGTCCAAATGAGCTATAGGGTGTCCTAGAAAAGTAGTTTGGGCATCTCATGAGCATGATAAGTGTGTGGTTATGTTATGACTGAATATATGCTAACGTGTTAAACTGTTAAACAAATGGCTGCTTATGTTTAAAACTGTTATAACTGCTTATAGTGAAATGGATAACGCAAACACTACAAATGAAACTGAATCCTCATCCTCTGAGGCTAGAATGGCCAGACTGGAACAAATGATGGAACTGATAACTGCAAGACTGGACCAACAACTGAATCAACAGCCCCTACCTCCTCCTCCTCCTCCTCCGGCTGTACCAGAACAAAATGTGAATGTGAATGTACAAAATATGAATGCTAATGATGGGGACATAATTGCACTGACCCATAAGTTCAGCAAAATGAAACCGCCGTCCTTTCAGGGAGGCCTAGAACCGTTGAAAGCTGAAGCATGGGTTCTGGAGACTGAAAAATTGTTTGAAGTTTTCCCGTGCTCTGAAGCACACAAGGTATTGTTAGCCACCTTTACGTTGCAAGAAGAATCTAGAAGGTGGTGGATGCTCATCCGTGATGAAAATGTCGTTCTGACTTGGGCTCAATTCAAAGGAGCCTTCTTTGAAAAGTACTTCCCTCAGTGTGTTAGGGACAGAAAAGTAACTGAGTTTGAACAGCTGAGACAAGGAGCAATGTCTGTGGCTGAATATGAGACGAAATTCACCGAGCTTACTAGATATGCACCGCATATGGTGGATACTGAGTATAAGAAGGCCAGAAAATTTGAAGGCGGCCTTAATGTTGCAATCCTTGACCGAATAAATGTTCTGAAACTACCGAATTATGTAAATGTTCTTGACAGAGCCTTGATGGCTGAATCAAACATTGAAGCACTGAAAACTGAAACGCCATTGCCTGAATGGCGGGGAAAAAGGCAGAATTTTAAGTTTAAGAAAGGCAAGCATAGTCCATTGAACAAGAAACAGAATACGGGGTCAACGACTACGTCTAGTCAAGGAAACCGTACAATACCACCCTGTTCTAAATGCGGTAAAAATCACAAGGGAGTCTGTTACAAGATATCAGGAGCTTGCTATAGGTGTGGCAAAGTGGGCCACATGGTTAAAGACTGTCCCTCTGCTCCACAAGCTAGTAGTAAAGCTACACCAAGCGTAGCGGCATCAACTGTTACACCGAAACCGAACCCCAAAGCTACCGGGAAATAGCCTATGAGGCAGGGCCGAGTGTTCGCCCTAGTACCGGGAGACGTCCAGAATATCGAGACCGTTGTGTCAGGTATTCTCTCTATTTGTACTCAGAATGCTTATGTATTGATTGATTTGGGGTCTACGCATTCTTATGTGTCGCATGCTTTTTCGCGTAAATTGAATAGACCCTTAGAACCTATGAATTATCTGTTAGCTGTATCATCACCCGTTGGGGGATCTATGACCTGTGCATACATGTACCCTGCTTGTGAAATTATTGTTGGAGATGCACATCTGTTTATCGATTTACTGCCATTGAACATTGACCATTTTGATGTTATATTGGGGATGGACTGATTAACGAAATATCATGCCACCATAGACTGTGTCACGAAACAAGTAGTTTTCCATCCACCTGGTCTACCTGAATTTGTGTTTAATGGGGTTGGAGTAGTACCTCCCCCGTATCTAATTTCATCTGTGAAAGTTGTAAGATTGATTAGAAAAGGCTGTAAGGGATATCTGTGTTCTGTACTGACTGTGTCTACTGATGATAATGCTAATGTGAACTGTATTCCTATAGTCAGAGAATTCCTAGATGTTTTTCCAGATAATCTTCCAGGAGATTTGACTGACAGGGAGATTGAATTTACCGTTGATGTGGTTCCCGGAACACAACCAGTATCTAAAGCTCCTTACCGAATGGCTCCAACTGATTTGAAAGAACTGAAAGGGCAATTGCAAGAACTGTTAGACAAAAAGTTCATCAGACCTAGTACCTCACCATGGGGCGCACCTGTTTTGTTTGTAAAGAAGAAAGACGGCTCACTGAGACTGTGCATTGACTATCGTGAACTGAATAAGGTAACTTTAAAGAATAAATACCCATTACCACGTATTGATGACCTGTTTGATCAGTTACAGGGTGCTAAAGTATTTTCGAAGATTGATCTCAGATCCGGATACCATCAGTTGAAAGTTAAATCAAATGACATTGATAAAACTGCTTTTAGAACGAGGTATGGACACTACGAATTTTTAGTTATGCCTTTTGGAGTCACGAATGCACCAGCTGCATTTATGGACCTCATGAACAGAATCTTTAAACCATACCTTGACAATTTTATTGTTGTATTCATTGATGACATACTGATTTACTCCAAAGGTATAGAAGAACATGAACATCATCTGAGACTTGCCCTACAAACCTTAAGAGAACAGAAACTGTATGCTAAACTGTCTAAATGTGAATTTTGGCTTGACCATGTTATGTTTTTGGGGCATGTTGTTAGCAAAGATGGAATTTCTGTTGATCCGCAGAAAATCGAAGCTGTAGTGAACTGGCCTAGACCAACCAACGTGACTGAAGTCCGAAGCTTTTTGGGTTTGGCTGGATATTACAGAAGATTTGTCAAAGATTTCTCCAAAATTGCTTTACCGTTGACTCAACTGACTCAGAAGGGGATATCATTTGACTGGACTGACCAAAGGGAATCTGCCTTCCAGGAGTTGAAAACTCAACTTGTGACTGCACCGGTTCTTACCTTACCTTCAGGTACGGATGGGTATACTGTATTTAGTAATGCTTCTCATAAGGGTTTGGGATGTGTTTTAATGTAGAATGGGAGAGTAATTGCCTATGCTTCCCGACAACTGAGACCGCATGAAAAGAACTACCCGACCCATAATCTGGAACTTGCTGCAGTAGTATTTGTACTGAAAATCTGGCGTCACTATCTGTACGGGGTGACATGTGAAGTATACACCGACCACAAGAGTTTAAAATATTTCTTCACACGGAAAGAACTGAACATGAGACAGCGGAGATGGCTAGAACTGATTAAAGACTATGACCTACAGATTTTGTACCATCCGGGAAAAGCCAATACCGTTGCCGATGCATTGAGCCGGAAATCGATTGGAAACTTAGCCTGTTTGCTTACCGGACAGAAAGAGTTGCTTTGTGACCTTGAAAAATCTGAAATTGAAATTGTTTTGCTAGAACAAGGTGGAACCTTAGCTGCTATTTCTGCTCAACCGACACTGATTGAAGAAATTAAAAAGAAACAGCAACTGGATGACTTCTTGAAAAAGATCATCGAAAAAAGAGAATCTAAACCGAGACCGGGATTCAAATTTGAGAATAATGTACTAAAATTTCAAGAAAGACTGTGCGTACCAAATGATACTGAACTGAAAAGAAGAGTTCTGCAAGAGGGCCACAACTCAAGATTTTCTATCCATCCGGGGAATACGAAAATGTACCAAGACCTGAAGCTGAACTTCTGGTGGCCGGGAATGAAGAAAGAAATTGTTGATTTTGTATCGAAATGTCTTCATTGCCAACAAGTTAAAGCCGAACATCAACGACCCGCAGGCTTATTGCAGCCCTTACCGATACCAGAGTGGAAATAGGAGCATATCACCATGGATTTTATAGTGGGATTGCCTCGCTCCAGTAAAGGTATGGACTCGATTTGGGTTATTGTTGATAGACTGACTAAATCTGCTCACTTCTTACCTGTTAAGACAATTTATAATGCGGACAAATTGGCTATACTCTACATTAACGAAATTGTTAGACTGCATGGAGTACCTGTGTCCATTGTTTCTGACAGGGATTCGAAGTTTACATCGAGATTTTGGCAAAGCCTACAGACTGCATTGGGTACTGAACTGAGACTGAGTAGTGCCTATCATCCTCAGACAGATGGCCAATCAGAAAGGACCATCCAAACTTTGGAGGACTTATTGAGAATGTGTGTCCTTGATTTTCAGGGAAACTGGGAAAGCCATTTACCATTGACTGAATTCGCCTACAATAACAGCTACCATTCAAGTATTGGTATGGCGCCTTTCGAGGCATTGCATGGCAGAAAATGTAGATCTCCGATTTGCTGGGCAGAAGTTGGAGATGGGCCTTTGCTTGGGCCCGAGATTGTATACGAAACAACCGAGAAGGTGAAACTGATACAATAGAGATTGAAAACTGCACAGAGCAGACAGAAGAGTTATGCTAATGTCAGAAGACGAGACAGAGAGTATGAAGTGGGTGATCACGTATTTGTGAAAGTGACACCGATGAAAGGCCAGACTTGTTTTGGAGTCAAAGGCAAGTTAGCACCGAGATACATCGGACCATATGAGATTATTGAGAAAATCAATCTGGTGGCGTATCAAGTTGCGCTTCCTCCTGAAATGGAGCATATGCATAACGTCTTCCACATTTCTATGTTGAGAGACTACCTCCGGGATCCTTTCCATGTAATAGAGCCTACTCGTGTAGTGCTGAGTGATGACTACACTTACGAGGAACGACCTATACAGATTGTAAACAGACGGATCAAGAAACTGAGGAACAAAGAAATCCCGCTAGTAAAAGTTGACTGGCAGAACCATGGTGGTGTGTATGCCACTTGGGAAAGGGAAGATGACATGGCTAAAAGACATCCTGAACTATTTCCACTGAATCCTGTTTTCTTCCAGAATGAAGGTAACTCGAGTTTAGAGGACTAAACTCTTTATAAGGAGGGGAGACTGTAATAACCCTCACCACTGCTTACCGATAAACACTGATTACCGATAAACTGAACTGATTATGACTGATAACTGAACTGATTATGACTGATAACTGAACTGATTATGACTGATAATTGAACTGATTAAAGTACTGAACTGATTGACTGAAAACTGGAACTGAATTGACTGAGTATGTGCGTTAATCTGTATTCCATCTGTTGATTGGTTATTTGATCTGTTTACGTTTTATGTTTAACTTGCTAATTGAAGGCCTTATCGGCGGCCGAACAGGGAATTGATTGATGTTTTACGATCCTCATAATTAATGTGATTTTATGTTATATTTATCTGAAAACTGATTAGGTATGATTTAATTAGATTAATTATTGATGGATTGCCAGTTTTGGACTTAATTGCCATTCGACCACTTAGTGGCCACTACTTCACACATGTTGAGCCTTGTATACACTTCAATCAAAACATTTCATCAGCTCATTTTGAGCACACCACCGACTAAAGAGAGGGAGATTGGGGAGTGAGAGTGTCTTCATCTCTTTTTGCTTGATCTTGCTTGGAATTCATCTTGAAGAATTGCTTGGATTGAAGTGTAGATTGTTAATTTGAGCTCCTAAATCTTGCATACAAGACTAAGGTAGGAAACTCATCTTCTTATTGTTGTCATTGAGCTAGTTCTTGCATGATTCATGCTTCATTGTAGAACTAAGTCATGTTTTGGTTCATTGTTGTTGAATTGAAGCTCAATCCTTGCATGCATGGTTGTATATTGTAGATGTTGAGTTGAGTTCATGGCAAATTGTTACATGCATGTTCACAATTATGTTTAAGTCCATGATTTCATCATGTTTTGGAAACGATTGGCTCCTTAAAGCATCAAATTGAAGCTTTGAATTGATTTGAATTCATGCATGTTTGCATGTTCTCCATGTTTATGAAATTGGTTTGAAATTGGGTTTGAATTAAACACCCTTGGGATTTGATTTCCCAAATTGAGTTTTGAATCATGTTATTCCATGTGTTTACAAGTGTTTTTCCAGAAATTAGCCCAAGAGGATCGGTTTTGAGTTGTTAACAATTTGGTTTTTGGCTTGGAGGTGCAATCTGGAATTTCCAGATTTTGCACTTCCGCTCGAGCGGGGAAAGTGCCGCTAGAGCGTGGAATCCGAGCATCCAGCATCTTACACTGTTTTACAGTCCGCTCGAGCGGAGGATTGGGCGCTCGAGCGGAGGTATGTGCCTCAAGCTCGAGCAGGCGTCGAGCGCCCGTCGAGCGGAGATTTCACCCATCCGGTACTTTTACAGTACGCTCGAGCGGGGTATTGTACGCTCGAGCATGTAACTTTGTTGCATGTCCGCTCGAGCGGGGAAACCTGAGCTCGAGCGGGACTCTGTTTTCTGAAAATTTTGAAATTGCTTTTTGAGCACATCTTTGCATTCTCATCCCATTCTAGGCATTCTTAGGCCTAGTTTAAGACATCTTAGTGAGGGCATAGATGTAGAACACATCGAGGCAAATTAGGGATTAAGTTATTATATTTCCCAGCTATGTAGCTTAGTGTGTTCAATCTGTTAACTGTGTAGGGTTGGCGACTGGGGAGGCACGCTCTAGCTTACTGTAGCCCAAACTCTGTGAGTAACGATTGTGTAAAGATATGTTCACAAATGATTATCTTCTGAACAACAGAACTGTATTGTTTCTGAACTGATTACTGTTAACTGAATGAATGTATGTCCTATATTCTGAACTGTATTGTGGCGTCCTTAGCACCTACTGTTTACTGTTACTGTTACAGAGATCTTTGTCGGTTCCCGTATTGGAACCACTACTGTTACTGACTGATGGCCATCATTTACTGCTCGGTTTTTTAAGACCTACTGTTTACTGTACTGTTATGCTAATGGGTGTACCACATATGACTGTACTGACTGAACAACTGAAATACTGTTTAAATGAACTGTTTTCATACTGTAGGGACATTCATTCTTAACCTCTTTACGCATTATGTTATTCACTGGGCTTTAGCTCACTGCTCATATATATATGTAGGTGTTCAGGCACCAGACCGCGGCTAGGAGCGTCAGGGTTACTCCAGTTTTGTCAAGCCAACTACTGTGCCTCACTGTGAGGTTCCGAGCCTATCATGCTAAGGCTTAGGGGTGTTTTAGGATTCCCCATTCTGTACTGTCTTCCTGTTTTGTAATAACCGAATGGATTGTATAGACTGAATGTTTACTGTACTGTTATATAAGGGATGGAGTCCCTAGACTGAATGATTGTATATATTGTGCATACTGCTCTGTACTGATTATGTATATATGTATGGAAAGTCTTTTTGCATATAGACTGTCACAGTTCATTAGGCATTGTTTAATTACTGTATTGGCTTCCGCCAGGCCCTGTACTCTGTTTTATTGTACTACTGTTAAGCAGGCCTTCGATAATCTCGGATTATTGGCCGATTACGGTGCTAAACCCATAGGGCCGGGTTTGGGTCGTGACACCAAGCACGGGAAACAAGGGACGTTTCGTACTACGAGTGACAGAAAGTGTCTCAATTCCCGGTCGCCGACACTACGGATTATCCATGATGGAGTCTAGGCCTTGTTGTGTCCATATGTGCATTCATTTCATATTGAGTCATGCAGTTCGACTTCTCGGCCATCATGCATCGAGATGCGTGATTGGTGGCACGAGGATCGAGGATTACACTCCCTGAAGAGTAGTCATGCATATATATGTGAAAATACTTTGCCATGCCCCTTTGTTGCTTTCTGTTGCAGCAAATCAGAAATCAGCAACCTTCCGGAGCCTGGCACGCATCCCAAGAATAATTGCAAACAGAGGCAAACCGAGGCATCGCAAGGGATTCTCCGCACAAGGCAACCCGAGCATGCATCATTCATCATTTGGAACAGAGCTGAGGCGGTCCATGGATTTGCGTGCCAATTTATTACTTTCCTAAATTAATTTGTTAATTAATTAGGATTCTGTATTTATTCGGGACTGTATTATTTATTCATTTAGGACTGTATTATTTATTCGGACCCTCTGCGCGAGGGCAATGTTGTAATAAGTGTGCGTGTGTGTGATGTATGTCTTCCAACCCCACGTCTTTTCTCCCTTTTATTTATCAGCTTATGATGGTTAGATTAGGGCATGTTTCAATTAGCATACAGTATGATAGCATATTTACATTCATTCATCTGTCTTGCATGCACCGGGCTCGGCGCATCATACTAACTGCATTTGTATCTCAATTCCAAGTTGAATACATGTTAGTTGTAGCATTTCACATGCCATCTTTAGAATAGCCGAGCCTATCTTAGTTGCATTTTGCATGTGTTGCATTAGGCATTTCTGTATAGTTAGGATCATGCATGGATTTCTAACATAGCTTTTGTTTTGGCTTGGAGTACTCGGTAAGTGTTTATGCTTTAGCATCCTTGCATGTGTGTGAGTGACTGCCATGATAGGATGCTTACAATGAGGCTATATGCTTATGTGATATAACTGCCTGAATGCCTGCGGGTGAAGGTTGGATTATTTGAATAGGAATAAATACATTGACTGTGAGTTTTAAGCCCACTAGATAGCGGCAAAATCATGTTTTTCTAAGCCCACCCGAGGGTGGCAAATCCACGTCTTAGCCAACTTGCGGGTAGCACCATCAAACCACTTTCAAAAATAAACATGAAATGTTTTGTTCCAATTCAGACGATCCAGTCTATATTTGTATGTTGTGCGCATCACATAGTAAATCTAGGCTAATAACCGGAATAAGAACGCATAAAGTTTTCCAAAACTAGATATCATGGTTAGTAGAGGCCGATCTTTGATCGGGCGAGCGGGGGTGCTCACGAAGTGACCTTCCCCAATCGTACCCAAGTTCCCGAGCCGAGGCAACTTTGGTGATGACGGACACGTGGCCTTAGGCAACGAGTCAGGATTTCCTAAATTTTCCAAAAATAAAATATTTAGGTGGCGACTCTGTATCTGGCAAAGCAGTCCATGTTTGGCACTTCTTTCAAAAAATCTGTTTTCTCAAAACGATTTGCCGGATTTGGACTCTTTGGTTCAGATTAAGAACCGTGGCAATTTGAGAGTCTGAACTTGTAGTGAACCCCAATACGAATAGAACGGGACCTCATTCCTCTCGGAACGTTCAGGGACGTCTACAGGTGGCTATTCTGTTGTTTCTTTGGTCTTTTCTCTTTTCGTTGGTCTCTCACCAACTTGGGATGCTAGCAAATGATAGGATGAGCTTTGTGGTGCCAACCTAGTTGGGATCATTTAGCTCATTGTGATGCTTTTGCACTTTTTTTTTCTTTATTGATGTAATTGGTCATGTACCTTATACTTGTTTATTCCATCAATACAGTTTTCTTTTTTGCCGATCAAAAAAAAAATGACAATTCTTCACACTTTTATAATAGTAGTAGATTATTTAATAGTTCTACAGTACCATGTATATTATTTACGTACATCTTTTAACAAATCACATAACAAATATTTTTTGAATTAGGACTTGTTGAGTAGAATATTCATTCAAAAAACTAAATAATCAGACACCAATAATTATATATTTGAATCGCATTTGTTTTTTTCAAAAAAACGAAAAATTATCCATCAGCATGGTTTTTAAAAGTTATTACACATTAGTGGAAAAGTTTATGTTTTTAACAATAATATTTCATAATGTTTATCTTTTTTTTGTAATTTTTTTCCTGACATCCACTGTAATGCAATTTCTAGCGAAAAAATAAATAAATATGAACTGCAATTAATTATCAAGAGTAGCCATCTAATTTTTTGTAATATAAATGTGATTCAAATATATAATTACTGATATTCAATCATCTTAATTTTTTATATAAATATTCTACTCAACGAATATTAAAAAGTAAATGATTCAAATAACTGAAGTTAGCCCGAAAATAATCCTACCAAGTTAAACGCTCTCCCCAGTTGACGTGATCAACTTAAAATAATCCAAACCCATTTTGTTTCTCCTAACTATCCATTCTCACTAACTTTGTTGCGACAAAGAGTAGCCAAGTGGTAGGTGCCCTTTTGTTTCTCCTAACTATTCATGCTCACTAAATTTATTGAGACAAAGGGTAGCCAAGTGGTAGGAGCCCTTTTACCAGACCCAAGGTTTGAGTTTCAAGTCTCAACCTTTCTGTTTTCCAAATTAGAATATAACTTTGTGTTGTAAATAATATAAAAATAATATAATATTTTTTTTAGAAAACAATCGTTGTAGATAGTTAAAAGGTGAACAATGACTCACATAATGTGTTGTGATTTTTTATTTATCAAGAATATTATGTATATAATTTCAAATGGTAAGAGTATTTTACAATTTTCATTATTATTGTAGTGAGTTCTATTTAAAATTTAAATTTTTTAATATTGCACTGCTACATTTTAAAAATTATTTTGTATTTTTTTATTTTTCTTTTCTTTAAAAAAATAACTGATATTGGTATAATCACTGCTGGTAAATCGACTTTTAGCGGCGTTTTAAAAACGCCGCTATAGGTACTGAAAACGTCGCTAATTATTTTTGTGACGTTTTGTACCAAACGCCGAAGACGCGGCCGTCGCTATAACTTTATGGCGTTTGGAAAACGTCGGTATATTAGTATAGGCGGCGTTTTTAAAAACGCCGCCAAATGTCCTACCCTAACTGTACTGTGACGTCAGTATGACATTTAGCGACGTTTTGAAAACGCCGTCAAAGATATTTATACATTTTAAAAATCTAACCGTTGGAATAGGGATATAGTGACGTTCAAAAAACGCCGCCATAGCCTTTATTTTTATTTTTTTTTATTTTTGAAGTTGTGCTAATTTTATATGGTTGAAAAAAATACCTGTCATAAACAATTATTAAGAACTAATAATTGATGTTTATTAAAATAATAAAAAACAAAATTAAAAATAAAAAACAATGCAATAAGATGAAAAATTATAAACAAAATAAAAATAAAAATAATCAATTTAACAGAAACATATAACTCATTTAGGTGCTAACCAAAATTGAGTGGATGCATCAAGAATTCACATCCTGTTAACAAATACAAACCACTTTGATATATATATATACATACACATTTAAAGAGGTCCACGTACTCCATGAAATCTGAAATGTGCATCTCTGTTGAGTTGAGACAGCATGTACCGACTACATAGTGCTTACAATATAGTGCTTGAGAAATTTGCATGGATCTATTTGCTGCAGCAACAAGTGTGGCTTCATTTAACCGAAGATTGGAACTTCGACATCACCGGTTGAACTTCTTGTGTGGTGATGCCAATGAGGTTGTTGTGGCTGATTCAAGCTGTAGTTGCACTGCTTGGTTGTTCCCTTAGCTTCCTCTTTGGATGACACTGCAGCGAGGAGATCTATTCCACCCAAATCCACCTTACTAAACATGAGGTTAGCAACAGCCCTGTCAATGGAATTCGTCTTTGATTCCATAGTTTTCGTGTCCTCCAACCTGAGAGAATAGAATTAGCCTTGTGAATATCTGTCGTTGCAACAAGAACACCAACACCATTGTTCTCATGACAAAATGAAACTTCATCATTTGACATGTATAAAAATGCAAAACCCTACACGCACAGAAAGTTTGTGTGCACAAAATGCAGCGATTTGTACATTTTGAGACATTGGTGGATACTGTGTGCGTAAACTTTTATGCACATATCATTGCTGATGCAATTGTATTTAACATGAAGGAAAATAATAAATGATGCAGTAGAAAATTTTAAGAGAAGTAAAGATGACAACATGAGAATAAAACAGGTTATGACTATTTTCATAGATCAAGGCATTTATGCTATTAGTAAATGAAATTGTAGCAGAGTTTCAGAGTACATTGAATAAGAAACTCCAAAACATTAGATTAGAGAGATGTGTGTATGTTGAAATATACCAAAAAGAAAAGACAATAAAATATGATTTCCACGATTCTTTAAGAACATTAACTACACTGCAAATGTTGGCTATCGCTACATTGCAGATATGCTCTCATATCATGTCAAGCTATCATTCCATCCAAAAACATAAATGATAGATCACATTGTGCACTCTGTTAGAAACTCTACCACATACTACCTAAACTAATCATGACAGGTAATAAAACACTATGAGTCTATGAGCGTCATGTTCAGCATAATCTATACTACTTATTTACCCTTAATAAGAGGAATTTTGCACATAATATCACAAAGAAAATACAAAGAATTTCAATGACGAATACGGAATTAAATGTTTACTTCACAAATCCCAAAACCCATAAATTCATATATAAGGGCATATTTTATACTATTATTAGAAGGTAACACCTTAATTGATGTCCTGACAGATTTTTAGCATGCCTGAATTACCCCATGCTCAAACATCTTTGCATAATTCTAGAATGCAATAATTCCAGCCTTTACCATATCTAAAACTACTTTCAATGGGTCAATAATTCCAGCCTTTACCATATCTACATATTCACCTGATCGTGCAACAGAAACAGAAGCTAATCATTTTAGTACAAGCTGAAAATAACATTCGCAGTCATGTGGCGAAATTTTTTTAAAATGGTCTTCGCATAAAAATGAAAACAATGGAGGTTTTTGAACTTTTCATTGTTTTTGTTTCTGAAAACACAAAATCAAAGCAAAAAACAAAAGCAAAAGCAAAAACAAAACCAAACAAGCAGGCACTTAGCTAGCCTGAGAAGTTTGCATTGTAGTGAGGCAGACCTTCAATACAGCAACACCACCAGAAAGCTTAGCTAATCTCTCTTGCAACTTCTCCTTGTCATAATCAGAAGTGCTCAAATCAATTGCCGACCTAATCTGTAATTACAAATGATAGGTAGCATAATGAAGTTAGGATCAGAAGAAATTTTTTATTTTTTACTTTTTTGCTATTGCTTTTCAATTAACTAATGGTCAATCAATCACCAACAGTTCAAGAATAAACTCAACAAGCAAATAGGGCTTCACATTTCGAAGAATGAAGCAACATATACCTGTTCACATCTCTCTTCCAAGGCCTCTTTGTCACCAGCACCGTCAATAACAACTGTGTCACCCCATGCTCAAACATCTTTGCATAATTCTAAAATGATTAGCTTGTACTAAAATTATTGTACTCAATCAGAATTATGATCAAAACACAAACAAACAAAAAAAAATCAGAATTACTCATGTCAGAAATCCTACTTCTCATCCTTTTACGTCTGCAACCAGCTTCATTATTGGTTTTTTTGGTCTTCAGTTGTCTTTTTTCAATTTTTATTTTATTTTTACTTATTAGGGACTTGTAGTCTAAAAGCACCTAAAAACTTAATAAACAAAGGAATGAAAATTGGAAGAGTCAACTAAAGATTAAAATTTAAAAAAAAAAATTGATTTAATTGAAAAGCAGTTTTTAAAAGTCAAATGGACCAAAAATCAATCATGCTGAATTCCATTAATCACAATGCAACAAGGCACAAGAACTTATGGAGAGAGAGAGAGAGAGCTGACCAACAGAAATGGCATTTTGAATCTCAGCACACATGGCAACAGCCTCTTCAGAGTCAATACCCTCCTCTGGTTCATCTTCTTCGATCAACCTGTCCTTATATCCATCCAAACCAGACCCAATTACCCTCACCTTTGACACCAAAAACCACTGAAACAAAGCAAACACAATCCCCACTAAAGCAGCCACAGGTATCACAATCTGTGTTAGGTTCTCACCCATCAAACCCATTTCAAAAACACTCCCAAATGTGTTCTGTTTTTGGAAACTACGAGTCTATGGTGGCTTGTTTTGAAGAACATACAAAAATTTTGAAACTAGAACAAGAGAAGATAACCTATATATCTATTATCCAAAGGGTATAATAAAATTAGTGGCTTTGCTTTGCATTGGGTCCCTATTTAGGAATTTGATAAACAAAAACAAAAACAAGGTTGGTTTGATTGACAGGTAGGCCAGTGGTGGTTTTATTCCATGGAAGCTGCTTGAAAAAAAAAAGGTAGGTTTGATTATCAGGTAGCCATTTCACATTTGGTGGTATTTACCAATTTTACTTTGAATTGAATAGATACTTCTACCCAAATTCCACCTTCCTTGTTAAGACCTCATTATCATTTAATTATGCAAAGTTTGAAAATTCCATATCTCCAGATGAGAGGAGGTTCCATTTGTTTGACAAATAACAGATGCAAATCAGCCTTAAACTTTATTAACTTGCGCCTTTGAAATGCATTAAGCCACTGCTAACATATCAAATCGCAAAATCAGTGTGTCATCCTACCAGTAAATATGACAAATATTCTGGATATCTAGTTACGACCATAGGCTCATATCCCATATATAGAAGGTGATACTTTAATTACAACAAAGGTAGAATACATTATCTCAGGTCGAGCTCAGTACTTTGAGCTCTCCACTGCCTCTCTCTCTCTCTCTCTCTCTCTCTCTCTCTCTCTTGGCTGGACTGCTCTATGTCTCTTCCAGTCATCGCCTTTGTCTCCGATGCCTCTAACATGTTTTGCCACTCTTTGGTGAACTTCTGACCACCCGGTCTACCCCTATCCACATAAAAGTCCAAGTACATGCCCAAGCATAACAAATTATGACTATTGAAGCATGAAACAATGCTTCAACTACATGTACAATCTTGAATTTGTATTTTAACATATTTTCATAATTAACACAAAATTCCAATATCCAGATTCCAGAAACACAAAAGTCCAACATAAGATCAATAGACAAAACTTCTTATGATGTTCATAAGAGTCTATTTATTCACTTCCACAAATTAGTCCCCTCAATCCAAGACTCAAATTTTATAAACAACATACATATTGCTCAAGAATGTCATATTGTTTTAAGGTTGTTCATACCTCATGTGCCTAAAAAGAAATAAAGACTTTGTCATGCAAAAGGTTCCAACATGAACAAGCTAGAGTATGTATTATGACTATAAATGCACCAACTTGCATCCAACTCACTACCCAAGGCAACTTTCAAGAAAAATTTCAACATCTAGACATACCTCCGAAAGCCACACTAATTGGATCATTATGCCCTCCACCAAAATTTTCTAGGGCACTGGCAAAAGCAATGTCCTCATCATATCCCCCGCCAAGTCCTTCACTGCAAGTTAAAGAACAAACAGAAACACCAGCATCACTTACCATAAAATACACTAACTTGATAATATTTTACCAACATAATGGGCAAAAAGGATTCATGTAAGGCTTAGTTTGAATTGGTATCTGTATGATGGTCATAAACGACCCAAATCAACAACCTATCAATAACTCTTCACTTTCTTTGGAAGGCAAAGGAGCCAAACTCATCCAACTAACAAAAGTTTGTGCAGAATCAATATATCTTTCCCTTGAAAATCAATAACAACATGATGCAGAATTTCTAGCCAAGGACAAGATCACAGGGATAACAAGAAAATTAGATTTTTGCTAATGTAAACTTTGTTCATTCTCTCAATTTCATTCCTATCTAATATGTTTCACTTCTTTTTCAAACCAAAATTGTTCATCAAAACAAAGATATTAAAAAGTTAAGAACATCCGGGGAAAAAGAACACCAACTTATTTAAGCATATTATCCTGAAAACAGAGTTATGGTTGAAAATTAGATGACATTAACATCTTAACATAGGGAACAGCTATAAATTGAAGTTCAATTAATGGTGCCTAATCAAATTGAAGCAACAACATATCAAATTTATGCAAATGAATGATTGAATACATAAATAAAATCAAATATAATCGAAATTCAAAGATATACGGCAATTGCAAGAAAAAGTTAAAAAATATGAAAGAAAAGTTGAATTCGTAAATCAGGCAAAAGTTCAGAGACAAGATTAAAAATGTACTCACGTGTATTTCCGACATCCTTTGTAAAATTTTAAACTTCTTTCCCTCGGGGATTCAGCACTCTCCTCCAGGCATTGCATCTGTTTCACCAAAGAAGGCATCATCATGACATTTGGAGCACAAAACAAAGTCAAAATAGTTTTAAAATGAAGGCAAAAGAGATAGTGGACAGATGATATACCCCCCACAGGCCATCACAGCCAAGAATGATGAAGTGGTCTCGCTCTGTAAGCTTCGATGGAGCTTCGAAATTGGTTGGATCTGGAGCTTCGATGGAGCTTCGAAATTACTTCGATGGAGCTTCGAATATCTGAATCTTCGATGGAAATCACTGAATCTTCAACGGAGCTTCGAAATCGGTTGGATCTGGAGCTTCGATGGAGCTTCGAATATCTGAATCTTCGCTGGAAATCACTGAATCTTCAACGAAGCTTCGAAATCAGTTGGATCTGGAGCTTCGATGGAGCTTCGAAATTGCTTCGATGGAGCTTCGAATATCTGAATCTTCGCTGGAAATCACTGAATCTTCAACAGAGCTTCGAAATCGGTTGGATCTGGAGCTTCGATGGAGCTTCGAAATTGCTTCGATGGAGCTTCGAATATCTGAATCTTCGCTGGAAATCACTGAATCTTCAACGGAGCTTCGAAATCGGTTCGATCTAGAGCTTCGATGGAGCTTCGAAATTACTTCGATGGAGCTTAGAGAGGGTTGAGAGAGAGAGAGAGAGAGAGAGAGAGAGAGAGAGGGGGGGCTCAGATAAAATGATGTATGCGTATGGGTTGAGAGAGGGCCAGATACAAAATAAGGGTTGAGAAGGGGCGTGCGGTACACCGCATTCGGAGGCATTTTTCAACGCCTCCTGTTATAAAACGGCGCCGTTTTGGTTAAAAAGAATATGCGGCGTTTATAAAACGCCGTTAAATGTTAATAACAGTGACATTTAAAAAAACGTCGTTAAAAAAACGCCACCGTAACCCTTTTTTCCTGTAGTGAATGGGAGAAGTTATTCCATGTCACTGTGACATAGGCCTTATTCAGTTTGTGATGGATAGAAAAGATATGATTCACAATAAATTGTTGGGAATGGAAGAGACAACAAGGGGTTAAATGCATGTTAATTGGAAACTGAAACAATTTTTTCCTACAGGGGGATTTTGGTAATAAAGTTAAGGGTATTAAAATATTTTAAAGGGAGATTTATTTATAAATTTCGTTTGGTAGATTTATAATCCAATAAACCCACAAGGTTTTCTTGTATTCCATGAAGTCTCATATATTTAGATTAGTATTTCAGGAGGTCTTTTTTTCCTGATTTATAATTTTTTGGAGACTATTATACCCATTGTTCTATTTTAGTATGTATTATACACAATAGGATATATGCATTTCTTTATATTTTGTTATTTCTATTTTGGAAGTTTTGGTGATTAGAGATCTTGGAGAAATCAATAGATATGTTTCCATTATATGTTTTTGTAAGAGTTTCGTTTGTGCATTGGTGGTGAGAGAACATTTAAATATTTTCTATTTTTATTGTTGTGATTCGAAACTCTTTTTTTTTTTTTTTTTTTTTCCATTGCTACAGTTTTGAAATTCTATTTTCTTTTATTGTTGCGGTTGTCAAGTTTAGAATTTTTGGACGAAGGTTAGATAATATTCAAATACTACATTCTTCCATTGTTGCAGCTCGAAACTCTGTTTCTTTCATTGTTGCGGTTTTGAAGCTCTGCTTTATTCAATTGTTGTGGTTTTGAAGTTCAGAATTGTTGGATGAAAGTTATCACCATTTTTCGTTTTGCAACTGCATGTATGTATGCATTTGGTAGAGATTCATGTTCAATAATTGATTAAAGTTGGATTGGATTTTTTGTTTTGAGATGAATTGATATGGTATTATGTATCAGTGCGTGTGCGTGTATGTTTATTGGATGGGTATTTCAATGAATGTGAACGTTCACATTCACTGAAGTTATTGTTGTTATGAATTATCATATTTTAATATTTTGCATTTGAGGATGTGAATTTCAACATTGGAAGCATGTTGTAACAACCCTCATACTGTTTACCGACTAATGACTGATTGATTACCGATAACCATCGATTACCGTTAAACTGAATTGATCATGACTGATAATTGAACTGATTAAAAGTACTGAACTGACTGACCGAAATTGAAACTGAATGGAATGAATACATCTGTTTGAATTGCATTTTATCTGTTGACTGTTTGTTTGATCTGTTCATGTTTTATGTTTAAACTGCTAATTGAAGGCCTTATCGGCGGCCGAACCGGGAATTGGTTAGTGTTTTATGATCCTCATAATTAATGTGATTTTATGGTATGTTTATTTGGAAACTGATTAGGTATGACTAAATTAGATTAAAATGAGTTAAATTGCAACAGTTGCCGTAATTACCATTTTGCCACACTTAGTGGCCACTATCTCACACACATGTGAGCCTTGTGCATACTTCAATAAAAACATTTCATCATCTTTCTCCTTGCCATAGCCGACCAAGAGGGAAGAGAGGGAGAGAGAGTGAGAAAAATTGGATTCTATCTTGGGTTTTGCTTGATAATTGAAGGTTGATTGTTAATTTGAGCTCCCTTCTTAAACTACAAGACTAAAGGTAGCTCCATTGTCTTCTTGTTCATGTTTTAAGTTGATTCTTGCATGGTTCATGTCATATTGATGGAGTGTAGAGCCAAAACATGGTTTAGATGTTGAATTGTAGCTTGATTGTTGCATGCATGTTGCTATTCTTAAGTTTTGAGGTTGTAAGTCCATGTTTCCTCACATGCATGTCCATCTTTTGGTCATACTCCATGAGTTCATCTTGTTTTTGAAGGTTTGAGCTCTTTTGAAACAGCATTAAAGCTTTGAAAATGATTTAAGATCATGCATGTCATGTTTGAGGATTGTTCTTGGAAAATGGTTTGAAATTGGGTTTGAATTAACCACCCTTGGGCCTTGATTTCTCAAAATTGAGCTTTGAATCATGTTATTCCATGTGTTTATAAGAGTTTTCCAGAAAATGAGCCCAAGAGGATCGGTTTTGAGCTTGGAGGTGCAATCTGGAATTTCCAGATTCTGCACCTCCGCTCGAGCGGGGGAAATGCCGCTCGAGCGTGGAATCCGAGCATCCAGCATCTCTCTGCACTGTTTTACAGTCCGCTCGAGCGGAGGACTGGGCGCTCGAGCGGAGTCATGTCTCAAGCTCGAGCGGGCGTCGAGCGGAGATTTCACCCATCCAGTACTTTTACAGTACGCTCGAGCGGGAAAGTTTACGCTCGAGCGTGTACCTTTGTTGCATGATCGCTCGAGCGGGGAAACTTGCGCTCGAGCGGGACTCTGTTTTTCTGAAAATGCTTTTAAATGTGCATCTTTGCATCCTCATCCCATTCTAGGCATTCTTAGGCCTAGTTTAAGACATCTTATTGAGGATATAGAGGTAGAACACACCGAGGCATTAGGGATTAAGTTGTTATCTTTCCCAACTGTGTAGCTTAGTGTGTTCAATCTGTTACCTGTGTAGGGTTGGCGATTGGGGAGGCACGCTCTAGCACACTGTAGCCCAAACTCTGTGAGTAACGATTGTGTAAAGATATGTTCACAAATGAATATTTTCTGAACAACTGAACTGTACTGTTTTCTGAACTGATTACTGTTAACTGAATGAATGTATGTCCTATATTCTGAACTGTACTGTGGCATCCTTGGCATCTACTGTTACTGTTACTGTTACTGTTACAGAGATCTCTGTCGGTTCCCTCGTGGAACCACTACTGTTTACTGACTGATGGCCATCATTACTGTTTGGTCTTTAAGACCTACTGTTTACTGTACTGTTATGCTAATGGATGTACCACATATGACTGAATAACTGTTCTGACTGAAAGACTGAAGTATTGTTTAATGAACTGATTTCATTACTGTAAGGACATTTCATTCATAACCTCTTTACGCATTATGTTATTCACTGGGCTTTAGCTCACTGTTTATATATATATGTAGGTGCTCAGCCACCAGATCGGAGCTAGGAGCGTGGGTTAGACTCCAGTTTTGTCAAGCCAGCCTTTGTGCCTCACTGCGAGGTTCCGAGTTGCCATGCTATGGCTTGGGGTGTTTTGTTTTGTTTCCCCCGTCTGTCTCCATACTGTTTGGATTACTGTATAGACTGTCAGCTACTAACTGTACTGTTATCAAGGGATTAGGTCCCTGTACTGTGTGACTGTAAATTCTGTATAGACCGTACTGTTTGTATGTACGAATGCACGAAAAATCTTTTTGGCATACAGACTGTCACAGCTCATTGGACATTGTTTAATTACTGTATTGGCTTCCGCCAGGCCCTGTACTCTGTTTTACTGTATTACTGTTAAGCAGGCCTTCGGTAATCTCGGATTACTGGCCGGTTACGGTGCTAAACCCATAGGACCGGGTTTGGGTCGTGACACATGTGATGGTTGCAAATGTAGATTGATGATTGCATGGCTATTACATAATATAAATGTTTACATATCACTGATATAGTATGAGTTTTGCATGATTATTATATAGTGTGAATATTCATATTGTAAGGAATCAATGCTTGTTGTAAATTATCACATTGTAATGTGTTGCAATTGGTGTTGTGATCATCACATTATTAATCAATGTTAATATTTACATTCAGAAATAATCATATAAGTGCAAATAACAATGTGTTATTTTACCAACATGCATTTATAATGTGAAAATTTACATTGACATTTATTTACCACAACTCATATTAAGCCAATGGTTATATGTACACAAATATAATCAACCACCAGTAATATACGGATATTCGCAGTAGCTACACTTCGATCGATGTGAATGTTCACAACGTTACTTCTTCACATCAGAGTAAGGTAGATGATTTAGGTTTTTGGAAATGTGAGAGATTTTCTTTCTAGAATAATAGAGAGATTTTTTTCGTAGAATAAATGAGAGATTTTTTTTCTAGAATAATAGAGAGATTTTTTTCGTAGGATAAATGAGAGATTTTCTCCATGAAATAAATGAGACATTTTCTCCCTAAAATGAGAGAGAAATTTTTCTCTATGAAGGACAATTATTGTTATTTTTTTTTTTATTGTGTATTGATTTTAAAATGGAAACATGTCCAAAAAGTTTGGAAGGGTGATTTTGTCATATCACCTTAAATAGGACCTAATGGAATATTAAGGAGTTGTTTGGGGTGTCCTAAATAAGTGCATTTTTGTCTTTTTAGACTAAAAAATTGAAGAAAAAAAGATGGATATTTGGATTAACTTTTTGACTTTTTACAAAAAATGTGTATTAAAAAATTGTATAAATAAGTGTGCAGGAGAAGTTAGTGGAGTAAGCCGTACAGGTTGGGCAGTGTAGTGGGCTGGTTAGGAGATGGGAAATGATTGCCTTCTATTCGGACTTGAATTGGATGGTGTTGTTCGGCCCGTGGAGGCTCACCACGGGTCCCATTTTGCTAATCGGAACCGTCAATGTGTAGAACCCGTCGAATACTATATGCTTGTAAAAAATCACGTTAATTGGATATCGATAACTATCTGATCGTATTAGTTTTTTTTGTCAATGGTTAACTATAACACCATCCATTTTTTATACAAGAATGATTTGATCATATAGTTAGCGATATCCGATCCTCGTAATTTTTCACAAATATATAGTACTGGACGAGTTCTACATATTCAACGGTTCGAATTATCAAAACGGGACCCGTGGTGGGCTCCCACAGGCCCAACATTATCATCCAACTTTGTGAATATATATGTAATTTTTTTTTTGTCCTTTTCTTTCATGTCAGTACCTAGAGGTATTTTAATATTATGTATATTAATTTTTTTATATTTTTAATTCGTGAATACTGATGACTTTTTTACTTTTATTTTTTTTGTAACTTTTTTACCTTTTAAATTTTTTTAAACACTTCAAACCAGGCCTAAAAAAAGAAAAAAGATGGGTTAAATGGACATAACATTTAGAAATATGATTTTTTGAAAAATAGCCCTTGTTTAAAATACGAATTATCTTTTGTAAATTTGGAAATTATAAATACCTTATTTAAAAAAAAAATTATTAACAGAATTAACATAAAAAAAATCCTAAATATTATCTTATACAACTTTAAAATTACTTGAATTGTTAATTAAAATATATTTATGATATTAAAAATTATTAATCACCTTAATTTTTTTTTTTTTAATAAAATGAGTCGTTTGTTATGTGATTAAAAATTTTAAAAAACATGATATAATTTCTAAAATCATATGAGAAAATTTATATTTTATGCAAAGGATATGTATATAATTTACCCTAAAACTAAAATGTAAAGAGTAACACAGTCATTAAAGCAGAAGTTACTTGGTGATGATAGAATATTACTTTACATCATTTATTAGGAGACACTTTTTCAATTATTTTCTTTTAGGAGATAATAGTTTTTCCGGTTCAAAATAATAGTTTCTTTTAAAGAATATAATTTTTTTTTGATAGTATAATTATTATACTTTAAAAATATTAATATTTTAATATTATTTTTTGATAGTATATTTTTTTGAAAATATTAATTATTATAATTGTACTTTTTATATTGTTAATGAATTTAAAAGAATGGTAAAATAGAAAATTTATATTATTTTGATTCTTGATTTTTAAAAAGAGACTAAGGCCAAGTTTGGCTATTACAAAATAATCTATTTTTTTTTTATCTTTTTATCTTTTTTTCATCACATCACCTCTCTACTTTTCTGCACATCTTTTCGTAAAAAGACAAAAAATACACTTATTTAGGTCATTCCAAACAACCCCTTAGGACAATGAAAAAAAGGAATAAGGGACTAATATTTTAGGACGGAAAGAGTAATAAAAATCAGGATGAATTACACTAAAGGTCCCTATAATTTGAAACTTGTGTCACCTTGGTCCCTAATTTTTTAATTGTGACACATTTAACCCTGTATTTTAAATCTTGTTCCAAATAAGGACAATTGAATATACCATTGCTCAATTTCAAGGATAAAGTCGTCAATTTGATAAAATATAAACTAATTTAACAAAAGCAAATGTCAAAAATTATTTTAAAATTATTAAAAATTATTTCTACCCACCAATGGTAAAATTATGTAAAATTGATAAATCTTATACACATTTATTTATTTTACCAAATTAATTTTCATTATATGTGTTTGGATGATGACACTGCTGGTAAATCGACTTTTAGCGGCGTTTTAAAAACGCCGCTATAGGTACTGAAAACGTCGCTAATTATTTTTGTGACGTTTTGTACCAAACGCCGAAGACGCGGCCGTCGTTATAGTTTTATGGCGTTTGGAAAACGTCGGTATATTAGTATAGGCGGCGTTTTTAAAAACGCCGCCAAATGTCCTACCCTAACTGTACTGTGACGTCAGTATGACATTTAGCGACGTTTTGAAAACGCCGTCAAAGATATTTATACATTTTAAAAATCTAACCGTTGGAATAGGGATATAGTGACGTTCAAAAAACGCCGCCATAGCCTTTATTTTTATTTTTTTTTATTTTTGAAGTTGTGCTAATTTTATATGGTTGAAAAAAATACCTGTCATAAACAATTATTAAGAACTAATAATTGATGTTTATTAAAATAATAAAAAACAAAATTAAAAATAAAAAACAATGCAATAAGATGAAAAATTATAAACAAAATTAAAATAAAAATAATCAATTTAACAGAAACATATAACTCATTTAGGTGCTAACCAAAATTGAGTGGATGCATCAAGAATTCACATCCTGTTAACAAATACAAACCACTTTGATATATATATACATACACATTTAAAGAGGTCCACGTACTCCATGAAATCTGAAATGTGCATCTCTGTTGAGTTGAGACAGCATGTACCGACTACATAGTGCTTACAATATAGTGCTTGAGAAATTTGCATGGATCTATTTGCTGCAGCAACAAGTGTGGCTTCATTTAACCGAAGATTGGAACTTCGACATCACCGGTTGAACTTCTTGTGTGGTGATGCCAATGAGGTTGTTGTGGCTGATTCAAGCTGTAGTTGCACTGCTTGGTTGTTCCCTTAGCTTCCTCTTTGGATGACACTGCAGCGAGGAGATCTATTCCACCCGAATCCACCTTACTAAACATGAGGTTAGCAACAGCCCTGTCAATGGAATTCGTCTTTGATTCCATAGTTTTCGTGTCCTCCAACCTGAGAGAATAGAATTAGCCTTGTGAATATCTGTCGTTGCAACAAGAACACCAACACCATTGTTCTCATGACAAAATGAAACTTCATCATTTGACATGTATAAAAATGCAAAACCCTACACGCACAGAAAGTTTGTGTGCACAAAATGCAGCGATTTGTACATTTTGAGACATTGGTGGATACTGTGTGCGTAAACTTTTATGCACATATCATTGCTGATGCAATTGTATTTAACATGAAGGAAAATAATAAATGATGCAGTAGAAAATTTTAAGAGAAGTAAAGATGACAACATGAGCTTCAGGAAGAGGAGAATAAAACAGGTTATGACTATTTTCATAGATCAAGGCATTTATGCTATTAGTAAATGAAATTGTAGCAGAGTTTCAGAGTACATTGAATAAGAAACTCCAAAACATTAGATTAGAGAGATGTGTGTATGTTGAAATATACCAAAAAGAAAAGACAATAAAATATGATTTCCACGATTCTTTAAGAACATTAACTACACTGCAAATGTTGGCTATCGCTACATTGCAGATATGCTCTCATATCATGTCAAGCTATCATTCCATCCAAAAACATAAATGATAGATCACATTGTGCACTCTGTTAGAAACTCTACCACATACTACCTAAACTAATCATGACAGGTAATAAAACACTATGAGTCTATGAGCGTCATGTTCAGCATAATCTATACTACTTATTTACCCTTAATAAGAGGAATTTTGCACATAATATCACAAAGAAAATACAAAGAATTTCAATGACGAGTACGGAATTAAATGTTTACTTCACAAATCCCAAAACCCATAAATTCATATATAAGGGCATATTTTATACTATTATTAGAAGGTAACACCTTAATTGATGTCCTGACAGATTTTTAGCATGCCTGAATTACCCCATGCTCAAACATCTTTGCATAATTCTAGAATGCAATAATTCCAGCCTTTACCATATCTAAAACTACTTTCAATGGGTCAATAATTCCAGCCTTTACCATATCTACATATTCACCTGATCGTGCAACAGAAACAGAAGCTAATCATTTTAGTACAAGCTGAAAATAACATTCGCAGTCATGTGGCGAAATTTTTTTAAAATGGTCTTCGCATAAAAATGAAAACAATGGAGGTTTTTGAACTTTTCATTGTTTTTGTTTCTGAAAACACAAAATCAAAGCAAAAAACAAAAGCAAAAGCAAAAACAAAACCAAACAAGCAGGCACTTAGCTAGCCTGAGAAGTTTGCATTGTAGTGAGGCAGACCTTCAATACAGCAACACCACCAGAAAGCTTAGCTAATCTCTCTTGCAACTTCTCCTTGTCATAATCAGAAGTGCTCAAATCAATTGCCGACCTAATCTGTAATTACAAATGATAGGTAGCATAATGAAGTTAGGATCAGAAGAAATTTTTTATTTTTTACTTTTTTGCTATTGCTTTTCAATTAACTAATGGTCAATCAATCACCAACAGTTCAAGAATAAACTCAACAGGCAAATAGGGCTTCACATTTCAAAGAATGAAGCAACATATACCTGTTCACATCTCTCTTCCAAGGCCTCTTTGTCACCAGCACCGTCAATAACAACTGTGTCACCCCATGCTCAAACATCTTTGCATAATTCTAAAATGATTAGCTTGTACTAAAATTATTGTACTCAATCAGAATTATGATCAAAACACAAACAAACAAAAAAAAATCAGAATTACTCATGTCAGAAATCCTACTTCTCATCCTTTTACGTCTGCAACCAGCTTCATTATTGGTTTTTTTGGTCTTCAGTTGTCTTTTTTCAATTTTTATTTTATTTTTACTTATTAGGGACTTGTAGTCTAAAAGCACCTAAAAACTTAATAAACAAAGGAATGAAAATTGGAAGAGTCAACTAAAGATTAAAATTTAAAAAAAAAAAAAATTGATTTAATTGAAAAGCAGTTTTTAAAAGTCAAATGGACCAAAAATCAATCATGCTGAATTCCATTAATCACAATGCAACAAGGCATAAGAACTTATGGAGAGAGAGAAAGAGAGCTGACCAACAGAAATGGCATTTTGAATCTCAGCACACATTGCAACAGCCTCTTCAGAGTCAATACCCTCCTCTGGTTCATCTTCTTCGATCAACCTGTCCTTATATCCATCCAAACCAGACCCAATTACCCTCACCTTTGACACCAAAAACCACTGAAACAAAGCAAACACAATCCCCACTAAAGCAGCCACAGGTATCACAATCTGTGTTAGGTTCTCACCCATCAAACCCATTTCAAAAACACTCCCAAATGTGTTCTGTTTTTGGAAACTACGAGTCTATGGTGGCTTGTTTTGAAGAACATACAAAAATTTTGAAACTAGAACAAGAGAAGATAACCTATATATCTATTATCCAAAGGGTATAATAAAATTAGTGGCTTTGCTTTGCATTGGGTCCCTATTTAGGAATTTGATAAACAAAAACAAAAACAAGGTTGGTTTGATTGACAGGTAGGCCAGTGGTGGTTTTATTCCATGGAAGCTGCTTGAAAAAAAAAAGGTAGGTTTGATTATCAGGTAGCCATTTCACATTTGGTGGTATTTACCAATTTTACTTTGAATTGAATAGATACTTCTACCCAAATTCCACCTTCCTTGTTAAGACCTCATTATCATTTAATTATGCAAAGTTTGAAAATTCCATATCTCCAGATGAGAGGAGGTTCCATTTGTTTGACAAATAACAGATGCAAATCAGCCTTAAACTTTATTAACTTGCGCCTCTGAAATGCATTAAGCCACTGCTAACATATCAAATCGCAAAATCAGTGTGTCATCCTACCAGTAAATATGACAAATATTCTGGATATCTAGTTACGACCATAGGCTCATATCCCATATATAGAAGGTGATACTTTAATTACAACAAAGGTAGAATACATTATCTCAGGTCGAGCTCAGTACTTTGAGCTCTCCACTGCCTCTCTCTCTCTCTCTCTCTCTCTCTCTCTTGGCTGGACTGCTCTATGTCTCTTCCAGTCATCGCCTTTGTCTCCGATGCCTCTAACATGTTTTTCCACTCTTTGGTGAACTTCTGACCACCCGGTCTACCCCTATCCACATAAAAGTCCAAGTACATGCCCAAGCATAACAAATTATGACTATTGAAGCATGAAACAATGCTTCAACTACATGTACAAGCTTGAATTTGTATTTTAACATATTTTCATAATTAACACAAAATTCCAATATCCAGATTCCAGAAACACAAAAGTCTAACATAAGATCAATAGACAAAACTTCTTATGATGTTCATAAGAGTCTATTTATTCACTTCCACAAATTAGTCCCCTCAATCCAAGACTCAAATTTTATAAACAACATACATATTGCTCAAGAATGTCATATTGTTTTAAGGTTGTTCATACCTCATGTGCCTAAAAAGAAATAAAGACTTTGTCATGCAAAAGGTTCCAACATGAACAAGCTAGAGTATGTATTATGACTATAAATGCACCAACTTGCATCCAACTCACTACCCAAGGCAACTTTCAAGAAAAAATTTCAACATCTAGACATACCTCCGAAAGCCACACTAATTGGATCATTATGCCCTCCACCAAAATTTTCTAGGGCACTGGCAAAAGCAATGTCCCCATCATATCCCCCGCCAAGTCCTTCACTGCAAGTTAAAGAACAAACAGAAACACCAGCATCACTTACCATAAAATACACTAACTTGATAATATTTTACCAACATAATGGGCAAAAAGGATTCATGCAAGGCTTAGTTTGAATTGGTATCTGTATGATGGTCATAAACGACCCAAATCAACAACCTATCAATAACTCTTCACTTTCTTTGGAAGGCAAAGGAGCCAAACTCATCCAACTAACAAAAGTTTGTGCAGAATCAATATATCTTTCCCTTGAAAATCAATAACAACATAATGCAGAATTTCTAGCCAAGGACAAGATCACAGGGATAACAAGAAAATTAGATTTTTGCTAATGTAAACTTTGTTCATTCTCTCAATTTCATTCCTATCTAATATGTTTCACTTCTTTTTCAAACCAAAATTGTTCATCAAAACAAAGATATTAAAAAGTTAAGAACATCCGGGGAAAAAGAACACCAACTTATTGAAGCATCTTATCCTGAAAACAGAGTTATGGTTGAAAATTAGATGACATTAACATCTTAACATAGGGAACAGCTATAAATTGAAGTTCAATTAATGGTGCCTAATCAAATTGAAGCAACAACATATCAAATTTATGCAAATGAATGATTGAATACATAAATAAAATCAAATATAATCGAAATTCAAAGATATACGGCAATTGCAAGAAAAAGTTAAAAAATATGAAAGAAAAGTTGAATTCGTAAATCAGGCAAAAGTTCAGAGACAAGATTAAAAATGTACTCACGTGTATTTCCGACATCCTTAGTAAAATTTTAAACTTCTTTCCCTCGGGGATTCAGCACTCTCCTCCAGGCATTGCATCTGTTTCACCAAAGAAGGCATCATCATGACATTTGGAGCACAAAACAAAGTCAAAATAGTTTTAAAATGAAGGCAAAAGAGATAGTGGACAGATGATATACCCCCCACAGGCCATCACAGCCAAGAATGATGAAGTGGTCTCGCTCTGTAAGCTTCGATGGAGCTTCGAAATCGGTTGGATCTGGAGCTTCGATGGAGCTTCGAAATTGCTTCGATGGAGCTTCGAATATCTGAATCTTCGATGGAAATCACTGAATCTTCAACGGAGCTTCGAAATCGGTTGGATCTGGAGCTTCGATGGAGCTTCGAATATCTGAATCTTCGCTGGAAATCACTGAATCTTCAACGAAGCTTCGAAATCGGTTGGATTTGGAGCTTCGATGGAGCTTCGAATATCTGAATCTTCGCTGGAAATCACTGAATCTTCAACAGAGCTTCGAAATCGGTTGGATCTGGAGCTTCGATGGAGCTTCGAAATTGCTTCGATGGAGCTTCGAATATCTGAATCTTCGCTGGAAATCACTGAATCTTCAACGGAGCTTCGAAATCGGTTCGATCTAGAGCTTCGATGGAGCTTCGAAATTACTTCGATGGAGCTTAGAGAGGGTTGAGAGAGAGAGAGAGAGAGAGAGAGAGAGGGGGCTCAGATAAAATGATGTATGCGTATGGGTTGAGAGAGGGCCAGATACAAAATAAGGGTTGAGAAGGGGCGTGCGGTACACCGCATTCGGAGGCGTTTTTCAACGCCTCCTGTTATAAAACGGCGCCGTTTTGGTTAAAAAGAATATGCGGCGTTTATAAAACGCCGTTAAATGTTAATAACAGTGACGTTTAAAAAAACGTCGTTAAAAAAACGCCACCGTAACCCTTTTTTCCTGTAGTGTGATCATGTAATGGTGATTGTTTTTATTTTCATTAAATTACTTTCTATTTTTCAAAAGTCAAATATGGTGACAAGTTTTATATTATTATTAAACCAATCCATTAAATCAAAAAATCCAAATCTAAAAACATTTTATATATTAAGGGGTTGTTTGGAATGATCTAAATAAGTGCACTTTTTGACTTTTTTTATAAAATATGAGTTGGGTTTGGGTTGAGTTTGAAGTGATGTGTTAAAGAGATGATGTGACTTAAATAAGATAATGACTTTTTGATTTTTTGACTTTTTTTCAATCATACCAAACCAACTTTAAATATATTAATTACACATTAAAAGTTTAGTAACTACATATTGCATGATCATCATCCAAACACGTAATAAAAATTAATTTGGTAAAAAAAAGTAAATAAATATATAAAAGATTTATTAATTTTACATAATTTTATCTTTGATGGATAAAAATAATTTTTCAAAATTCAAAAATATTTTTTTAACATTCATTTTTGTCAAATTAGTTTATATTTTATCAAATTAACGACTTTATCTTTGAAATTTAATAATAATTTCATCAATTATCCTTATTCAAAATAATATTCAAAATTTAAAATCAAATTTGCCATATTTAAAAAAATTACGAATCAAACTGACACAAATTCAAAACTATAAAAGCTATTAATGGAATTTAGGCCTCGTTTGGGAACAGGCTAATTTAGTAACTTTTTGGCTATTTGGCTAAAATATGAGAAAAAAAAACTAGTATGTTTGGGATGACTTTTTGACTTTTTACGAAAAGATGTGCAAAAAGTAGAGAGAAAAGAGAATCTTTGACTTTTTGGTATGAATTGTTGGCTTTTTGACTAATTTAATAACTTTTTGACTTTTTAACTAAAAAAAAAGGTTGCCAAACGAGCCCTTACTCTAAAAATTAAGTTAATTTGGAACACCTCTTATGATCAAAAAAAAATAATTTTCTTATTAAAAGGACAAAAAGTGGGCCTACTTTGAAAATTTGTCTTATTGGGGGGCAGGCATGCAAACCCTCAGAAGGGCATGAGCGGATAATCAGGGTGGGGTCTGGGTGGTGGGGCCCAATATTCAACGCGAAGTCAAACTAAAAGAAAGATGCGGCTAAGGAAAACCGACACGTGGCAGTCACATTCCTCCGAACCTGGCCGCAAAACCTGAAACGGCGTGGCGGCCTGATTAAATGCAATGGCCGGTGGCTGATCCCACCACCTATCTCCTCTCCATTCCCCAGCTTTCATTACTATCAATATAAATATGAAATGAAATATCTCTCTCTCGCCATTTCTCAAGAAATATATACATACATGATACATATATGTCTATGTGGAGAGAGAAAGAAAGAAACTAATAGAAAAAGAAATTTAGAGAGAGAAAGTAGGGATAGATTCTTCTTCCTTGGTTAGGCAGTAGTTGAACAGTCCATCTCTGCAAATTTTACTTCGTAATATTCCATTTTTAATGGTTCTCTCTCTCTCTCTCTCTCTCTCTCTGTGTTTTTTTATTTTTTATTTTATTTTAGTTTATTGTTTATTTTGTTTGGAAACATGGGTTATACATTTTTCTTCGTGTTTGTTTCTAGGGATTTTGGAGGCTTTTGAGTTGAAGAACTAGCGAGAGACGTGGGTCCTCCTGACACCTGATATATATGTATGTATTCAATTATGTCTACAAGAATATAGTAGGAAATGTTTCATCAAGAATGGCAGGTGATGATTCTTAGTGTTTTTTTTTTTTTTTTTTTTTTTTTTTTTTGGGTTTGTTTTGGGCTTTATATTTTTAACGATTTTGATCCTCTAATTCCATATCTAATAGATTATTACACTTTCATTGGATGATGATGATGGAATCTCTCCATTACCAATATATAATGGAGAGGATTACAATCAGTTACTCTTCATCTATGTCAATGAGTGTGGCAACAAGTTCTAAATCCATTTTCTTTGTAAAAGATATCATTTGTTAACACTGTCCTAGCAAGACAAGTTTTTAGAATAAGGATGGTCTAGCCTTCAATATTGCACATATATTATATGTAATATGTGTGGTCTATGCATGCCTATAAGTATGCCTTCATGCATGCATGTATATGCAATGTAGGAGTGTGAATCATATTCTGTTTGCTGTTTGCGTTTGTCTTGTTGAGTTTGTGTGAGATTTTATTCAACACTAATCAAATATTTTAACACTAACCCAACTCACTTATCAATGTATACGTCTACTCGAATTTTCCTTCAATACACAACACATTACGAGTGCTTTAATTTTTTGGGTTTTAGTTAATTAGTAGTTACTTTTAAAATATACAAATATAATTAGGATTTTGTTTGTTTGGTTTTTTTTTTTTTTTTTTTTTGGAACGGCATAATTAGGATTTTGTTAATGCATACTTTTAGCACATATTTTTAAAAAATATATATTAAATGTAATGGTGACACCATTTTATGTGATGTTATTAATTAATAAAAAGATACCAATGAAATATTTCAAAAAAAGATACAAATGAAATATTTTTTAGAAAAAATATTGAGGATAATGATGACACCATCTTATGTGCTGTCTCTAATCAATTAAAAGCTACAAACGAACTAAGTATGCAAACCTTGCCTCCCAATAATCCAACATTATTGTGGTTCTTACCACAAAATTAATATTACTCATTCGATGGCAATACCATCACGTGATATCACCATTGTATCCAATATGATAGGAAAAAGAGACACCGCAATTTGTATGAAAATGAGTATAATAACAAATGTCATTATAACATATAAGAATTTTAAAAATCAAGTTTTTTTGTTTATAAATTTGTTGCAAAAATATTTAGAAATTAATTTCAATTGTCGCGAGAATAGTTGCTAAAATGTTATTTCGAAAAGTCAAAAAATGAGCTTTTAAGAATAATTTTTTAGAAAATATCGCTAACAAATACATTTTTAGGGACAAAATAACTTAGTCCAACAAAATTGTATTTTTTAGACAATTTTGGTTCCAAAATGTTGGTAATTTATCATTAAATGTTCAAATTTGTCACTAAAAATAAAATAATAACACTTTAGTGACAAAATTATTTTGTCCCTAAATTTTTCTCTCTAATACTTTAATTTCTTATAGTGTGTATAATCTTTTTTAAGTTGTTTCACATGTCACTCTCAACAAACCGAATAATTAGCCATTAATGGTCATGCAAAAGAATAATTAGAAACTAAGGTCTCGTTTGACAACATTATTTTTTAACTTGAAAGTCAAAAAGTCACTAAAAAAATCAAAAATGCCAACAATCTATATCAAAAAGTCAAAGATTCTTTTTTCTCTTTACTATTTGCACATCTTTTCTTAAAAAATTAAAAATTCATCCCAAATATACTAATTTTTTTTACTTCATATTTTAGCCAAAAAGTAAAAAAGTTACTAAAATAACTTGTTCCTAAACGAGACCTAAGTTAATCACAAATCACTGTGCTAATGATTTATCACTACCTAGTTGAAAATGGATTTGGTTCAATCTGATCACTTCAATGAACTTTAGCCTAAGATCATAACTAGGTTGCAAACGAATTAAATTGCTTATGAGCAATTTCTGCTCGGCTTGTTAAAAGTTCAACTCGGTTCGGCTTGTTTAATAAGTGAGTCAAGTTTGAGCTCGAATATAAAGCTCATTTAGTAAATGAGCTGAGCTCGAACCTGAATAAGTTTGGCTCGTCAAACTCAGCTCGTTTATCTTTACTCAAATTATATAATAAATATATTTTTATATATTAAATAATATATAAATATATATAAATAATAGTAAAAATACATTATTTATATATTAAATAATATTAATTATATTTTTTATTTAAATAGAATAAATAATATTAAAAAATATATATTATCAAGCCGAGCTCGAATTTAATTAATATTAACAAGTCGAACCGAACTCGAACCCAGTTATTTATCGAGTTGAACTTGAATTTAATAAACGAACTGGATTAGTAAACAGGCCGAGTTTGAACTCAACAAAACTCGGCTCGGTTAGGTTTCAGCCCTAATCATAACCATTTATTGAGCTGACATGAAATGTGGCTGATGAGTGGAAGGGGTGGTCGCACTTTTAAAAATTGAAAAATATTTTATATTATATTAAAAAAATTTATATTTCAAGCATATTTTTACACTCTGATTTTTTTTTTTTCGATTGGCAAAAAAATCTTTATTGATGAACGATAAAATATTACATCACAAAAGGAAATAGATGGGTGCAAAAGCATCATAACGAACATACCAATCCCAACTAAATTAGCACCAATATTACCGCTCAATCTCCGTCAGACACATAGTCAAAGATATAGCTACACTGGATGAATACAGATACAGTTCAAGCTTCTAGTTTGTAGAGAGAAGACATGCACTGCAACAAGTACTATTATTTTAAATCAATTTTTTGGTTTTAACCTTTTGACGAGTGCGGTTTCCAATTAGATGGTCAACAGATTTCTACTTGGAAAACCAAACAAAATCGCTCAACCTTTCTTAATCTCATATTTTTATATTGCAACAGCCTTTTGTTTGCTATTTCGAACAAGAAGAGTAATTCTTACCCTTTTAGTTTTTTTTCCCCAGTACTTTTATTATTTAATATGTCGGATATTTGATACATAATTTTTTTTAAAAAAAAATTTGCATGTGTCCGTACACATGCATCTTGAACACATGCAGGACTCGGGGATCTACAAAAATGGTTTTTGATGGATGCATATTCAAGAACACTCCATCAATGGCTTAAGATCTTAGTTGCAGGAATCGTCCAACTAGGTGGCAATTCTGAGTAAGAATTGCGATTCCGCGTTTCTTAGAGAGAAATGTGTAGGAATCGCGTTTCTGTGCAAAGAGAAACGCGATTCAGTCCAAGACGAAGTCGTAAAGGGGAAAGAGAGAGAGAGAGAGAGAGGGAGAGAGAGATAGAGAGACCCTAGCCTTCCATGTCGAAATGAGAGGAAGAAGGGTTTTTCAGAGAAACTTACAGTGAACAATGGTAGGGTTTCTCCGACACATCTTCGATTCAGTCAACGAAGATAGCCTTCGATCTCTGTTACATCTCCTCTGATCTGGTCACGATCTCCTCTTCACTCTCTGTCTTCATCTCTCTCGACCTCCTCTTCTATCTCTCTGTCTTCATCTCTCGCGATCTCCTCCGATCTGGTCGTCTTCGTCTTCTTCTTCCCCTCTCTCTCTCTCTTTCGTCGATCAGATCTGTCCCCTCCCGTTTGTAACTAATGCGTATAATAAATAATATAATTATAATATAATTTGTTATATAATAAATAATATAATTTGTTATATTTAAATAATATAATTATAATATAATTCGTTATATAATAAATAATATAATTTGTTATATAATAAATCTAATTAAATCATATATAATAAAAAAATTTAATAAAATTTATAAAATAAATCATCTAATTTTTTATTAATTATTTTAACATATTTTATTATTCCTTATTTGTTATATTTTTTTATTTATAATATATATATCAATTAAAAATAAAAAAATAAATTAACAATAACATATTATTTAAAAAATATAATAAATAAATAAAATAATTAATGTGTATTATAAAAAATATTTATGAAAAAACTTCTAATCTGTATTAATATATATATATATATATATATTACCGCTCCCCAAGGCGCTCCCAACCTAAGAAACTTCTATCAGCTCACGCCTCCCCGCTCCCGCTCCCGCACCCGCTCCCGCTCCCGCACCCGCTCCCGCACCCGCTCCCGCTCCCGCTCCCGCTCCCGCTTCGTGCAACTAAGCTTAAGATAGATCGATAGGTTTTTTTTATTTTTCATTTTTATTTTTTTGATAGTATGGTTGTGTAGATTGAATTTACTATATAATATATATCCCCAGTCGAATATAGTAAAAGTATTAACTGGATGCACAATAGAGAGAAGGAAGAGAGAGGTTGGGTAACTTTACGTAGATTGTCGGTTTTTAGTCCAAAAGATGATATGCGCAGAGTGGGAATGCTGGGCTTTGGGGAGTCATTTATTGCGTTCAACGAGGAAGAGAGTTCCAATAAACCAAGTGGGTTAGAGAGAGAGAGAGAGAGAGAGAGAGAGAGAGAGAGGGGTTGGATTGAATTTTTTTTTTTCAGTTGGAATTGTGTTTTATCCTAAATGCTTGTAAATAATAGTAATTGTGCCGAAAAGGAAAGGGAAATTATACCTCAGTTGTATTGTTTCAAAACAAAGTTCAAATAAGTGATAAATTTATCAATTTTAATAATTAAAATTACAAGTTTTTCCATCACTTTGTAATATATATATATTTTTTTGATATTACAACTTATTCATAATTTTCCCAAAAAAGAAAGTAGGGATTAGATCCATTCTAAGTGTGATCATTGTATGATAATAATTTGTTTGGATTGATTTATTTGGTGAGAAATAATAAGAAATGAAGAAATGATCATTGTTTTCGTATATTTGATGTATAAATAAATTGAAAATTATATTTTATAAGAGTTTTATTTCTTGTCAAAAGTGGAGAGAGTTGATAAGGAACAAATTGGTTGATTGCGTAGTTTTCATAACTACAAAAACTAGTTTAAATGTTTGACAAATGTATTAATTAGACACAATGTAAAATGGTTCTTATATCTAGTGGTTGATCCAATATGCATGTATTATGTTTTTGTTAGTATCTTGGTTGGTATACTGAATAATGTTTTTAGCATTATAGTTTTCCTAATATTGACATCACCCATTAACAGTGGCAGAGACACATGGGGACTAGGGGGGTCACGTGCCTCTCCAGGATTTTTTATTTTTTATTTTTTTTTTCATTTTTTTTACGTTTGTACATAAATAAAATTTTAAACAAAAATAATATTTAGAATAAAATGTCAAGGATATTTTAAATTTATGAAAACAATTGTCATTGTTTTATTGAAAATGAAGTGACTACAATAAATTATATTTTTATGTATGAAAATTTTATGAAAAAAAATCTCAATATAAAAGTAATATCCATCATTATTGAAAATTAATCTCACTATATATATGTAAAAATTATTAGAGTGATAGTTATATTTGCATGTGGAGTTCACCCTTTATATGTTGCTTTACTATTGATTTGTGATATTATATGTCAATAAAGATATAATATCACTCTTATATGAAATTTTTACTCAAATTTTATAAAAATTTGATTTATCTTACCATTATATAGTTTATTTTAAGACTTAAATATATGATTATTTTTACATTCTCTATGATACACTAGTTATACGTAATATTTTTTTTTCGATTTTACGTGAAGTTAATTATAAAATTTTATGTGAAATACTTTTGTAATAATTTATTTAAGTTTTTGTACTTAATATTAATTCAAAAATTATTATTATCTTCTTACTGTTGGTTATGAAAAAAAATTATAATTATAATCAAGAAGTGTCTCTTCTGATTTAGTTTCCTGTTTCCGCCACTGCCCATTAAAGTACAAAGCAAAAAAAAAGAAGTCACCTTCGTATTGATATATTATGTACTTTTTTTATTTATTTATTCAAATATGATAACGAGAAAATATATATATTTTTTATTTTCTTACTTCAATAAGAGGTCACAATCATTTATTTTATTTTTTCATTTAGCAATCTAAATATATTCTTAAAATGAATTTAAATCACATATTAATTTTATCAAATTTTCTTTGTGATCCTAGCACCACTTGTCTTGTTTGGTTGTATTTTTGTTTCTTATCTTTCAAAAGACACAAAAAAAAAAAAAGACACAAAATTTTCCAAATAGAAAGAATTACAGGACCACATCCATTAATATAATAAGACACTCGTGGCCATCCTCGTTATGTAAACTATATTATATATACTATTATTATGTTACCCTGTTCAGAAGTATTGGAATTTGGTACTGAGAGTCAGACCACTTAAAATGACCATTGCAAAAAGGGTTGGCAGGGAACCCTAGAGACACAAAGAGGGAGATTTAAATACCTTTGTATCTTTCTCAGTTTTCTCTTTTCAGCCTCTTCTCCTCCCCTCTCTCTCATGTTTTATTGCCATCTTCACCTTACATAAAAACTTATAGAGGGGGAGAGAGGGAGAGAGCGACTCCACTGCTGCAGACTCTTTAACTTGGTAAAACCCTATAGCTATCATCTTCAATGATCCTTCTCTCTCAAAACCTTTACATCCTGTATTTGTTGCTTATAATATTCCATTTTGTTTTGTAATTCTCTTTTCTTTTTCTGATAGGTGCAGGAGAATTTTGATTGATTGTTAGAAGAAGTAGAGTCCTTAAATAGAACTATATAAACGAAGGTTATGGGTTCCATGAATTCAAACAACTGGCTTTCCTTTCCTCTTTCACCGACTCATCCTTCGTTACCAGCAAATCTGCATAACTCTCAGTCTCATCATTTCTCTCTTGGGTTAGTGAACGAAAATATCGACAACCCATTTCAAAACCAAGGTACATCAACAACTTCTCTCTACCTCTCTCTAACTCTCTCTTATCCTAATTTATTCACGACTGAAAATCTATGTACTTCCAAAAGTACTCCTAAAGAGTCAAACTTAGTGTGAGCTACACTCAGAATAAATCTGGTCTACCTATTTCATTTTTTAGTATTTTTCTGGGCACATAATATTATTGTATTTACACTTCTTTTTGGATATTTGCAGAGTGGAATTTGATCAATGCTCATGGAAGCGACGAAGTTCCAAAAGTTGCAGATTTTCTTGGAGTGAGCAGCAAATCAGAGAACCAGACAGATCTTGTAGGTTACAGTGAAATTCAGGCCAATGATACTGACTACCTATTTCAAAGCAACAATCTGGTGCCAGTGCAAAACGCCTTAGGGGCAACTCCTAATAACTATGAGCTTCAAGAAAATGCTAGTAGTTTGCACCAGTCATTGACACTGTCTATGGGCAGTGGAAAGGGCTCAACATGTGAGACCACTGTTGAAAACAGTAATAGTATTACTACAGTTGAAGCTGCCCCTAGAAGGACTCTGGACACATTTGGGCAAAGAACATCAATATATAGAGGTGTAACTAGGTGGGCAATGCATACATTTCTATTTGCATGTATGCATTGATTGTCTTTCAAGTTAACATCTTAGAATATCTGTCAACTTATGTGGTGTACATTAATGCAGGCATAGATGGACAGGTAGGTATGAAGCTCATCTCTGGGATAACAGTTGTAGAAGGGAAGGACAATCAAGGAAAGGTCGCCAAGGTAGAAGCTTATTATATATATATATATATATATGGGCATAAAGCTATTTAGTTAGAATTTGTGCCCATAAATGTATTAAAAGAAAAATGTATTAAAAAAGAAATGTGTGATTCAGATTCAACTCTCATACAGTGAGATTTGTAAAATGAACCTAGAAAACACGTTGATTTTTTAGAGTAAATTTCTGAGCACAAATTCTGAGTGTTTATCAATATATGGGTATTCAACTCTTTTTCAATGGAAACATCATATTGAAATGTTACTAATTATTTTCTTTCATTGTCATGGGTTGTATTCGCTTCCTCCATCATTTACAGTCTATTTGGGTGAGTGCACTTTCTTTCTTCCTATCACTTGTAACAAATCTTTACATTTTACCGGATGTTGTTACCATGAATTTCCTTCTTCTTCTTCTTCTTCTTCTTCTTCTTCTTCTTCTTCTGTTTTATTTTATTTTAATTTTAATTTGAGCAGGTGGGTATGACAAAGAAGAGAAAGCAGCTAGGGCTTATGATATGGCTGCACTGAAGTACTGGGGAACATCTACCACTACAAACTTCCCTGTATGCTTTTGTCGTGCACTGAAGATTTTAAGAAAAATCAAATAATAGTTCTAATGTTTTTGACCGTCACATATTAAAATGAATTAATACATCTGAAATTGCAGATCAGTAATTACGAAAAGGAGCTTGAGGAGATGAAACACATGACCAGACAAGAATTTGTAGCCTCAATTAGAAGGTAACTATGAATCATATATAGCTAGTTGTATTTATCCTCCCCCTCTGTACTTGAAGAAGAGTGAGTGCCATGTATCTTATAATCAATTTTTATTACCATTTTATTTCACCACATCCATCACAAGCTATTACACCTATTTTATTTTTTATTTTGGTTAAATAATTTCTTCTAAATACGAATTAATCTTCAACAAGATGTAAACAAAAAAAATCTTCAACAAGATGTAAACAAAAAATAGGTCATGAGAATTTAGTGACATATAATATTTTTGTTAGCTTTTGCACTAAAAATCGTTACTATTATACTGATTCACTTTTTATTGGTCAAGCATGGTACTTTGTTTTTTTTTTTTTTTTTTGATCGGCAAAAAAATCTTTATTGATGAAACATACAAAGTATGATTAGATACATCAATAAAGAGGAGCTTAGAGCTAACACGAAGCATGGTACTTTGTAAGTGCTAAGAAAATCATCTAGTCACTAACTTTCTTCTTCCGGTAATAAATTTCAGGAAAAGTAGTGGATTTTCTAGGGGTGCATCAATGTATCGTGGAGTTACAAGGTACTCAAAAAAATCCAACCCCCTCCCCCCCCTTCTCTCTCTCTGTCTCTCTCTCTCTCTCTCTCTGTCTCTCTCTTCCCCCTTCCCCCCTCCTCTCTCTCTCTCTCACCACCACACATGATTTTCAAACAGGCATCACCAACATGGAAGATGGCAAGCAAGGATTGGAAGGGTAGCAGGGAACAAAGACCTTTATTTGGGAACTTTCAGTGAGTCATTTAAATTCCCTGAATATTCCATACATTTTTTTTTTTTTTGATCGGCAAAACCAAATCTTTATTGATGAAACAATCAAAGTATGAACTATTACATCAATAAAGAGGAGCTTGGAGCTAAATAAAAGCTCCAAGCGCCAGTTGGTGAGGAACCAACAACCGAAAACAAGATAACAGACTAACAGGAAACAGCTAGACCAAACCCAGAACTAAGGGACCAAAGCAAAAACAAAGCAGCAGAGTTCAACCACCAGACCATAGAAAGTCTTCCCAAACAGCACAACCTTCCCATACGTGAACAGACCCCCATAACAGACCAAAAACCTCCCACACTACCCACCAAATCCCAACAGTACATACCTGCCACCTACAACACAGCATACAGCATACACCAATCCACAAGCCACATCAACATAGCTAAAACAAGCAGCACTAACTAACAGAAATCATTTAGGGACTATTCCATACATTACAGCACTAACTAACAGAAATCATTTAGGGACTATCAGTGTTCAATCTACCATATGCCATTTTCTTTTACCAAATGGTACAAATATATATATATATTTTTTTTTACCTCAAGAATTTAAATATAACAACAATGACGCAGGTACGGAGGAGGAAGCTGCAGAAGCTTATGACATTGCAGCAATAAAGTTCAGAGGCCTAAATGCAGTGACCAACTTCGACATGAACCGTTATGATGTGAAAGCAATTCTTGAAAGCAACACTTTACCAATTGGAGGAGGGGCAGCCAAGAGGTTGAAGCAAGCCCAAGCCATTGAATCCTCAAGAAAACGAGAGGAAATGATTGCTCTTGGCTCATCCTTCCAATATGGAAGCTCTAGGTCCGAGACTTTACAGGCTTACCCTCTTCTTCAGCAGAGTCCATATGAGCAACCTCAACCTTTACTATCTTTACAACATCAAGATATCTCTCAATATGCCCAAGACTCATCCCAATTTCACCAAAATTATCTTCAAACTCAGCTCCAGTTGCACCAGCAATCGGGTTCGTACTTGCACCATTCAAACCAGAACCCACAGGCTCAGTTCTACAACAATTACTATCAGACTAACCCGGTTTTGCTTCATGGGTTGATGAACATGGGTGGTTCTTCGTCATCTGTTATGGATAATAATGGCAGTTCTGGTGGCAGTTACAGTGGAGGAGGGTACTTAGGTGGTGGACTTGGGATGGCATCGAATTCTACACCCACCAATGCCGGTGGATCAGCAGAGGAGCTTGCACTGGTGAAGGTCGATTATGATATGCCATCCACCGGCTATGGAAGCTGGTCCGGGGACTCGGTTCAAGGTTCGAATCCTGGTGTTTTTACGATGTGGAATGATTGAGAAGTTATTATTAGGTTATTGGGGATGAAGAGGAAGAATCAGAGTATGGGTTCAGCAATTTACCTTGCTTTTTATGTTTTAATTTTATAGGATCAGTCTCATAGGTACACCTAACGTTGCTTTTTATGCCATTGTCAAGAGAAGTTGGTTCTCAAAGAAAAACCTCAAGAGCTCTGGGTTTTTTCTCGTAACACTGTTTTTTTATACACCTGTTTGTTTCCCTTTTCGTTCTTTCGCTTTCTATGTTCCTTTATTTTTATTTTATTTTATTTTATTTTATTTGGGGTGGAATAACTGATAAACGAGTACATCTGAGAACTGTGACAGTTTTCCACAGTTCTCATTTGCATTGGTCACATGTTTTACTTACACTTTATTAATTTACAACTATGTTCTTGATTTCTCAGTTATCTAATTAGGCTAATTACAACAATAACTCCCAAAGTATGCACTTTGTTATATTTTACTTTTTAATTTTTGAATTTGGTATATTATGCTCAAACTACCAACTAGTAGTTCTTATCACTTGGGCAGTCCAAGTTGATTAATGTGAGCTAGAGTATTTTAAAATTTTACATGAAGCCTTAATCGATGAGAATTAATATTGCTTACTTGAATGAAGACCAAAACAGTTACAATATTTATACAGTTTCTACATCAGGTTCCTAATCTAATTAGCTAACCCCACTAACCACTTCTAATTAACTAACTCCAATAACCACTTGTGCTTAACTTAAGTACATCAACGGTTAGTTGTAACAAAATTAGTTTTTCTAGATTCACAATAGAGAGTTGTGCTTAAATTGTAACATTAACCGAAGAGAAATTGAATGTAGTACTTACTTGAATGAATACCTAAGCAATTATAATAATTATACAGTTTCTACATGAAGTTCTTAATCTAACTAACCACTTGAACTGTAGACTTGGATTGTAGAGGCTGCTTATGTTGCTTAAGGTCAGGTTCACTTATTAGACCCACTCAAGAGAATGGTAGAAGCATGAACCAAGAGCTTGCTCTGTATTTTTATTTAGTAGGCTCGGAGACATGAAGATGGTGACTTTTTTTTAAACAGCAAAATAAAGTTTTATTGATGAAAACAATACAGAGTACGATAAAAGTATATCAATAAAAAGGAGAGTGTAAAAAGTATCACAGTAAACCATCAAGATCTCAACTAGATTAGCACCAAGATGAAGGTGCCGATCAAAAAAAAGATTAGCACCAAGATGAAGATGCTGACTTATCATTAACCAAATCAAAAGGATGTTAGGGAATCAGGAGTCCATGAAAGCACAACGGTACCAGGCCAATGCATGGGAAGAAACTCCAAATCCACACTCGCAACATTAGCGCCCAATATAAATGGAGAGCCTATCTAATATATGTTGTCTCATCTTTTTTTACTTTCTATTTGATGTGAAGCCTTCTTTCAGACACACTCCAACATGGATATACACATGATCCTTGAAAATATACACTTTCAGCATGTTTGTTTGGAGAGATTGAATCATAGGATTTCATATCCATGTTCTGCTGCTGCGCCCCTTTGCTTGGAAAGTTTAGTCCAATCTAATTAAGTGGTAGGGTTTACTCTGGGTTTCCCCTAGCTCAATGGTTATGCTAATGCATTGGTGGTTGGGCTGGAAGGTTAGAAAAAAAGAAAAGCAAATTTGGAGAGCAATCCTAATTGCTGGTCTATGGTCCCTCTGGAAGTGTAGGAATGACTATTTTTTTAATGGACTGCAACCTATCTGTGAAGATCTATGTGTGCTTATTAAAGTTAGAGTGGCCCTTTGGTTGAAAACTCACTCAGTTGGGCAAGGGTACACAGTGGATGAGTTTGTGTTTATTCTCCACCAAGTTAGAAGCTGTAACATCCCAAACCCGCCCCTAAAAGTTTGGGCATGACTACCTCAGAAACGGACATAAAACCTGATGTATATAACGTATGGGGCCTGAACGGAAGCATTTACTATTATACAATAACATTCAGAATAACATCTATCGAGCTAATACTAACATGCCAGGATCACATACTCATGTTCAGCCCCCTTACTGAGTATATAACCAAATAGTGGTAAGGAAGGGGTCATAAACATACATTTAAACTTTAGGTAAACAATTAAAGTGCAAAAAGTGCAAGCCACAATCTTAACAAAACTTCACAGAAGTGCATGGCTTGGTTTGGGTGCCTGGACACACTGTGGTTGATAACTGAAGGGCCAACGTCAAGGGTTAAGACGGACTTCCAAAGTAATTACCTACAGAATAGACATAACACAAAGTGAGCGAAGCTCAGTACATAATAGTACATAAACAATTTAATGCTCATCTTGAATTATAATACATATCAGTGCGTATAGAAATAGAGAGGGCATATGGTTAATTTGATTCTACATTAATTCCAAAACGGCCTTAGCCTAGTCTTTAAACATAATGACTTTAAGCCCTTGAACGGAGTGGCATTAAGCCCTTATACAGAACGGCATGAAGCCCTTAACAGAACGGGATAAAGCCCTTATCAGAACGGCATAAAGCCCTTATCAGAACAGCCTAAAGCCCTTATCATGCGTATATGAACTCAAGAGGTGGCTCGTACGGATTCTAGAGGTGACTCGCATTGCAGCACTTAGTTCGGTACAGCACTTTGTTTCATACTAACAAATCATACACAATGGCCATAGGCCTCATAACTTTCACAGAATGGCCATAGGCCTCATAAATTTCACAGAGGCTTTAAGCCCAGTTCACATATGTATGGGCTCAAGAGGTGGCTCGTACAAATTCTAGAGGTGACTCGCTTTGCAGCACTTAGTTCCGTACAACACTTTGCTTGATACCAGAAATCATTAGAGTAGACTAGTCCCGGAGTTATACAGAGACATACAGGTTCTTTCATTCATTCACATGAGTCAACATAACTAATTTACGCTTAATTGAGTGCTACAGATATTTACTAATAAAGATAAGAGCATATTACAGATTAAACGAGTCTATAGATACGTAGATACCTTAGTCTCGTAATGCACTTACGTTCCACTTGTTCGTCATGAATCTATACAACTGACTTGCAGATAACAGTGTGTTAGTATCCATTATCAACAAAAAACAAAACGCAGTACCCAATAATGCTCTTAGATTTTCCCATGGTTTCTCATAAGGTGACATAATTGTCCCACAATAAGAGAACAATAATATTAACGATGAACAGAAGGTAAATGCTCCACTACATTAATAAGAGTGGAGCCATTCACATCATAACGCGAGTCACATAATCGTGTTATTGATATTCAATTCTTTCTTCGGATTGAGTCATTCAGAGGTTACTCTGATATTTAACATATTTTCACAACGGTTATTAACGTACAAAACAACTCGTAGTTTTATCCAATTATTCGTTTTGATGATTCACTGTAGGTAAATATCTGTATCATAACGGTGTGTGCCAAATCCTTCAATGTTTACATAAGTTCACACGAATTCTCACTCCACGTACATGTTAACTTAATTGACCACGGAGAACAGAATGTTAATAATAATAATTATTAACGGAAAATAATGTACATTTATAGTACTATTACTCACAGTGCGGCAACGGAGTGCTTGACCTTCCCGAGGTATGACCTATACATACACAAAATCAAACTTTAGTTCCTTTTTCTTTATTCATTCGCTTCCTGACGTATATTACTTTGACTGAATTTACAGATATCAAATTAATATCAAATGCAGATTCCAACAACAGTAGAGGGTTCGGCATGCAAAACGGAGCATCCTAAGTTTTTCAGCTTGGGCTGCACGTGCGGCAAAATCCTCCCGCACGTGCCTTTTAGACAGAACCAAACTCCAATTTTTCCCATTTCGCCGCACGTGCGGCTGTGACTCCCGCACGTGCAGCCATGACTCCCGCACGTGCGGTGATTCTGCACCATTTCCATCCGAAATTCCACCCAAAACCTAATTTTTTGTAAATGATAATAATACTTCCAATAGGTCTAGAAAATCATGTAAATAAAATTACATTTACACACAATAATCATACACATACATCAATCTATTATGAGTTCATCAATCTTGAGTTCATAAACATAATGCAATTCCATCTTCACACACACACACACACACGCACACACCATGATCATAAAGGTGAATGTAACTTGGTAAGAGAACAAGATGCATCTTCTCACTAGATCACTCAAATTAAAGAAAAAGAAATGAATGATGAGATTAACATTTTAATTCCTCAACCTCCACACTTAAAACTTCCATTACAACTCTAAGTCACACAACACCAAAGGGAGTTCTACTCCAAAGCAAGAAAAGGAGGAAACTAGATGGATTAATCTCACCTTGAACTTCAATCTCCAAGGAACTTCTCAATTTTCCTAAATTCTCTTCCTTGTTGATCTTCTCTAACCCTCTCTTCTAAACCCTTCTCTTGGAAGATATTTTAAACAAGATCCTTGACTCAACATGTAAGAGACATAAGTATATATGTATATTAAAAGACAACTAAAGACAAAATTCAATCGTTTAAACATCCCAAATTGAAATTTCACAGAAAAGCCCATTATAGCTTAAAAATCATGCCGAGTCCAAATCTTAAATCAATTTCAGACAACTAAGCCTCTAAGGCTTTCAATTTCAGACTTAAACATTCTAAGTGTGACAGATAATGTTCTTCTCAAAAAGATAGGAACCCATATTTCCATGTTTCACGTAGTTCAACGAAATTTCACATAGAATTTCTCAATATACATTCAAAAGCACAGAAGAGAGGACTGAAAGGATGCCAAAATCATATACGAGGTGTAGACGTCCCTGAACGCCCCGAGATGATGAGTCCCGTTCTGTTCATTTGAGGTTCACTACAGTTCGGACTCAAATCGTCACGGTTCTTAATCTGAACCAAAGAGTCCTAATCCGGCAAATCGTTTTGAGAAAACAGATTTTTTGAAAGAAGTGCCAAACATGGACTACTTTGCCAAATACAGAGTCGCCACTTAAATATTTTATTTTTAAAAAATTTAGGAAACCCTGACTCGTTGCCTAAGGCCACGTGTCCGTCATCACCAAAGTTGCCTCAGCTCGGGAACTTGGGTACGATTAGGGAAGGCCACTTCGTGAGCACCCCCGCTCGCCCGATCAAAGATCGATCAGCCTCTACTAATCATGATATCTAGTTTTGAAAACTTTATGCGTTCTTATTCCGGTTATTAGCCTAGATTTACTATGTGATGCACACAGCATACAAGTATAGACTGGATCGTCTGAATTGGAACAAAACATTTCATGTTTATTTTTTAAAGTGGTTTGATGGTGCTACCCACAAGTAGGCTAAGATGTGGATTTGCTACCCTCGGGTGGGCTTAGAAAAACATGATTTTGCCACTATCTAGTGGGCTTAAAACTCACAGTCAATGCATTTACTCCAATTCAAATAATCCAACCTTCACCCACAGGCATTCAAGCAGTTATATCATATAAGCATATAGCCTCATGGTAAGCATGTTATCATGGCAGTCACTCACACGCATGCAAGGATGCTAAAGCATAAAACTTATCGAGTACTCCAAGCCAAAACAGAAGCTAATTAGAAATCCATGCATGATCCTAACTATACAGAAATTCCTAATGCAACACACGCAAAATGCAACTAAGATAGGCTCGGATATTCTAAAGATGGCATGTGAAATGCTACAACTAACAAGTATTCAACTCGGAATTGAAATATAAATGCAGTTAGTATGATGCGCCGAGCCCGGTGCATGCAAGACAGATGAATGAATGCAAACATGCTATCATACTATATGCTAATTGAAACATGCCCTAATCTAACCATCATAAGCTAATAAATAAAAGGGAGAAAGACGTGGGGTTGGAAGACATACATCACACACACGCACACTTATTACAACATTACCCTCACGCAGAGGGTCCAAATAAATAATATAGTCCCAAATGAATAAATAATACAGTCCCGAATAAATACAGAATCCTAATTAATTAACAAATTAATCTAGAAAAGTAGTAAATTGGCACGCAAATCCATGGACCGCCTCAGCTCTGTTCGAAATGATGAATGATGCATGCTCGAGTTGCCTTGTGCGGAGAATCCCTTGTGATGCTCCGGTTTGCCTCTGTTTGCAATTATTCTTGGGATGCGTGCCAAGCTCCGGAAGGTCGCTGATTTCTGATTTGCTGCAACAGAGACCAACAAAGGGGCATGGCAAAGTATTTTCACATATGCATACATGACTACGCTTCAGGGAGTGTAGTCCTCGATCCTCGTGCCACCAATCACGCATCTCGATGCATGATGGCCAAGAAGTCGAATTGCATGACTCAATATGAAATGAATGCACATATGGACACAACAAGGCCTAGACTCCATCATGGATAATTCGGAATGTCGGCTACCGGGAATTGAGACACGTTCCGTCACTTGGAGTACGAAACGTCCCTTGTTTCCCGTGCTTGGGCTAACTCCTATCCCAAGCACAATGCAATATGCATGACATGCATGAATGCAATCCTAACATGCAACCTAGCATACGCAATGTTATGAAATGGCACACACAATGTACGATGTAACGAGGCATACACAATGCTCTAACATACAACCTTGCATACGCAATGCTATGAAATGAAATGCCATACACAATGCATAATGGACTTACACTAACATGAGTGGACCTCAACCACACTCACATCAGTAGCCATTAGGTGAAAATGAGACTCTCGAAATGCGTGCACGCATGCACGCAAACTGAGGATCGAACCTAAGGCATAACATGCAACTCTAACAAGGCGAGGCAAGAGATGCAAGATGGCATACAAACTCACAAATTACAGCATTGAAATATGATGCTAAACAGCCCCGAAACATGGAAAAATGGCATCCGATGCATGAGATGAAACCCGAAACTCGAAACTAGGCACATGGAATGACTTATAGCTATACAAAGCATGCATTATTTGATCATGAAGCATGAAGACAGAGCCAAGGCAGTCCCAAAAAATGAACATTTGTAGTTCAAAGCATGGCCAAAAGATGCTAGCATGGTGGACAAAAATAGCATGCAATCTTGACTAGCAAACATGGTTTACATGGCAAGTATATGAAAAAAATGTAATCTCACCAAACCAGCAAAAATCAGTGAAGAAAACATGTGAAAATAGGCCCAAATAACCACTGAAATGAAGCCAACACATGCAAAAATGATGAGCTCCTTTAGAGGGCCATGCAACGGATTATTAAGCACATACAAGGTGGACACTTAGCATGGCATAAAAAACTATGAAAATCAAATATGGTAGTCTCAAAACTCACCAAATTGACCCTGGAAAGTGACTTCGAAGCATGCAAGGTAGGGTCTCTTTGGAAGGCCAAAAATGACCACCAAACAAGTCAAGGTGAGAGGGGGTCACCCCCCTCTAATTTGGAGGCTCAAAATAGTGTGCTAGCCATTGAAAATCCACTGGATTTCGGTGTCTAGAAGGCCAAACCAAGCATGCAATGAGAGCTTAGGTGTAAGGCTCAAAATAAGGGACAATCAAGCATACAAGGAATCATATGACCTCAAACAAGAAAATGCCCTTCATCAAACATGAAGATGATGTCAAAAGGAGACTTTTTCCATTTTATAACAAATCTCAAAAGTGAACACAAATAGGGCTAATCTATTATGCAAAAATGGCCCTAAAAGAGAGATTAGGGACAAGGGACAGAAGATGGCCCCAAATAGAAAATATCCCTTCAACAAAGTTGAATAGGGGCTCAAAACAAGGCACTTTACAGTTTATATCAAGTCTCGAAAATAAACACAAGTGAGGCTAAAACAACATGCAAGAAAAAGGCCTAAGAGAGGGATAAAGAGACAAGTGGTAGCAGCTGGCCTCAAATAGAAGAAATCCCTTCAATAAAGTTGAAGAGAGGCTAAAAAAAAAACATTTTATAGTTTATGGCCAAGTCCAAAACAGCTCACAAGTAAGACTAAAATACCAATCAAAAATAGGCCTAAAAGAGAGATTAAACACAAAGGGTAAGGAGAAGACCTCAAACAGCAAAAATTCCTTGATCAAACATGAAGAGGAGCTCAAAATATAACTATTTATAGTTCAGGTTGGAGCCCAAAAATACTTGCAAATAAGGCTAACCAATCATGCAAAATAATGCAAGAAAAGGGGAAATAGGGACTCACCCTTGAAGAGAAGTTTTCCAGTGGCTTTTGGTCCAAATTTCTGAGCTTTTAACCTTTGCAAATGGCCTCCAAGGTGCTGGAATGAGTAGTGGAGGTGTTGTGCTATGGGTTGTAGTGCAAATATGCAAGAAATATGGACTTTTAGCACCAAAAGAGAGAGATATATGGAGATGTATGTATAATTCCAGCCCAAAAGCTTCTAACCCTTAACAATGGAGGTGGAGTGTGTTATATAGAGGGAGAGAGGCTAAGCTTATTTTGAAATCAAAAATTGGGGGAGGGGGGGAAACCAATTTGAATGGACCAAAACAAGAGGCAAAATCTCGGACAGTGGATCCAGTGGAAAATAGCTAGCATAGCTGGAATACACTCACAGGGGCAAGAATGGCCGGCCAGCTCAAAAGGGCCAAAGTGGTCAACCGACCAGGCAAATGGTAGGCCGACCAGTATAAATGGCTGGCCGACCAGGGGTCAAAAGGGTCAAGCCCTAAAACTGGTCAACCATGTAGCCCTTGAAGTTAGCTTTCCAATGCCGCAAACCTTGTATCAAAATTCCTCCTATGGAAAAAGTTATGCCAGTTTCCGTGAAGCCGCACAAATTTGGTCCAACCGGATTGATCCCCTACTTCAACCAACCATATCTCCCCCGTCCGGACTTGTCCTTAGGAGATTCTTAAGTGTAAAATGAATCCCCGGAAGTAAGCTTTCCAAGGGTGGTGGCCCCATATCTGAATTCCTCCTGTGCAAAGAGTTTATGCCCGTTTTGGTGAAGCCGCGCAGATGTTTTCCTCATTCCCGGATTCATGCTAAATCACTTTTGACCAAAAAAAGTTGGTTTTTCAGAAATATTGCTGGCCTCCCACTCTCCTACAACCTTTCTAACAATGAAAATAAGGTCTCCACCAAAAAAGAACCGAGCCGGATGCAAAACGGAGGTTTGAGGGCTGAAACACGCAGTTCGGGGCCCCGAAAACAGGCTGTTAGGCACTGGAAGTGGCGTTCGACCACGAAGTTGGTCTCCCAGGCCACAGTGTCCCTCTAAAGGGAGGAAATAAGATGTGTGCCAAAAACTGGAGCAAACAGAGGTAGTTAAGCAGTCCCGAACCGAGGCACACGGCCGACGGCTCTGAAAACCGAAAACCGGGCTCCAAATGGAAAAAATGGCCTACGACCACGAAACGTAGACTACGGCCACTGAGAGATGATCTACGGGACCTCTCCCTCCCTTCGGGAAGAGAAAACAGAGAAAATAGGACCTGGTTTGCAAACTGAGGCAAAGCACAAAAGAGCCCTAAAGTCCGGAGGCAAGGCTCGCAGCCGAGACTCCGCGACCTCAGAATGAGCACAACATGCATTGTCACCAAGTGCTCAATTAGTGACGTCTGAGTGTTAAGGTTGGTCAAAAATGGGGTGTCTACAGTTGCCCCTCTTTGACAGAACTTGGAAGTCATAACAATGACGAGAGTGAATGTCAAAGCCTAGAGACGACCCATTTTTGACGAGGCCAAAGACTTAGACAAACAGGCAATATAATCAAAGAGATGTGCCCGCAGGCAGGGGCAAAATGCAACTGACAATGAAGCAAATCATACAACAATTTTTAAGCAAGCAAATTCAAACCAAGCTACATTTCATGCAGAAAGGATGTAAGAAAATTATGCAATTCTCACTGCGAATACAGTGTGCATGTGTGATAGATACACAAAGCGAACGTGTGATAGATACACAAAATAAGTAAGCACGTGTGATAGATACACAAAGGGTGAACACAAGGTGTGATAGATGCACTTAGTGAACAAGTGCGATTGATACACAAAAGGATGAACACAAAGTGTGATAGATGCACTAAGTGAACAGAGTATAATAGATATACTGAAAATGAACACAAAGTGTGATAGATGCACTATGTGAACAGAGTATGATTGATATACTAAATGTGAACACGAAGTGTGATAGATGCACTTAGTGAACAGAGTGTGATTGATACACTGAAGGTGAACACAAAGTGTGATAGATGCACTATGTGAACAAAGTGTGATTGATACACTAAAAGCGGACACAAAGTATAATAGATGCACTATGTGAACAGAGTATGATAGATACACTAAAAGCGAACACAAACTGTGATAGATGCACTATGTGAACGGGTGTGATGGATACACTAAAAGCGAACACAAAGTGTGATAGATGCACTAAGTGAACAGAGTGTGATTGATACACTAAAAAGCGAACAGAAAGTGTGATAGATGCACTTAGTGAACAAGTGTGATGGACACACAAAAGGTGAACACAAAGTGTGATAGATGCACTTAGTGAACAAGTGTGATGGATACACAAAAGGTGAACACGAAGTGTGATAGATGCACTTAGTGAACAAGTGTGATGGATACACAAAAGGTGAACACAAAGTGTGATAGATGCACTCAGTGAACAAAGTGTGATGGATACACAAAAGGTTAACACAAAGTGTGATAGATGCACTTAGTGAACAAAGTGTGATGGATACACAGAAGGTTAACACAAAGTGTGATAGATGCACTATGTGAACAGAGTATGATTGGTATACTAAATGAATGAAGTGTGATTGATACACTAAATGTGAACACGAAGTGTGATAGATGCACTTAGTGAACAGAGTATGATAGATATACTGAAAATGAACACAAAGTGTGATAGATACACTATGTGAACAGAGTATGATTGATATACTAAATGTGAACACGAAGTGTGATAGATGTACTTAGTGAATAGAGTATGATAGATATACTGAAAATGAACACAAAGTGTGATAGATGCACTATGTGAACAGAGTATAATTGATATACTAAATGTGAACACGAAGTGTGATAGATGCACTTAGTGAACAAAGTATGATTGATATACTAAATGTGAACACAAAGTGTGATAGATGCACTATGTGAACACAGTATGATTGATATACTAAATGTGAACACGAAGTGTGATAGATGCACTTAGTGAACGAGTGTGATAGATACACTAAATGAACATGAAGTGTGATAGATGCACTTAGTGAATAGAGTATGATTGATATACTGAATGTGAACACGAAGTGTAATAGATGCACTATGTGAACAGAGTATGATTGATATACTAAATGAATGAAGTGTGATTGATACACTAAACGAGAATGTATGTGATAGATACACTAAAGTGAATATGTGCATGGTAGATACACAAAATGAGAATGTGTGTGATAGATACACAAAAGTGAATGAAGTGTGATTGATACACTAAAGAAATGAAGTGTGATTGATACACTAACTGAATGAAGTGTGATTGATACACTAAATAAAGGATCTCAAAAGGAACTTCTTTGAATGAACCGTACATACAATATCGTGCATGAATGAGAAAGAAACTTGATAGGTACAATGCAATATAATGCATGATGTTTAAGGAACGCAACAAAAAAGCGTAGCGGCGCTTTAGAAAGCACCTCATGGAGTGAGTGGCGATGAACCGCTCTACTCTGACGGGGATCTCCCCTCGTGCTCTTCGAACACTTACCTTCAACTCACAGTACAAAGGCTCTGAAATACTGACAAGGATTCATCACGTAGAACACTTTGGATGTTGCCTTTCTTCCTGATCATATTCACAACTTTCCCTATTCTCCAACGGGGTGACAGACTAGGTTGGTTCAGTATCCAGAATTGAGGTGCATACACGATATCTCAACCTCTGGGGCTTCCATACAGATTTCAAGTCGAGGACACACCTCTGGGTATTTAAACCAGACTTTAGTCTTGAAAATCCCGAACCTTTGCACTCTAGGCCTCAGCCATTCGAACTCTAGTTTCCACCGTCACAGTTGGTCTCCTAGGAACTCATTGCAAAAATAGCCAAGATGTCCCTGGCATGAAATGGTACTCGAGGAGAGCACTCTTGATTGCCATTTTGGCTTGAAGCAGACTTGATCTTGAGCTTGAGGTAGAGGCACACTCATACTTCGGAGCATTGGCAAGACTTGAAGAGGTACACACGGAATGTAGTCTCGGAACTTACCGAAATTGAAACAAACTCAGATACCCGACATTTCCTCTTTTCTTTGCTTTGTAGTCTGGAACCCATGTAGCTTCAGATAGGCCCTGGTTTTACTGTTCTGACATGACCTGGGTTGAACCCTGCGGTTTTATGAAAGAACGAATCTTGTTTTGCACAGATGTGGAGAACGGCACGGCACTTGGAGCGCAAAACGATTTTATTTTGACATTGATAAATGAGTTCTCGACCAGGTATTGAGCCTACGACTGAACACAGTGCACCACGACTCAACAACGGAAAACAAAAGGTAAACAACCTAAACACAAATACAGACACTAAAAAAAAATGACTCAAGACAAGAATCGAGGTAAAACAAAAAGACACGACACTCAGACGCGCACAGGGAGCCTGTTTCTTTGGGTATTGTTTCCCACCCTTTCTCATTTGTGATTCTCACATCACTCGGCCTTTAAGCTCGGTTTTTCTCACAAAACCCTTTTTTCACTTTTCTCTCATCGTACATCTCTCTATTCTTTATTCTCTCATTTTTATCCCTCCCTAGGGTGGTTGATGGATAAACAAAAAGTTGTGGGCTCTTGCCCCTACCACTCAGCTAGATTCTTCATTTTCTGCGCACAGCTAGTGAGTTCCTCCCACAGAGGGGTTGCGCTGCAACTAAGCGTGTAGCGAATCTGCAGCTGACATCGGCTGTCGATGCTCTGCTGGGGAGTTTGGACGTGGTTAGATCTGTCCAGATGAGGGAGTGGGATATCTTGATCCATTCCAGTTCGTGCTTCGCACTTGGCTTGATACCTCGTTGCTTGGAGGATGAGAGAGCTTTCAACTCTTTTGTTGACAGTTTCAGTTGTGCCCTTTCTGGGAGGTAGAATACCCTTCTTGGCAAGTATGGTGCCTTTTCTGGCAAAGGCATTGGCAATGGGGAAAAGACAGGAAGCCTGACTCAACTATGCCCCTAGTTCATCATTTTGACCAATTTTTTTTGTTTTGGTTTTCAACTAAAACAATTTTGACCGACATGAGAGTTAGATTAACATGCTTGTTCGATTTTCTTATTTTGAAATCATGCAAGTTAGGTTATGAACACTGAAAATTTTCCTTTTTTGGGTCCAAGAAAAAGGTCCAGTTTTGGAAAAATGGAATAGTTTTCGAGAGAAACTCAGTCAACCTTAGTAAAAATTCTCAAAAACTATTTTTGCAAACGGCCACTGCTCAACGAGCATAGAACCCACTCTCGAGATGCACAACCTCAGATTCGAAGGAAAATTGCCCCTTACTTGGAGGACACCGCGTAGCAATGGAAAGTTGCCCCTTGTTTGGACAGCACCGCAGCGCATTGAATGGAAACGGAAAGTTGCCCCTTGTTTGAATGGCACCACAGCGCATTGTAGTCAGTCCTCAGAGTGATGAACACAACCAAATTCTCGGATGCAAAGAAGTCAATGATGGTCAAAACCATTACATGGACATAGTCGAATTCGAAGTGTTTTACGGCTGGACTTTAGAATAAAGTTGCCTACGTATCTCAAAGATGGGAATCAAGCCTCACGTAGTTTGGGGTTAAGGTACACTCGGGTATTAACCTCTCTTTTTGCGCTCTAACTTTTGCCAAGGCCGCCCTTCCGGGTTTTCAGCCTTGCGAGCTCTATTTTTCTTTTCTTTTTTATTTCTTTTGTATTTTTTTCATCTTTTCTTTTTATCTTCTTCATTTTTCTTCTTTTCTTTTCTTCATTCTTCTTCTTTTTTTGCATTTTTCTTTTTTTTTCGTTCTTTTCTTCTTTTTCTTGCTCTAACTTTTTCCTGGGTCGCCCTTCCGGGTTTTTGACCCAACGAGCCTCTCAGGGGCAAAAGTATAGCTTTGTCCATGTCAAATGGTTTTGAGATCCCGAAGTCATCTGAATCCAGGAGAATGACTGCTGTTCCCTGACGATGTAGAAGTCCATCCAATGGAGGGCTGCTTCTGATTCGGCCACACAGGCCTTTCATGGTGGTTGACCGTTGAACATTCTGAATCCACAAGGTTCGAAAGCAAGGGGTCAAGTCTCGAGACTGAGAGCGATCCTAAGCTGCACAATCTCAAGAGCGATTCCACACAGGTCTTCGCAGGAACGCACAAAATATTTTTTTGAAATCTTTTAAGAAAGCGACTAGTCGCTCGCGCTGAAGACAATGTAGAACCAATCGGGATCAAGCTAGGATCCTTCTCAGTTCTCACATTAACAAGCATGATCTCATTCATTAAGGGCTTAGCATTCTCTCTTTCTCTCAATTGATCAAATTTTTGCAAAACCCGAGGAATTCCGTCCTCTTTGTTTTCACCGCAGTGTTAGAAAAAGTTTTGAAAAGCTTAGGTCAATACAACAATTTCAAGGCACAGAAGAGCAGGCAAAATGTACTGCTGTTTCATTCAAGCTTTCTGGCACAACTGGCGCAAGGCAGAAGCAAACACAAGAGTGTGAAAATCATTGCTGTTTCATTCAAATCTGTTGGCACAACTGGCTCCCCGGCAGAAACAGGCTCAAAAGAAAACAAAAGGACAAACACAAAACAAAATAGTGATATCCGAAGTAACACCCCCGGAATCACCCGACTCTGACAAAACAAGACTGACTCGATACAACAAGACAGACCCTTAATCAAAAAGACCGACTCAAAACAAAGAGACAGACTCAAAACAAAACCACAGAACTGACTCAACACCCAAGTCAGAAGCTACAAAAACTAGTATTCACAAATGCTCAAAACAGTGCGTGCCACACGCCACATCTGGAGTAAACTGAGTGTCGCCCGCAGGTGGTTCATCCCTTGATCACATCACATTATCCCTCACAAGTTCATTGATCAAGTGCCGATAGACTTTGCAGGACCTGGTGCGGCAATGACCCCGTTGTCAAACAGATCTTGTACATCATGGCGCAAACGAAAGCAACTGTCGGTGTCATGACCGGTTTGTTGATGGTAGGCACAGTATTTAGTCTGATCATGCTTTGCAGGGATAGGATCGGGTAAGGGCCGTTGTTCCAATGGTTTCAGATGTTGTAGACACCCCATTTTTGACCGTCCTCGAGACTTGGATGTCATCGCTCGGAACACTCAGTGATTATTCATATATGTGTTCGTTTAGAGTTCCCGGAGGTTTCGGCTCGCGCGCCCTACCTCAGGATCTCCGAACTTGACCGTTTAGTGTCTGGTTTCATACCAAGCACTTGTGTTTTGCCTTGGAAGGGCAGGGAATGCCTTGTGAGGCATCCCCACACACCACCGGCAGTGGCTAGAGGCCACCGGCTGGTCTTTAGCTTCCATCGGCACCATTTGTTGCCGGTCGGCACATTTTATTGCCGGTCGGCATAGTTTGTTGCCAGTCGGCACTTTTTTTCGTCGAAACAACTTTTTTGGGCAGCCGACCACTGTTCGTCCACTTTATGGAGATATTTTGTGCCAGCTGTGATAGCTGGCACCAACTCTGCCTCCCTCTATACACGTGTATGGAGGGATCTCCCTCTAAGCAAGCTTGTTGTATAAGCTTTGCAAGAGGGAGTCTTATAAGAGAGAGGGCCTTCCTCTTTGATCTAGGTTAGAAAGTTAGGAGCAAAAACCAGAGCTTAGAGATATAGGTACACTCTATCTCTATATCTCCCTCTCTCTCTCCTTTTGTGTGTGTTTTCTTGGCCTAAAGGTGGATTTTACCTTACTTTTGCACCATTACACACACTATTACACCTTACTCCGAGATTGAGGGACTTGGAAGGTTGATTCTTGAGTTTTTGGCCTGGTTTTGATCAAAAGAAGAGGGCTAGACCATTTGTTCTTCAAGGGTTCTTCAAGGGTGAGCATCTTGCTTTATATTCCCCAAACTTGCAATAGTTTTTTACCTATCTTGCTTGTTGTTTTAGCTTTTGTGTATAACATAAAAAGGGCTTGTATTTTCATGCTTTAGAACTTTCATTAAGGTCGTTTTGTGGTTTGAGTGCAAACTCACCCTTCTAGGCCTTGTTTGGTCCATTTTGATGCCTCTTTGGTAACGCTTTGTTCACTTCAGTGTTTTGGTCCTTTCACCACTAAAAACCAGTTGATTTTAAGTGTTAAAAAAGGTGGTTTGAAGTCTTGTATAGGGGAGGGACACCCCTCTCCCTTCATTGTTTTGTTTCCTTGCTTTTTGGCTTAAAAGGGTAGCATGTGTGCTTGATCATTCTTGGCCTCATTTCAGAAGTTTTTTAGGTGTTTTAGGTCGTATGTAACCTCTGTTTTGGGCTGGATTTGTGCCTCCTTGTATGCTTGTAGTACTTGCTTTGTATTGCTCCATTTTGCTTAGAAGTGCATCTCATGATTAGGCCATGATTCTTGCGTGTGTTGGCTTAGTTCCATGAAGCTTTTAGTATTGTTTTTCCATGCTTAAAGTCTTTTGGTTATCCATTTGGTCATGCTTGACATGTTTGTTATGGGTGCTATGTATTTTGGCTTGAAGGCTTTGAGCATGTTGACCTCTAGCATGCATGGTTGTGATCACCCTCATGATTTAACATCATTTAGGACCACATTTTAGTTCAAGAATCATGTTTGTATGTGTGCATGCATGACCTCTTTTAGGCCTTGAGGGTGTACCCTCTTATGCCTAGGAATGAGCCTTGGTGCATATGCCTCTTGGGAGTCACCTTAGCTGCCACATTAGGAGGGTTTGGAGTCCTATCTTGGTCAGTAAAATTCTGTTTTTACTTGTTTTAATCATGCCATGAGAGGTCATATTGGTGGGGGAAAAATGTCTCCTTTTCGTGCCTTAACCTTGGGACCATTAGTTTGCTTGTTAGCATGAGTATTGGTCCACCTTTTAGACATCTTTTGGCCACTGTTTTGGGGCGGATCAAGGTCTGTCCCTTTATGGCTTAAGGCCCCATTGCATGCTTGTTCCATGTTTGTCGCATGGTTGCTTCATTAAGCCTCGTAGCATGTTAATCCCATTCCCAAATTGGTCCATGTTTGCATCATATTTGCACCTTGTATGCTTGGCATTACACATTTGTCATGTTGGTTGTATAATGCTTGTTGTGTCTTGCATCTTGGTATCATGTTGCATTTCGAACCATGTTTGCATAACATGCATTGCATTTACTTGGTTTGGGGTGTCAAACCAAGTGTGGGAAATCAAGGAACATTCATACTTCAAGTGATGTAATGTGCCTTGATTCTCGATCACCGGGGCCTTTGACTCCAACTTGATAAGGCTTCGGCTTTCATTTTGTTTGTTGCATGCATCTTTATATCAAATGGAAAATTTGATTCTTTGAGCCACCATGCACCATTGATGGTTCGGGGATCGAGGGACATGCTTCCTTGAGTTCAAAACATGGTAGGAAGTATGACCATGCTTACATATGCCTGAAAACCCCATGCCATGCACTGTCTATTCTCTGTTTGCTGTCAAAACTGTCTCCGCAGGAAGTTTCTGCCGACCGGCAGAATTCAGTGCCGGCCGGCAATATTTTAAGTGCCGATTATCAATTCAACAGCCGATGGAAATTCTGGAATGCCGGTAGGAATTCTGTCTGGCCGGTGGTGCTCTGCAGTGTGTAAGGAACCTGCTCCAGGACCTGGGCAATTTTCAGAGAGATAAGGCAATATAAACAGAAGTGGCGGGAGTACGGTACGGGTTTTTCGAGCGAGCCGAGTTCCGAGCATGCATCATCTGCGCACCCCGAGGCAGAGGCTGTGGCCACCCTCCTTTTTCTTTTGCATCCTTTCTCTTAATTAATTAGAAATTCTGTAATAATTTTATTTGTTTATTATTTGGGACTGTAATATTTATTTGGGCCCTCCGAGTGAGGGCAAATCTGTAATAAGTGTGTGTGAGTGTGTGTATGTCTTCCAACCTCACGTCTTCCTTCCCTTTTATTTACCTGCTTACGATGGTAGATTAGGGCACGTTTAATTTAGCATACCTTATGCTATGCATGTGTGCATCCATGCATTTGTATTGCATGCATTAGGGTCGGTACATCACGCTAACTGCATCTGTACTTCAATTCACAAATTGAATGTGTGGTAATTGATCGCATTTCATATGCCATGTTTAGGGTTAGCCGAGCCTGCCTAGATTGCATTTTTGCATGTGATGCATTAGCCATTCTCAACATGAACTAGGGCATGCATGTTTGCTAACTAGTTTACTGTTTTGGCACGGAGTACGATGTAAGTATTTATGCTTTAGCATCCCGCATGTGTGTGAGTGTTGCCATGACAGTATGCCTGCCATGCAACTAAGTGCTTATATGAGATAAACTGTTTTGAATGCCTGTGGGTGAAGGGTGGATTGTCTAAATTGGAAAAAACTCTTGAAATCCGTGTTTAGCCCACTTACGAGTAGCAAATTCCAAAGCGCTTTTCAAAACCGAACGGATATGCAATGTTTATTTCCAAATTAGGCAATCTAGTCTATACTTGTTTGCTGCGCGCATAACATAGTAATTCTAGGCTAATAAATGGAATAAGAACACGTAATGTTTTCAAAATCGGATATCATGGTTAGTAGAGGCCGGTCTTCGGACCGGGCGAAAGGGGGTGCTCATAGCTGACCTTCCCCGATCGTACCCAAGCTCCCGAGCCGAGACAACTTCGGTGATGACGGATATGTGGCCATCGGCACGGAGTCAGGGTTTCCTAAATTTCCCCATTTAAAAAAAAACATTTAGGTGGCGACTCTGTATCTGGCAAAGCAGTCCATGTTTGGCACTACTTTTTCAAAAATCTGTTTCTCAAAACGATTTGCCAGATTTGGACTCTTTGGTTCAGATTAAGAACCGCAACAAACAAAAATCGCGAGTCCGAACTGTAGCAGCGAGGTCCCCCTCTGCGGGCGCGTCTACAGTTTCTGGCGACTCTGCTGGGGATTTTTTTAGAGAACTTGACTCAAACTCGTGATATCCTGTTTTGATCTCATTTATGTGTTTCTTTGCATTGCATGTGCATTGGTGCGCCTAGGAACACAGTGTTTTCCATCTGCCATTCCTGAACGGTTTGCCGGAGGCTTGTCTTGTCAAGACATGTCCATAAGGCTGACCGGCTATGGGCTCTGACAGCATGGGAACACAAACCCCGGTTTACCGGGGCACCCTTTCTGACCACTTGACCTAGTACATTTTCGGATCCATAGTGACCATTCCAAATTAGGACAGGCTGCTTACCCGATGATAGGTTGTTTGAGAACCGCTGTGTGCGTAGTGAAACCCTAGCTCCTGACAAAATAGGACAGGGAAACCCTACCCCAACATAGGGGTGTTTTTGGATCTCTTTACCTGCTATGTGCTTTTAGAGTGTTGCTCTACAGGAACGTGCATATCAGTTTGCAAGATTGAGTATTAGGCCTGAGGGTATCGGCATCAGTTTATAAGAATCAGTTATCCGCGGGTATCAGATTCAGTATTTTGGGAACAGAGATTTCGGGAAACAGTGATCAGTATCGGGGAACAGTGTGTTCGGCTTATCGAACTGTGCATTGTGAATGCCCAACTGCATGTTGTATGTGTTTATTTTAAAGCAGTTATGCCGTCCGATTGCTTGTTTATTTACTGCTTTATTTATCTTTTTGCTAGGTAGTTTAGCATCATTGCTTCCAACCCGGTAGACATCCCCCAAGCACTCTGGGTCAGAGGTCGCTGACTCCATCGATCTGAGGATCTGATAGCAGGACAACCAGTGTACCACTCTCTACCCCCGGTTACTAAACGGAAGGCAACTAGGCAGAGGGCATCGGTTCAGCAGTCAGTTCAGAGGGCCTTATCTACCCCACCTGAGTTCAGTAGGGATCAGGGTCCTGTTTCACCTACAGAAAGAGAACATATACCAGTAATTCAACCAGAGCAGAATAGTATGGCTAGCTTAGAGGAGATGGTGCGCCAACTTCAGGAAAGCATGAAAATGATACAGCAGGATGCTGTCCGACAGGCAGAATTCACGAAACAATAAGCCACAGTTATGGGTGAGCAAGCGGAGTTAATTATGAGATTGCAGCAGCAAACTGGGACGTCAGCTTCACAGCAAGTCCCTCCCCCACTAAGGGTTCCGATACCCGATGAGACTCCAAATGCCCGGAATGTCCAAGAAGATACGGACATCCCAACGGGGCCAGCTCCACCCCCGATCCTGCCTCAGCAATCCAAGGCACCCACTCCTATCAATCTATCGGATTCTCCCTTCGAGTCCGAGGTGGACCCCATGGCATTGAAAATGCACAAGCTTGAAAAGCTGTTCAAAAAGTCTCAGGGTGTGAAGTCCATTTCGGACATTGGAGACGGATACACTGATACAGCCGTGACGTTGCCAGATCGGTTTAAGATGCCACAAATCGATCGTTTTGACGGATCTGAGGATCCCATGGTACACCTGTGACTATTTTTAGACGTCCTAAGGCCAATGGGCCTCACTAGATTGCAGAAGCTGTCTTTATTCGGCCGGACCCTGTCGGGTGTAGCGGCCGCATGGTATGCAAAATTGGAAGATGACGTCAAGAGAAGTTGGGACGAGATGGCTGAGGCCTTCATCCTGCAGTACTCGTATAACACACAAATCGAGATCATGACCCGGGATCTCGAGACAACGAGACAAGAAACCAAGGAGAGTTTCTCAGAATTTGTAACCAGATGGCGGGCTAAGGCTTCGATGATGACCTTAAGACCCACGGACAAGGACCAGATTCGAATGATTGTGCGCAATCTTCAGCCGAAGCTAATGCAGAAGATGATTGTAATCCTCTTCCCTACTTTTGCTGATCTACATGAAATGGGGGTGCAGATCGAGGATGCCTTAAAACAAGGCCTGATTGATAATGACCGGGAACAACCCCGCAAAACTTTCAATCGAAATACTACTGCAGGCCCGAGTGGCGCTACAACTGCCAGGACCTCTGAAGTGAGTATGGTCACCACCAACCCTTCCCCAAGAACTACAGCAGCCGCACCATTCTCCGGTGCGTCTGGAAGCAACCCTCAAACAACCAAATACCCTCCAAGAAATACCAGAACCTTCGCTCCACTTTATATGCCCCTATCTAAAGCTTTGGGGGTTTTGATCAGAAAAGGACATCTGAAGCCCCTAGAGCCGCGGCCCTTACCCGAAAGACTCCCCGCCACCCACAATCCAGCCAAGTATTGTGCATTCCACCAGCAGCACGGTCACGACACCGACCTGTGCTTTCGATTGCATCATGAAATCCAAGATCTCATTGATAATGGGGTGATTTTACCCCCTGAAAAACCCAATGTTACTACAAATCCTCTCCCCACACATAACCAAGTTCCACCACCTAAAAGAGTCAATTTCATCCACACTGGGGTCACATCCTACGATCCTAGTATTTATATCACACCTTCCTACCTGTCTAAGCCGGAGGTTTTCCTTCCTGATAGCACCGATTTGTGCATGATGGACGTCTCCATAACCCAACCCAAGCCAGTGGTGGTGACCATCGAGAACAAGAAAGAGATTGTCGAGCCAGAGTCTGCGGAATCTGGAAGTGATGTTGGGAATGCTTTATAGTCCAAGTGACTACATTTCACCAATGGGCCAGAATAGACTAGATGTCAAATTTCCAGTCGGGGGAGAGCTGTGTGCAATCCAAAGGGACAGTCCAGGACAGGGGACGGATGATTTGACAGCTGTGGAAGAGGATCTTGCCAAGTTCCAGTTTCAAGATAACCAAGACCCAGAAGACCCAACCGTCAACTGGTTTGATTATGAGGAATCGGCTGAGGCCACGGGATGGTTGGACGATCAGCCAGATGTGGTAGGAGGATTTCAGTCAGAACAAGGCCCGGCAGGGGCAGAAGTGTCAATAACAGCCGGGAAGGTCGAAGAACAGAATACATCGCCGGAGAGCGCCGGTGTCGAGGGTTTCGCTCGGGAATGGAGCATTTTGAGTACAGGGATCATTGAGCAATCTACTGCGTTGACACAGTCAGAACAGGGAAGATTCGAAGATTCTGAGAGGATCAGGAAGGCAAAAGGCCATGTGGGGGTTGAGATTGCCACAAATACAGAAATGGAGAATGCTGCGAGCATAGGGATAAAAGAGACTGCAAGTATCGGGACAGTTATGCCAGAACCAGACAGATTCCTGTCGGCTGCAGATGGTATGTGGTGGGAAGACGACGATCTATGTCTGGCCCACACGGACGAAGATTGGGAAGATAACCAACCAGATGATACCTGGTATATCGGCGAAGTCGATCACATGACCAGGAGTGGACGGTACTTCAAGCCTTCACACCTAGATCAACCGGAAGCGTCGGGAAAAGATAAGGAGGCAGAGAAGCAAAAGGAAAAGCAACTCGAAGATGAGGCTGTATTGAGACAATTGAAAAAGATACAAGCAGACATCTCCATCTGGGGACTGCTTATGGCTTCTCGAGTACATAGACAAGCCGTTCTTACAGCAATGGACAAAGCCAAGCTTTCCATAGACACCACGCCCGAACAGCTGGTGGGATTAGTCTTTTCGGGAGGAAGTTCCCCAGCATTGAGTTTTTCTGACAAAGAACTGCCACCCGAGGGTGCGAACCATAACAAGCCACTCTACATCTCTGTGGAGTGCAGGGATAAATGGATACCTGTGGTGCTTGTCGACACGGGGTCCGCCATCAACGTCTGCCCGGCAAGGACAGCTTATGCGATTGGTTTGAAAGTCGCGGATTTCGTGCCAACGGCCCAGGTAATTTGGGCTTATGACAACACAAGCCGGGAAGTAATGGGAACAGTTAAGATTCAAACAAAGGTTGGGCCGGGACAGCACGAGGTAGATTTCCATGTCTTGGAGGTTCCTGCAACGTTCAACTTGCTTTTGGGGCGGCCGTGGCTGCATCAGGTAAAGGCAGTCTCCTCTACCCTGCATCAAGTGGTGAAATACCACTATGGGAAGGGAGTAGCCATTGTCTTCGGAAATTCATCAATTCATCCACCGCCAGAAGTATCCACGCCTGTTCTAGAAATTGAGCACGGTATGGATGATGTGTTCATATCAGGTTTTACCTTGGCTGAGGCTCGGGTTGTACAGGACATCATGGCAGCTAATGAAGGGGTATATGTCAGTGCCCAAGCAGTCTATCTCATGAACAAACTCCAGCACATCCCCGGGATGGGACTAGGCAAGAGCGGCCGAAAAGGTGTCGCAACATTGGCCGAAGTGCCGCATAACCCTCATACCTTTGGTTTGGGCTACCTTCCCACCAAAGAGGATTGGATAAGGAAAGGAAAGGAAATGGCCGGCAGGGCCAAGGCGAAACAGATGGGGAAGCCCTTTGACTTGATGCACCAGCCCATTCGGGGGACCCTAAACGGACGCTTCGTCCGGGAGGGGGAGGACTTTCCGTTCTGTGGCTTCCCAGAGCCGTGGCTCAACGCGGAAAAGAAGCGCGTACCAGGGTTCGAGATCTTCTTTGATTTACAGTTACCTGAGGATGACATCGCCGAAGGGCAGGCAGATCTATCGGCTGAGGCTGAGCAAAGTAAGGAAGTGCAGTTTGAGGACGATGAAAATGAAATGGGGGCAGCACTGGCGTGTCTGCTTTCAGATCCTCTGATCGAACAGAGGTGCTTGGGGGATAGCTCCTCGGTATGTGTGATTGGGAATGAAGCGGCTTCGGGCCTACCATCAGCTATTTTGGATGCGTCCATCGCACCTTCTCTCATCTGGCAATATGAAGAAGGCTTTTTATCTAGCAGCACCGGGTCAGGTAGTGAGCCAGAATCTGATTCCACCGAATCTTGTGCGTCAGAATCAGGTTCCAGCTCAACTGAGTCTGAGTCCGGTATTCCTGGGGGTGATAACCCGGATGCCACGGTCCTGTCTAGGTCGTCTTTTTCATTTTCTTTTGAGTCTGTTGTAATAGAGGAATCCGACAGCTCGGAAGTATTTAATGAGAACGACGTGGATGTGGTTTCTGAGTATTTCTCTGTGCCTTTGATTTATTGCTTAAATCAGGATTTTCAAAATTTTGATAAAAACGACGAGGAAGAAATTCCTCCGGTTTTGCAACGGTTAATTGATCAAGAGCAGGAAAGATTTGTTAAACCTTTAATGGATGAAATCACTACTGTGAATGTTGGTAGTGAGAAGAACCCGCGGCTGGTCCAGATCGGGTCCACATTGTCTTCTGAGGAACGCGAGCGTTTAATCGCTTTGTTAAAAGATTTCAAAGATGTTTTCGCGTGGTCCTATGAAGACATGCCTGGAATCGATCCTGAGATTGTACAGCACCGGATCCCTCTTGATCCCGAGGCCCGACCTGTCAAACAGAAGCTCAGAAGGATCCGCCCTGATTGGGCCCTTAAGATCAAGGAAGAGGTCACCAAGCAAATTGATGCAGGCTTCCTGCTGGTGTCTGAATACCCTACTTGGTTGGCCAACATTGTTCTGGTGCTGAAGAAGGATGGCAGAATTCGGGTCTGTGTAGACTTCAGAGATTTGAACAGGGCCAGTCTGAAGGACGACTTTCCCTTGTCGCACATTGATGAATTGGTAGATTTCACGGCAGGACACGCCTTGCTTTCGTTTATGGATGGCTTTTCAGGCTATAATCAGATAGTAATGGCACCCGAAGACCGGGAGAAAACTGCATTCACTACCCCGTGGGGTACATATTGTTATAGAGTGATGCCATTTGGGCTGAAAAACGCTGGAGCTACCTATCAACGGGCAGCAACTACAATATTGCATGATATGATCCATAAAGAGGTCGAGGTGTATGTGGACGACATGATTGTCAAGTCCAAAGAAAGAAAAGGCCACTACACCACCTTACAAAAATTCTTCCAAAGGATCAGAGAGTTTCAACTGTGGTTGAACCCCCAGAAGTGTACTTTTGGTGTTACAGCAGGGAAGATGCTAGGGTTTCTGATTACACAAAGGGGCATCGAGGTCGACCCTTCCAAAATCAAGGCCATCTTAGAAATGCCACCACCAAGGACTGAAAAGGAGGTGCGAGGCTTTCTAGGTAAAGTGCAATTCATAAGACGGTTTATCTCTAAATTAACCTTGACTTGTGAACCACTTTTTGGTCTCCTGAAGAAAGGAAAGAAGTTCCAATGGGACGGCCGATGTCAGGCAGCTTTTGAACAGATCAAAGAGTATCTACAGAACCCGCCCGTGTTGTCACCGCCAGAGCCGGGGAGACCGTTGATATTGTATCTTTCGGTAACTGAGACCACCATGGGCTGTATGCTCGCGCAAGAGTCAGGGGACAGAGTGGAAAGGGCCATCTACTATCTGAGCAAGAAGACTTGTTTGGCCTTGGTATGGGCTACTAGGAAGCTGCGGCACTACCTGTTAGCTCACTCTGTAATGTTGGTTTCACGTTTGGACCCCATCAAATATCTTTTCGAGAAACCAGCACTTACGGGTAGGCTAGCCCGTTGGCTGCTATTGCTTTCTGAATTCGACTTGAAGTATGTAACACGCAAGTCAGTGAAAGGAAGAGCGGTAGCGGAGTTCCTTGCCGACCACCCGGTCGAGGGGGATGAAGCGGTTGAGTACCTATTCCCAGATGAAGCCATTCTGCATATCGAGGATGAAACTTGGACGATGTACTTTGACGGAGCATCAAACCAGTATGGGTATGGGATAGGGGTGTTGCTGATAGCGCCTGACGATTCCCGTATCCCTTTAGCATTCAAGCTCCAGTTCAAAGTCTCGAACAATGAGGCAGAGTATGAGGCATGTATTGCTGGCCTGGAAGCAGCCCTAGAACTAGGGGCAAGACGGTTGGACGTCATTGGGGACTCGAACCTTGTTATGTCTCAAGCAAAAGGAGACTGGAAAGTCAAAGAGGAAAGAATGATAATTTACCACCAAACCTTGGATTTGTTAATTCCTCGGTTTGAGAAGTTAAATTTCACCCACCTAGTAAGAGAGAACAACAGGTTCGCCGATTCATTAGCAACTCTATCTTCCATGATAGACATCCCGTCCGGAGTCCGGATGCGTCCAGTCATCATTGATCAGAAGTTTGCACCGGCATACGAGTCGATTTCCGCCATAGATGAGGCTCAAGATGACAACCCCTGGTATTACGACATTTGGAACTTCTTAGAAAAGGAGACGTATCCACCAGGGGCAAATGCCAAGGATAAGAGGGCCATTAGAAGAATGGCTATTCAGTTCATCATCTGCGGGGGTAAACTGTACAAAAGGGGTCATCTGGGAATGCATAAGCTCTGTGTAGAAGCTGAAGAGTCGAAGCGCCTAATGGAGGCCATCCATGGAGGGGAGTGCGGTGCACACATGAATGGAGTAATGCTGGCCAGAAAGATCCTCAGACAGGGCTACTACTGGTCAACCATGGAGGAAGATTGTATCGGCTTTGTTCGGCGATGCCACAAATGCCAGATCCATGCAAACCGTATGAACATCCCACCGTCCAAGCTATACAACATGATGTCCCCGTTGCCATTTTCCGTTTGGGGAATTGATGTGATCGGAGCTATTACCCCGAAGGGGTCGAACGGACATGAGTATATCCTGGTAGCGATAGATTATTTCACAAAGTGGGTCGAGGCCCAATCATACGCGGTGTTGAAGGCGTCGCACGTCGCCAAGTTCATCAGAAACAACATCATTTGTCGCTACGGGGTGCCAAACGAGATCATTTCGGATAATGGATCCCACTTTAAGAAAGAAGTGGTCGACTTGTTGGAAAAGTATAACGTGGCTTTTCATAAGTCATCTACGTACCGGCCGCAAACCAACGGAGCAGTTGAGGCCACCAACAAGAACATCAAGCATATACTGCGGAAAATGGTGGAGACCTATCGAGATTGGCCAGATAAGTTGCCGTTTGCTCTGTGGGGCTACAGGACTTCAATTAGAACTTCTACCGAAGCAACTCCATATTCGTTAGTTTATGGAATGGAGGCTGTTCTACCTATTGAAATTGAAGTTCCGTCTTTACGGGTATTGGCTGAGTGTCAGATAGCTGAGGCAGATTGGCAGCAGAGCAGGTTTGAGGAGCTCATGCTCTTTGACGAGAGAAGGCTGAAAGCACTGTACCACGTCCAAAGTTATCAACGCAGAATTGCGCGGGCTTTTAACAAGAAGGTTAAGTCCAGAAATCTAAAGGAAGGGGATTTGGTGCTCAAGGACAACCGAGCTCCCATCCACGACCCGAGGGGCAAGTTCAGACCCAATTGGACTGGTCCCTATATCATCAAAGCTATCTGGTCAGGTGGAGCTGTGGTTCTGATGGACTTAGATGGCTTGGAATTCTCCCAACCGATCAACATGGACAAGTTGAAGAAATACTACCCTTGAGAGGCCCGCTAGGCCGAAAACCCGAAAGGGCGACCTAGGCAAAAGTCAGAGCACAAAAATTAGAAAATATAAAAACTGAGCTCGCAAGGCTGAAAACCCGCAAAGGTCGGCCTTGGCAAAAGTTAGAGCGCAAAAGGAGAGTGAAAATACTCGAGCGAACCTAAGCCGGAACTACGTAAGGCTTGATTCCCATCTTTGGGATACGTAGGCAGCTTCATCCTGAAGTTCAGCCATAACACTTCCCCGATCAACTTTGTCCATTTGATCATCTCAGTCATCTTTGTCTATCAGCATTCGTTGGAATCCCCAGTACAACGCTGCTCAAACTAGGGGCAACTTTCTGTTGTTGTGCAGTGCTGCGGCGCTCTTCAGACTAGGGGCAACTTTCCAGTTGCGGGGGTCTGGGGTTGTGTATCTCAGTGACAAATCTCAGGCGTGTCTAGTTCTGATCCACATCAAAAATGTTTTTGAGAAGTTTTAATAAAGCTAATTTCGTTCGAATAATCTTTTACAACTTTGACCATTTTTGGACCAAACGGAAAATTTTCAGTGCCACAACTTTCAATTTCATTGATTTCGAAACAGAGTTCTCCTGCTCTTGCATACAATTGAAGTTGCTTTTTATTACATTCCTAAAGAAAACTTGGAAATACTAATAAAGCAATAAATCTGGGGCATAGTCAAGTCAGGTGTTCCTGCGCCCCCTCCCAGAGCTAGTCGAAGCCTCTGATGCCAAGCTGGGCCCAATCTGTGCTTCTTCGTTGAGCCAATCCACGCACTCGTCAGACAAAGTGCAACTGAAAGTAAGAGCGGGGGCCAGGAGTTCTCTCATCCTCCACGCGGTGGCCTGCCAAGCAAGCTGTGTGCCTCAGGCTGGGAATGCAGCAGGATACTCTATCCCTTCTGGCGGGCAGGTCTGATCATGGCCAAATTGGCGTCGAATCCGGAATGGGAAATAGAATACACAGTGAGTGAGACCAACCAATTGAATCCCAGTCTGCCGGGGCATGTTGTAACTCATTGCCGGGAGGTTCAGCCAAGGGCACCGCCAAGCAATACGGTCTGCGGACAAGCGGCACATCCAAGCGAACCACCATCCCTCATCCAAGGCATTGACTAGACGGTGCCGGAAGAAGTAGCCGCAAGCTGAATATGCTGGGCAAGAGTCCACAACCTGCAGTTTGTCCATCAACCATATCTGGGAAGGGATGAAAAATGAGAGAGTAAAGAATAGAGAGATGTACGATGAGAGAAAAGTAAGGATGGGGTTTTGTGAGAAAAGACCGAGCTTGAGGGCCGAGTGACGTAAGCAAAACATAAATGCGAGATTGGGTGGGAAACATACCTGTAGTAGTAGTGGACTTCCTGCTAATCTGGTCGTCTCATGACGATAAAAGGCGTCTAAGCCCATTAACGTCTCGGCCAGAGTCATGACAATACAGCTCTTGCCCTCCCTCAAGCCTTGGGCAACCTCAATCAACCGGACGCTAGCCCCTCCAGAGCCTGAGACAAATAGAAAATGGGATAGCATGCACAAACAGAGGGCGTGTCGCGATTACCAGCATCAGAAAATCGATCAACCGGACGCTAGCCCCTCCAGAGCCTGAGACAAATAGAAAATGGGATAACATGCACAAACAGAAGCCCTGCCAGTAATGGTTGTTGCGATCACCAGCATCAGAAAATCGATTGGCCAAACTCGGAATGTCCAGCATCCCGTCACAAATTAGGGACCGAGCATCACGCATGCTGAATCCGCACATGCGCCCTAAGGATTGGGCATGACCAAAAGTAAGTTGGGGCAGGAGCTCCTCTTCGCGCTCGGACTCCACTAAGGCTCGGAAATCTTCAAAGGTAGGACATATTTCTTGCCCGGTGAAGCTAAAGACATGCGTCACCGGATTCAAGAACCTTGTCGCGGCATGAAGGAATGGGAGGTGCAATGGGGTGCGGCCTAGAGTGAATAGTGCATTTATGCCGAAACCCCGGAAATTCACTTTTTCCGAGCCATCCAAGCTAGCAATCCAAGCTGTGAGATTTTGAGCAAGAAACTCTTCCATTGGAGCAAATCAGTGTGAAAATGAGAAAAACTACGAAGTTGGGGTCTTTTATAGGAGATAAGGTTGAGTGGGGGACAGGTGTCAACATTCTGGTGATCCCCTCATTAAGTGCCGGCCGGCCAATTTTTTTGCCGACCGGTTATAATAGTTTGCCGACAAGGCAATTTTATGGCCGGTAGCCATTCCTTGTAGCCGGTGGTCTCTGTCTCAAGCCGATGAGCTTCCTTCTGGTTTCCTAAGCTGTTTATGCTAGGCATTGGGGAACTTCACCACCTCCAACCCCTCCCTGACGATCGATTCTTGCGAGGGCACGCCTGTCCGATTGACAAGTTATTATGCATTTGCTTATCGAGTTGTATTTCACCCTCTTTGAACTTTTGATTTGTTTATCGAGTTGTACTCACGCTTATTTGGTCCTATTATGCCTTTGTACATTTGCTTATCGAGTTGTAAGTCGGTTCACTACCTGATTATTACGATGCAAATTTCCAAAGTAAAATTCGTTCACATTGTGGTGTGATACCTTGCGATGCGATGCACAGAAAGTCCACAAATGCAACATCTTTTGAACAAAATGGATTGTTTCATTCCCACCACGTGTTTTGCAATGTGTAACTTTGAAAAAGAATAAAACCTGCCCGAGGCAGTGCAATGTGCTTAAATTACTAGTAAAAAGGAAAGCAAAGCATAGAGTGACAAGGAAGCAAAGTATCAGAATTGATGCCAGTGAAACTCCCCTTGCGGTCAACGCACCTTCCGTACCTTTGTTTGGGTCAACGACGCGTTTGCGCACCTTCGTTACTTTAAACCAGGTGAGGACGCGCACTTTTGAAATGTGAACCTTCGAGTTGACCTCAGGCCACAACTTCTGCGAACAATGCTCGATGCATGCGAAGAATGTCCCGCCCTGTATCCTTTTCATGCCTTGTGAATTCCTCAAATTGTTTCAATCATGTTGTGTAACAACACCTTTTTTTAAATTCATTACCTGCGTAGACCGCATGCTTTGATTGCGTAGATCGCACCTTTCTTTAAATTCATTACCTGCGTAGACCGCATGCTTTGATTGCGTAGACCGCACCTTTCTTTAAATTCATTACCTGCGTAGACCGCATGCTTTGATTGCGTAGACCACATCTTCATTACCAGTGTAGACCGCATGTTTTGATTGCGTAGACCGCATCTTTCTTTAAATTCATTACCTGCGTAGACCGCATGCTTTGATTGCGTAGACCGCATCTTAATTTCATTACCTGCGTAGACCGCATGTTTTGATTGCGTAGACCGCATTCTCGTTAATCTCATTACTTGCGTAGACCGCATGCTCATGGTCAATTCGTTGCCTGCGTAGACCGCATGCTCCGCCTACATGTTTGTATTTTCACAGCATTGTTATGCTCCCCACTTGCTTTGCGTTGTCACGCATTTCAAGTACGCTATCTATGCATGTTGTTAACAATATTGTACCTGTTAAGTTTGTTTTCTTTGCAGGCACGATATTGTATGTACGGTTCATTTGAGGCTGGTGCAACCAGACGAACCGCACAGGTATTGTATCCTCCGAGCGAGAAGTATTGAGAATTGCATAATTCTCTTACATCCTATTTTGAATTGTAGCGTAGTTTGGTGTATGCTAGCTTAAAATTGTCGCATGTATGCTTCGTTACGGCTTTCTTTGCATGATCATAAGTTATGTCCGGCTCTCTGCATTGTCTTGCATTTTGCCCCTGCCTTCGGGCGTATATCTTGTTTGTCTTGCATGTTTGTCTAAGTCTTCGGCCTTGTCAAAAATGGGTCATCTTTGGGCTTTGACATTCACTCCCGTCATTGTTATGACTTTTGAGTTCTGTCAAAGAGGGGCAACTGTAGACACCCCATTTTTCACCGTCCTCGAGACTTGGACGTCACCGCTCAGAACACTCGGTGATTATTCATGTATGTGTTCGTTTAGAGTTCCCGGAGGTTTCGGCTCGCGCGCCCTACCTCAGGATCTCCGAACTTGACCGTTTAGTGTCTGGTTTCATACCAAACACTTGTGTTTTGCCTTGGAAGGGCAGGGAATGCCTTGTAAAGCATCCCCACACACCACCGGCAGTGGCTAGAGGCCACCGGCTGGTCTTTAGCTTCCATCGGCACCATTTGTTGCCGGTCGGCACATTTTATTGCCGGTCGGCATAGTTTGTTGCCGGTTGGCACTTTTTTTTGTCGAAACAACTTTTTTGGGCAGCCGACCACTGTTCATCCACTTTATGGAGATATTTTGTGCCAGCTGTGATAGCTGGCACCAACTCTGCCTCCCTCCATACACGTGTATGGAGGGATCTCCCTCTAAGCAAGCTTGTTGTGTAAGCCTTGAAAGAGGGAGTCTTATAAGAGAGAGGGCCTTCCTCTTTGATCTAGGTTAGAAAGTTAGGAGCAAAAACCAGAGCTTAGAGATATAGATACACTCTATCTCTATATCTCCCTCTCTCCCTCCTTTTGTGTGTGTTTTCTTGGCCTAAAGGTGGATTTTACCTTACTTTTGCACCATTACACACACTATTACACCTTACTCTGAGATTGAGGGACTTGGAGGGTTGATTCTTGAGTTTTTGGCCTGGTTTTGATCAAAAGAAGAGGGCTAGACCATTTGTTCTTCAAGGGTTCTTCAAGGGTGAGCATCTTGCTTTATATTCCCCAAACTTGCAATAGTTTTTTACCTATCTTGCTTGCTGTTTTAGCTTTTGTGTATAACATAAAAAGGGCTTGTATTTTCATTCTTTAGAACTTTCATTAAGGTCATTTTGTGGTTTGAGTGCAAACTCACCCTTCTAGGCCTTGTTTGGTCCATTTTGGTGCCTCTTTGGTAAGGCTTTGTTCACTTCAGTGTTTTGGTCCTTTCACCACTAAAAACCAGTTGATTTTCAGTGTTAAAAAAGGTGGTTTGAAGTCTTGTATAGGGGAGGGACACCCCTCTCCCTTCATTGTTTTGTTTCCTTGCTTTTTGGCTTAAAAGGGTAGCATGTGTGCTTGATCATTCTAGGCCTCATTTTAGAAGTTTTTTAGGTGTTTTAGGTCGTATGTAACCTCTGTTTTGGGCCGGATTTTTGCCTCCTTGTATGCTTGTAGTACTTGCTTTGTATTGCTCCATTTTCCTTAGAAGTGCATCTCATGATTAGGCCATGATTCTTGCGTGTGTTGGCTTAGTTCCATGAAGCTTTTAGTATTGTTTTTCCATGCTTAAAGTCTGTTGGTTATCCATTTGGTCATGCTTGACATGTTTGTTATGGGTGCTATGTATTTTGGCTTGAAGGCTTTGAGCATGTTGACCTCTAGCATGCATGGTTGTGATCACCCTCATGATTTAACATCACTTAGGACCACATTTTAGTTCAAGAATCATGTTTTTATATGTGCATGCATGACCTCTTTTAGGCCTTGAGGGTGTACCCTCTTATGCCTAGGAATGAGCCTTGGTGCATATGCCTCTTGGGAGTCACCTTAGCTGCCACATTAGGAGGGTTTGGAGTCCTATCTTGGTTTGTAAAATTCTGTTTTTACTTGTTTTAATCATGCCATGAGAGGTCATATTGGTGGGGGAAAAATGTCTCCTTTTCGTGCCTTAACCTTGGGACCATTAGTTTGCTTGTTAGCATGAGTATTGGTCCACCTTTTAGACATCTTTTGGCCACTGTTTTGGGGCGGATCAAGGTCTGTCCCTTTATGGCTTAAGGCCCCATTGCATGCTTGTTCCATGTTTGTCGTATGGTTGCTTCATTAAGCCTCGTAGCATGTTAATCCCATTCCCAAATTGGTCCATGTTTGCATCATATTTGCACCTTGTATGCTTGGCATTACACATTTGTCATGTTGGTTGTATAATGCTTGTTGTGTCTTGCATCTTGGTATCATGTTGCATTTCGAACCATGTTTGCATAACATGCATTGCATTTACTTGGTTTGGGGTGTCAAACCAAGTGTGGGAAATCAAGGAACATTCATACTTCAAGTGATGTAATGTGCCTTGATTCTCGGTCACCGGGGCCTTTGACTCCAACTTGATAAGGCTTCGGTTTTCATTTTGTTTGTTGCATGCATCTTTATATCAAATGGCAAATTTGATTCTTTGAGCCACCATGCACCATTGATGGTTCGGGGATCGAGGGACATGCTTCCTTGAGTTCAAAACATGATAGGAAGTATGACCATGCTTACATATGCCTGAAAACCCCATGCCATGCACTGTGTATTCTCTGTTTGCTGTCAAAACTGTCTCTGCAGGAAGTTTCTGCCGACCGGCAGAATTCAGTGCCGGCCGGCAATATTTTAAGTGCCGATTATCAATTCAACAGCCGATGGAAATTCTGGAATGCCGGTAGGAATTCTGTCTGGCCGGTGGTGCTCTGCAGTGTGTAAGGAACCTGCTCCAGGACTTGGGCAATTTTCAAAGAGATAAGGCAGTATAAACAGAAGTGGCGGGGGTACGGTACAGGTTTTTCGGGCGAGCCGAGTTCCGAGCATGCATCATCTGCGCACCCCGAGGCAGAGGCTGTGGCCACCCTCCTTTTTCTTTTGCATCCTTTCTCTTAATTAATTAGAAATTCTATAATAATTTTATTTGTTTATTATTTGGGACTGTAATATTTATTTGGGCCCTCCGAGTGAGGGCAAATCTGTAATAAGTGTGTGTGAGTGTGTGTATGTCTTCCAACCTCACGTCTTCCTTCCCTTTTATTTACCTGCTTACGATGGTAGATTAGGGCACGTTTAATTTAGCATACCTTATGCTATGCATGTGTGCATCCATGCATTTGTATTGCATGCATTAGGCTCGGTACATCACGCTAACTGCATCTGTACTTCAATTCACAAATTGAATGTGTGGTAATTGATCGCATTTCATATGCCATGTTTAGGGTTAGCCGAGCCTGCCTAGATTGCATTTTTGCATGTGATGCATTAGCCATTCTCAACATGAACTAGGACATGCATGTTTGCTAACTAGTTTACTGTTTTGGCACGGAGTACGATGTAAGTATTTATGCTTTAGCATCCCGCATGTGTGTGAGTGTTGCCATGACAGTATGCCTGCCATGCAGCTAAGTGCTTATATGAGATAAACTGTTTTGAATGCCTGTGGGTGAAGGGTGGATTGTCTAAATTGGAAAAAACTCTTGAAATCCGTGTTTAGCCTACTTACGAGTAGCAAATTCCAAAGCGCTTTTCAAAACCGAACGGATATGCAATGTTTATTTCCAAAGTAGGCAATCTAGTCTATACTTGTTTGCTGCGCGCATAACATAGTAATTCTAGGCTAATAAATGGAATAAGAACACGTAATGTTTTCAAAATCGGATATCATGGTTAGTAGAGGCCAGTCTTCGGACCGGGCGAAAGGGGGTGCTCATAGCTGACCTTCCCCGATCGTACCCAAGCTCCCGAGCTGAGACAACTCCGGTGATAACGGATATGTGGCCTTCGGCACCGAGTCAGGGTTTCCTAAATTTCCCCATTTTAAAAAAAACATTTAGGTGGCGACTCTGTATCTGGCAAAGCAGTCCATGTTTGGCACTACTTTTTCAAAAATCTGTTTCTCAAAATGATTTGCCAGATTTGGACTATTTGGTTCAGATTAAGAACCGCGACAAACAAAAATCGCGAGTTCGAACTGTAGCAGCGAGGTCCCCCTCCGCGGGCGCGTCTACAGATGTCCTTTCCGGATTAAGACCTCTAGAGCCTTTGACAAAGGCATATGAAGTGGGGTGAAAACCCTCTTGACTCGAGGTGGGTACTTGGTTTCTTGTGAGCTACTTCCGGATGCACCGGTGAATGGGGTAGCTATTTTTGATACGGTGGTGGTAACCATGCCCACTTCAGAAGATCTTGCAGCTGTTTCACCACTGGTGGTCGCATTTGAACTGCGGGAAAACGCCCTCCTGGGTTGCTCTTTCTCCTGGTCAAAAAGACCCTGCTTCATAGCGTCCTCGATCTATACTCCCATCTCATGTAAATCTGAAAAGGTAGGAATGGGGAGAACGGTCATCTTCTACATGAGCTTGGGCTGGAGGTTGCACACAATCATCCGGATTTGATTCTTGTCAGTGGGCCTAAGGGTCATCATTGAGGCCTTGGCCCTCCAGCGGGCTACGAAATCAGAAAAACTCTCCTTAGGCTCTTGTCTTATTGTCTCAAGATTACGAGTTGTGACCTCGATTTGCGTGTTATAGGAGTACTGCGCAACGAAGGCCTCGGCCATCTCATCCCAGTTCCGTTTGACATCGTCTTCTAATTTTGCATACCAGATAGCGGCCACACCCGACAGGGTCCGGCCGAATAATGAAAGTTTCTGCAGCCTGGTGAGGCCCATCGGCCTTAGTATGTCCGAAAACAACCGGAGGTGCACTATGGGATCACCAGATCCATCAAATCGGTCGATGTGTGGCATCTTAAATCTGTCCGGCAGCGTCACAGCTGCGTCGGTATACCCGTCCTCAATGTCTGGAATGGATTTTACTCCCTGAGATTTCTTGAACATCTTTTCTAGCTTGCTTACCTTCAGCGCTGTAGGGTCTAACTCGAACTCAAAGGGTGAATCCGGCAGGTTGATCGGTGCTTTAGACAGCTGGGGTAAGATTGGGGGCGGAGCCAGTCCTGTCGGAATGTTCGTATCTCCCTGGATATTTGGTGCCTCCTCGGGTGCTGAAACTCCTGGTGGGGGAGGGGCTTGGTGCGAAGCAAATGCTCCATTTTGCTGTTGTAGCCTGGTGATTAGCTCAGCCTGCTGGGCCATGATCGCAGCCTGCTGTTTAGCAAATTTCGTCTGTCGGGCAGCATCTTGCTGCATGAGTTTCATACTTTCTTGGATTTGACGCATCATTTCCTCCATCCCTGCCATGTTCTGCTGTTCCAGTTGACTGACTGGTAGGGTGAGTAAAAACTTATAAAAACTGAGGCCTCAGCCTGACTATTCACTGGTGCGGTGGATAAAGGCCACTGACTAACTGGCCCCTTTTACCTTGCCTCTGGCGAAGGAACACCGATTTGTCCTTGAACTGAATCTCTGACCTGACAAAGTCTATCAGCACAAGTCCAATGAACCTCGGGGGATGTCGGAGCCTTCTGAAGCTACGGTTCCAAGACTACCCTAGCAAAAGAGAAAACATGCAGCATCTCAGCCTGATTTCACCTGAACAGATATGAGCATAGTTGAATGAGTGTTCCCTCTACTGAATTCTGCCCAAAATTCTACCGGTGAACTGATACCCTCAGGTAAAACTGATTCCCAGATACTGATGCCCGTAGGCCTGATACCCAGACTTGCAAACTGTTACATGCATTCCTGTAGGGACACACCCTAAAAGCACATAGCAAGCAAGTGAGAGCCAAAACACCCCTATGGAGGGGTAGGGTTTCCCTGTCCTATTTTGTCAAGAACTAGGGTTTCACTACACACGCAGCGGTTTCAAACAACCTATCGGGTAAGCAACCTGTCCTAGTTTGGAATGGTCACTACGGATTCCGAATATGCACTAGGTCGAATGGTCAAAAGGGTGCCCTGGTAAAATCGGGGTTTGTGTTCCCATACTGGTAGAGCCCACAACCGGTCAGCCTTATGGTCATGCCTTGACAAGACAAGACTCGAGCAAACCGTTCAGGAATAGCAGATGGCAAACACGGTGTCCTAGGCGCACCAATGCACATGCAATGTAAAGAAACACATAAGTGTAGTAAAAAATAGATATCATGAGTTCGAGTCAAGTTCTCTAACTCCCCAGCAGAGTCGCCAGAAACTGTAGACGTCCCCGAACGCCCCGGGAGGATGAGTCCCGTTCTGTTCATTTGGGGTTCATTACAGTTCGGACTCAAATCGTCACGGTTCTTAATCTGAACCAAAGAGTCCAAATTCGGCAAATCGTTTTGAGAAAACAGATTTTTTGAAAGAAGTGCCAAACATGGACTGCTTTGCTAGATATAGAGTCACCACCTAAATATTTTATTTTTGGGAAATTTGGGAAACCCTGACTTGTTGCCTAAGGCCACGTGTCCGTCATCACCAAAGTTGCCTCGGCTCGGGAACTTGGGTACGATTGGAGAAGGTCACTTCGTGAGCACCCCCGCTCGCCCGATCAAAGATCGGCCTCTACTAACCATGATATCTAGTTTTGAAAACTTTATGCGTTCTTATTCCGGTTATTAGCCTAGATTTACTATGTGATGCACACAGCATACAAGTATAGACTGGATCGTCTGAATTGAAACAAAACATTTCATGTTTATTTTTGAAAGTGGTTTGATGGTGCTATCCGCAAGTAGGCTAAGACGTGGATTTGCCACCCTCGGGTGGGCTTAGAAAAACATGATTTTGCCACTATCTAGTGGGCTTAAAACTCACAGTCAATGCATTTACTCCAATTCAAATAATCCAACCTTCACCCACAGGCATTCAGGCAGTTATATCATATAAGCATATAGCCTCATGGTAAGCATGCTATCATGGCAGTCACTCACACGTATGCAAGGATGCTAAAGCATAAAACTTACCGAGTACTCCAAGCCAAAACAGAAGCTAATTAGAAATCCATGCATGATCCTAACTATACAGAAATGCCTAATGCAACTAAGATAGGCTCGGCTATTCTAAAGATGGCATGTGAAATGCTACAACTAACAAGTATTCAACTCGGAATTGAAATACAAATGCAGTTAGTATGATGTGCCGAGCCCGGTGCATGCAAGACAGATGAATGAATGCAAACATACTATCATACTGTATGCTAATTGAAACATGCCCTAATCTAACCATCATAAGCTGATAAATAAAAGGGAGAAAGACGTGGGGTTAGAAGACATACATCACACACACACACACACTTATTACCACATTGCCCTCGCGCAGAGGGTCCAAATAAATAATATAGTCCCAAATGAATAAATAATACAGTCCCGAATAAATACAGAATCCTAATTAATTAACAAATTAATCTAGGAAAGCAGTAAATTGGCACGCAAATCCATGGACCGCCTCAGCTCTGTTCCAAATGATGAATGATTCATGCTCGAGTTGCCTTGTGCGGAGAATCCCTTGTGATGCTCCGGTTTGTCTCTGTTTGCAATTATTCTTGGGATGCGTGCCAGGCTCCGGAAGGTGAGAAAGAAGAAGATGAAGACTTGGTCTTGAAATAGCTGAAGAAGATCTTGACCAACATCTTGATTTGGGGGTTGTTCATGGCATCATGCAAACAACCAAACTATGCTCACAACTCTAAGTAAAGTAAAGTTGTCGATTGATACTACGCCAGATCAATTGGTATCATTGATCGCATCAATCGAGCCTGTCTCGACCATGACCTTCACAGATAAAGAATTTTTTCCAGAATCAGAGCATAACAACCCTCTGTATATGTCTTAGGAATGTAGAAACAAGTGGGTCCCAATAGTTCTGATTGATACCAAATTAGCTATGAATGCGTGCCCTTCGCGTACTGCTTACGCGATAGGGTTAAAACTGGCGGACTTTGTACCTACAAATATGGGTATATGATAACTCTAGCCAAGAAGTTATGGGTACCATCAAAGTGCATATTATTGTAGGACCATCCGAGCCCGAAGCTAAGTTCTATGTCATGGATGTCCCAGTGACATTTAATTTGTTATTGGGCAGACCATGGCTACATCAAATGAAGGTAGTTTCCTACACGGTGCATCAACTAGTAAATTATCTACATGATAGGGGAATTGCTACTATTTTTGGAAACTCATCAATTCACCATCCACTCAAGGTCATAACACCAGCATTAATGACAAATCATGAAGATGAAGATGTTTTTCTCTCTAGATTCACCCTAGTTGAAGCCCAGTTGGTCTAAACTACCATGATTGAAAAGAATGGATGTACTTGAGTACCCAGCCAATCTACTTCATGAGCAAGTTGAGGTATATTTCAGGAATGGGGCTGGGAACAAAGTGGTGGAAAGGGTGTTGCTGTGGCAAGCGAAGTTACCCATAATCCATATTCATTTGGGTTAGGGTACAAACCTACAAAGGAGGACTGGAAGATGAAAATGGGTAAGGTGAGAGAAGGAATTAAAGCTAAGAAAGTTGGAAAGCAGTATGAACTAAAATATAAACCAAATTAGGGGACCTTGAATGGGCATTTTATTAGAGAATTAGAGGATTTTCCTTCTGTTGATTTCCTGAACCATTAGTTAATCACGAGACAAAAGAGCATCTTCCCAAATTTGAAATCTTCTTTCATCACTAGCTATCCAAGAATGATGATGAGCAAGTGGACTTTGGCAATAACGAAAACCGAAGCAGATGAAGCAATTTAAGAAAAAAAAGAGGAGAGATGAAGTGGAGTTGACTCTAGCCGACTTTGAAGCCAGCACCGAGTTGCAGAGTTTGGAGGATGTCAGTATCTTTGTGATTGGGGATGGATTATCTGTGGACTGCAGCGATCTTATATTGAATGTGGTGGAGGTACCGTGTTTGACTTGACAACTCTAGAAAGGTTGTATCGTGGAGTCTAACTTTGATAGTGAGTCCAAGTCTGATTCTACTGAGTCTGTAGGGTTATAGTTAGACTCGAGCGAATCTGGTAGGTCGGAGTTTGGTTATTCTGGGAGTGATGACCCAAATACCAATGTCTTGTCTCGGTCATCCTTGTCCTTTTCTTTTGAGTCCACTGTAACTACTGAACTGGGCTAGATGGATGAGAATCATTGAGATTGTGCTTACTTTTCAATGCCTTTAATTATTGCATCGACCAAGATTTTCAAAACTTTGATGAAAACGAAGAGGGAAAAATTCATCAGGCTTTAAAAAACCTAATTAACTAGAATGAGAATAGGAGTGCAAAACCTTTGCTTGATGAGATTGTTCCAATTAATATGGGTATTGAGAAGGATCCTCGTTCGGTCCAGATTGGTTCCATGCTGTCCTCAGAGGAGTGTGAGTAGTTAGTCACTTTGTTAAAAGAATTTAAAGATGTTTTCACGTGATCCTACGAAGATATGCCTGCAATTCATCTTGAGATCGTACATCACAAGATCCCTCTTGATCCCGAATCCCAATCTATTAAGAAGAAGCTCCACATAATTTGGCCAAATTGGGCACTAAAAATTAATGAGGAGGTCACCAAGTAGATTAATGTGGGGTGTTTATCGTGTCAGAATATCTGACGTGATTGCTTAACATTATGCCGGTTTTGAATAAAGATGGGAGGATTGGAATCTACGTTGACTTCAAAGACTTGAATAAGGCCAGCCCTAATGATGATTTCCCGTTATTGTAAATCGATGAGTTGGTGAACTTCACTGCAGGTCATGCTATACTTTCATTCATGGATGGGTTTTCGAGGTACAGTCAGATCTCCATGGCACCTAAGGGCAGAAAAAATACAACATTCACTACTTAATGGGGGACTTATTGTTACCGAGTCATGCCTTTTGGGCTGAAAAATGTTGGGGCTACATATAAGAGAGTAGCAACCACCATATTGCCCGACATGATCCACAAGGAAGTTGAAGTGTATGTGGATGACATGATCATTAAATATAAAGAACGAGAAGGTCACTATGCCGCATTGAAGGGGTTCTTCGAAAGGACTTAGGAGTACAAGTTAAGGCTGAATCCGCAAAAATGTACCTTTGGGGTAACTGGAAGAAAGATGCTCGGGTTTTTGATCACGCAACGCGAAATCGAAGTTGACCCATCCAAGATCAAGGCCGTCTTAGAAATGTCCCCACTAATGACTGAAAAAGAGGTGCGGGGCTTTTTAGGAAAAGTACAATTTATAAGGAGGTTTATCTCAAAATTTGCCTTGACTTTTGAACCACTGTTTGGCTTATTGAAAAAAGGGAAGAAGTTCCAATGGGATGATCGATGAAATTTTGCCTTTGAGCAAATTAGGTAGTACCTCCAAAATTTGCCTGTGTTATCACCACTTACGCTGGGGAAACCATTGATCCTGTACTTGTCAGTAACTGAATTGACCATGGGTTGCATGCTGGAGCAAGAAACAGAAGAGCGAGTGGAAAAGGCCATATACTATCTGAGTAAAAAGACAGTGGAGTATGTAGGTGTCCTGGGGGTACTCGAGCACGCCCAATAGTTCAAACTCCCGATCTATTGATCTAGTCTCAATATGCAATGTGAAATAGAAAATCCAGTTATTGCAAAATATGCCAGAAATGGACTACATCACCAGATCTCATAGTCGCTACCTAATCTTTTTGGGAAAACTAGGAAACCTATGACTCATGCTAAAGGCCACTATTTCTCATAACCAAAGATGCATTGGTTCAGAACCTTAGGTATGAGGAGGGAAGGTCATGGATTGAGCACCCCTGCTCACCCGATCAAAAGATCGGCCTCTACTAAACCATGGTATGAGTTTTATAAACATTATATGCTCATGTTCTGGTTGTTTAATAACACTGGAAATTACTATGTGAAGCAATCAAGTATAGACTATGTCATTCATTTTGGAATGTTTGGACCTCATGTATTTTGAAAGAGTTTTGATGTATGTACAACTCAAATGAAACTAAGCCCACAGGCATAAGAATCAACATTATTCTCAATTAAATGACACAGTCTCCATCTATTGGCAACCATAGAGATATGTCAACTAAGTAGATAGCCGCATAGTAAGATGCTTTCAACATAGTAAGAAAAATAATTCACAGGCGGAATGCTAAAACTATAAATGCTCACCTAGTATATGCTCACATCTGACTATGAAGATGAAATAAAAGTTAGTAAAATATGCATGATCCTATATGCAAAATACTAATGTAATACATACACAAGAATGCAACTATAGATTCGGCTACTAAATACATGATACATAAATCATCTTAAGGCATGAATCAGTGCACAAAGGCACATAGGAATTGATAAAAATCTGCAGATGCAAATTGGCCGAATCCTAATGCCTGAAAAATGAATGCAAGTCATGAATATGATAAATAAAACATGATGCTATATAGATAGAAAACATATAAATAAAAGGCATAGAAGGATGTGGGGTTGGAAGTTATTACAACAATTCAAATGACAAGAAACAAGAAAAAGAAGGAAGAAATTGTTACAACAATTGAATGAATAATAATAAAAAAGGAAAGAAGTGGGGTTGGAGGAGTTATTACAACAATGAATAGATTCAGTCAAATTACTATTGAATCTAACAAATCATATTAAATAAATAAAGGAAATTGATCAGGAGCTCCATGTAGACGTCCCCGAATGTCCCGGGAGGATGAATCCCGTTTCGTTCGTTTATGGGCTCACTACAGTTCGGACTCAAATCGTCACGGTTCTTAATATGAACCAAAGAGTCCAAATCCGGCAAATCGTTTTGAAAAACAGATTTTTAGAAAGAAGTGGCAAACATGGACTGCTTTGCCAGATACAGAGTTGCCACCTAAATATTTTTTATAGGGAAATTTAGGAAACCTTGACTCGTTTGCCTAAGGCCACGTGTCCGTCATCACCAAAGTTGCCTCGGCTCGGGAACTTCGGTACGATTGGGGAAGGTCAGCTATGAGCACCCCCTCTCACCCAATCTGAAGATCGGCCTCTACTAACCATGATATCTTGTTTTGAAAACATTATACGTTCTTATACCGGTTATTAGCCTAGAATTACTATGTGATGCGTACAGCAAAACAAGTATAGACTAAATTGCCTAAGCCGGAACAAAGCATCACATTTCTGTTTGTTTGGAAAATGGTTTGAATTTTGCTACTCATGAGTAGGCTAAAATATGGATTTCGATGAATTATCCCAATTCAAACAATCCAACCTTCACCCACAGGCATTCATTCAGTTATATCACATAAGCATATAGCCACATGGTAAGCATGCTATCATGTTAACATTCACACTCATGCGAGATGCTAAAGCATAAATACTTACATCGTACTCCGTGCCAAAACAGTGAACTAGTTAGTAATCATATGCATGATCCTAATTCATGTTAAGGTGGCTAATGTATCTCATACAAAATGTCACTAGAATAGGCTCGGCTAATCATTGAATGGCATGTGAGATTCGACAGATAACATATATTCAAGTTTGATTTGAAATACTATGCAGTTAGTATAACGCGCCGAGCCCAGTGCATGCAATATTGATGAACGATGCACGCATGCATAGCATAAGGATGCTAAATTAAATATGCCCTAGTACTAACCATCAAAGCAGGTAAGTAAAAGGGAGAAAGAAATGGGGGTTGGAAGACATGCACATACGCACCCACACTTATTACAAATTTGCCCTCGCTCGGAGGGACCGAAAGAATAATACAATTTAACTAACTATCAAGCTAATTAAATATTACAGACAATTAACTAGTTAAGCAAATTAACTAAGCTAATTAAGCAGTAAAAGCAGCCTCGGGAAGAGGGCCCAATGCAAGCGGGCTCGGTTTCGCTCGGAAACCCACCACCATGCACAAGTTTGCCTCTGTTTCCCCTGCTCTGCTCCTCTGAAAATTGCACAACTCCCAAGGTATGCTCCATGGACACTGTGGATCACCACCAACCAAGTGGAAACCCCACCGACCATGTCCGGATGGTCATCGACCATTTGTTGAGCTCTTGGCCATCAATAATTGGTCGGTCGGCACTCCATGTAGTCGACCGGCCAAGTCGTCCTGCAGAACGTGTTTTGACAGCAGCAGAGGGAAAAACAAGGCATGGAAATGTATTTCCAGCAAATATGTACACTAACACATCCCTTATCATGTTTGTGACTCAAAGGGTGACTCAAAGGGGTATGTTCCTTGATTCTTGAACCACCAATCGCGCATTTCAATGTGTGATGACCCAAGGAACCAAGTCGTGCATTTTGATTTCAAATGAAATGCAATGCATAGAAACATACCAAGGGGCTTTCAACCTCTATCATGGCTTGATCAAGAGGTGAAAGATGCATGCAATGATATGCAACCTAGACATGTGAGCTAAGTGTGCAACATGAGATGCAAACAAGTAAGCATGCAATAGGCACACAACCTAAGCAAATAAGTATGCAAGACATGGAATAACTATGCAAGCTTAACCATGCAAGCATGCAAGGTGCAACATGGACAACATGTTAGGCAAATTAGCCAAGAGAATGCGTGCCAAATGCAAAGTGATTGAAGCATGCAACACATGCAATAGGCTAAGTATATGACAACACACAAGGTGAGCATGCGACAACATGAAAATAATGGACGTATACCAATTTGGGTAGCCCTATACTAGGCCCAAAACAGCGGCCAACATGCTAAGGAATGAGAGGCAAAACACACACAAACATGCACATGTTAAGGCCTAAACACTTAAGCATATGGAGACAACTTTTAAGCACACTTAAAAGAGGATAACATGGACATATGGCATACATTATAAGCTCTGAAATCATGTTATAAAATGATGCCAAATTAATCTAAACAAGGAAATCAAAGTATGCAAACAAAGTCCAAGGTCTAAGGCTCACCAAAGGGGTATTGAACTACCCTTAACAAAACCAAACATGTCATGAATTGAACAACTAAAATCAGAGTTTTAGCATGTTAAAACAAAGCCAAAAACACAATGACATTGCATCCTAGAGGCCTAAACACGATGGCATACATGAAGGCACAAACATGGAGCATGAAACACGAACCCTTTAAGGCCTTAAAGGAACACCAAATGCAAGCATACAAACACACTACAAGGACTGAAATGGCATGGCAAGTGGTTCTAAACCACTGAAACAAAGTAAGGATGGCATGCTAGAGGGGTTAATGCTTAGGGCATACAAGAGAGGTTGCATGGTAGCTATACAAAGCAAAGCATGGACTACCCGAATGACCAAAAATAGACCTTCAACACATCAAAACAAGCACAAAAACTTCACAAAGCTTGGTAAAAAACATGCTAGAAGAAGGCTCAAAGCACAAAGCATGTTAAGGCTAAAATATGGCATTACAAGACATGTATGCAAGGCATGCATGGTGTGTCTAAACCAAGTAAAAACAGAGGTAAAACATGGCAAAATACTACCAAATACCTACTGAAACATGGCCAACATGAGTTCAAAAATGGTTCTCACACATGAGGATTAAATGTCATATATTAAAGACAACAAGGAGAGGGGATGGCCCTCTCCTTCTTAGGACCTTAAACCACCATCCTCACCACTGAAATCCCTCAAGATTTCAGTGGTAAGGAGGCCCAAACAAGGTGGTCCCGAAGCTCACCAAAATAGCACAAAAACGGGGCCAAAGAAGCCCTAAGAGGGGTCAACCAACCTCAAACAACAAAGTGACCTTAAACAACTATTTAAAGCACTCAAAAACAAGACTTTTATTAGTTATATACAAAGTCTGAAAATAGTTGCAAGATAGGTTAAAAAGCTATGCAAAAATGAGGGAAATGGGGTAAGATTGTTACCCTTGTAGACCTCCTTCACAAACAATGCTCCAACTGGTTCTTTGAGTTCAAAACCAGTCAAGAACTTCAAGAACAGCTCCCTAGCACCTCAGTAGCCAAGGTAAGGTGTAATGGTGGGTGTTTGTGTGCAATAATAAGACCAAACACACACTTATACACAAAAGAGAGAGAGATACAGAGATGGGGGATATACAAACCCAAACCCTAACCCTAATATCAGAGCCCTCTAGAAAAATGTTGTAACCCTAATGGAGGGAGAAGAGGCTCCCTCTTATAGAGATTCACTCCTGCAAAGCTTCCAAAACAAGCTAAGCAAGAGTGAAATCCCTCCATACACGTGTATGGAGGAGAGCAAAGTGTATGCCAGCTAGCACAACTAGCATAAAAATATCTAGAAAAGCAGATGTACAGTGGTCGGCTAGCCAAAAATGCTATTTGACCAAAAAAGATGGCCGGTCGACCACAAAGAGTGCCGGTCGGCCAAACATTTGGCCGATGGCAACAAACCAATGGCCTGTAGCCTCAAGCCATGGCCGGTGAGGTGTGGGGATGGCCAACAAGCCATTCCCTGCCCTCCAAAGCAAAAACACAAGTGTTTGGTGCAAAATCAGACACAAAACAGTGGAGTTGAGAGATCCTGAGGCAAGGCGCAGAGCCGAGACCTCCAGGAACTCAAGACGAACACAAACAAGGATGATCACCAAGTGTTCAAACGGTGACGTCCAAGTCTTGAGGACGGTCAAAAATGGGGTGTCTATAGTTGCCCCTCTTTGACAGAACTCGAAAGTCATAAGAATAACGTGGGTGAGTGTCAAAGCCCAGAGACGACCCATTTTTAACAAGGCCGAAGACTTAGACAAACATGCAAGACAATAAAGATATGCGCCCGAAGGCAGGGGCAAAATGCAACTGAAAATGCAAGAAGCCAAGCACAACTTATGATCATACAAAGAAAGGTGTAACGAAGCACATACAATGCAACAGTTTTAAGGTAGCACAAACCAAACTATACTACAATGCAGAGAGGGTGCAAGAGAATTATGCAATTCTCGATACGTCTCACTCAGAGGATACAATACCTGTGCGGCTCGTCTGGTTGCACCAGCTTCAAATGAACCCTACATACAATATCGTGCCTGAAAGAGAAAGAAAACTCAACGGGTACAATATCGTTAGCAACATGCATAACAATGCAATCGAAAGCTGCGCGACAATGCGAATATAGGATTTAAGGTCTCCTTAGACCAAGGGGTGCACAAACAGTGTGGTCATATGCAATTAAATCAAATGTAATGCAAATGATATGCAAAATTACAAAACAAATGTAAAAACAATGCAAATAATAAGCAAAACATACAGAACTATGTATAAACAATGCAAACGATATGCAATGTAATTGAATCATGATCCAATCATGAGCGGTTCAAACCACACAAATATCGAATAGATTGATGGAGATGCAAAGTCCGTCTACCATAGAAAAGGTGTCGCAACCCTCAAACCACAATACCAGCAGTGGAATAGGCGCGTACACATGCAGAACTATGAGTGATGTAGACGGACACAGGAACAAGTAATTGGGTGGAATGACATAAGTGAGGCATGCTCTGCTCAGAAAAGATTATGATCCTAATGCTGGATGCAATCAAACTACATTACAATGTAGTATATACAGTGGATATGGCGCACGACCGAAACATATCTTGCCTAGGAAAGGCATGTACACATTAAAACCGCGTCTAACACAGAAACGGTGCCACAACCCTCAAACCACAATACCAGCAGTGGAATAGGCACGTACACAAAAGTCTCAGATCCGTGCTTCGACGTGAAAAGTATGGGCACATACCAGACCAAGCTCAACATGGAAAGGCGCAAGCCATAGCTGGATGTGATGCGGCGAATGCATGCAAGTTACAATGTAGCATATACAAATATGCAATGGAATGGAATATTTACAATGGATAAGGCCTACGGCCCAAACCGTATCTTGCCTAGGAAAAGCATGGACACAAACAAGCCACGTCTAACACAGAAAAGGTGCCGCAACCCTCAAACCACAATACCAGCAGTGGAATAGGCGCGTACACATGCAAAACTATGCTTTGACGTGAAAAGTATGGGTACATACCAGACCAAGCTCAACATGGAAAGGCGCAAGCCATAGATGGGGGTGATGCAGTGAATGCATGCAAGCTACAATGCAATATTTACAAATATGAGATGGAGTGGAATATATACAGTAAAATGCATGACATATGCAATATTTATAGTGATGCATGACATATGCACTATTTACAGTGGTATGCACGACATATGCACTATTTACAATGATGCATGACATATGCACTATTTACAGTGAAATGCATGACATATGCATGTTTGTTTTTTGTTTTGTTTTTTGAATGCATGACAATGCATGATGAAGGGAAAATGCATGATAATGCATGTTTTTTTTTTTTGTGTTTTTGTTTTTGAAATGCAAATGATACATGTTGTTTTTGTTGTTTTATTCTTTTCTTTTTTTTGAAATGCAAATGCATGATGATGCATGATTTTGAAACGTGCGACAACGCGCGGCTCTTGAGATGCATGACAATGCAAATGATCTTGGAATGCGTGACAATGCGCAACAATGCGCGACTTTTGAAATGCATGTGAACTCGAATATGCGACGACGCGCATCGCTTGAAATGCATGGAAATGCATGTGGACTCGAACGTGCGACAACGCGTGTTGCTTGAGATGCATGATAATGCATGTGGACTCGAATGCGCGACAACGCGTGTCGCTTGAGATGCATGATAATGCATGTGAGCAGTGCACATCAATGCAAGTTGTGCATCTTTAGAGGATTTAAGGTCACCTAGACCAAGGGTGTTTAAGGTCTCACCAGACCGTAGCTAGGGTGCATACAATGCAAGCATAATGACGTATAACCCAACACGCGTTCACGTCAAAGCATTGTAAAGCAACGCATGTAAGGTGCGTATGACAACGCATGATGAGGATCATGCATGACAATGCAGACCGACGGATTTAAGGTCTCCCAGACTGAGCGGGTTTAAGGTCTCGCCAGACCGCAACTGGGGTGCAAAACAATGCGAGTTGTGTGCATGATAATGCGTGTAAACATGAATAACAATGCAATGTATCTGAAGTAGTTCCCAAACCTTTGCAAGGTACAAAAGGGATACGAAAAGGATACACCTTGCACGTATTCGAGGATCGCGCACAGAAGACACGGCCTAAGGTCAAAACAGAGACCGGTTAGGCTTCGAAAATGCCTTCTCTTGCACTTTCTTGAGCAATGGAGGCCCCAAACCACACATATCACCCAAACAAGGTTGTAGGAGGCTCACCAGCCATCAGGGGAGGTCATCGGCCATCCACCGGCCACGAAAATAGTACACCAGCCAAATATTTGGACGACCGGCCAAAACTGCCTGAATCAGGGCAGTTTGGTCTTTTGGCCTCAGGTCTTTTAAAATAGGGCTTCTAGCCCTATTTTCTTCACTTCCTCTTGTTCGAAATCTCACCCTCTCTCTCTCTAGATCATTTTCCTCCCTTCATTCTCCCGTTTTCCTTGGTTTTAGGGCCCATTTCGTCGTTCGATTCGTGAATACCTTTGCGTTTCGAACGTTTTGAACCGAACGAAACTTTGTTTCGGTGTCTCTTTCTTGATTTTCAGCACTCGGGGCTTGTTTCCCTTGGGTTTCTCTTGATTTTCGTGCCTTTTCCACACTTCGGCTTTTCCGGCCATTTTCCGCCCTCCTGGGGTTGACTTTCTGTTGACCTTTCGCATTTTAGCCCGGTTTTCCCTCTTCCGGCCATTTTCACACTACTCTTGGCATGGTAGACGATCTTCCATAGGGCAGGACTCCCCCGGAGCATGAGATGGATCCCGAGGCCGAGCTCATGCCCTTGCGCATCCGTCCATTCGACCCGGCGACCTACCGGTTGGCGATTCACGTGCTTCCTCCTGACGGACTTCGCCAGTTCTAGAGTTTTGACAGGACGGTGCCTCCAGAGCTTCTCCTGTGCGAGTCGGAGTCACATCTATCATACGGCGTGTCTGAGGTATATTCTTTCCTGTTTCATTTTCGCAATGTAGAACACTTAACTGCCATAGTTGATTCTGTTCTTTAACTGCTTAGCCCGGATACACCGATACACTGTATACTGTAGTTGACTGTGAATACACTTGCACCTGGTATCTGTTCGAACTTGAAAAACATACACACACGCTGTATTTGTACCGACCCACTCAAACACGCTGACACATCACATGTTGTAGTTTACTGCAAACACACCGGCACCCAATGTTTGTTTGAACTTGAGAATGTGCACACACGCTGTATTGTCACCAATTCTGAATATTCTTCAAAACTGTACATTGAATATTGCTTTGCAACTGTTGTTTTTGAATACAGGGGGATTCCCATACCTTCCGGGGGTATCGGAATGTCATGGCCCGTGGATGGTATATGGAGCTACCGGACGCTGTCCGCCATATCGTAGACCAGACCGGCTTTGGCGCCTTCTGCAGGGGACTTTCCAGACTTACCGTGAGTAGGCCTCTGCTTACCGCTCTGGTGGAGAGGTGGTGGGACACCACCGATTCCTTCCACTTTTCCGCCACGGGAGATATGACGATGACTCCCTATGACTTCTCGATGCTCACCGGCATCGGGGTAGGGGGTGATCCGATCCCCTTTGACACAGACATGGATGAGTGGGAGGCCGCTCAGATGTACTTGCTTGGCGACCTACCACCTCTTGCTTGTCCAGGCTTTGTCAGATACTCGTGGTTCGAGGACCACTTCAGGATTTAGCCAGCCTTAGCTGAGGAGGCTCCGATGACTCAGGAGGAGGTGGAGCAGTACGCGCGCGGCTTCCTTATGTTCTTACTGGGGACGACCATCTTCGCCGACCAGGCGATCACTGTGCCCCTCTATTTGTTGAGTGCTCTGGTGGACGTGACTAGGATCCTACGCTATGACTGGGGTGGGGCAGCCTTGGCCACACTCTATGGGTACATGAGCTCATCCTCTCAATGCAGCGGGCAGTTGCTCGGAGGCTACTGACGAGCTTGGGAGGTACATCTTCTTCCTCTTTTTTACATTTCTGGTCCACATTACCTGTATTCTGTACACTGCACACACTGTACATTCTGCACAATCTACTGCACAACACACGGTTCTACCATTTCTGCTTTATTCTGCATTCTGCTTTGTCTGACAAGCGTACTAATATTTGCCCTGCAGTTGTGGGTCTACGCCTACTTCCCGAGGCTTGCGCCAGTGCCTGACATGGAGACTCCTCTCGGCGTTCCATTCTCTCGACGCTTCGACGTGAGGTGTTTGCGGAGACCCCGGGAGATGTTCATATTCTTCCGCCGCTACTTCGATACCATCATCCCCGCAGAGGTATGTTCAACTTTAGAGTTTATTTCAGCTTCGCTTTGCACTGTATTTTCAATAACAGTAGATAACAAACTGCATTTTGCTTACAGATCACCTGGCAGCCTTGGGCTCCATTGCCAGCCGGGATTCGGGAGCGATTTGTCGGGGCGGAGGAGACTGTCCGCTTCAGGCTTCTATTGGAGGGCCCTGTCTATCGGGCCTGGTACTTGGGTGAGCGCTTCTTGCGCCAGACCCTGGGTTTGTCAGAGCAGATTGTCCCGGTTCACCCTCCTGACCATATGAGGGACACCGAGAGGTTCACTCCCGAGCAGATGGCCGATTACACGATCGGCTGGGACTCGATACGCTTCAGAGGCATAGGCGACTACATGGAGTATGTCCGGACCTACATCATGCAGCCTTTGAGCAGTGGCCGTTGAGCTGAGAGAGAGAGGCCTGCGGTGCCGGTAGCTGGAGCAGGAGCGGGAGCACCGAGAGTGGCTCGGGTTCGTGGTAGGAGTGGAGCTCGGAGAGGACGGGGGGCTAGTTGGCCAGCACTGCCTACGATGATGACATGCCGAGGGCAGGGTGGGGAGACCTATCAGATCCCCATCGCTACCCCTCCGGCTGATCACGAGTTAGTCGGGTTCTACGACTTGCCCCCGGTACATACTATTGCATTTTGCATCTTGCATTGTCATTTCGTTTCGTTCTTCTTGATATTCTGCAGAATACTAATACTTCTAACACTTTTGCAGGCTTCTTCCGAGTACACTCGTCACTCCCTGGAGTTAAACGCCTCCATGATGGGGATGCTACAGCGGAGCCTCGACCTGCTGGCCATCTACAGTATTTCGGTATGTTCTTTTGACCACAGTCTCAAACCATACATAAACTGTTTCACATAATCTGATGCATCGCGCTGTCAACACAACACTCGATACACGGCCCTCATGGCATCTGATACACTGTAGCCCACAGACTGTTCACAGCATTACTCGCGGCATTCATACACAGCACTTAGTCACTGCATTCTGTACCGACACACTGTTCATAGCATTCATACACTGTACTCACACACTGTATTCGGCATTCATACCCTGCTTCACGTAGCATACTGATGCGTTTGCCATTTGTACATTTTCAGCCCCTATTCCAGATGTCGATCGCTGGAGGTGCTCCAGCTGGGCCTTCTGTTCCCGCTCAAGGAGGAGGGCAAGGTGGCACAGTATTTCCCCGCACCAAAGTGGGGTGCACTCATGTCGGGAGTAGCTCTCAGGCACCAGTTCCTGATGATGATGAGTCCAAGGCGGGGACGGAGGCAGAGGCAGAGTCGTCCGAGGAGGAGACTAGAGATGGCTCGGAATCTGATGACGGTGTTGATGACGATGCTCCTGGACCTTCGTCCAGGAAGAGGACAAGGACAGACCCGTAGGCTTGAGACCACTGATGCTGATCTAGATTTCTGTTGCTTTTCTTCTTTTTGTTTTGCTTTTCCTTTTGTTGGTAGCTTGAGTACCTTGTACCGCCGCAGACAGGTTTTTGTTTTCTCCAAAACTTTGTACTTGAAAAGGTGATGAAATGACACAAACTTTTTATCTGAAAAAGTGTTACATTGATACATTTCATACACTGCATCGCATTGCATCATATTACACCTCAATGTAAATGAGATTGATCTCCTGTCTGAAAAATCAAACACTTGTATTGTAATAATCAGATAATGGACCGGCCAACAGCAAAACAACTCAAACAAACCACTGCCTATTTTGAACACTCGGCTCGTAACACAGTGCTTGGTTTAATCTACATACAGCCCACACAGCTCACAACTGATTCTGATCACTGCTCATTCTGAACTCTACTCATTCTGAACTTCATAGCCCATAACACAGTATTCTTAGTTCATTCTGCACGCGGCGAAAACAGTCCGAATCTGAAAAGACAGAATACAAAGGTAGAATCGGCAGAAGCTAAACACACTCAGATGCAATCCGAAACCCACATGTTCACTGTTTCCAAGTGACCCGGGTTGAACCCCTGTGGTTTTACAAAAGAACCAAACCTGTTTTGCAGAAATGTGGAGAATGGCACAACGCTTTGAGCATAAAAAAATTTGAGAAAAAGGGTTTTCAACCGGGTATTGAGCCTACGACTGAACACAGTGAAAAAGACTCAATAACGAAAAACAAAAGGTAAACAACCTAAACACAACGAGACACGCTCGGAACCAACTCAAAGCAAGAGTTACGGTAAACAAAACAAAAGACACGACACAAAGACGCATTATAAAAACAAGAGACTTCTTAGATCACGAGGAGCCAGTTTCTTCGGGTATTATTTCCCACCATCTTCCCATTTGTGATTCTCACACCACTCGGCCCTCAGGCTCGTTTTTTCTCTCAAAACCCCTTTTGCTCACTTTTCTCTCGACTTACACCTCTCTATTCTTCACTCTCTCATTCTTCATCCCTCCCCAGATATGGTCGGCGAATAAACAAGAGGTTGTGGGTTCATGCCCAACACTGATAGCTCGCAGCTATTTGTTCCGGTGACGGCTAGTCGATGTTCTTGATAAGGGAGTGGAGTATCTTGATCCATTCTGGTTCGTGCTTCGTACTTGGCTCGATACCTCGTTGCTCAGCGGTTAAGAGAGCTTTTAGCCCTTTGTTGACAGCTTCAGCTGTGCCCTTCTGGCATGTAGAGTGCTCTTCTTGGCAAGTATGTTGAAAATGGGAGAAAGACAGGAAGCCTGACTCAACTGTGCCTCTAGTGCATTATTTTGACCATTTTTGTCTTTGGCTTTCTACTAAAACAATTTTGACCAAGATGAGAGTTAGATTAACATGCTTGTTCAATTTTTGTTTTGAAATCATGCAAGTTAGGCTATGAGCACTGAAAATTTTACTTTTTTGTGTCCAAGAAAATGGTCCAGTTTTGGAAAGTGAAATAATTTTTGAGAGAATAGTCAACCTCAGTAAAAAAATTCTCAAAAATCATTTTAGCAAACAGCCAGTGATCAACGAGCATGAAACTTACTCTCGAGATATACAACCTCGGATCGGAGGCAATGGAAAATTGCCCCTTGTTCCAAAGGGCACAGCATGGCAACGGAAAGTTGCCCCTGGTTTGGATGGCGACTCATGGCAACGAAAAGTTGCCCTTTGTGTGGATAACGCTGCAGCATACTGTAGTCAGTCCTCATTAGTGATGATCGCAACCGAACTCTCGAATACAGAGAAAACGAAGATGGTCAAAAAAAATATATGGACACAGTCACTTTGAAAGTGCATGGGGCTGGACTTCAGGATGAAGTTGCCTACGTATCCCAAACATGGGAATCAAGCCTTACATAGTTCCGATTAAGGTACACTCGTGTATTAACCCTCACTTTTTTATGCTCTAACTTTTGCCAAGGCCGCCCTTTACGGGTTTTCAACTTTGCGAGCTTTGTTCTTCTTTTCTTTTCCATTCTTTTGTATTTTCTTTTTTGTTTTCATCTTTTCTTTTCATTTTCTTCATTTTTTTTCTTTTCTTTTTACATTTTCTTTTTTTGTATTTTTCTCTTGCTCTAACTTTTGCTTGGGTCGTCCTTCTGGGTTTTCAGCCCAGCGAGCCCCTCAAAGGGTAAAAGTGTAACAAGTCCATGCCAAATGGTTTTAGGGTTTTGAAGCCATCCGTATCCAGGAGGGCGGCTATTGTATTGACTTGCAGAAGGATCCATCTTCGGCCCTTCGAGCACATTGGACATTTTTGCCCCTAGTCCGAGGGGTGCTTCTGTTCTAGCTTCACAAGCTTCTTTTGATGAGGCCCGATCTTCTTGATCTGACTTTCTTGGCCTCTCGTTCGAGGGTTGTTTCAAATTTGCCCACGTAGGCTTCATGTTGTAGCTGACCGTTGAACCTTCTGAACTAAGGTCCAAGATTTGAAAGCAAGGGCTCAAGTCTTGAGGCTGAGAGCGATCCTAAGCTGCACAATCTCAAGAGCGATTCCACACAGGTCTTCGCAGGACCGCGCAAAACATTTTGTTTTTGAAAGTTCTTAAGAAAGCGACAAATCGCTCGCGCTGAAGATAGTGTGGAACCAATTTCGATCAAGCCAGGGTCCTTCTCAATGCTCACGTTAACAAACATAATTTCATTCATTAAAGGCTTATCACGCCTCTCTTTCTCTCAATTTGATCAAAGTTTTGCAAATCCCGAGGAATTCTTTCCTCTTCGTTTTCAACATCACAATGTTAGAAAAAAGTTTTGAACAACTTAGGTCAATGTAATGAATTCGAGGTGCAGAAGAGTAAGTGAGATGCTCCGCCGTTTTATTCAAATGCTCTGGCACAACTAGCTCAAAGTAGCAATAAGCACGGAAACATGATAGCCGCAGCTGTTTCATTCAGATTTCCTGGTTGTAACTGGCTCCACAGCAGAGATAGACTCAAAAGAAAGCAAAAGGATAATTACAAAATAAAATAATGATATCCGAGGCAACAACCCTAGAATCACCTGATTTCTATACAATGGGACTAACTCGACACAACAAGACAGATCCTTAAGCAAAAAGACTGACTCAAGGCAATGAGATAGACCCAAAACAAAACAAAGGACTGACTCAACACCCAAGCCAGAAATTACAAAACTATATTCGTAAATGCTCCCGACAGTGCATGCCAAACGCCACATCTGAAATACATCGAGCGCCGCCCGCAGGTGGTCTAACCCTTGATCACATACTCGCAGTATCCTCGAAGTCCAACAACTCAGTGGTAACAGACTTTGCTGAGGTGGGTGGGAGGATGACCTCATTGTCAATCAAATCTTACACTTCGTGGCAAAGGCGGAAACAACCGTCGGTGCTGTGACCGGTTTGCTGATGGTATGCGCAGTACAAGGCAGCATCATGTGTAAGAGGGAGATTCTTCGGGAGAGGTCCCTTTTTAGCGAAAATTTGAAATGCCCTAGACAAAGGCATGTAGAGGGCGTGAAAGACTTTGCGCCCTCGAGGCAGGTACTTTGAAGTCTGAGGGTTCTTGCTAGACGCACTAGCGAAAGGGTCGGCAGGCACTACCTTGGCTTTCTGATCTTTTCCTAGTGCAGGGTTAGGAGCAGAAGGAACTGTTCTGGCATGACGGGGCCTATCCCGATTTTCTGCCTGGCTTGAACTGCCCTCGGCTGGAGTGGGGAAAGCATCATCCGCAGCTTTAGTCATGATTGCGAATACTTGCTGCTTATTCATTCCCTCGGCTTTCAAAGCCTTGACTGCCCACAACAGTTGTTCAACGGGATCAGCATCTGTTCCCACTTCATTCTTACCTCTAGCCTCAGCCTGATCGAGGGTTTGGGTTGCTATATCAGAGTGGAACCCGATTGTTGTTGACATGTCATTGCCATAGCTTGGGACAGCCTCAGGCTAGCTGAGCTCGATCACAATTCGTCCTAGTAGCGGGGGCTCTTGTGGTATGAAATTCCCGACATATGGTGTAGTTGGTGGTGAAGCCGACATTCCATAGGCCAGTTCGGCCACAGATCTCTGGAGGTCGCCGATCATTCCCATCAATTCAAACGCGGTGGGCACACGAGCTTGAAACAACTAGGCTCCTAGATTGGGCGCGCGGCGAGCGACCTGGGCGGATGTGGTATTTCGACATTGGGCTCATCCCGCAAGATGGTTCCTTGGTCCAGTGCGGCTGCCATAACCACGATTTCTTCTGAACTCTGCATCATCATAAGTCCGCTGAACTGAACGGTGATGATGCAACCGGTGATTGACGGATCAGACGTCTAACTTGCCTCAGTGAAGGAGAACACCAAATTTCTGAACCCAAATCTCTAAACTGAAATGGAAAACAAGCAGCATTTCAGCCCAGACGGAATAGACACAGGCGTAGCTGAATAACTATACTCTACTACTGATCATTGCTCCCCAAAATCACTATCCCAAAAAACTGAACCTGATACCCGCAGATATAACCGATTTCCCAAAACACTGATACTGATGCCCTCAGGCCTGGTACTAAACTTGCAAACTGACATGTGCGTTCCTGTAGAGATACACTCTAAAAGCACAAAGCAAGTAAATGAGAACCAAAACACCCCTATGTTGGGGTAGGGTTTCCTTGTCCTATATTGTCAGGAGCTAGGATTTCATTACGCACGCAGCGGTTTCACACAACCTATAATCGGGTATGCAACCTGTCCTAGCTTGGAATGGTCATTACGGATTTCAATATGCACTAGGTCGAATGGTCAAAAAGGGTGCCCCGGTAAAACCAGGGTTTGTGTTCCCATACTGGCAGAGCCCGCAACCGGTCAGCCTTATGGCACGCTTCTCAAAGCGAGCCTCCAGCAAACCGCTCAGGAATAGCAGATGGCCAACACGGTGTCCTAGGCGCACCAATGCACATGCAATGCAAAGAAACACATAAGTGTAGTCAAAACAAGATATCATGAGCTCGAGTCAAGTTCTCTAAATCCCCAGCAGAGTCGCCAGAAACTGTAGACGTCCCCGAACATCCCAGGAGGATGAATCCCGTTTCGTTCGTTTGTGGGCTCGCTACAGTTCGGACTCAAATCGTCACGGTTCTTAATCTGAACCAAAGAGTCCAAATCCGGCAAATCGTTTCGGAAAACAAATTTTAGAAAGAAGTGCCAAACATGGACTGCTTTGCCAGATACAGAGTCGCCACCTAAATATTTTTTATGGGGAAATTTAGGAAACCCTGACTCGTTTGCCTAAGGCCACGTGTCCGTCATCACCAAAGTTGTCTCGGTTCGGGAACTTGGGTACGATTGGGGAAGGTCAGCTATGAGCACACCCTCTCGCCTGATCCGAAGATCGACCTCTACTAACCATGATATCTTGTTTTGGAAACATTATGCGTTCTTATACCGGTTATTAGCCTAGAATTACTATGTGATGCATACAGCAAAACAAGTATAGACTAAATTGCCTAAGTCGGAACAAAGCATCGCATTTCTGTTTGTTTGGAAAATGGTTTGAATTTTCCTACTCGCAAGTAGGCTAAAATACGGATTTCGATGAATTATCCCAATTCAAACAATCCAACCTTCACCTACAGGCATTCATGCAGTTATATCACATAAGCATATAGCCACATGGTAAGCATGCTATCATGTTAACATTTACACTCATGCGAGATGCTAAAACATAAATACTTACATCGTACTTCGTGCCAAAACAGTGAACTAGTTAGTAATCATATGCATGATCCTAATTCATGTTAAGGTGGCTAATGTATCTCATACAAAATGTCACTAGAATAGGCTTGGCTAATTTATGAATGGCATGTGAGATGCGACAGATAACATATATTCAAATGGCCGGCCGGCACTAAAGATGGTTGGCACTAAAGATGGCCGGCCGGCACTAAAAATGGTTGGCACTAAAGATGGTCGGCACTAAAGATGGCCGGCTGGCCAAAGCTTCCTGCAGAATCCTGTTTTGACAGTAGCAGAGGGCAAAACAAGGCATGGCAATGCATTCCAAGCCAATGTGTGCACCAACACATCCCTTATCATGTTTATGACTCAAAGGGACATGGTTCTTGGTTCTCAGACCATCAATCGCGCATTTCAATGAGTGATGGTCCAAGAAGCCAAGTTGTGCATTTTCATGTCAAATGAAATGCAAACCAAATAAGCACATAAAGGCTCAGCCTCTATCACTTGATTTCAAGAGGCAAGGCATGCATGTCCAATGCAATGCAACCTAGGCATGGAGGCCAAGTATGCAACATGAACATGTGGCAAGCATGCGAAGCATATAACAAGTATGAAAGCTGATTGAGCATGCAAGATGCAATGCCAACATGCAAACATGCAAAACATATGGCATGTTAAGCAATCAAACAAAGATGAGAATGCATGCCAAATGCACTATGATTCAAGCATGCAACACATGCGATAGGCTAAGTGTGTGACAACATACAAGGCAAGCATGCCACAACATGCAAACAATGGATTTATACCAATTTGAGCAGCCTCCAACTAGGCCCAAAACAGTGGCCAATGCTAAGGAAATGGGGGCCAAATGCACATACAAGCATGCATGCAAACATGGTCCATCACTTAGGCATCAAAAGGCAAGTTTTAAGCACACTTAAAAGAGATGATCATGGACATATGGCAAGCATACCAAACTATGAAATTGCATAAAATAGAGGTGCCAAACCAACTAATTAAAGCAAGCAAAGCATTCTCATGACATCACACATTCAAGGCCTACAAGCTAGAATGCAAAGGGACTATACAAAGCATGTTGAGCATGACCAAAGCAACTGAAAATAGAGCTAAAGCACATTAAAACATACACAAAAGCTTCACAAAGCTTGGCCAAAATCATGCTAGAACAAGGGTCAAAGCCTAAAGCATGTTAAGGCAAATTTATGGCATTACAAGACAAGTATGCTAAGCATGCGTGGTGTGTCTAAACCAAGTAAAAATAGTGCTACATCATGACATAATAAGCACAAATAACACTTAAGACATGGCCAACATGCACTTAAAAATAGTGCTCACACATGAGGCTAAAATGGCATATATTGAAGACAACAAGGAGAGGGGGTGGCCCTCTCCTTCTTAGGACCTTAAACCACCATCCTCACCACTGAAATCACCACTGAAATCCCTCAAGATTTCAGTGGTGAGGAGGCCCAAACAAGGTGGTCCCGGAGCTCACCAAAATAGCACAAAAATGGGGCCAAACAAGCCCTAAGAGGGGTCAAACAACCTCAAACAACAAAACACCCTTAAACAAATATTTAGAGCAGGCAAAAAAAAAAAGGCTTTTATATGTTATACACAAAGTCTAAAAATAGTCGCAAGATGGGCAAAAAGACTATGCAAATATGGGGTAAAAAGGGGTAAGTTCTTACCCTTGTTGACCTTCTTCAAGAATGATGCTCCAACTGGTCCTCAATGCTCAAAACTAGTCAAGAACATCAAGAACAACCCTCTAGCCCCTCAGCAACCAAGAGAAGGTGTATAACTAGGTGTTTGTGCACAAAAGTAAGACACAAACACACACAAGGCAAAAGAGAGGGAGAGAGAAATATAGAGATAGGATAGAGACACTATGACCTAACCCTAATATCAGAACTCCTCTGGCTTTTTTTGTCTAACCCTAATGGAGGGAGAAAAGGCCTCCTCTTATAGAGTTTCCCTCTTGCAAAGCTTCTCAAGTAAGCTAGTCAAGAGGGAGATCCCTCCATACACGTGTATGGAGGGGAACAAAGTGTATGCCGGCTAGCACAGCTGGCATAAAAATATCTTCAAAAGCAGATGAACAGTGGTCGGCTGGTCAAAAATGCAATTTGACCAAAATAGATGGTCGGTCGACCATCTAGAGTGCCGGTCGGCCAAACATTTGGCCGATGGCAACAAGACACAGCCAGTGGCCTAAAGCCATGGCCGGTGGAGTGTGAAGATGGCCAACAAGGCATTCCCTGCCCTCCAAAGCAAAAACACAAGTGTTTGGTGCAAGACCAAATACAAAACAGTCGAGTCGAGAGATCCTGAGGCAAGGCACGTAGCCGAGACCTCCGGGAACTCAAGACAAACACAAACAAGGATGATCACTGAGTGTTCAAACGGTGACGTCCAAGTCTTGAGGACGGTAAAAAATGGGGTGTCTACAGTTGCCCCTCTTTGACAGAACTCGAAAGTCATAAAAATGACGGGAGTGAATGTCATAGCCCAGAGACGACCCATTTTTGACAAGGCCGAAGACTTAGACAAAGCATACAAACAGCAGACAAAGATATGCGCCCGAGGGCAGGGGCAAAATGTAAGACAATGCGCAAAGCCGAGCATAACTTATGATCATGCAAGAAACATAAGGACGCATCCCAGTGTTTCGGAAAGGTATAAGCATTGGAACGTATTCCAAACGCTCTTAAGCAAAGAGGGAGAAACATAGGGACAGAACCCAGTGTTTCGAAACGAAGGAGAAATACAGGGACGTATCCCAGTGTTTCAGAGTGATTCAAGCACCGGAACATATTCCAAATGCTCTTAACCAAAGAGGGAGAAACATAGGGACGTATCCTGGTGTTTCGAAACAAAGGAGAAACATAGGAACACATCCCGGTGTTTCAGAGTGGTTCAAGCATCGGAACGTATTCCAAATGCTCTTAACCAAAGAGGGACAAACATAGGGACGTATCCCGGTGTTTCGAAACGAAGGAGAAACATAGGGACGTATCTTGGTGTTTCAGAGTAGTTCAAGCACCGGAACGTATTCCAAATGCTCTTAACCAAAGAGGGAGAAACATAGGAACGTATCCCGGTGTTTCAGAGAAAGAAGGAGAAACATAGGGATGTATCCCGGGTGTTTCGAAAAGGAGGAGAAACATAGGGACGTATCCCAGTGTTTCGAAAGGAAGGAGAAACATAGGGACGTATCCCGGTGTTTCGGAAATGGAGAAGAAACATAGGGACGTATCCTTGTGTTTCGGAAGGAAGGAGAAACATAGGGACGTATCCCGGTGTTTCGGAAAAGAAGAAGAAACATAGGGACGTATCCCGGTGTTTCGGAAGGAAGGAGAAACATAGGGACGTATCCCGGTGTTTCGAAAAGAAGGGAGCAACATAGGGACGTATCCCGGTGTTTCGGAAACGGAGAAAAAACATAGGGACGTATCTCGGTGTTTCGAAAGGAAGGAGAAACATAGGGACGTATCCCGGTGTTTCGGAAATGGAAAAGAAACATAAGGACGTATCCCGGTGTTTCGGAAGGAAGGAGATACATAGGGACGTATCCCGGTGTTTCGGAAAAGAAGAAGAAACATAGGAACATGTCCCGGTGTTTCGGAAGGAAGGAGAAACATAGGGACGTATCACGGTGTTTGGAAAAAGAAGAAGAAACATAGGGACGTATCCTGGTGTTTCGGAAAAGAAGAAGAAACATAGGGACGTATCCCGGTGTTTCGGAAAGAAGAGAGAAACATAGGGACGTATCCCGGTGTTTCGGAAATGGAGAAGAAACACAGAGACGTATCCTGGTGTTTCGAAAGGAAGGGGAAACATAGGGACATATCCCGGTGTTTCAGAAACGGAAAAGAAACATAGGGACGTATCCCGGTGTTTCGGAAGGAAGGAGATACATAGGGACGTATCCCGGTGTTTCGGAAAAGAAGAAGAAACATAGGGACGTATCCTGGTGTTTCGAAAGGAAGGAGAAACATAGGACGTATCCCGGTGTTTCAGAAACGGAGAAGAAACATAGGGACGTATCCCGGTGTTTTGGAAGGAAGGAGATACATAGGGACGTATCCCGGTGTTTCGGAAAAGAAGAAGAAACATAGGGACGTATCCTGGTGTTTCGGAAGGAAGGAGAAACATAGGGACGTATCCCCGTGTTTCGGAAAGAAGTGAGAAACATAAGGACGTATCCCGGTGTTTCAGAAATGGAGAAGAAACATAGGGATGTATCCCGGTGTTTCGGAAGGAAGGAGAAACATAAGGACGTATCCCGGTGTTTCGGAAATGAAGAAGAAACATAGGGACGTATCCCGGTGTTTCGGAAGGAAGGAGAAACATAGGGACGTATCCCGGTGTTTCAGAAACGGAGAAGAAACAGATGGACATATCCCGGTGTTTCGGAAAGGTATAAAAGGGCGTGCATAACAATGCAAGTGGAATGTACGTAACAACGCAAGTGAAGTGCGCATAACAATGCAACGAGAACCATGCATAACAATGCAAGTGAAGTGTGCATAACAATGCGACTAGAGTGTGCATAACAATGCGATTGAAACGTGCATAACAATGCAAGTAGAACGTGCGTGACAGCGCATATTAGAGATGTGCAAAACAATGCAATACAGGTACACAAGACCGTGCAAGTGAGGTGCACAAAAGAAGTGCGATAAGATGCATTTTCTATGCAAGTATGGGGGCATTTTCTATGCAATCATGGAAAGCATATTCTATGCGGAATCGAAAGCAAGCATATTCTATGCATGAATCATAACGATGCGTGGCACGCATGCAACAAAAGTGTATATGAAAGTGCACATCCTATGCAATAGAGGGGCATCAAACATGTACTTCAGTGCCCCCGATTTACCTCTCGGAGGACTTGGCAACATGCTCAGCTCAAAAGAGTACACCTTATTTTTATTGGCGAGAGATAACAGCTGCTGCTGCTTTAATTGTCATTCTGACTTGAAGCAGGCTTAAGCTTGGAGTAGAGGCACACTCATTCTTCAGAGTACTGACAAGGCCTGAAGAGGTATATTCGGAGTACAATCACGGAATTTGCTGAAGGTGAAAGACACTCAGATGCTTCGGTTTTCCCTCTTTTCTTTTGCTTTGCAGTCTGGAACCTATACAGCTTCAGATAGGTCCTGGTTTTACTGTTTTCACATGACCTGGGTTGAACCCTGCGGCTTTATGAAAAAACAAATCTTGTTTTGCATAAATGTGGAGAATAGCACAGCATTCTGAGCACAAAATGATTTATTTTTGAAATTGAGAGTGAGTTCTCAACTGGGTATTGAGCCTACAACTGACCACAACCAAAACGACTCAAAAATGGAAGACAAAGGTAAAATAACCTAAACACAACGAGACACGCTCAGAATGACTCAAAACAAGATTTGAGACAAACAAAACAAAAGACACGACATACAGACGTACACAGGGAGCTTGTTTCTTCAGGTATTGTTTCCCACCCTTTCTCATTTGTGATTCGCACATCACTCAGCCCTGAAGCTCTGTTTTTCTGGAAAAAAAAGCCCTTTTCTCAGTTTTTCTCTCAACGCACATCTCTCTATTCTTCAATCTCTCATTTTCAATCCCCCCCCTGGGTGGTTGATGGATAAATAGATAGTTGCGGGGTCTTGCCCCTAGCATTCCGCTAGATTCTTCTTCTTCTTCACAACAGTGAGTTTCTCCCACAAAGGGACTGTGCTACAACTGGGTGTGTAGCAAATCTACAGCTGACATCGGTTGAGGATGCTCTGCTGGGGAGTTTGGACATGATTAGATCTATCCAGATGACGGAGTGGAATACCTTGCTCCATTCCAGTTCGTGCTTCGCACTTGGCTTGATACCTCGTTGCGTGGAGGATGTGAGAGCTTTCTGCCCTTTTGCGGTCAGCTTCAGTGGTGCCCTTTTCTGGCGAATACGGTGTCCTTTCCGGCAAGTGCATTGATAAAGGGGAAAAAGACAGAACACCTAACTCAACTGTGCCCCTAGTTAATCATTTTGACCATTTTTTGTTTTGTTTTCTACTAAAACAATTTTGACCAAAATGAAAGTTAGATTAACAGGCTTGTTCGATTTTTGATTTGAAATCATGCAAGTCAGGTTATGAGCACTGAAATTTTTTCCTTTTTGGGTCCAAGAAATGGTCCAGTTTTGGAAAAGATGGAATAATTTTTAAGAGATCAGTCAACCTCAGTAAGAATTCTCCAAAAATTGTTTTTGCAAACAGCCACTACTCAACGAGCCCGGAACTTACTCTTGAGATGCACAACCTCGGATCCCAAGGAAAATTGCCCCTTGTTTGAGGAGAGCTGCATGGCAATGGAAAGTTGGCCCTTGTATGAATAGCACCGCAACGCATTGGCAACGGAAAGTTGCCCCTTGTTTGGATAGTACCACAGCGCGTTGTAATCAGTCTTCACAATGAAGGTCACAACCAAACTCTCGGATACAGAGAAGGCAAAGATGATCAAAACCATTACATGGACACAATTGATTTGGAAGTGTTTATGGCTGGAGTTCAGAACGAAGTTACCTATGTATCCCAAAGATGGGAATCAAGCCTTACGTAGTTCTGGTTAAGGTACACTCGGGTATTTAACCTCTCCGTTTGCGCTCTAACTTTTGTCAAGGCCGCCCTTCCGGGTTTTCAACCTCGCGAGCTCTGTTTTTCTTTTCTTTTCATTTCTTCTCTTTTCATTTTCATTTTTTTCTCTTTGCATTTTTTCTCATTTTTTCTTTTTTTCTTCTTCTTTTCTTTGCTCTAACTTTTGCCTAGGTCGCCCTTTCGGGTTTTCGGCCCAGCGAGCCTCTCAAGGGTAAAAGTGTAGCTTTGTCCATGTCAAATGGTTTTGAGATCCTGAAGTCATCTGAATCTAGGAGAATGGCTGTTGTTCGCTGACGATGCAGGAGTCCATCGAATGGGGGGCTGAATTTGCCCCTAGTGTTGTGGATAGGAACTCAGTTGCTCTTCAGCAGAAACTGTCTTCTTTCCTCCCTTCTGGGATTTGGCATTCTTGCCAACCTTCCTTGATTTGTGGAATGATCCATCTTCAGCTTTTCGAGCACATTTGAAATTCTTTGCCCCTAGTTCCAGGGGTGCTTCTAATCTAGCTTTACAAGTTTCTTTTGATGACATCTGATCTTCTTGATCTAACTTTCTTGCCTCTTGTTTGAGGGCTACTTTGAATCTGGCCACACAGGCCTTACGTTGTAGTTGACCATTGAACATTTTTTAACTTAAGTCCAAGGTTTGACAATGAGGGGTCGAGTCTTAAGGCTGAGAGCGATCTTAGGCTGCACAATCTCAAGAGTGACTCCACACAGGTCTTCGTAAGATCGCGCAAAACAGTTTTTGAAATCTTTTAAGAAAGCGACAAATCGCTCGCGCTGAAGACAATATAGAACCAATCTGGATCAAGTCAGGATCCTTCTCAGTACTCACATTAACAAGCATGATCTTGATCATTAAGGGCTTAGCATGCCTCTCTTTCTCTCAATTGATCAAATTTTACAAAACCCGAGGAATTCCTTCCTCTTCGTTTTTATCACAATGTTTCGAAAAAAGTTTTGAAAAACTTAGGTCGATGCAATGAATTCAAGGCACAGAAAAGACACAGCTTCTAGTCAAATACTGCCATCTCATTTAGAATTTCTGGCACAACTGGCACACGGTAGAAGCAAACTCAAGAGTGTGAAAATCACTGCTGTTCTATTCAGATCTGTTGGCGTAACTGGCTCTTCGACATACACAGACTCAAAAGAAAAACGAAAACACAAACACAAAACAAGTAAGTGATGTCCGCGGTAACACCCCCAAAATCACCAGACTCCAACAAAACAGGACTGACTCGGTACAACAAGACAGACCCAACTGACTCAGTAAGAAAAGACTGACTTAATACAGAATGACAAGACTGACCCAATACCCAAGTCAGAAAGTACAAAACTAACATTCGCAAATGCTCAAAACAGTGTGTGCCATACGCCACATCCGGAGTAAACTGAGCGCCGCCCGCAGGTGGTTCATCCCTCGATTACATCGCATTATCCCCCATAAGTTCACTGATCAAGTGCCGATAGACTTTGCAGGACCCGGTGCGGGGATGACCCTATTGAATGTCCGTATCTTCCTGGACATTAGCTTTCTCCTCGAGTGTTGGAACTCTTGGTGGGGGAGGAGCCTGGTGTGAAGTAGATACTCCAGTTTGCTGCTCTAACCTGGCAATTGTCTCTGCCTGTTGGGTTATGACCACAGCCTGTTGCTTGGCGAATTCTGCTTGACGGACAGCATCTTGTTGCATGGCTTTCATACTATCCTGGAGTTGGCGCACCATCTCTTCCAGACCCGACATATTGTCCTGATCTAACTGAGCAACCGGTATATCTGTTTCTGCAGTAGGCTCAGAAATCTCAACCCGACTGCTCAAAGATCACTGATCTAGTAGCTGTTGTACTGGTGGTCTATGCCTGACTAGCCTTCTCTGGCCCTGATTACCCTTGAACTGAGTCTCTGACCTGACAAAGTCTATCAGCATAAATCCAATGTACCGGGGGATATTGGAGCCTTCTGAAGTTATAGTTCCAGGACTACCTAGCAAAAGAGAAAACAAGCAGCAACTCAGCCCGATTTCACCAGAATAGATATGAGCATTGCTGAATGACTGTATTCAACCACTGATCACTGTTCCCCAAATTATTGCCCCAAAACTGAACCTGATATCCGCGGATATAACCGATTCTCAAATTCTGATACTGATGCCCTTAGGCCTGATGCCCCTGACTTATAAACCGATACATGCATTCCTGTAGAGACCAACTCTAAAGCACATAGCAGATAAGTGAGAGCCAAAACACCCCTATGTTGGGGTAGGGTTTCCCTGTCTGATTTTGTCAGGAGCTAGGGTTTCACTATGCAAACAGCAGTTTCAAACAACCTATGATCGGGTAAGCAACCTGTCCTAGCTTGGAATGGTCACTATGGATTTCGATATGCACTAGGTCGAATGGTCAAAAAGGGTGTCCTGGTAAAAGCCGGGGTTTGTGTTCCCATATTAGCAGAGCCCGCAACCGGTCAACCTTATGGTCATGCCTTGACAAGGCAAGCCTGTGGCAAACCGCTCAAGAATAGCAGATGGCAAACACGATGTCCTAGGCGCACCAATGCACATGCAATGCAAAGAAACACATAAGTGAAATCAAAACAGGACATCACGAGTTCGAGTCAAGCTCTCTAAATCCCCAGCAGAGTTGCCAGAAACTGTAGACGTGCCCTGGGAGGGCCTCACTCTACAGTTCGGACTTGATTTGTTGTCTCGGTTCTTAATCTGAACCAAAGAGTCGAAATCCGGCAAATCATTTTGACAAAAATAGATTTTTAGAAAAGAAGTGCCAAACATGGACTGCTTTTCCAGATACAGAGTCGCCACCTAAATATTTTATTTTGGGAAATTTAGGAAACCCTGACTCGGTGCCAAAGGCCACGTGTCCGTCATCACCAAAGTTGCCTCGGCTCGGGAACTTGGGTACGATTGGGGAAGGTCAGCTATGAGCACCCCCTCTCGCCCGATCAAAGATCGGCCTCTACTAACCGTGATATCTTGTTTTGAAAGCATTATGTGTTCCTATTCCGGTTATTAGCCTAGAATTACTATGTGATGCGCACAGCAAAACAAGTATAGACTAAATTGCCTAAGTTGGAACAAAGCATCGCATTTCCGTTTGTTTGGAAAATGGTTTGAATTTTGCTACTCGTGAGTAGGCTAAAATACGGATTTCGATGAATTATCCCAATTCAAACAATCCAACCTTCACCCACAGGCATTCATGCAGTTATATCACATAAGCATATAGCCACATGGTAAGCATGCTATCATGTTAACATTCACACTCTGCGGGATGCTAAAGTATAAATACTTACATCGTACTCTGTGCCAAAACAGTGAACTAGTTAGTAATCATATGCATGATCCTATTTCATGTTAAGGTGGCTAATGCATCGCATACAAAATGTCACTAGAATAGGCTCGGCTAATCTATGAATGGCATGTGAGATACAACAGATAACATGTATTCAAGTTTGATTTGAAATACTCTGCAATTAGTATGATGCGCCGAGCCTGGTGCATGCAATACTGATGAATGATGCACGCATGCATAGCATAAGGATGCTAAATTAAATATGCCCTAGTACTAACCATCAAAGTAGGTAAGTAAAAGGGAGAAAGAAATGGGGGTTGGAAGACATGCACGTATGCACCCACACTTATTACAAATTTGCCCTCGCTCGGTGGGACCGAAAGAATAATACAATTGAACTAACTATCAAGCTAATTAAATATTAGAAACAATTAACTAGTTAAGAAAATTAACTAAGCTAATTAACCAATAAAAGACGCCTCGGGAAGAGGGCCCAATGCAAGCGCGTTCGGTTCCGCTCGGAAACCCATTGCCATGTACAAGTTGCCTCTGTTTTCCCTGCTCTGCTCCTCTAAGAATGGCACATTTCCCAAGGAACACTCTCTGGACATTGGGGAACACCACCAGCCATGAGGAATGGTCACCGGCCATGGGGAATAATCACCGGCCACTGGTTAAGCTCTCGGCCATCCATACTTGGTCGGTCGGCACTAAAGATGGCCGGCCGGCCAAAGCTTCCTGCAGAATCCTGTTTTGACAGCAGTAGAGGGCAAAACAAGGCATGGCAATGCATTCCAAGCCAATGTGTGCATCAACACATCCGTTATCATGTTTATGACTCAAAGGGACATGGTTCTTGGTTCTCGGACCATCAATCGCGCATTTCAATGCGTGATGGTCCAAGAAGCCAAGTTGTGCATTTTCATGTCAAATGAAATGCAAACCAAATAAGCATATAAAGGTCTAACCTCTATCACTTGATTTCAAGAGGCAAGGCATGCATGTCCAATGCAATGCAACCTAGGCATGGAGGGTAAGTATGCAACACGAACATGTGGCAAGCATGCGAAGCATATAACAAGTATGCAAGCTAATTGAGTATGCAAGATGAAATGCCAACATTCAAACATGCAAAACATATGGCATGTTAAGCAATCAAACAAAGATGAGAATGCATGCCAAATGCACTATGATTCAAGCATGCAACACATGCGATAGGCCAAGTGTGTGACACCATACAAGGCAAGCATGCCACAATATGCAAACAATGGATTTATACCAATTTGGACAGCCTCCAACTAGGCCCAAAACAGTGGCCAATGCTAAGGAAATGGGGGCCAAATGCACATACAAGCATGCATGCAAACATGGTCCATCACTTAGGCATCAAAAGGCAAGTTTTAAGCACACTTAAAAGAGATGATCATGGACACATGGCAAGCATACCAAACTATGAAATTGCATAAAATAGAGGTGCCAAACCAACTAATTAAAGCAAGCAAAGCCTGCTCATGACATCACACATTCAAGGCCTACAAGCTAGAATGCAAAGGGACTATACAAAGCATGTTGATCATGACCAAAGCAACTGAAAACAGAGCTAAAGCACATGAAAACATACACAAAAGCTTCACAAAGCTTGGCCAAAATCATGCTAGAACAAGGGTCAAAGCCTAAAGCATGTTAAGGCAAATTTATGGCATTACAAGACAAGTATGCTAAGCATGCGTGGTGTGTCTAAACCAAGTAAAAATAGTGCTACATCATGACATAATAAGCACAAATAACACTTAAGACATGGCCAACATGCACTTAAAAATAGTGCTCACACATGAGGCTAAAATGGCATATATTGAAGACAACAAGGAGAGGGGGTGGCCCTCTCCTTCTTAGGACCTTAAACCACCATCCTCACCACTGAAATCACCACTGAAATCCCTCAAGATTTCAGTGGTGAGGAGGCCCAAACAAGGTGGTCCCGGAGCTCGCCAAAATAGCACAAAAATGGGGCCAAACAAGCCCTAAGAGGGGTCAAACAACCTCAAACAACAAAACACCCTTAAACAAATATTTAGAGAAGGCAAAAAAAAAAGGCTTTTATATGTTATACACAAAGTCTAAAAATAGTCGCAAGATGGGCAAAAAGACTATGCAAATATGGGGTAAAAAGGGGTAAGTTCTTACCCTTGTTGACCTTCTTCAAGAATGATGCTCCAGCTGGTCCTCAATGCTCAAAACTAGTCAAGAACACCAAGAACAACCCTCTGGCCCCTCAGCAACCAAGAGAAGGTGTAGAACTAGGTGTTTGTGCACAAAAGTAAGACACAAACACACACAAGGCAAAAAAGAGGGAGAGAGAAATATAGAGATAGGATAGAGACACTATGACCTAACCCTAATATCAAAACTCCTCTGGCTTTTTTTGTCTAACCCTAATGGAGGGAGAAGAGGCCTCCACTTATAGAGCTTCCCTCTTGCAAAACTTCTCAAGTAAGCTAGTCAAGAGGGAGATCCCTCCATACACGTATATGAAGGGGAACAAAGTGTATGCCAGCTAGCACAGCTGGCATAAAAATATCTGCAAAAGCAGATGAACAATGGTCGGCCGGTCAAAAATGCAATTTGACCAAAATAGATGGCCAGTCGACCATCTAGAGTGCCAGTCAGCCAAACATTTGGCCGATGGCAACAAGACACAGCCGGTGGCCTTAAGCCATGGCCGGTGGAGTGTGAAGATGGCCAACAAGGCATTCCCTGCCCTCCAAAGCAAAAACACAAGTGTTTGGTGCAAGACCAAACACAAAACAGTCGAGTCGAGAGATCCTGAGGCGAGGCGCGTAGCCAAGACCTCCGAGAACTCAAGACGAACACAAACAAGGATGATCACCGAGTGTTCAAACGGTGACGTCCAAGTCTTGAGGACGGTCAAAAATGGGGTGTCTACACCAAGTAAAAGTTAGAGTATGAAAAAAGTGGGAAAATAGAACATAAAAAATGAAAAAAAAAAAAAAAACTCTCAAGGTCGAAAACCCAGAAATGAGGCTTTGGCAAAAGTTAGAGCACAAAAGGAGAGTGTTAATACCTGAGTGAACCTTACCTAGAACTACATGAGGCTTGATTCCTATCTTTGGGATACGTAGACGGTTTCATCTTGAAGTCCAACCCTAATCATTTTTCAACTCACTCATCTCGTCCATGGTTGATCGGTTGTTGTCCTATCCATGTTTGATTGGCTCTTTCCATTTGATTCAATCGTTTTATTTCTACTTCATGATGGCTTCAATTGTAAGGCAGATTCAGTTGTGCATCTCAAGGGTTGGTTTCATGTTGGTCGAGTAGTGGCCATACAAATACAGATTTTGAAGATTTTTAATGGAGTTGACTGATTGTCTAAAAAATTATTTCATATTTTGTAAAATCCAAACCATTCTTTGGGCCAACAAAGAAAAGGGAAATTTTTTTAGTGCTCACAGCTTGACGTACATGATTTCAAAATAGAGAGTGGAACAAGCATGACAATCTAATTCTCATGTAGGCCAAAATATTTTAAGCAGAAAACCAATAAATAGTTTAAGCAATGAACTAGGGGCGCAGTCGAGTCAGGTTTTCTATCTTTCCCTTGTATTCTTGATAGTCTCCATTTACAATGTTAATCACTCACCGAAAAGTGCATAATCATTGTAATAGAACCCTTTTAGTCGGTCAGTTGTCTGGGCAGTTGACCGGCAGTGTCTTTTTTTTTTTTACTCTAGTTTTATCGTGCCCACGATATTCTTATGCTATGCCCGCAAGCATCACGCCTGTGACAGTCTACACTACACTCACGATGTTTATAACCATGGTCGCATTTGTCACGCTAGCGGTGTTTCTCATCATCCCCGCAATGAAATTCTGTGTTCTTTCTATTCTAGCAAGTTTCAGTTGGTCTATATCGTTTAGGTTTTTCTTTTATTGTGTTTGATTTCTAGTCTATTGAGGGCTCAATATTTAGTTCAGAATTCATTAAAACGCAACCATTTTCAATTTCAAAATTCAAAACAAAATGATTTTTAAGCTCAATGTTGTGCCATTCATGCCATTCAGATTTGCAAAACAATTTTGTTTTTACTTATTTATTTATTTTTTTTATTTTTTATTGAATGTCAAGGATCAAACCTTGATCAAAGTTGTACAAAAGATAGTGGAAGTTATAAGTGCCCACTCCCAAGCAAAAATACAGAAAAAAAACAAATTGCAAAAATGCTAAAAAAAAAAATTGAAAAAAAAAACAGAGAGATTGAGAAATTTCTCGAATTTTGGCAACAGCCCAGCGACGAAGATTATAAACTGACTTCATTTGCAGACAACTTCATCTCTCGACTCTACTGTTAGCTACCTCGCCACATCTTCATTCCTTGGAAGCCATTAAAGACTGCCTCGGCATTGGTAGAGTTTCCAAAAGAAATTACTCCCCGCCAGCCGTCAACTACAGAATACAAAGGTACTTCGAATCGGGCCACCGAGGTAGCCTATCGTTTCAGCTCTTTGTTCTACTTTTTCAATGCAATAATCTCTGCTCAAGCGTCCTTGTACATACGTTGGAGTAAGGAGAGCTAAGCGTTTAGCCGATGTAGTTCACCCCTCCCACCCTGCAGCCAGCAGGAAAAATTGGAGACCGCGGTCATGGTCTCCACACAAGACTTGAATATGTAATGATTGGCATCGATGTCAGATTGTGTTGCCATCAGTTGGTCAACTAACAACATAGAAAAGCTAAGAACAAAGGCAACGTAATAACCCCAATCCGTAATCTTCTCTTATTCAGTAATTAAGGATGTTAATTAAGAGGTTAAAATAAATTATGTATTCATTGCGTGTTTTGCATGCTATTTGACTTTCTATCTCTTACTCATAGAAATATCTGTCTGGATTTCTGCATTGATTTGAAAATTGAAAGCCTTATCGGCTTTTGAAACCAAAATTGGTTACATCAATACGCTATTTGGAATTTTTAGAACACTTTAGCAAGTTTGATCAAATATTGATTCAGATTAATTAATTGTGTTTAATTGGTCTAATGTTCTAAATATTGTAACAAGCCACTATAGCTATATATATATATATTGATCTTTAAGTTCATTTGAGCTCATCTCTTCATCATTTTGAGCTCCCAAAATCTGATAATACATTGTGGAGAGAGAGAGATCATCTAGAGAGAGAAAGTGTAGAGATTGAGAGGAACTTGAAGATATAGCTTGAATTGATCAAAGTTTGTGCAAGAACAAGTGTGTTTGAAGCCTCTAGATAAGAATTTACCTTTCAATTCTTGAAAAGGATGTGTTTTAGAGTTGTGTTCATGGATTATACTTGACCTTTTGCATATATTTTGCCCAGTTAAGTTCCAATTCTAGCATCTATGTTGGACTTGTAGGTTAATTTGTACATGCATATTTCATCCATCATGTGTTGATTCCTAAATTCATGTTTTGGAAAGGAGTTTGGTACATACTTGGAGCCTTTGAGCTCAAATTTCCCAAGTTCATGAGTTTGAAAAAGAAAGAAAGTTAATTCATTGCATGCAAGTCAAGAACATGGAGTTTTGAACCTTGTTTTGGCAGTTTTAAATTCATATCATTGCCTGCATGCATTGTACATTGAGTTTCAAGTTTGGTTTTGAAAGAATTGACATGCTTTGGGCCTTGATTTTGCGAAATGATCCTTAATTCAAGCTGTTCTATAAGTTTGTACATGTTTTCTCAAGTTTTGGCCCAAAAGAATAAGTTTTGATGCATTGAATTTGAGTTTTGATTATTGAATGCAAATTTGGGAATTCCAGAATTCTGTCACAAAGCTTGAGCGAACAAAGCTTCACTTGAGCACATATTGCGAGCTCTCAAAAGTTTTGCGGTCGAGGTAGTTGGCTCGAGCGAGCAAAGCTTTGCTCGAGCGATCTTATATTTTAAAAGTACATAGCTCGAGCGACCAAAAGTTGGATCGAGCCAAGATTTTCAGCATCCTATACTTTTGTAGACCAAGGGGTCCGCTAGAGCGACCAAAGCTTCGCTCGAGCGAACTTCCCTATTTTTTTTAAATTTTGTCAAGTATTTCAAAGTGTTAAATTGCATCCTCATTGCATCCTAGACATTCTTAAGCCATGGCTATGCCACAATAATGAGGATAAGAATTAGAAACACCCCTAAAAAGAAATCTAATAAGTCAAGTGTATTCAGAGTGTGTGTTTCAATGTGTACAAGCAATCTGATATGAAATAATAAGAAGCTAACATAAGGAAAGTTAAGCCATAATGGCCATATGAATGTGTAATGTTAAGACATGTTTTATGCTATGTACGTTTGTGATTGTAGGTTAAGACTCGAGGACCGATCAACCGTTTCTGGAGCTCACTATGAGTAATGTTACTGTAAAGATATGTTCATATGAATTATTTTTGAAATGTTATTGGATAAGTTATGATTTCTGAAATGATATTTTGTTTAGATGAACAAATGTTCTATTTTGATCTATTATGGCATCCAAAGGAAGTCCCCAAGTCATGGGGGATATCATGTTAATGCGAGTCCATGACATATATGTGATTACGAGATCTCGCTAGCCACTTGACAAAGTGGCGTTATGTTTGATAATCGATGTCCTAGACCGATTACTGTAGTCGGAAGATGATACGTTATGTTCTGTTGGATATACCATTATTATGTTCAGATATGAGAATGATTATGCTATGACATGTCTTATGATTATGAAATGTTCGGAATTTATTTACTGACCTTTTTACCTTAATGTTATTCACTAGGCTTTAGCTCGCTGTGTGTATATATATTTATAGGTGGGCGAAATGAAGGACAAGCCTAGAACAACTCCTTTAACCAATCCACTAGCTAAAGCCTTTTGAATTTTTGCTACCTCTGAGTTGAGGCTAAGTCGTGGTGGCCTTTGGCGAGTTTCATGTTTATGATGTGAGAGTTTTGATGATATGTTTATTTATAGATGAAAGTTTTTGTTTATCAGTAGTAGAGCTAAGTCCCTTTTGTTTTATATGTATATGGTTGGCATAAGAATGATGTGATAATATATGTAAAAATGAGTTTAAATTTTGTATCCCATATAAGTATGCACTGCTCTATGGACATTGCATTTTGATATTTTCTTCCACTAGCCCCTTATTTTGCTAATCTATCTTAGAGGCCTTCGGTAATCTTAGGATTACTGGCCGGTTACGATGCTAAACCTATAGGGGCAGGTTTGGATTGTGACATAGTGGTATCAAAGCACATGTTATACCACACACACGAGTCCATATGAGCTATAGGATGTCCTAGAAAAGAATTAGGGGCATTGCATTGACATGTGTGAGTGTGTGTGAACTTTTATCAACATATATGAAGTAGAAATGAAAAACTATGAGCATGAACAAAGAAGTTATGTGTAAGAATGAGTAATTTGATTTTGATATTGTACATGAAACTGATATGAATATGAGCCATAGAATATTGAATGAAAAACGTGTATTGGATATGAAACTTATATGAACATGCAAGTTGTGTGACTTGTAAGAACTATTTGCCTATGTTTACTATTGCCTCTGCTTACATATAGACAAATGGAAGGAACGAGAAAGACGAATCTGAATCCTTTGATACTCAAATTGACTGACTAGAAAGAATGAACAGTGGAAGTTTTAACTGGAACAGTGAGACAGTTGATGTAGACTCTGTGCAAATTGTTTATGTGGAATTAGTGTGGGAAATCGTACGCTCCTTGACTCGATATGAAACTGTGTACATGCTGACTTAAACTTAGTGAAGTATTAGAACTATGAACTTGTGCTATATATCTAGAAATATTCATTATGTAGAACTATTGGAATTAGAAACTTATGCTAATTATCAGAGAATAAATCTTTGTTATTGAGCATTACTGGAAGGCTAGTGACACTACAACAAGTTTGGGATTTAAAGACGAAACAAATTTGTCCAAAAATGTATATATTTCGTCACCCAAACTAATTACGACGAACATTTTTTGTCACCCGTTTTGTCGCCAAAGGGTCGTCGCTAAAGGGTCTTAGAGACGAAAAAAAAAATTCATCATTGAAAATGATAAATTTGTGACGAATTTTTTTGTCTCCAATACACTTTGTGGGAACATACTTGTAAGTAATTAGCAACAAAATATTTTGTCATTAAAGGAGAAATTAGAGACAAAAGTATTTTGTCATAAATATAAGAAATAGAGACGAAATAATTTTGTCAAGTTTAATATAAACCAAGACGAAAAATTTTTGTCAAAGAAGCTACCAATAGAGACAAAAAAAAATTCATAATTAAAAATGATATATTTGTGACGAATTTTTTTTCTCTCCAATACTCTGTTGGAAACATACTTGTAAGTAATTAGTGACAAAATATTTTGTCATTAAAGAAACAAATTAGAGACAAAATTATTTTTTCATAAATATAAGAAATAGAGACGAAATAATTTTGTCACGTTTAATATAAACGAAGACAGAAAAATTTTGTCAAAGAAGCTACCAATAGAGACAAAAACAAATTCATCATTAAAAATGATAAATTTGTGACGAATTTTTTTGTCTCCAATACACTCTGTTGGGAACATACTTGTAAGCAATTAACGACAAAATATGTTGTCATTAAAGGAGAAATTAGAGACAAAAGTATTTTGTCATAAATATAAGAAATGGAGACAAAATAATTTTGTCACGTTTAATATAAACGAAGACGAAATTTTTTTGTCAAAGAAGCTACCAATAGAGATAAAAACAAATTCATCATTAAAATTGATGAAATAATGTCAAAAAAAATTCGTCACACATTGAGGGTAATAGTGACAAAATGTGACAATATTTTTTGTCATGACAAATTTATTTAGCAACGAAATAAAGAATTCATGACAAAATTAATCATCCACCTAAGCCGAATAAGAGACAAAAAAAACCTTCTTTAGGGATGGAAAATTTTGTCAGTAATTCCATAATATTTTTTTCCACATTATATACCTATTTTATCAAAATCTAAATTTTAGTTCAACAAATATAACCCTATTCATGTTGAAACCTGTTGAATATAACAATTCTATCACAACTTAACCTAACCTGTTATCAACACATTTACGAATTAACAAAATGAAAATATCAATTCATCATTACAAATAATTTCATCCTAATACAATAAACTAGTGAAATATCCACAAAATATCCAAAAGTTACAACTGGTTCAATTCCACCAAAAATCAAACAATAACTAGTGCAACTCCAAAAAGTGTGTATCCTTATCAAACAAAAATGAACATTCAAGCAAATTACATCGTTGTTGCACGTCAAAAATGCCACCCCAATCCAATCTGTAAAAAAATAAATTAAAAGTTTTAGTAATTAATCAATTATACAAAAGATTAAAAACATTAGTAACTCATCAATTTACAATTAGATCAATTATACAATTTATCCCTGTAACAGACTTGTTTTGAGATTATGAGAACAAAAAATTAATTTTAAGGCTAATTCACAAATGGTGCATCCCATTAATGTGCTGTAAGTTCATACAACTTATATTGGTCCCTCCTAAGGCGTTTCTATTGGTTCCTGTACAAATATGTATTTATGTGATAATTTAGCATTTCGATGGCCTTTTTTGAAGCTTTAAGTATAGAGAAAAAAAATATTTTTTAGATTAATTCACAATTTATACATCCCGTGCACCTGTACAAATTGGATGTCATATGCATGTTTCCATTACTTCCTAACTCTTCAAACATGTATTCTTTTATAAAATTTGTTATATTGAAATTAATATACTTTACCAAGAAGTATGTCCACTTGTGGATGAGTCCCCTCCACTTCCAAAGTGTCCAGTGAATCCTTTGGTCCTCAAAAAGTTGACAACATCAGCCATTATCTCCCCTCGCTTCTTCTTACCCTCTTCAAGATCTTCTATTTTATTGTTCTGCATTTGTATTTGTTCCTTCTGTGTCTCTATTTGCATCTCAAGGCACTTCACATAATCATTTGTTTCAGCATATATGATAGTGGTCCTCCTAATAGAGAATGAAGGTCTCATGCCAAGTTCCTTCACATAGCCAGACCTTGGCTTTAGGACTTTGATTGATAGCTTTTCTACAGTCAGAGGGGTTGATCCTGGCTGTGAGAAGTGATCAGCCTGTGTCTGTATCATATTTTCCTATTAAATATAAAAAAAATTAAATAATTATTAGAAAATTAAATAAGATTATAACAAATAGTATTCTAAAATTTTGTTAATAAAAATTGCAATATATACTCACATAATTACACTGAGCTTGAGATGAGATCCACTCATGTGTTTTCTCATTATAGTAAGTTTCCTTGTACAACTCTGCTAGATCAGGTAGCATCTTCTTTTCTCGTGCCTAATTCGATAGACCAAATATTCAATAAATAAAGCTAAGAATCTAATATAATTCTGAAAGTGCAAGGATATGTACCAGTTTTCCTACTCTAAAAGGGATTGACCTAGAACCATACCTATGTTTTGTATACATCCTTTCTCTATTCGCGATGTTGGCCTTTGATTGTTCCTATAAGGAAGAATGACCAATGTAACAATGAAATGTATCATTAGTAAGACAAATATGTTGGTTTTTGATTGTTCCTGTAAGGAATAATGAACCAATATAACAATGAAATGTATCACTAGTAAAACAAATTTAATGCTTGATAATAAAGAAATTGCATTGTTCCTCTCTATCATTTTCCTATATATCATTTCAACTTAAAAGATATTTCAAATTATTCACTAGTTTCATTCAATTCTTTGAAAAATAGATTAGAGGACTTGTTGAGATTGCATCATAAGATGGTTTTTTTGAATGAAAAAAGAAAAATGAGTAATTTACACCGTTCACAAATAGGGGGCATATAAGCATGGGCAAGATAAATTGTGAAAAAATCCATTTACATTTCACAAGATATGGAACAATTACTGATACCAAACTCATAACCCTTTCTTTCTTCCACAACTCTATCAAATCTAAAGTTCTGTCTCAATATCCTATATTAGTTACTTAGCTAGTTGCTTATCATTATCATGAAACTTCAGACCAAACCCAAGAACAAACAAAAAATTAATACAATCATAGAAACTGAAATCTTAGTTCTTTATTCTATGATGTGAAAGATGCACTTTAAGGAACCATAAATTAATCTCCTATTATGCGAGCCTTCCAATCCATGTTTAATAGTTTCCCTTTCTCATTTTCCCACTTATTTGGTTTTTATTATGTTCCACTTACATGCCTAGAAGATAAAGGGAAAAGAATACATATGGAATTTCACAACAAATTGATTGTGTTCTTTCTAGTTTTTTTAGAATCTCTCCCTATTCTAATCAAATTCTTTCTTCGCTGATATAATAAAAAAAGATGAAAATGTTACCAGAAATTCTTTACTGTTCCACTTTTTATCAATAAGATCTATCCACTTGGTAGGATCAACATTCTTCGGTGGGTCGTTTCTTGCATACTCCTCCCCTTTAGCCTCCTTTAGCTTCATGAATTGTTTGTGCAGCCTATAGGCATGGTTACTCAATCTCCGACCAAATTTTGTGTTCATTGCCTTCACTATATCAACAGGGTCTCCTTGTAAATCAAATTGATCCTGTAAAAATAGATAAGTCATAGATAATTCTTATAAAAAATAAAATAATTACAATAAATAATTAAGATTTCTAACCTATTATAAAAATGAGTAAAATGTCCTATAATAGAGTAGACAATGAACTTACATTCAAGCGTTGAAACATCGCCTCCTTAACGGAGGCATCAACATACTTCCACCTACGAACACGTGGATCTAGTAAACGAGTTCGCACTTCTACACCAATCTTTGAGGCAAGTTTTGAGGCATAGTCCCCTACCGGTGCACGAAATTCTGGAGAGATAGGCACGCTAAGCTTTCCATCTCTATCAACAAGGCCTTGAATAGTTTTTGATGCTTTGAATAGTTTTTCACACTACATAGGATATATGTATCCATAGAATTTATTATATTTAGGATTTCCATCATTTTTTTTAATATGATATTTATGATCTTTAATATCAAAAAATAAAAAAATAATAATTACAAAGTGGATCCCAATTAATTGAGAGAAAAAAATGATTAGTTTAATTAAAATTTAGAAATTATTAATTGTGATTCTTTTTTTTATTTTGTTTATAATTGTACTTCAAATTTTATCATTTAATTATTATCATAAATATTATTATGTTTAAATTTTTATATTAAATGTAAAATATAGAGTGCCTGTAGTAAACTACCACAGAACCAACTCATATTTTAGTGTCTGTAGGGTCTATGAAATAGTTCAACTCATATTTGAGTGTCTGTAAAATATAGAGTGTTTGTAGTAAATTTTTATATTAATTGTAGTTCATTATTTTCTTATCATGAACCAACTCATATTTGAACTATTTCAAATTCATTATCTATTTTGATATTATATTAAATTGTTAATTACCAACTCATTCAAAAGATTAAACTATTAAAAAGACACACCTTATTAGTTATATTATTTTCTTATCATGAACCAACTCATAATTGACTTGTTTGGTTTTAATAAATTTGAGCTCATATCAAAATTGAGCTAACACAAGCTAGCAATAGCAGAAACAGACAGAAAACCTTATTAGCACAAACCATTCAAGAGCAACCAAGGAAGAAAAAGAAAAAAAGAAGCATACACAATACTTCATGTTATTAGGCTCTCTCTCTTTCTTAGTTGATCCTTAAATAAATTCTAATTTATCTCAAGTATACAATCAAATTATTAAAATATTTTTAAACATAGGATTCATTATCTATTTTGATATTATATTAAATTTTTAATTACCATCTCATTCAACAGATTAAACTATTAAAAAGACAAACACCTTATTAGTTATATTATATTCTTATCATGAACCAACTCATAATTGAATTGTTTGGTTTTAATAAATTTGAACTCATATCAAAATTGAGCTAACACAAACTAGCAGTAGCAGAAGCAGTCCAGAAAACCTTATTAGCACAAACCAATCAACAGCAACCAAGGAAAAAAAGAAAAAAGGAAGCAGGCACAATACTTCATGCTATTAGGCTCTCTCTCTTTCGTAGTTGATCCGTAAATAAATTCTAATTTATCTCAAGTATACAATCAAATTATTAAAATATCTTTAAACATAGAATTCATTATTTATTTTGATATTATATTAAATTGTTAATTACCAACTCATTCAACAGATTAAACTATTAAAAGGACAAACACCTTATTAGTTATATTATATTCTTATCATGAACCAACTCATAATTGAATTGTTTGGTTTTAATGAATTTGAGCTCATATCAAAATTGAGCTAACCAAACTAGCAGTAGCAGAAGTAGCCCAGAAAAACTTATTAGCACAAACCAATCAAGAGCAACCAAGGAAAAAAAGAAAAAAAAGAAGCAGACACAATACTTCATGTTATTAGGCTCTCTCTTTCTTAGTTGATCCTTAAATAAATTCTAATTTATCTCAAGTATACAATCAAATTATTAAAATATTTTTAAACATAGAATTCATTATCTATTTTGATATTATATTAAATTGTTAATAACCAACTCATTCAACAAATTAAACTATTAAAAAGACAAACACCTTATTAGTTATATTATATTCTTATCATGAACCATAATTGAATTGTTTGGCTTTAATAAATTTGAGCTCATATCAAAATTGAGCTAACACAAACTAGCAGTAGCATAAGTACCCAGAAAACCTTTTGAGCACAAACCAATAAAGAGCAACCAAGGAAAAAAAAGGAAAAAAGAGAAGAAAAAAAAAAAAACAGCACCAATACAACAGCAGGGGCACAACAACATCATAGTGACATTACAAAAACAAACTCCCTTGTGACACAGCAGCCAACAACTCCAGCGGCAGACAGACCCCCACCATCGCAGATTATATACCAGGTCATATGTAAAAAAGATTCAAATAAGAATTTTCATATTAGAAGCGAAGTGACACATGCATGGTATGACTTAAATTTGGAAGAAACCCCAATTGGCTTACAACTTTTAACAAACACCTCACATTCGCACAATTTGATGGAGCATTCTTGGCTTAAGAGAGGGAAGGAAAGTGGGTTTGTTTGTGTTCCTAGGATGGAAATAGAACTATTCCAGCCAAGAAAAAAAATTGCCTGATGCAATGATACAAGATAAAGAATAATAATTCATATCACACCCAAAAGAAACAAATATAAGAAGACACCCAAACATGCCTTAATTATTCATCTATCTCTCTCTTAGCAAACACCCATTGCAATTATAATTCCCACATTGCAGAAGAATACCATAAACCCAGTAAGTTCACTAAATGAGATAACAACTGACTAACTCCAATTCCAATTCATCTAGGAAAAAAAAAGTAAATAAATAAAGATAGAGAAGCTCCAACAAATAGTGACAGAAAGAGACAGAGTACAGAATAACCTACGAATTTTTATTTTTTTTATGTGATTTCACTTTTAGTCGTGTTTTAACTTGGGAGCTTCGTGATTTAAATGTTGAAAGCTATCCAAAAATTGGGTCTTTAAATTATCATGAAATCTAGAAGTGGTTTGGTTTGAAATTTGTGCTCAGATTTTATTTTATTCGCAATGAGAAACCGATAGCTTAGTTTATTTAATAGAGAACAGAGAAAATCCAAGCACTTTAGACCCATTAGAACAACATACGAACAACAGAAACAAAATGAAAATATCAGAGAAAAAACCTAGGGTTCATAATGGGAGGGAAGAAAGGGAAGGAAAGAAAGATACATGTGTATCGTGAGAGTCTCTTCCAATCAGATTGTGGAAAGAATGCTTCAGCAAAGAGCCGGTCCCTCTGCCGTGGGTTGCAACAGTAAGCAAACTAGAGAAAGAGCCGAGGTAACAAACGAGATAGATGAAATTTGATGGTCCTGAATATCCACAACCCTTCAACTTCTGAGCCAAATTGTCTTTAGATATGTTCTTTGTGAGGAAGTTTTTATTATCTATAATAGGCCCAAATTTTATTTTTTTTTAAAGACAAAATAGTTTGTCACCAATCACCAATTTTGGGCGCCTATTTTTTGCATGTGGCGCCAAATATTTGGATTCTTTTTGTGACAAAAACATTTCCTCACCAAATTAAAATTTTCGTCTCCAAAAGAAATCCCCTTTTTTTGATTTTTATGACAAAATTAAAAGGGTTTATTTGACTTATTTTTTGAAAACGGCTTTTAAATTAATTGCAAGTCTTAGTATTTTTTTATTTTTTATTTTAGTCACATTTTTTATAAATAAAAAAAAATTAGTTGTACATCTAAAAAGTAAAAAATAAAAAAAAAAAACTAAAATATGAAAAAATTTCAACAAAGACGAATGAAAATTCATTTAAAAATAATATATGAGAATTTAAATCAAAAAAATTTTAAAGTTCAAAAATTAGCCAATAATAATATGAAAAAAAACAAGTTAGAGTTTTTTCTTATTTTTTTTATTTTTAGATACACGTAATTTAAATATACTTAAAACGTAAAATATTTATAAAAAAACCAAAAATCAATAAAAAAAATGACAGTGTACTAAATTTTTATATTTTTTTGTATGTGGTGAATTTTTTATCGTGTTTTGATAAATTTTGTAATTTTTAAGTTTATCTAAAGGGCAAATTACACATATGGTCCCTATACTTTGTCTTTTGTGTCATTTTGGACCCTACACTTTCAATTGGCACAATTTTAATCCTTAATTTTAAATTTTATGTCAATTTGATCCATCGATAATGCTGTTAGTGTTTTTAATGAAAATAATCACTGAATTGATTGAAATTAACTCACCAAAGTTAGTAAATTTATAATTTTACTATAAAAAAAATATATTACACCTGACATTTATGACACAGGGGCAATTGCTGCAATTTGCCCTTATCTAAATTCAATGGATCTAAAAAAAAAAAAAAAGAAAAAAAATTATAATATTTTAAAATGTTCACTAAAAAAATACAGATTAAAAATTAAATATTGAGAACTCCATAGTAAACAAGGTAATGTTTTCTATTATTTTTCTTTGTATTTTTTGTCACAAAAAAATAGCCACATTAATTATCTACTTTTTTTTTTTTTTTTTTTTTTTTGTGGAGAGGTTTTGACCTTCGATTTTTCTGAAATGAGTTTTCTAGATGGAAAGGGTAAAGTTGGTTTAGACAATGAGAAAAAATGTTTGCGTGCAAGAGGGGCCTTCACTGTGAGAAAGGATAGTGGGTTTGCATAGGGTGCCTTCTTGGATAATAGTTTCAATGCTGGCATGTATGAAGGGCTTAAGTGTGAGACAAATTAAGGGTCAGAGTGTGTCTCTTGGGGTCACGGTTTCAGTACTCTCAAACACAAAACCACGGGCATTTTAAGAAAGAGAAATAATTAGTGATAAAATATTTTTGTCTTCTTGAATACCAGAATAGAGAATTTATTATTAGTGACGAAATATTTTTGTCTTCCACTACTTAACCTTATGAGACAAAAATATATTCGTCACGCAATCAATCATAAGTTATTAGTGACGAAATATTTTCGTCTCCCACTACTTATGCTTCTGGGACAAAAATATATTTGTCACCTATTTAATAAAAATATGAAACGACATTGTCTGCATGATAGTTATTAGTGATGAAATATTTTCATCTTCCATAACTTATCATTCCCTGACAAAAATATATTTGTCACCTATTAAATGGAAATATGCAATGACATCGTGTAATAGGTAGGGAATTTATTGGCGAAGAATTATATTCGTCGCAAAAAAAAAAAATATTTTGTGACAAAAATGTTCGTCTCCAATGAGCTAAAATATTTGTTTGGTAAATACTAAAAAATTTATGTTTTGTTCTTTTTTTTTTAAAAAAAACATTATATTAAAAAATATTATTGTTCAAGTCCTTATTGTTTAGAAGGATATATATATATTTTTAAATTTAAAACAAAAAAAATTAATAGCGATTAATAATTTGAACACATGTATTTAATACAAATTATATTTAGACCAATAATATTATGACACATGTGAAAATTGAGCTCATTCTAATCGTAGTAATATAATTTGAAGAAGAATTTACATTTGTAATTTTATTTTATAATTTAATAAAGGATGCAAAATTTCAACCTTAATGAAAAAAAAAGAATTACAACTTTCAACCTTAATGAAATGACAATATTTTGCAATTATAACAGTATAGAGATAAATTATGGAATATATCATTATTTAAAACTTATGTATTAAGGGATAAATGATTATAATTTTAAATTTAAATTAATAAAATACTTTCAATATTTAGTGCCCCTCAAATTTGAATTTTGAAATGGATTGGTGTACTTTTTATTTTTTATTTTATATATTTGATATACTTTTCATTTGAAAGTCATAAATTAAGAGATATTAATTAATTACTTAATATTATTATTATTTATTTTGCTTGAATGAAAGCTATAGAGGATTTTTTAATTATTTAAAATCAAAAAATTAGAAATTTTAGTTTGAAATATTGTAACTCCCACAAGACTTGTGGTTAGAAACCTTGTTTTACTTATATAATAAATATATATAGACAGATAGATTGATTTAATAAGAATTTATATTTGTTTTAGATATTTTTTTAATATACAAATTATTATTTTTAATTTTTTTATAAAAATAATTTATCAATCCCATTAATAACCATAGTGTACGGGAGAAGTTGAAAATGATGTAATTTTGCTTGAATGAAAGCAATAGAGGATTTTTTTAATTATTTGAAATCAAAAAATTAGAAATTTTAGTTTGAGATATTGAAACTTCCACAAGACTTGTGGTTAGAAACCCCATTTTACTTATATAATATATATATATATAGAGAGAGAGATAGATTTAATAAGAATTTATATTTGTTTTAGATATTTTTTTAATATACAAATTAATTTTTTTTAAAATTTTTACAAAAATAATTTAATGATCCCATCAATAACCATAGCATATGGGAGAAGTTGAAAATGGTGTAATTTTGCTTGAATGAAAGCTATAGAGGATTTTTTTAATTATTTAAAATAAAAAAAAATTAGAATTTTTAGTTTGAGATATTGAAGCTCTCGCAAGACTTGTGGTTAAATATATATATACATATATATTTAATAAGAATTTATATTCGCTTTACATATTTTTTTAATATACAAATTATTTTTTTGAGATTTTTTATAAAAATAATTTAACAATCCCATTAATAACCATAGTGTATGGGAGAAGTTGAAAATGGTGTAAGAGTAGGTATGTGAGAAGTCAAAAAGGCTTGTAGGTTGGGAAAAGTCAATAAATGCTGAGGTTTTTTTTTAAGGGCATGGCTTCTGTCCAGTCCTTAATCGAACTAGACCGTGCTGTTGGGCCCGTGGGGGCCCACCACAGGTCCTGTTTTGATAATCTGAACCATGCAATGTGTAGAAATCGTCGATTACTATATGCTTGTAAAAAATCACGTTAATCGGATATCGATAGCTATGTGATCAAATTAGTTTTGTATAAAAAAAAAATGGACGGTGAATAAATTAACGGTTGACAAAAATCTATTTTAATCACATAGCTATCGATATCCGATCAACGTGATTTTTTTTAGGCATATAGTACTCGACGAGTTCTACACATTGAACGGTTCAGATTATCAAAACAGGACCCATGGTGGGCCTCCACGGGCCCAACAGCACAGTCTAGTCCGATTAAGGACTGGACAGAAGCCATTCCCTTTTTTTAAATCAAAAATTTAGAAAAATAAGATTGGGATATTGGAACTCTCACAAGGCATGTGAGGTAGAAACCCTTTTTTCCTTATATAATAGATAGATAGATAGATAGATAGATTTAATAAGAATTTATGTTTTTTTAGATATTTTTTTAATATACAAATTATTTCTTTTAAAGATTTTTTTATAAAAATAATTTAACAATCTCATCACTAGCCATAGTGTACGGGAGAAGTTGAAAATGGTGTAGGAGTAGATATGAGAGAAGTCAAAAAGTGGGTTGGGAGAAGTCAATAAATGCTGAGTTTTTTTTTTAATAAAAAATTTAGAAAATTAAGATTGGGATATTGGAACTCCCACAAGGCTTGTAAGTTAAAAACTTCATTTTCCTTATAGATAGATAGATATAGATAGATAGATAGATATAGATATGACACATACCATTTATATGACACGAGGACCAAAGTACTGGGACAACTGCTACAATTTGCCCACATCTAAATTAAAGGGATTTAAAAAGAAAAAAAAAGAAAAAGAAAAAAAATTATAATATTAAAAAATATTCACTAAAAAAATATAGATTAAAAATTAAAAATTAATTATTGACAACTCCATACTAAACAAGGTAATGTTTTCTGTTAATTTTGAAAATTAAAAAATTATTATTAATTTTTCCTTTGTTTTTTTTCTCACAAAAAAATAGTTACATTAATTATCTTCTTTTTATTTTTTTCTTTTTATTTTTTTTATTTTTATTTTTTGTGGAGAGGGGTTTTGACCTGCGATTTTTCTAAAATGAGTGTTCTTGACGGAAATGGTAGAGTTGGTTCAGACAATGAGAAAAAGTGTTTATGCAAGAGGCACCTTCACTATGAGAAAGAATAGTCGATTTTGCATAGGGTGCCTTATTGGATAATAGCTTCAATACTGGCATGCATGAAGGACTTAAGTGTGAGACATATGAGAGGGGCTTTACTGTAAAAATAGAAGAAATGGTTTACAGAGTGTCTTCTTGCTTCACGACTTTAATACTTGTGAGAGAGGAGCAAACTCAAGTGCGAGAGAGAAATGAGAGTTTGTAGGAAGTGTCTTCTTGCGTCACGACTTGAGTGTCCGTGCACATGAAGATGAGTGATAAGGGTCAGAGTGTGTCTCTTGGGGTCACGGTTTCAGTGCTCCGAAATACAAAACCATAGCATTTTAATAAAGAAAAATAATTAGTGATAAAATATTTTTGTCTCCTTAAATACAAGAACAGAGAATTTATTATTGGTGACAAAATATTTTTGTCTTCCACAACATAACCTTATGAGACGAAAAATATATTCCTCGCGCAATTAATCAGAATTTATTAGTGACGAAATATTTTCATCTCCGACAACTTACTCTTCCATGACAAAAATATATTTGTCGCCCATTTAATAAAAAGATAAAACGGCATCGTTTGCATGATGGAGTGTTTATTGGTGACGAAATATTTTCGTCTTTCATAACTTATCATTCCTAGACAAAATTATATTGGTTGCCTAATAAATGGAAATATGCAACGACATCGTTTAATAGGTAGGGAATTTATTGGTGACAAATTACGTTCGTCGCAAAATATATATATATATTATGACAAAAATGTTCGTCTCCAATGAGCTAAAATAATTCGCGCCAATGCAAATAAAATTGGCGCCTGAATTTTGCAGACGAAATTTTTTTTCGTCTCCTATACATTTGAGAAAAATTAAAACAAACGACAAAATTAATATTTTGTCATCTTTGGGTTAAATTTTAAGACAAAAAAATTTCATCACCAAATTTTGTCACAATAGCCTAGATTTCTTGTATTTTGTTTCCTTGTTTAATTATTATTATTATTTTTTTCTTTTTGTGGCGAGGGGTTTACTGTGAGAAAGAATAGTAGCTTTGCACAAAATATCTTCTTGGATAACAATGTTTGCACGCACAAACGGCTTAAATGTGAGAGAGAATAGAGAAACTTCAGTGCGAAATAGAAGAGATGGTTTATAGAGATTGTTTTCTCGAGTCACAACTTCAATACTTGTGAGAGAGGAGACTCAAGTGCGATAGAGAAATGAGGATTTGTAGAGGGTGTCTTTTCGGGTCACAACTTTAGTATTTGTGTGTGTGTGAAAGTAAGTGATTAAGGTAAGAGCGTCTCTTAGTTTCTGACGACATTTTAATAAAGAGAAATAATTAGTGATAAAATATTTTCGTCGCAAACTCATATGTTCGTTACCTAATCAACAAAAATAAAAAAACAATGTTGTGTGGGGATGGAGAATTTATTGGTGATGAAATATTTTCGTCTCCTTCAACTTAACCTTATGAGATGAAAATATATTTGTCGCACAATCAATCAAAATACAACATGTCACATGGAGAATTTATTAGTGACGAAATATTTTCGTCTCCCAAAACATATCCTTCCGAGACAAAAATATATATGTCGCCTAATTAACAGAAAGATAAAACGAGCATGAAGGGTTCATTGGTGATGAAATATTTTCGTCTTCCATAACTTATCCTTCCCAGACAAAAAATATATTTGTCACCAAATAAATAAGAAAATGAAACGACATCGTCTAATAAGTTTGGAATTTATTGGTGACGAATTCCTTTTGTCGCAAAAAATTTTAAATTTTGTGACAAAAATGTTCGTCTCCAATGAGCTAAAATAATTGGCGCCTACAAGAAAAAGAATTGGCGCCTCTTTTTTTTTCTGACGAATTTATTTTTTCATCTCCTATAGTTTTGAGAACAATTAAAAGAAACGACAAAAGTAATATTTGGTCATGTTTGGGTTACGTTCTAAAATGAAAATAAATTTTATCACCAAATTTAAAAAATTAATTATTGAAAACTCCATACTAAACAAGGTAATGTTTTTTTTTTATTAATTTTGAAAATTACAAATTTTTTATTATTTGTTTCTCTGTATTTTTCCTCACAAAAAAAATAGCTACATTAATTATCTTTTTTTTTTTTTTTTTTTTTTGTGGAGAGAGGTTTTGACCTTCGATTTTTCTAAAATGGGTGTTCTAGACGGAAAGGGTAGAGTTGGTTCAAACAATGAGAAAAAGTGCTTGCGTGCAAGAGGGGCCTTCACTGTGAGAAAGAATAGTGGGTTTGCATAGGGTGCCTTCCTGGATAATAGCTTCAATGCTGGCATGCACAAAGGGCTTAAGTGTGAGACAGAAGAGATGGGCTTTAGCGTGAAATAGAAGAAATGGTTTACAGAGTGTCTTCTTGAGTCATGACTTCAATACTTGTGAGAGAGGAGTAGACTCAAGTATGAGAGAGAAATGAGGGTTTGTAGAAAGTGTTTTCTTGGGTCACGACTTCAAGGTCTGTGTACATGAAAATAAGTGATAAGCGTCAGAGTGTATCTCTTGGGGTCACAGTTCCAATGCTTCGAAACACAAAACCACGACATTTTAATAAAGAGAAATGATTAGTGATAAAATATTTTTGTATCCTTCAATACCAGAACAAAGAATTTATTATTGATGATGAAATATTTTTGTCTTCCACAACTTAACCTTATGAGACGAAAAATATATTCGTCACGCAATCAATTAGAATTTATTAGTGACGAAATATTTTCGTCTCCCACAACTTATTCTTCTGAAACAAAAATATATTTGTCGCCTATTTAATAGAAAGATGAAATGACATTGTCTGCATGATGGAGTGTTTGTTGGTGACGAAATATTTTCGTCTTCCATAAGTTATCATTCGCAGAAAAAAATATATTTGTCGCCTAATAAACGGAAATATGCAACGACATCATTTAATAGGTATGGAATTTATTGGCGACGAATTACGTTCATCACAAAAAAAAAAATTATATTTTGTAACAAAAATGTTCGTCTCCAATGAGCTAAAATAATTCGCGCCAATGCAAATGAAGATGGCGCCTCATTTTTGCACACAAAATTTTGTTTTCGTCTCCTATACTGTTGAGAAAAATTAAAACAAATGACAAAATTAATATTTTGTCATCTTTGGGTTAAATTTTAAGACAAAAAAAAATTTCATCACCAAATTTTGTCAAAATAGCCTAGATTTCTTGTATTTTTTTATTGATTTTAAGCATTTGGTGACGAAATTTGGTTTTCCTCTCTAAAAATAATACATTTGGAGACGAAATTATTTCCTCTCTAAAATTTTTTACAATGGTGACGAAAAATTTCGTCTCCAAAATGGCGCCAAATCTTCCACCAATTTTTCCAAGGGCGAGAAATTGTTTTGTGACGAAAAATAAAATTTAGAGACGAATAAAATTTTCGTCACCTATTGTTTTATTTGATTTTAAGCATTTGGTGACGAAATTTGGTTTTCGTCTCTAAAAATAGTACAATTGGAGGCGAAATCTTATTTTCATCACTAAAACATGAATACTTGGAGACAAAATATTTTTTCGTCACGCGTTTTCGTCACCATAGACCTTTTTTGTTGTAGTGTGATACACTTGTGAATTTGTGAACATATTGAACATATTTGAATGTGACTTTGAATAGTCTTGAGAACTATTGGTGGACTTTCGAGTTTTGGGGACTTGTTGACTTGAATCTTGTCACGACCCAAACCCACCCCTATAGGTTTAGTATCGTAACCAGCCAATAATCCTAATATTACTAGAGGCCTCTGAAACAAAATCACAAAATTAAGGGTTAGCGAAAGCAAATCATCCAATGAGCTGTGCTGACTTATTCGAGACATAAATTTTACACTTAAATATATATAATAAACGTCACATGCACATCATTCTGATGCCAACCATATATAGATGAAACACAAGGGACTTAACCCTATTTAAAGAGTAACACAGAGACTGATCCAATAAACAAAAGAAATAAAAGCTTAAAACTTGTTCACAACACAATGGTTATGGAACTCATTCACAAAAGACTTTTAGGAACCTTCACTTGAGGCACTTAGATTGGCTGACAAAACAGAAGTCCAGACAGGTGCCATTAGGCTCGGTCTTGCACACGCTCACCTACATATATATATATATATATATATTCAATCAATGAGTTAAAGCCTAGTAAATAACATTAAGATAAAGAGGTTAGCGAACAAATTCCGAACATTTCATAATCATAAAACAGATAATAACATAATCATTCTCATATCTGAACATAATAATGGTACATCCAATAGAACATATCATATCGTCTTTCGAATAGAGTAATCGGTCCTGGACACCGATTGTGAAACACAACACCACTTTGTCAAGTGCCTAGCGAGATCTCGCAATCACATACATGTCATGGACCTACAGCAACATGTTGTCCCCTATGACTTTGGACTTCATTTGGATGCCATAATAGATTCAAAAATAAGATATTCGTTCACTTAAAAAAAATATCATTTCAGAATCATAACTTATCCAATAACATTTTGAATATAATTCATATGAACGTATCTTCACAATAACGATACTCATAGTGGGCTTCCAGAAACGGTTGATCGGTCTTCGAGTCTTGACCTACAATCACAAACGTACATAGCACAAAACATTGCTTATCATTACACATTCATAAGGCCATCATGACTTAGCTTTCCTTACATTAGCTTCTTATTATATCATATCACATTGCTTGTACACATTGAAACACACACTCTAAATACAGTAGACTTATTACATTTCTTTTTTAGATGCGTTTCTAATTTTTATCCTCATTATTATAGCTTAATCATGACTTCAGAATGCTTAGGATACATTGAGGATAAAATTTAACACTTTAAAACAATTAACAAAATATCAAAAAATAGGGATGTTTGCTCGAGCGAAGCTTTGGTCGCTCAAGTAGAACCCTTGGTCTGCAAAAGTACTGGATGCTGAATATTTAAGCACGAGCCAACTTTTGGTCACTTAAGCCATGTGCCTTGAAAATGTGAGTTGGCTCGAGCGAAACTTTGGTCGCTCGAGCCAACTTCCTCAACTGTAAAACTTCTAAGAGCTCGTAATGTGCACTCAAGCGGTGTGATAGAATCATGGAATTTCTAAATTTGCGTTGAAAGCTCAAAACTCAAATTCAATGCGTCAAAACTCATTTTTTTGGGCTAAAACTTGAAAAAGAAAAAATGTGTAGAAACTCATAGATCAGTTTGAGTTAAAGATCAGTTCGTAAAATCAAGGCCCAAAGCATGTCAATTCTTTCAAAACCAAACTTGAAACTAAATGTACAATGCATGCATGTAATGCTATGAATTTAAAACTTCCAAAACAAGGTTCAAAACTCCATGTTCTTGACTTCCGTGCAATGAATTAACTTTCATTCTTTTTCAAACTCATGAACTTGTCAAATTTGAGTTCAAAGGCTCCATGCATGTACCAAACTCATTTCCAAAACTTGAGTTTACGAATCAACACATGATGGATGAAACATGCATGTACAAATTAACCCACAATTCCAACATAGATGCTAGAATTGAAACTCAACTTGGCTAAATATATGCAATAGGTCTAGTATAATCCATGAACACAACTTTAAAACACATCCTCCTCAAGAATTGACAGGTGAATTCTTATCTGGAGGCTTGAAGCACATTTGTTCTTGCACAAACTTTGATCAATTCAAGCTATATCTTCAAGTTCCTCTCAATCTCTACACTTTCTCTCTCCAAATAAGAGCTCTAGAATTACAAAGCGAATCCAGACATTACTCCAATGATAGCAAAGGTAATACCGAACCAATCAATCACATGTGGTACATAATTCACATATCTCCAAAGGCCCACTTATAAAATATAATGACACTGAGCAGACTATAATAGAGCACACTGATTTCACACACTGTTAAATAGTTGAGGTTTTCTAATCCCAATAGTGTTCACAATCGAAACAGTTTGCGGTTAACAATTTCCGTAACATGAATTTCCAAAAATCTGATAATACTGAAGCAACTATTCTCCTATACAAAACATATTCTAATCAGTCAAAGGTAAATGTTCAATACCATTTATAATCAAATCAGTCTTTTGTTAACGAATCCCATAGTGTCGGATTAATAAGAATACGGTAATACAGAAGTAGTCAATCTTTAACATGATATGTGTGTTTCCAGTCAATAGAAGGTACATACCGTTCATAATCACATAGTATGTTATTGATAATTCGTATAGGGTTAAGTATTCAAATCAAACAAAACTCTTCAGTCCATTAATTCTTTAGCATCAGGTTAAAGTACATTAACATAGAAGTAGCCGTTCTCTAAAACAATCAGTCATTGGGTTTGCACAATTCAGTTCATTTATAACACGTTAGCCCCCAATAGTTGGAGGTTGGTTCTCAATAGTGTTCATGATTAGATTAGTCCATTGGCGGTCCACATAATGTCTTCTAACTAATTCAAGTATTCAAAACAGATTCAAGTTCTGGGTTTGTCAATTCCCTTGTCATTAATAATTCGATCATTTGCTTATGAAGAATTCATAATCAAGTTAGGTAACGGTTCTCAAATCAGGCAAGGGTCTTGTCAAATTAAATCAAACAAAGGCCCTATCAAATTATATCAGATAAAGGTTCCATCAAGTCAAACCAAACAAAGGTTCTAAGATAAAAGTTCTATCAAATCATTCTCAAATAGGATACATTTGGTTTTGTAGGTCACACTATTTGCTTAGGTGAAAAATCAGTAGTTTCACAATTGTTCTAAGTTCATCAGTTATCAAAATCACATCAGAGTCATACATCATAATGGTTCACATCAACGTGTTTCAGGTCATATACAATGTGGCATTCTCCAAATAAGCTCACATGTAGGTGCACAGACATGCAGTTGTTCATATTAGGAGGTATGTATCATAGTCAATAGAGCAGTGCCCAGATAAGCCTTTCAGGTAGGCATATAATACACAACAACATATCATACAAAGTTCCTTGATGGCACATAATAGTGAGCTTGTTATGCAGAAGTTCCAAATCAATCATACAGTCACAAAAGCATAGGTTTACTAATCTAGTCAAATATTCCAGTCAATTTTCAACAATCAAAGCACACAGTCCCACAGAATATAGAGTTCAACATTTGGGGTACCCAAATTAGTCACGCAATCACAAAGTCATGGTCCCGATGGTCTAGTTAATAAAACAAAAAGCATGAAAAATCATTCTAAGCAAAGGTACAATTATATATGTACATGTCCGAAATCTAATAACATTCCCAGTACATATTCACAAGTTTGATGTACGAATGAACGCAAAACAAATTCCCAGATATGACAGTTAAGGCAATGATTTCATTCACAATGTCATAATTTCCATTAGGCGAACATAAATCAATATTAATAATTTCCATGTGGGTCCCATAACTTCGAAAAGTATTCGAGTTGTACTCAACATTCCAAGCAATTCTTATCAGTCTATCGAAGTCTCAAAAACAAGTGGTCATACAGCATAAGGAAGATTGGAGTAATCGTCATTAATCCATCACAATATTTCAAAGAAGTCATAGGTCAAATCCTATACAATATCTCTATAACATAGTCAATCATAGTATGTTCCTATGTCCATTTGTTTTCAACATAGGTCAAAATGTCATACACAATAATTCATATTGACTTGTCAAAGCGCGGTGTAAAGGACCAACCCAGCAAATTCCCAAAATTCATGATTTAGATATCTTTACTGAAGCGTGTCATCAATAATTGTATAATGCTTTCGGTGTCAGGAAATCAGGCATTCGGTTCTTTCATATGCAGTCTAGAATACATTAGATAAGATAAACCATTCAGTATTTACATGAGCCACGGGTGTCACACAAGTGAGTAAATCATGCAGTTTAACCATTCCATATAAGTAGATGAGAGCAAACACATTCTTGTTAGCACAGATTCCCATAGGCTGTCATCAGCCACAATTTAACAATGCCGATACGAAATTCATATTTAAGAAACACACAATATGATGACAACATAATCTCATTCTCATCTATTCTTCGTAAACTCAACACTATACCTAATCGTTCATAGCAGATTCAAGCCAACAATTCCCCAAAACTCAGAAGTCCACCAAATAGTTCTCAAGAGTATTCAAAGTGAAATTCAAATATGTTCAATATGTTCACAAATTCGTAAGTCTATTACTAGCCTTCCATTAATGCTCAATAACAAAGATTGATTCTCTGATAATTAGCATAAGTTCCTAATTCCAACAGTTCTGCATAATGAATATTTCTAGGTATATAGCACAAGTTCATAGTTCGAATATTTCACTGAGTTTAGTTAGCATCTACACAGTTTCATATCGAGTCAAGGAGCATACAATTTTCCACACTAAATCGACATAAACAATTTGCATATAGTCTGCGTCAACTGTCTCACTAATCCAGTTACAACTTCCACCGTTCATTCTTTCTAGTCAGTCAATTTGAGTATCAAAAGATTCAGATTCATTTATGGTTCTTGTTCCTTTCATTTGTCTATATGTAAGCAGAGGCAATAGTACACAGAGGCAAATAGTTTTTACAAGTCACATAACTTGCATGTTCATATGTTAATGTTTATATAAGTTTCATATCCAATACACGTTTTTCATTCAATATTCTCTGCTCATATGCATATCAGTTTCATGTTCAATATCGAAATCAAATTACTCGTTCTTGCACATAACTTTTTTGTTCATGCTCATAGTTTTTCTTTTTCACTTCAGATATGTTCACAAAAGTTCACACACACTCACGCATGTCAATGCAATGTCCCTAATTCTTTCTAGGACATCCTATAGCTCATATGTGCTCGTGTGTGCGGTATAACACGTGATCTGATACCACTCTGTCATGACCCAAACCCACCCTATAGGTTTAGCATCGTAACCGGCTAATAATCCTAAGATTAGCGAAGGCCTCTGAAATAGAATCACAAAATAAGGGGCTAGAGGAAGCAAATACACAAACATAATCATCTAATGAGCTGTGCTGACTTATCTGAAACATAAATTTTAATATTAAATATATATAATAGACGTCACATATATATCATTCTTACGCCAACTAGATACAGATGAAACAAAAGGGACTAAACCTTATTTATAGAGTAACCCAGAGACTCGTCTAATAAACAAAAGAAATAAAAGCTTAAAACTTGTTCACAACACAATGGTTATGGAACTCATCCAAAAAAGACTTTCAGGAACCTCCATGTGAGGAACTTAGGTTGGCTGACAAAACAGAAGTCCAGATAGGTGCCATTAGGCTTGGTCTTGCAATGCTCACATACATACATACATATATATACACACAAACAATGAGCTAAAGCCCACTGAATAACACTAAGGTAAAGAGGTTAGTGAACGAATTCCAAACATTTCTTAATCATAAAATAGATCATAACATAATCATTCTCATATCTGAACATAACAATGGTACATCCAATAGAACATATCATATCGTCTTCCAACTAGAATAATCGGTCCCAGACAACAATTATCAAACATAACACCACTTTTCCAAGTGGCTAGCAAGATCTTGTAATCACATATATGTCATGGACCAGCATTAATATGTTGTCCCCCATGATTCTGGACTTCCTTTGGATGCCATAATAGATTCAAAAACAGGATATTCGTTCACTTAAAAAAAATATCATTTCAGAAATCATAACTTATCCAATAACATTTTGAATATAATTTGTATGAACATATCTTTACAATAACGTTACTCATAGTGGGCTTCCAAAAATGGTTGATCGGAGTCTTGACCTACAATCACAAACGTACATAGCACAAAACATGTCTTATCATTACATATTCGTAATGCCATCGTGGCTTAGCTTTCCTTACATTAGCTTCTTATTCTTTCGTATCGCATTCCTTGTACACATTGAAATACACACTCTGAATACACTTGACTTATTACATTTCTTTTTTAGTGTGTTTCTAATTCTTATCCTCATTATTACAGCTTAATCATGGCTTAAGAATGTCTAGAATGCAATGGGGATGCAATTTAACACTTTGAAACACTTAACAAAATTTTAGAAGACAAGAAAGTTCACTCGAGCGAAGCTTTGGTCACTGAAACGGACTCCTTGGTTAGCAAAAGTATTGGATATTGAAAATCTAGGCTCGAGCCAACTTTTGGTTGCTCGAGCCATGTTCCTTGAAAGTGTGAGTTCGCTTGAGTGAAGCTTTGGTCGCTCAAGACAACTGCCTCGACTGCAAATCTTCTGAGAGCTTGCATGTGCACTCAAGTGTAGACACCCCATTTTTGACAGCCCTTATGACTTGGACGTCCTCGTATGCACACCCGATCATGAGTTTAGTTGATCGCCAAGGGCTTGAAGTCCTCAGAGGAATACCACAACTTTGAGCCTTTCAAACCCTGTACCTTTGTTGCCTCATTTTTGGACCAAGCCTTAGTCCTTCAAGCCTGCAGTTTCTGGTGGCCTGCCGGCCACCTTTTGAGGCTGCCGGCCATCACTTTTTGGGCTGCTAACCACTGATGTGGCTTTCCAGCCACCAGTGATGGTCGGCTGGCCACTAGTGTATTCTGCGGATATTTTATGCCAGTTGTGCCAGCTGTTTGCATAGATGCATGCATCTATCTCCACATGTGGGGCTAGATCTCCTTGAGGAAATTTCATGTTTTCTATATGTAGGAGGCCCCTCGCTCATGTTTTGAGGTTAGAAAATTTTGAGATAAAAAATTTTCCTCTCTCTCTACCAAATTTCTACACTTTTGCTTACAATTCTTCAACCTTTGCCTATAGACCCTTAACAAAATCTCACCATCTTTGAGCTGAGGTGTCTTTGAGCTTGGTTTGAGCTCTAGAGGGTGTTGTTTGCTTGGTTTTGTGGCTTGAATTGCTTCTTCTCTTCAAAAGGTATAAACTTTTACTCATTTACTTGCTTTCTCTACTATTATACTTGTTGTTTTTCCATTGTTTTGGGACGTCAAAACTCTGTGTTTTTTAGGCTGAAGCTTAGGTTTAAGGCCATTAAAGGTTGAGGGGTTGATAGCTCTTCTTTGTACCATGTTTTAGAGGCCTTTGCCCTTGTGTTTCCCATCCTTTTATCATATTTTTCCAAGCTTTTAAACACTGATTTTTAGAGCTTTTTTAGTGGCCAAAATTATGTTTTGAAATTCAAATTTGGAGGGGTTAGCCTCCCCTCCTTGGGTCTTGTTTGCTAGCCTAATTGGTGCTATGTTTTAGCATATTAATCTAGCTTGTTTTAGCTTAATTTCAGCATGTTTTTGGACATATTTTAGACTGATTTAGCACTGCTTTGGGCTGTTGGTTACATTTTGAGCTTTATTTTGCATGCTTGTAGTGTAATAGTCCTCATGAGTTTGGTGTTCTAGGCCTTAGACACCACCTTGTTTGAGTTGATAGCATTTATTTATGCTTTTTTCACTCATTTCAGCAGTTAATCATCTCTGCAACCTCTCTCCTTTCGTGGCTTTTGTTTGCTTTGAAAGTGGTTCAAACACTTTGTTTGCTTAAAGCATGAGATTGAGGTGTCATGCTTAGCAGTTTAATCCCTTAGGGGTTCATTACCAACGGCATGATGTCTCTTTCATGCCTACAACAACTTTTGGTTTGAGCCTTCTTTCCATTTAGAGAACTTAATTTCACCCATTGGACTTAATTGAATTAAAGGATGGAAATGTAACTAAAATGGAGTAACTAAAACTTGGAATTAAAAGTGAGTAAGATAATAATTTGGTTGTGTTCAATCGGACGTTAATTGAACACATGGAAACTTGAAGCATTTCATACTCATTAGTGATGAAATGATTCAAGGTTCTAAGGTCACCACTTCCCTTGATCATTCATGAAAGGGAGGAGGTTTGTATATTGTTTTGCATTTATTGAACTTGCACACTTGGCTTCACAACCCATCATGCAATGAAATTGCATCTATTGATGGTTTGTGAACCAAACTTGTTGCTCCTTTGATTTGCCCATGAAAATGAGGGGTGAGTTGTGCAAACAAATCCTCGAAATACCCTGTATATGCTTTGTTTGTCCTCTGTTGTAGCAAGATGAACCTGTGCAGCAGTGGCCGGCCATCACTGGTGGCCGACAACCTTCATCACTGGTCGGCCGGCCACTGATGCAAAATTGAGCAGTGTGTTGGTAAGTGAAGCAGAGTTGTTCTGGAAGTGGGCAACTATGTTGGTGTTCAACTGTGCAAACAGTGGCATTCAGAAGCAAAACAATGGCTTTTCGGGTGGAAACCGAGCACGTGCATGACCATCCATTGAATTCTGAGCTTGTTTTAAGTTTAAATACTTAGCTTAGCTGTCCATTGTAATTAATCCGTTGTAGCTAATTAATTTGATATGTGTTGTAACTAATTAGTTCTTTAATTAGTTATCCAATTTTGTTTTGTAATTAGTTAGTTAACTAGAGTAGTTAATTATTTTTTGTTATATAATTAGTTAAGTAGTTTAGCTAATTTCATTTGTTTTGTAATAATTAGTTTAGCTTTAATTAGTTAGCCAGTTAGCTTTATTTATTCAGACTCTCCTTCGTGAGAGCGCAATGTAATAATGTGTATGTCTTCCAACCCCACGTCTCTCTCATTTTTATTTAACTGCTTACGATGGTTAGATTAGGGACATCATGTTTTGATTAGCATACTTCATGTCTGCATCCATTTGTATTACATGCACTGAGGCTCGGTTCATCATTCTAACTGCATCGCTAGTTTAATGATTCTTTGAATACATGCTTAGACCGCATGCTATCAAATCGATCCATATGCTATGCTAGTAGCCGAGTGTCACGACCCGAACCCGCCCCCATGGGTTAAAGACGTAACCGGCCAGTAATCATGAGATTACCTACTTCCTCAAACCAAACCAAATGTATTTTAACAGAGTTAATGGGGGCCAAACGGAAGCAATTTAAAACTTTGTCCATAGAGCCGTGCTTATATGCACTTTAAAACAAACCATACGCATATACGATAATAACCCACAACGAAATACAGTACCAGAAAATCCTTTACAGGCAGGATCATCTAAACTGAGTCAACCCATATCACAACTACATACCGATATACACAAGATCCTTGCCAACAAGACAAAATGGAAATACATAACAGAATGGCAAGGTTGAGTCTCGTGCGTGAGACACAAGGCTGACTCTCCAAACTCATGTTGTTCCTGGCAGACGTCACTGGGGCTGGGTTTGGACTTCTCTTGGCTCACCTACAAACACATGAATGAGTGTGAGCGATAGCGCAGTGAATAATATCAAATCAAATACAGAAGTTACATAACAATGTAGAACAATATGTTCCAAACGGCCTTAGGCCCAATTCATATTTCCATTCAACAGATATATAACTATATGAAATTCAAATCAAGTGACTGTAGTTCCAAACATTCTGGCCTTTGGCCAATCAAGATCTCCATTCTTGTCAAAGCGGCCTTCGGCCCATTCGATTATGTCAAAACGGCCTTTGGCCCAATCATTTATGTCAAAACGGCCTTTGGCCCAATCATTTATGTCAAAACGGCCTTTGGCCCAATCATTTATGTCAAAACGGCCTTCGGCCCATACATTCGTGTCAAAACGGCCTTCGGCCCATACATTCATGTCAAAACGGCCTTTGGCCCATTCATTTATGTCAGAATGGCCTTCGGCCCACTCATTCATTTCAAAACGACCTTGGGTCCATTTATGTTTATCAAAACGACCTTGGGTCTATTTATGTTTATCAAAATGACCTTTGGGTCCATTTATGTTTATCAAAATGACCTTGGGTCCATTTATGTTTATCAAAACGACCTTTGGGTCCATTTATGTTTATCAAAACGACCTTTGGTCCATTTATGTTTATCCATATCAGACTTACGTCCATAATCCCAATTAGCAATTCATAAAGCTTATAAGGGAATAGACAATTGGACATTCACAAGCATTCAAATATCGATATTACTCATAGTGATCGGCTTGTGGATTTGCCCTGGAGCTTGACCCTACACGTTTCATGAACACAAAAGGGTCATTAACAGTTCAATCCGTTCTTTAATTCACATATTCCTCTTTAGGCTTTATTATTATCTCATTAACTCATTTACAATGCTTAACATATGCCTAAGAGTGCTTGCAAGTGAAAGGGAACGGAAAACAGAACACAAAATGCAAAAATAGGATTTCAGAAAATAGGGTCCCCGCTCGAGCGTGGACTTCCCCGCTCGAGCGGACCCTTAGGTCTGCGAAAGTACTGGTTGGCTTCAATTCCAGCTCGAGCGTGAACTCGGCCGCTCGAGCGGACTGCCTGTCTACATAGCTCCCCGCTCGAGCGTCAACTTCCCCGCTTGAGCGGGAACCATGTCTGCAGAAAATGATGGGAGCTCGATTTCTCCGCTCGAGCGGCACTTCACCCGCTCGAGCGGACATCGAAAATTTGGATTTTCCAGATTAAGTTTGCCAGGAACAACATGAGTTTGGAGAGAAGTCATGCATGATTTTGGAGAGTCAGCCTTTTACTTTAAGTCATGCATGATTTTGGGAACCATGTCATGCATGATGTTACTTTATTTCTCCGCTCCAACTACATACCGAAATCATGCATTTAGAGCCTTTTACTTTATTTCTTTTTGCTAGGTAGTATAACATCATAGCTTGGAGCAATTCAGATATCCCCCAAGCACTCTGGACCCATGTCAGGAGGTTTTACAGATCCAGAGCTCTTGTTAGAGGACAACTTGTGTTTGCTTGGCTCCCCCCGGTTATTAGACAGAGAAGAGTTAGGCACAATTCACCAGTCCAACAATCACTTGTATCTAGTCAGGTTCAGTCTTCTACCTCAAGTCCAATACCAGATCATTTGCTAATTCTGATGGCTCAATATCCCCCGATTAGCATGGAGGATATAATCCACCACCTTCAACAAACAGTTGAAACCATGTAGCAAGACGTTGCTCGTCAAGCTGAGGTCACAGCATGCCAGGCAGAGGTCATAAATAGGCTGCAACAATAACAACCACAGTCGGTAGCAGCTTCAGCATCTCATGCACCTCCTACGGGTATCCCAGCACTAGGAGCCACAGTCCATACTGTTAATGCCCAGGCTGAGAATCAGGGCAATTTGGCAGAGCCGATTCCATCCCAAGCCTCCAAAGTGCCTGTGTATCAAATCGAGGCTCCGTTTGAGTTTGAGGTTGATCTGGCTGTGCTTAAGGCCGATTCCACCAAAAGCTCTCACTCTTTGGCCGGACCCTGCTAGGTATAGCCGTCATATGGTATGCAAAGCTGAAGGATTTTGTGAAGCAGAGTTAGGAGGAAATGACTGAGGCCTTTATTGCACAGTACTCCAACAACATGCAAATCGAGGTCACAACTCGTGATCTCGAGGCAACGCGCCAGGAGCCAAAGAAGGCCTTTTCAGAATTCATGACAAGGTAGAGGGCCAAAGCTTCAATAATGACTACACGACCTTCAGTGAAAAATTAGATATGGATTGCAGTCCGTAATCTGCACAGGAAATTGTTACAGAAAATGGTCATCCTGCTATTGTTCACATTCACTGAGCTCCATGAGATGGGTGTTCAGATTGAAGACGCTATGAAACAAGGCTTGATTAGTAATGAAAAAGAGCAGGCCAAGAGGCCTTTTGTGCGCAGTTCCAATGCAACCACTAGTGGAAGCACAGCTGCCCGGCCGTCGGATGTGAGTGTTGTCACCATCACAACCAAGACCGCCAATCCCTTTGCCAACACCACTCCACAAACTTCAAACAAGCAGGCCTGATCCCAAAGGACCTTACCCCACTCTACATGCCTTTATCCCAAGCCATAAGGGTGTTGATCAAAAAGGGGCACCTCAAGCCGTTAGAGCCTCGCCCTCTACCTGATCCTCTCCCACAGAAACATAACCCAGCCAAGTATTGTGCATTTCACTAGCAACACGGTCATGACACCAACCAACGCTTCAGGCTACGTCATGACATTCAGGACCTCATCGATAGAAAGGTGATCGCACTACCTTGAAATTCAAATGTAACTACCAACCCTCTCCCGGCCCACAATCAAGTTCTTCCACCTTACAATCTAAACCTAATCCATACACTGGCCCTTCCCTACGACCCCAATGTATATATCACCTCTTCCCACCTACCCAGACTGACGGTGTTCATTCCTGAAAGCATAGATTTGTGCATGATGGACACGTCCACACTTCAACCTGAACCTGTGATGGTGACAGTGGCAGAAGAAGAGAGGTTGGCCTTAGAGGAGAATCCAAGTCCATCCTAAGTGCGTTGAGGACTTGCCTGAGGGGGTGTATAATTTGTGCTGCTACATTGTGCCAGTTGATCAAGCCAAGCCGGAAGTGGTATTGCCAACTGCAGTGGAGGTTAATGTGGTTATAGAGGATGGCCCGGGCCAAGGTTTGGATGATTTGGCGAAGATAGAGAAGGACTTAGACAATCTGCAGTTCTATGATGAACAAGATCCAACAGATGTGTAGACTAACTAGTTTGATTTGAATGGGTCGATAGATAACTCTGGGTGGTTGAGTGATGAACCCGACAGAGAGGAAGAAACTAAAACAAAACCGCAATAAAAGGGAGCAAGAATTGCTGTAGTGGCCGGAATGGCCGATGAAAAGGGGAAACTGCCGTAGAACACCGGCGTGAATGATTCAGCTCAGGAATTGGGCACTGTGAGTACCGCAGATATTGAACAAGAAGCTGCGCTAAAGCAGTTTGCACAAGAAAGGGTTGAAGACAACCAGAAAGCTAGAATGGCCCAACACCCTGCGGGGAATGCCTGTGATGTGAGAGTGATCAGAGCGAAGCCAGACAATTGTTTGTCGGTAGGCGGAGGTGTATGGTGGGAGGATGGTGATCTACACCTGGCCCACACTGACCAAGATTGGGATAAATTCCTTCCAGATAATACGTGGTACGCTGAAGAGATAGACCACATGACGAGAAGTGGGCGTTATTTCAAGCCACAACACTTAGACCAAGCTGAGGCCTCTGGAAAAGATAGAGAGGTTGAAAACAGAAAGAGAAACAGTTGGAAAAAGAGGAAGTCCTAAAGCAATTGAAGAAAATTCAAGCCGACATTTCAATCTGGGGGCTGCTCATGGCTTCCCGGGTGCATCGACAGGCTGTATTATCAACAATGGACAAAGTCAAGTTTTCCATTGACACTACTCCTGAACAGCTTGTGGGATTGGTCTTCCCCGATGGTGTCAGGCCAACCCTAACCTTTACTGACAAGGAACTCGTGCCGAAAGGCTCAGCACATAACAAGCCTTTGTACATGTCTGTTGAGTGCAGAGAAAATGGGTGCCAGTGGTGTTGGTCGATATTGGATTAGCTATCAATTTCTATCCTTCCCGCACAGCTTAAGCAATCAGCCTGAAACCAGCGGATTTCGTGCCCATAACCCAAGTGATTCGGGCATATGATAATACTAGTAGGGAGGTTATGGGCACGGTACAGATTAGAGTTCAGGTGGGTCCAACGTAACAAGATATTGAGTTCCATGTCCTCGATATGCTGGCCACTTTCAACTTATTGCTAGGAAAACCCTAGTTGCATCTAGTGAAAGCAGTCTCCTCTACCCTCCACCAAATGCTGAAATACCCTCATGGGAAATGAGTGGCAATCGTCTTTGGGAGTTCATCCATCTATCCTTTACAAGAGGTAACTACACCTGTGCTAGAAATCGTTCACGGCGAGAAAGATGTATTCCTTCTGGCGTTTACGTTGGCTGAGGCTCGGGTAGTGTAAACAATCTTGGCCGCTGATGAGCGTATGTATGTCAGCATCCAATCTGTTTATTTCATGAACAAACTACAACATGTGCCGGGAATGGGGCTTGGAAGAAATGGCAAGAAAGGCATTATAGCATTAGCCAATGTACCGTATAATCCGCAATCCTTTGGTCTTGGCTATGTGCCCACTAAAGAGGATTGGGTCAGGAAAATAGAAGAGATGACAGGTAGAGCTAGAGCCAAACAGGCCGAGAAACGCTATGAGCTTGTTCACAGGCCAATCCGGGGAACCCTAAATGGTTACTTTGTTCAGGAGGGAGAAGATTTTTCGTTTTGTAGCTTTCCCGAGCCCTGAATGAATTCTATGCAGCAGCATGTCCCTTGCTTTGAAATCTTTTTCGACCTGCAATTGCAAGACAATGATGCCGAGAAAAAGGCTGAACGAAGTGTTGAAGCTGGGCAGAGCATGGCAAGTGACTCGGACAACAATGAGCTTGGAGTAGGGGCATCACTGGCATGTCTTCTTTTAGATCCTCCAGTTGACTCAGAGAGCTTGAGGGATAACTTGACCATCTCCATGATCGGGGGCCAACCGGGTGTGAACCCTTCTAGCAGCATTTTGCATGCATCTGAAGCACCATCTCTCATTTGGCAACTGGAGAAGGGCTACCTGTCTAGTTTCGAGTTAGGTAATGAGCCAGAATCTGATTCCGCAGAGTTTGTGGAGTTGGAATCAGATTCTGGTTCTTCTAAGTCTGAGTCCGGTATTCCTAGTGGTGATAACCCAGATGCCAAGGTCTTGTCCAGGTCCTCTTTTTCTTTTGCTTTTGAGTTAGTTGTAACCGAAGAGCTGGATGAGCTTGACCTTATGAATGAGAACGCTGTTGATTCTGAGTATTTCTCTGTGTCGCTCGTTTATTGTATTGACCAAGATTTTCAAAATTTTAATGAAAACGATGAGCAAGGAATTCCACTGGTTTTGAAAAACTTGATTAATCGAGAGGAGGAAAGGCTTGTAAAACACCTTACGGATGAAATCATTGCTATTAATGTGGGTACTGAGAAGGATCCGCGTCTGGTCTAGTTCAGGCCCACGTTGTCTTCGGAGGAGCGCGAGTGCTTAGTCGCTTTATTAGAAGATTTCAAAGATATTTTCGTATGGTCCTAGAAAGACATGCCTGGAATCGATCCTAAGATTGTACAGCATCAGATCCCTTTCAACCCCGAGGCCCGACCTGTCAAGCATAAGTTACGGAGAATACGTCCGGATTGGGCTCTGAATATTAAGGAAGAAGTTACCAAATAGATTGAGGCATGGCTCTTGCTTGTGTCTGAGTATCCAACGTGGTTGGCCAACATTGTTCCAGTCCCGAAGAAGGATGGCAAAATCAAAGTCTGTGTCGACTTCAGGGATCTGAATAAGGCTAGTCTGAAGGATGATTTTCCCTTGCCACATATTGATGAATTGGTAGGCTTCACCATGGGCCATGCATTGCTCTCCTTCATGGATGGATTTTCTGGGTATAACCAGATTCTGATGGCACCCAAAGATAGAGAGAAAACTGCCTTCACTATGCCATGGGGAACCTACTGTTACAGGGTGATGCCGTTTGGGCTGAAGAATGCCGGGGCCACCTATCAGCGGGTTGCAACCACTATTCTGCACGATATGATCCACAAAGAGGTCGAGGTGTAAGTGAACAACATGATTGTCAAGTCCAAAGAAAGAGAGGGCCACTGCACTGCCTTGAAGAAATTCTTTCAACGGATGAGAGAATACAAACTGAGGTTGAATCCGCAGAAGTGTACTTTTAGTGTGACAACAGGGAAAATACTGGGCTTCTTGATCACACAGAGGGACATTGAGGTAGATCCTTCCAAAATCAAGGCCATCCTAGAAATGCCACCACCAAGGACTAAAAAAGAGGTGCGAGGCTTTCTGGGTAAAGTACAATTCATAAGATGGTTTATTTCTGAATTAACCTTGACTTTTGAACCACTTTTTGGTCTCGTGAAGAAAGGAAAGAAATTCCGATGAGATGATCGATGTCAATTCGCTTTTGAGTAGATTAAGCAGTACCTTCAGAATCTGCCTGTGTTGTCACCGCCAGAGCCAGGGAAGCTTTTGATTCTTCATCTGTTAGTAACAGACACAATAATGGGATGCATGCTTGCTCGGGAATCTGAAGATAGGATGAAGAAAGCCATCTATTACTTGAGCAAGAAAATGTTAGATTACGAGACCCGCTGCACCCCACTGGAGAAAGCTTGCCTAGCCTTGGTATGGGCTACCAGGAAGTTGAGGCACTACTTGTTAGCTCACTCCGTAATTTTGGTTTCGAGATTAGATCCCATCAAATATCTCTTCAAGAAACCAAAGCTTACAGGTAGGCTAGCCCGTTGGTTGCTTCTCCTTTCCGAATTTGATCTTAAGTATGTCACTCGCAAGTTGGTCAAGGGAAGAGTTGTAGTGGAGCCTCTGGCAGATCACCCAGTAGAAGGGGATGAAGTGGTAGAATACCTATTTCCGAATGAAGGCATTCTGCAGGTCGAGGAGAAGACTTGGACGATGTACTTTAATGGAGCATCTAATTAGTACGGTTATGGGATAGGTGTGTTGCTAATAGCACTAGACAATTCCCATATACCTTTAGCCTTCAAACCCTGGTTCATGGTGTCCAATAACGAACCAGAGTATGAACCACGTATCGCTGGTTTAGAAGCCGCCCTAGAACTAGGGGCAAAAAGGTTGGACGTTATCGGGGACTCAAACCTAGTTGTCTCTCAAGAAAATGGAGATTGAAAAGTCAAAGCAGAAAAGATGGAAATTTATTACCAAACCCTGGATATTCTGATCCCTAGGTTTGAAAAGTTGACTTTCACGCATCTACTGACAGAGAATAACAGGTTCACTGATGCCTTATCAACTCTATCTTCTATGATAGACATCCCGCTTGGAGTCCGGATGCGTCCAATCATCACTGACCAAAGATAGACGTCGGCCTATGAGACTATCGCCGTAGTAGATGAAGCGCTAGACCAAACCCTTGGTACTACGATATCTAGAACTTCTTGGAAAAGGAGGTTTATCCACCAGGGGTAAATACCAAGGACAAAAGGGGCATACGGCGGATGGCCGTTCAATTTATTATCTGTGGAGGTAAACTGTACAAGAGAGGTCGTTTGGGGACACACAAGTTGTGTGTCGAAGAAGAGGAATCAAAGCACCTGATGGAGGCCGTCCATGGGGGAGAGTACGGAGCGCACATGAACGGAGTAATGTTAGCTCGGAAGATTCTTAGGCAAGGTTACTACTGGCCCACCATGGAGGAGGATTGTATTGGTTATGTTCGGCGATGCCACAAATGCCAAATTCATACTAATCACAAGAACATCCCGCCGTCAAAGCTGTACAACATGACTTCACCATGGCCTTTTTCTGTTTGGGAAAATGACGTCATCGGCGCGGTTACACCGAAAGGGTCAAATGGGCATGAATACATTCTAGTGGCAATTGATTACTTTACAAAGTGGGTGCAAGCTCAGTCTTATGCAGTGTTGAAAATAGCGCATGTGGCTAAGTTCATAAGAAACAACATCATTTGCCAATACAGAGTCCCAAACGAGATTATATCAGATAATGGCTCCCACTTCAAGAAGGAGGTTATAGACTTGTTGGAGAAATATAATGTGACTTTTCATAAGTCATCTACATACCAGTCGCAGACCAACGGAGCTGTTGAGGCTGCCAACAAGAACATAAAGCATATTTTACAGAAGATGGTTGAGACCTATAGGGACTGGCTAGATAAATTGTTGTTCGCAATCTGGGGCTATATAACTTCAATCGGACGTCTATAGGGGCAACTCCTTATTCTCTCGTCTATGGGATGGAAGCTGTTCTACCAATTAAAATAGAAGTCCCGTCACTGCCAGTCATGGCTGAGTGTCAGATAGCAGAGGCGAACTGACAACAGAGCAGATTTGAAGAGCTGATGTTGTTTGATGAGAGAAGGATGAAAGCATTGTACCATGTTCAGGGTTATCAACGTAGGATTGTTAGGGCTTTTAACAAGAAAGTTAACTCTCAGAATCTCAAAGAGGGAGATTTGGTGCTAAAAGACAACCGAGCTCCCATTCATGATCCTAGGGGCAAGTTCAGACCCAATCGGACTGGTCCTTACATCACCGAAACTATCTGGTCAGGTGGAGCTGTTATTTCCATGGGCTTGGATGGCCTAGAATTTTCCCAACCGATCAACATGGACAAGTTGAAGAAATAGTATCCCTAAAAGGCTTGTTAGGCTGAAAACTTGGAAGGGTGACCTAGGCAAAAGTTAGAGCACAAAAAATTAGAAATAAACAAAAACTGAGCTTGCAAGGTTGAAAACCCTAAAGGGCGGCCTTGGCAAAAGTTAGAGCGCAAAAGGAGAGTGTTAATGCTCTAGCAAACCTGACCCGAACTATGTAAGGCCTGATTCCCATCTTCGGGATATGTAGGCAACTTTATCCTGAAGTCCGGGCGTAATCACCTCCAACTCAACTGTCCTGTCCATGTGTCTGATCAGGTCATCTTTATATGTTCTTTACTTAAGAGTTCAGTTATGATCTTCATTTTGAGAGAAGAGTTGGTTACAATGCTGAGCAGTGGTGTTCAAACAAGGGGCAATTTATGATCTTTGGATTCGGGGTTGTATATCTTGAGGATTGATTCCATGTTCGTCAAGTGGTGATCCTTTTCAAAAATGGTTTTGGAAAGTTTTAATAAAAGTTAATTTTTGTTCAAATTTTACCTTTTACAACTTAGACCATTTTTCGACCAAAAGGAAAACTTTCAATGCTCACAACTTTAATTTCATTGATTTCAACTAAAAGTTCTCCAACTCTCCGATACAAATCAAAGTTGCTTTTATTACATTCAAAAACTTGAAAAGAAAGGTCAAACCAATAAACTAGGGGCATAGATGAGTCAGGTGCTCCTAGGTCCCCCGTTCGTCCTTGTGGAAGCTTCTGATGCCAAAGTGGGCCCGGTTTGTGTCTCATCCTCTAGCCAAGCCAAGCACTCGCCAGAAAGAGCACAACTAAATCTAGGGGCAAGGGCTGGATGCTCTCTCGTCCTCCAAGTAGTGAGGTACCTAGCCAATTGTGAACCTCGGATGGGGAATGAAACTAGGTACTGTACCCCCTCCTCTAGCTGAGTCTGAGCATGTCCAAACTGATGTCTGAATCAGAACGGGGAGTAAAACACACAGTGTGTAAGGCCGATCAGCTGAATACCAGGTTACTGAGTCATGCTGTAGATCATCTTGGTCAGATTAAGCCAGGGGCAATGGCAAGCAATGTCAACAGCAGACCTATTGCACATCCAGTGGTACCACCATCACTCATTCGGGAAATCCACTAGTCGGTAGCAGAAGAAATAGCCTCGAGCTGAGTACTTACGCCAAGAGTCCACTACCTTCAGCTTGTCCATAAGCCACACTTGGGAAAGAGAGATTAAAATATAGAGAGATGTATGTTGAGAGAAAGTGAGAAAAAGGCTTTGAGAGAAGAAAAAAAAAAAGTCTTGACCAGTACCAACAGATGTGAGAAACACATATAAAAAAGGGTGGGAAACATTACCTGAAGAAGTAGTGGACTCCCCACGAAGTTGGTAGTCTCTCGCCGATGAAAGGTGTCTAAGCCCATTAAAGTCTCAGCCAGTGCCAAGCCGATGCAACTTTTGCCTTCTTTTAGGCCTTGCGCCACTTTAATCAAGTGAATGCTGGACTCGCCAAAACTATGGGCAAGAAAAAAATGAGCCAACATACATAAGCAAAGAGCGTGTTGTCGACAACCCTGCCAGAAAAGGCCACCTGAGTCACCGATGTCAGAAAATTGATGAATTAGGCTGGGGATATCCAGCTCTCCGTTGTGAACCAATGATCGAGTCTCGTGAAGAGTGAATCCACACATCCATCTCAAAGCTTAGGTGTGGCCAAAACGGGGTTGAGGTATGATTTCCTCATGGCGCCGGGATTCCGTTAGCGCCTAAAATTCTTCAATTATTGGGCATGTTTCTTGTCCCCCGAAGCTAAAGATGTGTGCAGTTGGGTTCCATCATCTAGCTGCGGCATGAAGTAACGTGTCACGACCCAAACCCGCCCCTATGGGTTTAGCACCGTAACCGGCCAGTAATCCATGGATTACCAAAGGCCTCTGAACAGATTAACAAATAATAAGGGGCTGCAGAAGCAATAATACAAAATAGATAAGGTCCAATGAGCTGTGATAACGTACATGGGACAGAACATTTCAAAACTTACTTATATATATATATATACATGCCAGTCTAGATACACAGTATTTACAAAATATTTACAGAGGTGAACTTCCCAAGATCTGACTATACAGAGCTTACACAAAGACTAGCATGAAAAGAAAACAGCCTTGGCAGTAAACTTCGATCAGAACCTTCTCGGGAGGCACAAAGGTTGGCTGACAAAACGGTACAGAGGGCCGTCAACTCTGGCCTTGGTCATGTGCTGGCTCACCTACATACATAATATCAACTGTGAGCGAAAGCCCAGTGAATAATAATAGAGTAAAGGGGTTATATGAATGATGTCCATCACAAGTTAGAATCCAGTACTTAATTCAGAGCATAATCAGACTTCAAAACAGAAACAGATTCATATACATTTGCATATTCAGATTTTGCATAAGATCATACGTGGTACACCCATTAGCTATCAAAACAGATTGGTCCAGAGACCCACATACATAGTTGGTACCTACGACCACCAAGGTCCATAACTTGCGCGCAAGTAGCCATGGTATTGTTACCCCCAGGCAAGGGCCACGTGCAGATTGGCCGCGGTATTGTTTCCCCCGGGCGAAGGCCACATGCAGATTGGCCACGGTATTGTTACCCCTGGGCGAGGGCCACGTGAACTAAGGGTGCCACAATTACTTTTCAGAAAATAAGAAATTCATTCATAATTCTTAAGATAGCATTTCAGAAAACAGATCATACAATACCTGTCAGAAAATACTTAAGTTGAACATAACTTTGCAGAGTTATTACTCACAGTGGGCTTGGAGACAGACAGACAGAGCAGATCGATTAGACAGGATGTGGCACGTGACCTACACGACACATAACAGATACACACTTGAAACACACGTTCTAATTGTACAAAACTTATTTCATTGGCTCTTAGTGTGTTTCTAATCTCTTAAATCCTCACTATAGAGTCTAAAACATGGCCTTGGAATGCCTAGGATGGAATGAGGATGCAAAGATGTGCTTTAAAACACTTTTCAAAATTTTGTTGAAACAGGGGTCTCGCTCGAGCGTGGCCTTCTACGCTCGAGCGGACATGCAGACAAAAGGAATCCGCTTGAACATGGATTACTCAGCTCGAGAGGGACTTCAAGCTACAGTAAAAGTGCTAGATGCAAGAAATTCACGCTCGATGGGCGCTCAATACCCGCTCGAGCGTGAGACACAAGTCCTCGCTCGATCGTGCATTACCCCGCTCGAGCGGACTGTAAACACAGGCAAAGTACTGGATACACAAAATTCCCGCTCGAGCGTCATTTTACCTGCTCGAGCGTGAGTCCAAAATCTGGAATTTCCATATTTGAACCTCAAGCTCAAAACTCAACTATAATGCATCAAATTCGATTCTTTTGGGCTAATTTTCTGGAAAGCACTTGTAAACTCATAATATGACATGTTTCAAAGATCAATTTGAGAAATCAAAGCCCAAAGGTAGTTCAATTAAACACAATTTTCAAATAAACTTCAAGAACATGAAGAATATGTAACATGCATGAATTTAATCAACCTCAAGGCTTCCAATTCATGCTCCTAAGAGCCAATTCTTTCAAAAACAAGATGAAATCATGGACTTCAACCAAAATGTAAACAGACATGGAAGAATTTCCATAAAAACAACTTTAAACTTCATGATATACACATGCATGCAAGAATTCCTACTCAATTCAACATTTAGAACCAAAACTTGACTCTAAACTCTAGTTCACCATGAACCATGCAAGAAGTAACTCAAAATCACAATGGAGAAGATGAATTCTCTACCTTAAACCTTGAATTCCAAGTCTAGGAGCTCAAATTTGCAAAGCCTCTTCAATTCCCCTAAGTTCCAAGCCAAATCTCTTGTTGAAGCTAAGTTTTCTCTTCTCACACTCTTTGCTACATTTTTTGGTCACAAAAATGGTTGAGGAAATGTTATGAAGTGTATGCAATTGAGTTCCAAGCAATGGTACCTAGGTGGCCCGCTAATGGCAATGTCGTAAATAATTGAACTAATGTAACTTAAAGTTATTTAATCTAAGTTAATCGCTCCGAACCAAATTTTAATTAAACCTACCATAAAATTCTATAAATCCTAACTAGCACATAAATCAAGTCGATTTCTGGTTCGGACGGCGATAAGGCTTTCAATTCGCAATTTAAAGTCAAAGACATGAACAGATCATTTTATCACAAACAGATAGAAACACATAAATAATGCAATATGCATGCAAATAAATCCCAAATCCTTCCTAAATTACTATTAAGCATAATTAATCATGAATTAGCATTAATCGGAGGTCGGGGTCATTACAGAACGGAAAACAAAGCGGAGCTCGGCTCAACGAAAAAAGTACATTTATGCTAAAACCCCAAAAATCCACTTTTTTCGAGTCGTTTAAAGTCATAATCCAATCTGAGAGTTTTTGGGTGAAAAATGGCTCCATTTTTGGAAGAAATTAAGGCTGAAATGAAGTTCTGAAGAAAAATCACGAAGCTGAATTCTCTTGTAGAAGATAAGGCAGCGAGTGGAAGCTAGCTGTCAACAATCTGGAGGTTCTACACATTGATGTCGGCCACCTCTTATGGCCGGCGGATGGCCGGCAAGCTCCCTTTCTAGCCGGCAGCCTTCTTCTCAGGCCTGTTGTCCACATTTGTGCTGAACAATGCTGAAAGCATGTGTTTTATTCTGCTCTTTGTGTGTTTTAAGGTCTTGTTTTAAGTCCTTTTTGTTTAAGCAAGTTTGTTGAGTTGTAGTTGTTTTATTTATCAAGTTGTATTTTGCATTTTGGTTGTTGGTCGGTTCGTTACCCAATTAAGAACTTTGTCAATCAAGTGCTATTGGCCATTTCAATTCCATGTCCATTTTCATGCAAATATGGTGCTCATGATGCAAAAATGACAACACTTGCCATAAAAACTGTGAGGTTTTATATCGATCATGGTTTTTTTTACAAAAGATGAGTACAAGTTTTAAAACAGCTATACAATGTGCTAATGCTACCAACAAAAAGAAACTAAGCAAAAAATCAAAAATCAACGCCAGTCGCCTTATGCTCGGGAGGCCCGTCTTCGTTCTCTTCCTAGCAGGAGAAGACTCTAGGGCACTGTCTCCATCGGCTCCGCTGTCTGAATCTGCCTCTGAGCCGAAACCAGAGCCGGCATCATCTCCGCTCTCTACTCTAGAGCTTGTCTCAGCATCGCTTTCACTCTCGGAACCTGAACCGGCATCATTGTCTCCACTCTCGGATGACTTAGAGTGTTGACTTGTTGCCTCCTCTGAGCCACTGGTCTCAACATCGTCGTCCCTCAAGATGGGCTCAGGAGGACTACTCTGGGCTCAGGTACTCCTGTCTCTGCCTCTCCTCCCTACTGCTGGAGGAGGTACTACCACTGCTGGTGTTGTCGCTGCTGAAGCAATCGGTATAGGTGGAATTAGAAATGGACAGTTGTCAGATATCAGTTTCAGTCTGTGTATCAGATACAAGCATAGTATGTAATGTGTGTACCAGATGCAAGCATAGTACAAAGAATGAGTGCATGCAGAAATCAGATATAAGGTGTAAATGTAGGGTGTAAATGCAGTGTGCCAATGCAGTGTATCAGTGCAGTTTCGGAAGTCTACAGTTGAAATGCTAGTGTATCAGTGGAAATTTGATGCCTGGAGTGCAAACTAAAGAAATTACCCAGATGCCGTGGAGATCGAGCAACGTCTCCCTCCTCTGTATCATGTCCATCAAGGAGGCTATCAGCTCTGGAGCACTCCTTATGTATTTAATGAATGCTTGCAAATGCATTTAGATGATCAGTGTTCGCAATAAACATATCTGAAATGAAATGCGGGGTGCAGGTGGTAAAGAATGGTCCATACCTGAGTCGGGCCTCAAACCCCGACAAGCTCGTGCCTAGCTGCTGCAGGCTTAATCAAGACCAGGTAAGCATCCCCAGTATGCCGCTAGTATGTCAGCACGGTCAGAAGCTCTGGCTAACCAGTCCTCTGTCTCGCCTGAGAAGCCCCTCTAGCATAGGCCCTAGTCGCCCTGGTCACTTTAGGAGCGTCTCTAGCAACAGTAGCTCTCACCTCCTCACTTCCACGAGTGCCTGTCAGGGGTTGCATGAGATGTGTCTGGATGCAGGTCGTGTAGACACCCTCTACTCAGAAATAATCAGCATCCCAGCCCACCATAAACTGAGTAACTGCATCTACGGTGAGGCTGTCTGTTGATCTCATAGACTTCGGCAGTGCAATCGGAATGATGGGATTAAGCAGGCCCACAGTTTGGCGCACGAACTACTCGCTCAAAAACCAGGCCCAACAGACTGGGCCCTCGAGTAGAATGCGGAAGCAAGAAGTGGCCCAAGCCCTGGCATACTGGTCTCGAATCCCTGCCGGCATCATGGCCCATGGCTGCTATATAATCTGCAAATAGAGGTTGTACAAATTATTAGTTGCTGTCAATTGCTAAATGTGAATCAGAATAGTTTTAAAGAAAAAATGATTGTCTTTCGGGTTACCTTAGGAGCAGCCACAATTTCGAAGTAATGTCAGAAGAATGTGAAGGCCTCGCGGGTCCTACACTGGAGCCGGCCATCATACCTCCATGAGTAAGGGACTGCCAGTAGGAGCTCCTCTATGGGCTCTAGAGCCAAAGTCAAAAAATAAACATACACCCACAGCTCCGAAGAAAATGCAGTGATATGTGATCAATACAATATGAATAGATACAGAAAGTGCAAAGCAGAAAGTGCAAAGCAGAAAGCACAAGGTATGAACAAATGTAAGGAAGGAAATATAAAGTGCAAAGAGGGAACTGAAATGCATACCTCCTTAGCTAGCCAGTAGCCTCCAATCAAGTCTCCTCTCAAAAGGGAGGCCGAGTTCATGTAGCCATATAGGGCGGCAAGGCCAGCTCCGCCCTAATCATAGAAGCGTACCCGGAGAAGGGTTACCAGGGCGCTCAACAGATATAAGCCTACGGTGTTCCACCTGTCTGAAAACAAGGTGGTACTAAAGACGAACATCAAAAAGCCTTTGGCATAATGCTCCATCTCCTCTATGGTCTCAGGCTCGCTCCCTCTGAACTGCTTGGTGAAACCAAGTGTATCTGACCATGTCCATCCGGTATATGGGTGGATATGCTCCCAACAGCTAAACCCAGACAGCCTCTCACTCCCCATGTCTGAATCGAAAAGGATCGAATCGCCCCCTACTCCTAAGCTAGTGATCATGGCAAAGCCATAGGAAGTTATCGTTATCTCCCCAGTAGTGGAAAATTGGAAGGAGTTAGTGGTGTCCCACCTCCTCTCCACAAGTGCTCCCAGAAGTGGACAGCTAGCAATGACCCACGTCAGGCCGGAGCAGAATAGGCCAAAGCTGGTCTCATCAATAATGTCGCGAACTCGAGCCGGGAGCACATCGTACCAATCTCGTGCGGTCGTAGCTCCGTACCCTCCAAAGGCAGGAGACTCGCCTTGTGGCAAAGAACCAATGAATCAGACAAGGCAGTGATGAAAATAAAATCAAATAAAAACAGTAATGAAAATACAATTAGATGAAATGCAGTGCAAGAAATGCAAGTAAAGACAGGCAGGAATGCATGAGAACAGAGCTCATACCTCAACGGCAATAGATGAAAGGTGAGAAGCCGACTCCCTCAGCAAGAGATCTTCCGGCACACCGAGAACGAAGTCGTTAAAGCGCCTAATGCCACTGGCTAGCAAGATATGTGCCTGGGGATGGTACCTATCTGGATCAAATGGCCATACTCTCACTTGTAGTGGCTCAGGCTCAGGCTCAGGCTCGAACTCTGCCTCAGCCTCAATATGTCTAGCCGCCTCGGCAATGATCGGCTTATCCGCCTCGGGAACAGGTGGAAATACGGAGAGAACCACTGGAGGGGCCCCATCGTGTGGTGAACCATTCACCATCTAGAAAAATAGGTGAAAAGTGGGAGAAAAATGGAGAAAAGAGGGTAAACTAGGAAAAAGTCAACCTTAAGAGAGAGAAAATGGAAAAAAAAGTCAAAGCCAGGAAAAGTGCACAGAACTCGAGATAAACTCGAGGGGAACAAGCCTAGAAGAGTGAAAATGAGGAAATAAGTGTCGAAATCAAATTCCAATCGGTTCAAAGTGAAGAGAATCAAGAGGGTTTAGCAAATAAAGTTTGCATGGGGCGTTGCAAAATGAGTAGAAAGTGCAAATCTAGAGAGGAGGAGCACCTAGAGAGAGAGAGAGAGAGAGAGAGAGCATTTTTCGGACATGTGGGTGTGAGGAAATGAGCCCTAGTGGCTTGTACTTAAAGACTCGAGGAAAAATGTCCAAAATACCCTGAGTCTGCCATCGGTGGCCAGCAAGGCTCACTGGTGGTCGGCAAGGCTATTCAGTGGCTGGCAGGCTTCCCCTATGGCTGGCAGGTGGCAGGCAGCCTCCCTCTGAGTCCTGATGCTATTTCGTGTCTTTGTTTTCCCAAGAAGTGCAAGGGAGATTCACAGTTGGGTTCAGATTGTCTCTACGAAGTACAAAACTATGTTTTGGCGCACGATGTTCATTGCTTGTCAACATGAACGAGGTGTATCCTTTTAAACATATTATAACTCTTCCCAGAGGTAAATCGGAAGTTGCTACTGAATTCATTTCTTTTTTGTCAAGTTACGCTTTTGTTCCTTGCGTAGAATATGCATTTCACGTCCTTGCATAGAATATGCATTTCACATTGAGAATATGCATTTCACGTTGTTTCTTAGAATATGCATCTCACTTCACATATATATTGCACACGCGCCTTGTATCAGTTTTGAGTTGCACATAGAATGTCCTTTCACACTTGTTACAAGCATAGAATATGCACCTCGTTCCGTGCATAGAACATTTTATCTCGTTTGTTTATCTCGCATAGAACATGCCTTCACTTAACTTCATATCTTGGTTGTTTATCTCGCATAGAACATGCATTGTCACTATATTGTACTTGTTAAATTCTTTACTTCTTTTGCTAGCATAGGCAAACGATAAGGTCATTTGTGTCTCAGTAGAAGAACCTAGACTTCACTTTTGTGCATGTATCACACTTGTTCTTTGTGCATCTATCACACTTGTTTGCTTTGTGCATCTATCGCACACCTCTCTTGGTTGTTTCTCATGATGCATGAAACACAACCTTGGGCAGGTTTTACCTCGGGACGGTTGTTTCACAAGCCCGAGCGGTTGTTTCTCAGGACGCGCGAAACGCAGCCCTAGGCGGGTTTTATCTTAGGACATGCAAAACACGCGCCCGAGTGGTTGTTTCTCAGGATACGTGAAACGCGGCCCTAGGCGGGTTTTACCTTGTGACGTGCAAAGTACGCATCTGAGCGGTTGTTTCTTAGGACGCGTGAAATGCGACCCTGGGCTGGTTTCATCTCGAGACGCATAAAACGAGAGCCTGAGTTATTTTCTTTCATCTTAGGACACATGAAATACGGGCTCGAGTGGGTTTTCTTATTTTTCGGGACATGCGAAGTGCCAGCCAGAGCGATCGTGTTGTTTCTCGGGACACGTGAAATGCGAGCCCGAGCGGGTTCTCTTGTTTCTCAAGATTTGTGAAACACGACCCCGAGCGGTTTTCTCAGTTTCTCAGGGTGAATGAAATGCAACCCTAAGCAGTGTTTTCTTTCCTCGTCTCTTATTTTAGCATGGTTAGAGTGCGGTTTTATCTTCTCTTATGTGTTGTTATCTTGCTTATTGTATTCATCCTTGCTTATCGCATCATCTCGCATGATCATGAGTTTTCAACGCAGTCAACTTCGCGTTGTGTGTGAGTCCAGCTTTCAAAGTTGCATTGTGCATATCATTTGCATCTTTCCCCAGAACTACACTAGTTTGATTCCTTGCAAAAGGATACGTAGGCAGCCTGCGGGCGCAACCATTTGTTTTTGTCTTGATTGTTTGTCCAAGTCTTATGGCCTTGTCAAAATGGGTCGTCTATGGGCTTTGACATTCACTCACGTCATTTCATGACTCCGAGTTCTGTCAAAGAGGGGCAACTATAGACACCCCATTTTTGACGGCCCTTACGACTTGGACGTCCTCGCATGCACACCCGATGATGAGTTTAGTTGCTTGCCAAGTGCTCGAAGTTCTCAGCCGAATGCCACAACTACAAGCCTTTCAAACCCTGTACCTTTGTTGCCTCATTTTTTAACCAAGCCTGTAGTTTCTGGTGGCTTGCCGGCCACCTTTTGACGCTTTCGGCCATCACTTTTGGCCTATTGGCCATCACTGATGGCCGGCCAGCCACCAATGTATTCTGCAAATATTTTATGCCGGTTGTGCTAGCTGTTTTTCCATTTACTTGCTTTCTCTACTATTATACTTGCTATTTTTCCATTGTTTTGGGCTATCAAAACTCTATGGTTTTTGGGCTAAAGTTCCGGTTTAAGGCCATTAAAGGTTGAGGGGTTGATAGCCTTTCTTTGAACCACGTTTTGGAGGCTTTTGCCCTTGTGTTTCCCATCCTTTTATTATCAATTTCCAAGCTTTTAAACCCTGATTTTCAGAGCCTTTTCAATGGCCAAAATCATCTTTTGACGTTCACATTTAGAGGGGTTAGCCTCCCCTTCTTGTGTCCTGCTTACTAGCCTAATTGGTGCTATGTTTTAGTATATTAATCTAGCTTGTTTTAGCTCAATTTCAGCATGTTTTGGGACATATTTTAGACTGATTTAGCACTATTTTGGGCTGTTGGTTGCATTTGAGCTTTATTTTGCATGCTTGTAGTGTAATAGTCCTCATGAGTTTGGTGTTCTAGGCCTTAGACACCACCTTGTTTGAGTTGATAGCATTTATTTATGCTTTTATCACTCATTTTCAGCACTTAATCATCTCTGCAACCTCCCTCCTTTCTTGGCTTTTGTTTTGCTTTGAAAGTGGTTCAAACAATTTGTTTGTTTAAAGCATGAGATTGAGGTGTCATGCTTAATGGTTTAATCCCTTAGGGGGTTCATTACCAACGGCATGATGTCTCTTTTATGCCTACAACAACTTTTGGTTTGAGCCTTCTTTCTATTTAGAGGACTTAATTTCACCTATTGGACTTAATTGAATTAAATGATGGAAAGGTAGCTAAAATGGAGTAACTAAAACTTAGAATTAAAAGTGAGCAAGATAATAATTTGGTTGTGTTCAATCGGACGTTAATTGAACACATGGAAACTTGAACCATTTCATACTCATTAGTGATTATATGATTCAAGGTTCCAAGGTCACCACTTCCCTTGATCAATCATGAAAGAGAGGAGGTTTGCGTCTTGTTTTGTATGTATTGAACTTGTACACTTGGTTTCACAAGCCATCATGCAATGAAATTGCATATATTGATGGTTTGTGGACCAAACTTGCTACTCCTTTGATTTGCTCATGAAAAAGAGGGGTGAGTTTTGCAAACAAACCCTTGACATAACTGTATATGCTCTGTTTGTCCTCTGTTGTAGCAAGATGAACCTGTGCAGCAATGGTCGACAAGCCACTTTTCATGGCCGGCAGATGGCCGGCAGGTGGCTGGCAGATGGCCGGTCGGCCATCACTGGTGACCGGCAACCTTCATCACTGGCCGGTCTGCCACTGATGCAAAATTGAGCAGTGTGTTGGTCAGGTGAAGTAAAGCTGTTCTGGAAGTGGGCAACTGTGTTGGTGTTCAACTGTGCAAACAGCGACATTCAGAAGCAAAATAGTGGCTTTTCGAGTGGAAACCGAGCACGTGCACGATCATCCCTTGCATTTTGAGCTTGTTTTAAGTTTAAGTACCTAGCTTAGTTGTCCGTTGTAATTAATCAGTTGTAGCTAATTAATTTGATATGTGTTGTAACTAAGTAGTTAGTTAATTAGTTATCCAATTTCGTTTTGCAATTAGTTAGTTAACTAAAATAGTTAATTAATTTTTGTTGTAATAATTAGTTAAGTAGTTTAGCCAATTTCATTTGTTTTGTAATAATTAGCTTAGTTTTAATTAGTTAGCTAGTTAGCTTTATTTATTCAGACTCTCCTTCGTGAGAGCGCAATGTAATAATGTGTATGTCTTCCAACTCCACGTCTTTCTCCCTTTTATTTAACCGCTTACGATGGTTAGATTAGGGACATCATGTTTTGATTAGCATACTTCATGTTTGCATCCATTTGTATTGCATGCACCGAGGCTCTGTTCATCATTCTAATTGCATTGCAAGTTTAACGATTCTTTGAATACGTGCTTAGATCGCATGTTATCAAATCGATCCATATGCTATGCTAGTAGCCAAGCCTATTAGTTGAATTTTCGCGTGCGTTTCATTAGTGATATTGCATAGTTAGGAATCATGCATTTTTCTAACTCATTTCTCTTTTTGGCTTGGAGTACTAGGTGAGCCTTCACTCGCTTTAGCATATCTCATGTGTGTGGTTGTTGCCATGTCTAGCATGCTTGCCATGAGGCTAAATGTTTAATTGCAATAACTGTTTGAATGCATGTGGATGAAGGCTTATTGCTTGAATTGGAATAATTTGATTAATGTTTATATGTGATCGCTTTTTCAAGTGATACATATTTCGAAACAATTTTCAAAACAAACATAAGTCAAATGTTCCAATTCTTGCAAGTCAGTATATACTTGTGTGTGTGTGCATCATATAGTAATGTTAGCCTAATAAACCAGAACAAAGAGCATATAATGTAGATAAGAATCATATCATTATTAGTAGAGGCCGATCTTTGATCGGGCGAGCGGGGGTGCTTAACTCATGACCTTCCCCTCTCATACATAAGTTCCCGAGCCGAGACAATCTTGGTGACAACGGGCACGTGGCCTTTGGCACGAGTCATGGGTTTCCTAAATTTCTCAAAACTAAAATATTTTGGTGGCAACTCTGTATCTGGCAAAGCAATCCATTTTTGGCAATTTGATTCAAAATCAATTTTCCAAAAGATTTGCCGGATTTGGACTCCTTGGTGATTATCTATTTCACATTGCACTTGTGGAATCAGATTCAGAACCGCGGGAGTCCGAAACTGTAGGGCTTATATTTTGAACTTCGGAAAGGGGGCGCAAAAAATTCGAGTTACATCGAGCGGTGCTTTGTTCGCTCGAGTGGTGTGATAGAATTTTGGAATTTCTAGATTTACATTCAAAGCTTAAAACTCAAATTCAATGCATCAAAACTCATTCTTTCAGGCCAAAAGTTAATAAAAACATGTAGAAACTTATGGAATAGCTTGAGTTAAAGATCATTTCGCAAAAGCAAGGCCCAAAGCATGTCAATTCTTTCAAAACCAAACTTGAAACTCAATGTACAATGCAAGCATGTAATGATATGAATTTGAAACTTCCAAAACAAGGTTGAAAACTCCATGTCCTTGACCTGCATGCAATGAATTAACTTCCTTTCTTTTCCAAACTCATGAACTTGGAAAATTTAGGCTCAAATGCTCCGTGCATGTACCAAACTCCTTTCCAAAACATGAATTTAGGAATCAACACATGATGGATGAAGCATGCACGTACAAATTAACCCACAATTCCAACATAGATGCTTGAATTTATACTCAACTTGGCAAAAGATATGCAAAAGGTCAAGTATAATCCATGAACACAACTCTAAAACGCATCCTCTTCCCGAATTGAAAGGTAAATTCTTACCTAGAGGCTTCAAACGTACTTGTTCTTTCACAAACGTTGATTAATTCAAGCTATATCTTCCAGTTCCTCTCAACCTCTACACTTTCTCTCTGGATGAGCTCTCTCTCTCTCTCCATAGTGTATTATCAGATTTTGGGAGCTCAAAATGATGAAGAGATGAGCTCAAATGAGCTTCAAGATCAATATATAAATAGCTAGAGTGGCTTATTACAATAATTAGAACATTAGACCAATTAAACCCAACTTAATTAATTAATCTAAATCAATGTTTGATCAGACTTTCTATTTTCAGATCAAAGTAGAAATCCAAATAGATATTTCTACAAGTAACAAATAGAAAATCAAATAGCATGCAAAACACACAATGAACACAAAATTTATTTTAACCACTTAATTAACATCCTTAATTAATGATTAAGAGCAGATTACGGATAGGGGTTATTACAAATCTGATGTGAACTATTAGTTATGGTGTTGAGTTTATAAAGAATAGATGAGAGTGAGATTATTCTGTCATCTTATTGTGTGTTTCTTAAATACGAATTTCGGATGGGCATTGTTAAATTGTGACTGATGACTGCCTATGGGAATCTGTGCTAACATGAATGTGTTTGCTCTCATCGACTTATTACGAATGGTTAAACTACATGACTTAATCACTTGTGTGACACCCGTGGCTTATGTAAATACTGAATGGTTTATCTCACCTAATGTATTCTGGACTACATGTGAAAGAACCGAATGCTTGATTTCATGACACCGAAAGAATTATGCAATTATTGATGACAAGCTTCAGTATAGATATCTAAATCTTGAATTTGGGAAATTTGCTGTGTTGGTCCCTTACACCGCGCTTAGACAAGTTAATATGAACTGTTGTGTATGACATTTTGACCTATGTTGATAACGAATGGACATAGGAACATACTATGATTGACTTTGTTATGGTGATATTGTGTACGATTTGACCTATGACTTTTTTGAATTATTGTGATGGATTAATGACGATTACTCCAATATTCCTTGTGTTGTATGACCACTTATTTTTGAGACATTCGATAGATTGATAATAACTGCTTGGAATGTTGAGTACAACTCGAATACCTTTCGAAGTTATGGGATCCACATGGATATTATTAATATTGATTGATGTTCGCCTAATGGAAATTATGACACTGTGAATGAAATCATTGCCTTAACTATCACATCTGGGAATTTGTTTTGTGTTCATCCATACATCGAACTTGTGAATATGTACTAGGAATGTTATTAGATTCTAGACATGCACATATATAACTGTACCTTTGTTCGGAATGATTTGTCATGTTATTTGTTTTTTTAACTAGACCATCAAGACCAGGACTCTGTGATTATGTGACTAATTTGGGCAGCCCAAATGATGAACTCTATATTTTGTGGGGTTGTGTACTTTGATTGTTGAAAATTGACTGGACTATTTGACTAGACTAGTAAACCTATGCTTTTGTGACTATATGACTGATTTGGAACTTCTGCATAAGAAGCTCGCTGTTATGTGCCATCGAGGAACTTTGTATAATACGTTGATGTGTACCGTATACCTACATGAAATACTTATTTGGGAACTACAATATTGACTATGATACATACCTCCTGATATGAACAACTACATTCCTGTGCACCTATATGTGAACTTATTTGGAGAATGCCACATTGTATATGACCTGAAACACGTTGATGTGAACCATTATGATGTATGACTCTGATGTGATTTTGAGAACTGATGAACTTAGAACAATTGTGAAACTACTAATTATGCACCTAAGCAAATAGAGTGTGACCAACAGAACCAAATGTACCCTATTTGAGAATGATTTGATAGAACTTTTATCTGACTCGATCTGATAGAACCTTTGTTTGGTTTGACATGATGGAACCTTTGTCTGATATAATTTGATGGGACCTTTGTTTGCTTTAATTTGACAAGACCCTTGCCTGATTTGAGAACCATTACCTGACTTGATTTTGTTTATGGGGGATTATGAATTGTTCACAAGCAAATGACCGAATTATTAATAACAAGAGAATTGTCAAATCCAAAACTTGAATCTGTTTTGAATACTTGACTTAGTTAGAAGACTTTATGTGGACCGCCAACAGACTAATCTAATCATGAACACTATGGAGAACCAACCTTCAACTATTGGGGACTTATGTGTTATAAATGAACTGAATTGTGCAAACCCAATGACTGATTGTTTTAGAAAACGACTACTTCTATGTTACCGTATTTTGACCCGATGCTAAAAGAATTAATGCACTGAAAACTTGTGTTTGATTTGAATACTAACTACCATGAAGACCATATATGAATTATCAATAACAGATTTTGTGATTATGAATGGTATGTACCTTCTATTGATTGGGAACACACGCATCAAGTTAAAGATTGACTGATTTTGTATTACGATTTTCTTATTAATCTAATGTTATGGGATCCGTTAACAGCAGGCTAATTTGATTATAAATGGTATTGAACATTTACCTTTGACTAATCAGAATATGTTTTGTATGGGAGAATAGTTACTTCAGTATTATCGAATTTTGGGAAATTCATGTTATGGTAATTGTTAACTACGAACTATTTTGATTGTGAGCACTATTGGGATCAGAAAACCTCGACTATTCGACAGTGTGTGAAATGAGTGTGCTCTGTGATGGACTGCTCAATGTCATTGTATTCTATAATTGGGCCTTTGAGGATATGTGAATTATGTAAACCATGTGATTGATTGCTCCAGTATTACCTTTGCTATCATTGGAGTAATGTTTAAATTCAATTTCTAATTCTGATTTTTTCTAAATGAGTTGAATGAATGAAATGAACTTTAGATGAAGCTTAATGGGAAAGAAACCATTTGGGACAAGAGAACAATATGAGACTAAGACATTTGATATGTATCCAATACAAGGTAACTGAAGTTTGGAAGACCAAACTTCGTAAGGTGGGGAGACAGTAATAACCCTAGTCCGTAATCTACTCTTAATCAGTAAATAAGGATGTTAATTAAGAGGTTAAAATAAATTATGTGTTCATTGTGTGTTTTGCATACTATTTGGCTTTTTATCTATTACTCGTAGAAATATCTATCAGGATTTCTGTTTTGATTTGAAAATTGAAAGCCTTATTGGCCTACGAAATCGAAATTGGTTACATCAATATGTTATTTTGAATTTTTAGAGCACTTGGCAAGTTTGATCAAAAATTGATTCAGATTAATTAATTAAGTTTTGTTTAATTGGTGTAATGTTCTAATTATTATAATAAGCCACTCTAGCTATATATATATATATATATTGAGCTTTAAGCTCATTTCAGCACATCTCTTTGTCATTTTGAGCTCCCAAAATCTGATAATACATTGTGGAGAGAGAGAGAGAGAGAGAGAAAGAGAGAGAGAGAGAGAAAGCGTAGCGATTGAGGAACTTGAAGATATAGCTTGAATTGATCAAAGTTTGTGCAAGAACAAGTATGTTTCATGCCTCTAGGTAGTAATTTACCTTTCAATTCTTGAAGAGGATATGTTTTATAGTTGTGTTCATGGATTATACTCGACCTTTTGCATATATTTTGCGAAGTTGAGTTTGAATTCTAGCATCTATGTTGGAATTGTGGGTTAATTTGTCACACCCTTAACCCGCCCTTAGAAGTTTGGGCATGACCTATGCAGAACTGGACACTCAACTTGATATATAACATAGGGGCCTGAACGGAAGCATTGACATCATGCATATATATAAGAAAGTATGACATCCATTGAGCTCCTATTACAATGCCAGGATCACAGACACTGCATAAGATGAATGGAGCTAAGGAGATACACATTTGAGCTAGTTACATACATATGCATATACAGATCCAGCCCCAAGGTTGGGCGTATAACAAAAATATTATGTACATTTTATCCTAAGCCAATAATTAGAGTACAAGCCATAGTCTAGCAAAACACCACAAAAATATACGGCTTCAACCAAGTGTCTGGCTATGCTTAGGCTGACAAAAGTGTGATGGTGTCAGGACTAGGACCGACCTCCACGTTGATTACCTATAGAAACAGATGTAACATAGATTGAGCCAGGCTCAGTGAACAATAGTACATAAATGATTCGATGCTCAATTTAAATTATAATACATTTCAAAGCGTAAGTGAATGCAGAAATCATGTGGTTAATTTGATTCTGTACAAATTTTCAAAACAACCTTGTCGGTTCACAACTTCACAGATTGGACTTTGGCCTGATGGGTTCACAGATTCACAAATTGGCCCTTGGCCTCATAGCTTCTTAGCTTCACAAATTGGCCCTCGGCCTCATAGATTCATAACTTCACAAATTGGCCATCGGCCTCATAGACTCACAACTTCACAAAATGGCCCTCGGCCTCATAGGTTCATAACTTCAGAAATTCTTTCGATGTTTCCATAATGTCACACTTATTCCCAAGTAGCATACATGTTAACATAATTTCTTGCAAAGAGCATAACATCAATAACAATAATTATTAACGAGATTAAAGATACATCGATAGCACTATTACTCACTGTGTTGTGGCGGGGCACTAGTTCCTCCCAAAGCGTGTCCTACACATACACAAAGATACAAATTAATTTTCATTTTTCTTGTTAAATCATCTCTTGACTCATTTTACTTCGACTGAATTAACGAACATCAAAACAACATCAATTGCAGATTTCAACAACATTAGAGGATCTAGCATGTAAAACGGAGCAACTCGTGTTTTCCAACTTGGGCCGCACGTGCGGCTGTGAGCCCCGCACGTGCAGAAAGGACTCCCGCACATGCGGCAGTGATGCCCGCACATGCTTTTTAGACAGTAGCTGAATGCCTAAAATTCCTCATTCCCAGCATGTGCGGCCATGACTCCGGCACGTGCGGCTGGGGTTTCCGCACGTGCGGCCATGACCACCGCACATGCGGCGATTCTGCTCAAAACAGTCCGAAAATTCCTTCAAAATTCTATTTTTTTGTAGGTATGTTTAGAGCCTCAAGCCTAACAATAAATTGCTAGTATAAGGTCTCAAATTCATGTGAATAGGGATCAAACTACATACATCAGTTGAGTATAAGTTAGATCATTAATCTTATGTTCATCAACACACTCACTCTCATGAGATTTCTACATATAGACACATATACACAAAGCCTTGCCACATAATTAAATTCAAGCAAGTCAATTGAAGGAATAGAGTGTAGCTTCTCATAAATACTTGAAATTGAGTCAAAACATTCAAAAGTAAGGTTATCTTGCCAATTCCTTCTTACACACACATAACACCACAATCCAGCCCTTAAGTGACATGATTATGAGGATATCTCACACAAATTAGGAAAAGAAGAGTTGTAGGAATCAATTAAGATAAACATCTACATACCTTAAGCTTTCCCAACCTTCTTGATGCTTTTCTCCTACTACCTTTCAACTCTTCTCTCCCATAATCTTTCTCTCTGGCGCTATTTTTTTCAATTGAAGCTTCTAAGTCAATGTTGGGCATAACTATATATATATATATATATATTAGGTGAGTAAAACAAAAATCAACCAGTTTAATCATCCCAAATCAAATTTCTACGAACTTGCTTATTATTACCTAAAAATTATGCCGATTCCAAATATAAAATCAGTTTTGGATTACCAAGCCTCTAAGACCCTCAATTTCTGATTTAACATTTTAATTGTGACAGATACTTTCCTCACCAAAGAGATGCAGGTTTAATTCGTAAGATATATGTGCTTAAACTTAATTTCTCCAGAAGTTTTGCCTTAAGCATTTTGAAAGCACAGAATAAGAGACTAAAAATATATCAGAATCACATACGAGGGTTGGGTTATTACATAATTTGTACAAGCATGTTTTATCCATCATGTGTTGATTCCTGAATTCATGTTTTGGAAAGAAGTTTGGTGCAGGTCTGGTGTCTTTGAGCTCAAATTTGCCAGGTTCATGAGTTTGAAAAAGAAAGAAAGTTAATTTATTGCATGCAAGTCAAGAACATGGAGTTTTGAACCTTGTTTAGGAAGTTTTAAATTCATATCATTGCATGCATGCAGTGTACATTGAGTTTCAAGTTTGGTTTTGAAAGAATTGACATGCTTTGGGCCTTGGTTTTGCGAAATGATCTTTAATTCATGTTGTTCTATGAGTTTCTACATGTTTTCTCAAGTTTTTGCCCAAAAGAATGAGTTTTGATGCATTGAATTTTAGTTTTGAGCTTTGAATACAAATTTGGAAATTCCATAATTCTGTCATATCGCTCGAGCAAACAAAGCTTCACTCGAGTGCACATTGCGAGCTCTTAGAAGTTTTGCGGTTGAGGTAGTTGGCTTGAGCGACCAAAGCTTCGCTCGAGCAAACTTACATTTTCGAGGCACAAGGCTGGAGTGACCAAAAGTTGGCTCAAGCCAAGATTTTCAGCATCTAGTACTTTTGCAGACCAAGGGGTCTGCTCGAGCAACCAAAGCTTCGCTCAAGCAAACTACCATTTTTCTTGAAATTTTGTCAAGTATTTCAAAGTGTTAAATTGCATCCTCGTTGCATTCTAGGAATTCTTATGGTTAAGCCACAATAATGAGGATAAGAATTAGAAACACACCTAAAATGAAATGTAATAAGTCAAGCGTATTCAGAGTCTTTGTGTTAATGTTAACGAGCAATGTGATATGAAAGAATAAGAAGCTAACATAAGGAAAGTTAAGCCATGATGGCCATATGAATATGTAATGTTAAGACATGTTTTGTGCTATGTACATTTGTGATTATAGGTTAATACTTGAGGACCGATCAACCGTTTCTGAAAGCCCACTGTGAGTAACGTTATTGTAAAGACATGTTCATATGAATTATATTTGAAATGTTATTCGATAAATTATGATTTTGGAAATGATATTTTGTTTTCATGAATGAATGACCTATTTTGATCTGTTATGGCATCCAAAGAAAGTCCCAAGTCATGGGCGACAACATGTTAATGTGGGTCCATGATATATATTTAATTACAAGATCTCGCTAGCCACTTGACAAAATGGTGTTATGTTTGATATTCGGTGTCCAAGATCGATTACTCTAGTCGGAAGACGATATGTTATGTTCTGCTGGATATACATGATTATGTTATGACCTGTTTTATGATTATGAAATGTACATAATTTATTCACTAACCTCTTTACCTTAATGTTATTCATTGGGCTTTAGCTCACTGTGTGTATATATATGTATAGGTGGGTGATAGTAAGGACAAGCCTAGAAGAACTCCTTTAGTCGAGCCACCATCTGAAGCCTTTTGAGTTTTTGGTGCCTCTGATTTAAGGCTAAGTCTAGGTGGCCTTTGGCGAGTTTTATGTTCATGATGTGCGAGTTTGGATGATATGTATATTTGTATATGAAAGTTTCTGTTAATCTATAATAGGGCTAAGTCCCTTTTGTTTTATTTGTATATGGCTGGCATAAGAATGATGTGATAATTTATGTAAAAATAAGTTTAAATTTTCTGTCCCATATAAGTTTGCACTGCTCTATGGACATTGTATTTTGATACTTGCTTCCACTAGCCTCTTATTTTGCTAATCTGTCTCAGAGTTGTTCGGTAATCTTAGGATTACTAGCTGGTTACAATGCTAAACCTATAGGGGCGGGTTCGGGTTGTGACAGGCAGGGGCAGGGGCACTCTGTCAAGGCTCAAAGTAGCTAGTAATCTCGATTGGGGATTCATTAAGGTCTGAAAAGAGGGAAAGAGTACAGTGGAATGAGGCCATGACAGCAGAGAGTAATGCTGCTAAAGTGAGAATTAGCAGAGTAATAGTAGAGAGAGTTTGCAGCTTTCTACTCTGTCTCTCTCACAGGCCTCGGTTTAATAAGAACATGGAGAAGAAGAAGAGGCCAAGAGAAAAGGGATTGTCGAGGCAATCTTTGATAAACGAGGCGGGTCCAACGGTTGTCGGTCAGGTGCCGTGGTTGTTGAAATCACATGCCAAACGCGACATTTGAAGGAGATGGAGGAGGTAGAGATAGAGAAAAACAGGGAAGGGAGAAAGATGTATATATTGTGTATTTGTATATGTATGTATATACCGTATGTATATAGTATGTACGTATATGTGTCTATATATATTTATAGGTATATGTATGAATATATCTGTATATATATACATATACATGTCTTTGTATTTAATGTATGTATATGTATGCTAATGTATGGTGTATTATGCTGATGTATTTTTTGCATCATACAGTTAAAACCTTCTCCCTTTCCGTATGATATACGATTAGGTACACCTATTGGTTACATCACTTTTCCTCCTTTCATGTGAAATGTGTTAGGATTTGAAGCCTATCTGGTTAAAACCGTCCCTCTCTCCGTATGAAATACGGTTAGGTACGCCTGTTGGTTATGCCACGTTTTCTCATTTTGCGTGAAATGCTTTAGGATTTCAAGTTACTCAGTTAAAGCCTTTCCTATTTCCGTATGAGATACAATTAGGTATGCATGTTGGTTACATCGTCTTTTTTTTCTTTCACGTGAAACGTGTTAGGATTTGAAGTCTACTCGGTTAAAATCTTTCCCCTCTTTGTATGAGATATGGTTAGGTACACCTGTTGGTTATACCACTATTTCTCTTCTCGTGTGAGATGCATTTTGATTTCAAGTCAGTATTTCTCCTCTCGCGTGAGACGCGTTTAGATTTTGAGTTCACCATTCCTCCTCTCTTGTGAGAGATGTTTGGATTTTGAGTCTACTATTTCTTCTCTAGCATGAGATGCATTTCGATTTTGGGTTCACCTTTCCCTTTTATTATTTGTGTTGTGGCACATTTGTATGCGATCCACTCCATTTTATTGTTTATGTTGTAGCACATTTATATGTGATGTACCTTTTGTTATGTTTCATATCGTTTGCACGAGGCTTGCCTCTCATATTGCCATCTTTATATCTTTATCATCATTCCATTGCATTACAATGCATAATCATGAATTTTCAAAAAAATAAAAAATAAAAAAATTGACTACATGAAGCATGTAAGTCAATCTTTTAAATTCTATTTTGAGCATGTCATTTACGTTTTGCCCCTGAACTACGCTTGTTTGATTCTTTACAAAGGGATACGTAGGCAACCATCGGGTTCAACCAATTGTATTTGCATCTTGTTTGTTTGTCCAAGTCTTACGGCCTTGTCAAAAGGGTCATCTTTGGGCTTTGACATTCACTCACGTCATGAAATGACTTTGAGTTCTGTCAAAGAGGGGCAACTATGGACACCCCATTTTGACCGGCCCTAGGACTGAGCACTTTATTTTGATTAGTCGATGGTGAAAATCAGAATGTGTTTCTTGCACAATCCTAAGTAAGAAAGATGAAATTTCAGCTTTACTCTCCATCCTAAGCCTATTTTGGCCAAATGTTTGGGTCCCGATAAGCACTCGGAGCGAAATGGAGTCAAATTGGAGCGAAACGAACTTTTTCTCCTCTATCTGGTCAGCCGGCCGGTCGACCACCCTATAGACAGATTACCCAATTTTTTGTGTTGGTTCAGGTGGACACTTCCAAAACCCATTTTTTCTGACCCATTATGCATTGAATGCATGTATACTCATCCTCCATTGCCTAGTGCTTAATCCATTGAAGGTAATGCTCCACTTTTGTCTTCCATTAGCTCTATTAGTTCTTCATTAATGCTCCATTTGCTCTATTATCTTCATTAATGCTCCATTCTTGTTTTCTACCATTTCTCCACTTATATTGCCTATATGTATACATCAGATTGTTACGAGGAGGAGAAGGACAGATTGAGGGGAGAAGGGTAGAGATAGAGAAGAGAATAGTTTAAGTTTAGAATTCAAGAGTTAGCAAAAAACTAAGTGTTAGTTGTGAACTTCCATTTTCTCAAGCTATACACCATACACCATATCTCATCTTCCCTTGCAAACACCACTCAAGAACCAAGTCCTAAAGCATTGATCAAAGAGAGAGTAGCCTTGCTAAGTTGAAAAAGATTAAAGAGTGATCATATACTTGCTAAAAACCATTGTTCTAGCTTAAACTCCAAGCTCTTAAATTGAGGATTAAGAGCATAATTCACAAACTTGAGGGTGATCAAAAGGAAGTTTGGAAATCAAGAAGTTCACTATTTCTTTGGAAGGTGAATTTTCAATTCTTTCATTTCTATCTCATCTTTGTTTTCTTTCTTTTGCTTCATATTGTTTTTGTTGTAAAGTGATTAGGTTTCATTTCCTTCATTTTCTTGTATTTTCTATCTTATACTTGTTTTCCAACTTTAGTTTCATATTAGTTTTGTTGTAATCTAACTAGAAGTGGTTACTTGAGCCACCTACATATTCCTTGTTTGTTTATTTTCTCAGTTTTGCAACAAGACAGGTTTTGCTAGGCCTAGTTGGCCAGCCAATTAGCTTCTTTTGGACAAAACGAAGGAGCCTTCCGACGTTGAGCATACTACTTTCCGACAATCCTCAAGACGCATAAAGCTTCTATTTTTTTATTTGAGTGTTTTGTGGGGTTTTTATTTTGTTTTAATATTTTCCTCCTCCCTCTCTAATTTGGTTTGTAATTATTCTTTTAAGTGTTGCAATAATTCCCCTCCCCGCTTCTTTGTTTCCTATTCATTTACTTGCTTTCATTATTTGTGCATAAGCATTATTTTTTATTTATTTATTTTTAATCATATCCATGCTTTGCATCCATGTTTCATACATCTTGATTCGGTTAAGTTTGTATTTGCAGATTTAATTAATTCCTATGAGATTATGTGCGCTACCTCATGTTCTTGAGATGATTCACATGTTATATCTTAGAAGTCGAATCTTTAGTTGCATTTCATAAGTGCATTGCATTAGGATTTTTTGTATAAGATCATGCATATTTCGCTAGCTTTGTTTTGTAACTGTTCGCAGGACGTCGATAAACATGTAAGTTTTTATGTTTTAGCATCCTGCTTGTGTGTGTTTTTCTTACTATGTTTAACATTCTTCCATGAGGCTACTCGCTTAGTTGATATAACTATATGAATGTCGGCGGATGAAGGCTGTGTCACTTAAATTGGAATGATGTCAATTTTTCATGTTTGTAAGCTCAATTCCTTTGAGTTGTACATCTTTAAAACCTTTTCAAACTTCACGAAATCAAGTTTTTCCAAAGTGGGTGGCAAAGTCTATACTTGTATGATTCACACAGTAACTTTTAGGATTTATTAATAATTGGAACATGAACATATAAAGAAAACAAAACTCATATCATGGTTTAGTAAAGGCCGATCTTTGGTCGGATGAGAGGGGGTGCTCAATTTACGACCTTCCTCTCTCATACCTAAGGTTCCGAGAAAACCATCTTTGGTTACGACGAACGGTGGCCTTAGTACGAGTCACGAGTTTCCTAATTTTCTCAAAATATTAGGTGGCGATTCTAATTTCTAGTGATAGAGTCCATTTCTGGCAATGATTTTGCAATAAAATGAATTTTCTATAAAAGTTGCCAAATTTGGACTCTCATCTATGTTTTACATTGCACCCGTGAGATTAAATCAAAGAAATTGACGGTCCAAACTGTTTAACACGCACAAGTACCCATCGGGCATGTTACACTCCTGCTGCCAAAATGCATCCAAACCCATCAAAGTCTTGGCTAACACTAAGCCAATACAACTTTGTCTTTTGTGAAGATGTCGGGCCACCTCAATGAGCTTGGTGCTAGCTCTATGTCCATTAGAGGTGACTACGTAGTGTAAAAGGAAACATATGAAAAGGGCCTACTGACGGCACCCATGCCAAATGGGATCACTCCAATCTTCGGTGACTAAAAATCTGTGAATCAATTTGAACACATCCAACTCCTCACTATGAGCCAAAGACCGAGTCTCCTTTAAAGTTAGACCAAAATTTGTGTCAAGGCCTGTGTATGGCTGAAATTAGGTTGGAGCATGATTTCCTTATCTCTGGAAAGTTCAATTAATGCTCGAACACAGCTCTTGCACATCGAAGTGGAACACATGGGTAATCGGATCGGATCCCAGCAACAAGCTACAGCTTAAAGAAAATGAAAATGAAGTAGAGTATGACTCAAGGTAAAAAAGGCGTTCAAGCCGAATCCCGTGAAATTTACTTTATGCCATCCAAAGTGACCTTCTAATCCTGAAGTGTAGCAATAGTTGATGTCTCTATTTTTAGGGAATCACCTTTTTAAAGGGATAAGATTGCTTACGTTGACAGTTGTACCCAGCTGTCTGGCTGGAACTTTCAACTGGCTAGACACTTTCTGTTCGACTGAATAAACTTTTGACCGGCCGCTTCCCATTGTTGCAGAAGCAATAGGGCTCAAGAATCGTTACTTATAATTTTGTTTCAGGTCATGTTTTGAGTCTTATTCATTCCAATAGGCGTAAATAGGTGTGTTTAAGTTTTGTTTCTTTTTTTTTTTTTTTTTGTTATGTTTTGTTTTTATCGAGTTATATTTTATGTTTTGGTCAGTTGTAGGCTTAATGTCAAATTTTGAACTCATTTAAGTACAACCATTCTCAATTTCAATTCCAAAATAAAATGTGTTATGTGCTTAAAGTGTAGTACCATACATGCCAAGATGTGCAAGTAAAACAAAAGATCTTTTCATTACTACAAACCAAATCCTTGGTCAAAAGTGTTACAAAAGTTTAAAAAAAATATATGAAAACCTATCTAAAGCTTGAAATGGTTTTCTAATTAAAAAGAAAAAAGAGAAATACAAAAAAAAGAAATCAAGATCGACTCGTCTTCTTCTTCAGCAAAACCCCAATATCATCAGCATCAACATTAGCATCATTGTCATCGCCACTGGTTCTATCACCACCCTCATCTCCGGTGCTAGCATCACTATCACTGGCACCATCTTCATCCCCGCTAGCATCACCACTGCCATTACCATTGTCCTCCTCCTCATCATCATCGGTATCGCTGCCCTCATAATGCTCAATGTCTATGCTCACATCTCCTCCACTGTCGCTGCTCTTAGAGGACTCACCTATAGCGACATCTGCCTCTATAGAGTCAGTAGGAGTCCTCTCAGAAGAGGAAGAGCTCTCCACCACTTAGGGCACTCTTCCTCTGCCTCTGCCACGAGCACGTTTTCCACGAGCACATCTACCACAGCCTCTATCAGCATTTCTCCTTCATACTGGAGGTCATCCCTCTCCTCTCCTTACAGCAGGAGGATGCATCACTGGTATTGTATCAAGCTAAAATAAGGGTTGGCAAAAAATAGAATATCAAAATATATGGTATAGAGATAAAGGCAATCTGTCAGAATAGAGAAATACAGTATAGATAGTACATACCAAGTTAAGGAGTAAGGTACCCAAACTCCGACGACGACTAGAGCATGCTCTCTCCTCCGTACCATATGGACTAGTGACTTAATCACTTGAAGGCATCGCTCAGTATATGCTATAGGAGACTTCAAAACAGAGATAAAAGCATGAGTAAAACAGAATAAAGCAACACAAAAATGTTTGATGAAGCTATGAAAGAAGTAAGGTATACCTAGCCCATATCTGGAGTATGTGTGAGCACCCGATCCTCAGGAAGCTCAAAAGGGATCTTTCTAAAAGCATCGCTCGGTCTCATGTGCGTGATCAAAGTTGGGAGCACAGGAAAGTCAATGGTAGGTTAATCGAATGAACAAAAGTTATAAGAGCAGCATCTCCAAAGACAAGAGAAATAGCAGGAACAGGAGCAGTAGCTGCAGCGCTAGCTTTGAGTGCCCGAGCAGTATCTAGACTAAGAGGAGGCATGATGTGAGATTGAAAAAAGGTGGTGTAATCTCCAGACCCGTGAAATAGATCTGCTTTTGGACTGCCCATCAGGGTCTTAAGCTCAACCATGTGAATGATAACATCTGTAGACCTCATGCACGCTAGTGGAGGAAAAGGGACATCAAGAATCACCTGCTCTGTAGTTTGGCAAAAGAACTGCTCTCCTTAGAACCAAGCCTGACCAAAGGGACCCTCTAGACATATGTACATCTGGAAGACTACCACACTACATATCGCTCCCTCTCAACATGGGGTATAGTATCCCAAGGATGCCACTCAATCTGCAAGCATAGAATGTTAGTTGTCATTAGAAAGTAAAATAGAGAAATGAAAGGTTAAAGGATGAACAGAGGCCGTTATTTGAGTTTCAAATGTTTAGCTAAGCGGAGGTCACTCTGTCAAAGTAATAACGGTAATGGGCAAAGCTGCAAGCTTGGCGAACACAAGGCTGGAGTGCGCTATCAAAATATAGAGATCAGGGCACCGCCCACTCAATCTCATCCACTAGGACTGGGACAAGATATGAGAAATAACAGTATAGCCAGAACTGTGCAAAAAAGGAAGGACGTAAGATAATAGTCAAAAACATAGTCAGAAATAAAGTAAGCATGCAAAACAGAAAGCACAGTGATGAAATGGACCAAGAAAGTAAAGTGTACCTCCAAGCAATATCGCCTTTCGGTGGGAGGCTAAGCTCGTGTATCTGTACAATGTGACAAGATCAGCGCCTCCCCGGTCATACTCTCCTATTCAAGGAAGATCCATCATGTCGCTCAATAACTATAATCCAATGAAATTATCCATCTTCACAAACATGGTAGTACTGAGGGTATAAAGAAGAAAGTCATGGACGTAGTGAGCAATATTCTTTGGAGTCTCAAGGGGTGTGTCATGAAACCTCCGGTAGAGCCAACTATACCAAATCATCTCCGGACTATCCTAAGCAGGAATGGCTCTGCACAAATGAACCTGAGTTGTGTTCCAGTTGCCCAAGTCTGAATCAATAGGGATCGGATCACCCTTTACTCTAAGGTCGGTGATCATATAGAAGTCATAAAGAGTCATCGTCATCTTCTCATCCGAAGAGAAGTGAAAAGAGTTTGTGGTATCCCACCACCTCTCCAACAGGGCATCAAAAGCCAACCAAGTGGCATGAAGCCAAGTAATCCCTGAACAGAATGGGTCAAAGTAGGCGTAGACCACCAAATTCCAAACCCTAGTGGGGAGAACTCTATACCAACGCCGTGGGCGCTGAACCATCCAATATGCCTTCATCTGTCGCTCATCGCCCTGTTGCAAGAAAACTTTGTTAGCTAAATACAAAAATAAAGAATGAAAGTTCAAAGGAATGGGCAAGATATGGTTGAATTCTTACCAATCGGACACTATGGGATAGGTGCACTCGGTGGTCTTAGAGTAGTACGTTGGCAACAACTCTAGGCGCAAACTCGTTAAATGTTAGCATGCTTCTATGCATCAGACGATGAGTACGTGGATGGTATGTAATCAGGTCGAATGACCTCAACTGCATGGGTGGTAGCTCTGGCTCCATCTCTGGAGGAAAAATGTCCTCTACCACAAGGTTCGGATCATCTATATGAGCATCAACACCCACAGTAGGTATGTGAACATCACCCTCGACGAGCGGTAAATGGGGCATCAACCACTGGGATGACAGGAGAAGCATCCTTGTAAGGGATATCAGCATCCATGAAGTATATTGGGGTGTGGATAGTTGAAAACCAAGAGAAAAGAGGAGGAAAATTCGAAAATCTAACCTAGGTTGCTCAAAAATCCAAAAAACTAAAAGAGATGTGAGAAACCAAGAGGAGATGAGGAAACACTTGGCCTAAACCACGTGAGTCACATAAGAGGGAGTAGAAAACCCGAACTCAACCAAATCACAAATCGTTCAGTTCAAAATGTGGAAAAGTTGGCAATTTCGAAGAAAAATTGGCGTAGATCAGGTAGAAATCCAAGGAAAGAAGAAAATCTAGAGAGAGAGATGGAGTGATAAGGAGAGGGAGAGTGTTTCAGATGGATGAAGATCAAAAGAAATCATAGGGTGTGGTTTTATAATATTTTTGGAGGTGAAAAGTCAAAATTGTCCCTAAAAAAAGTGATATAACCGGCCAAACAAATTTGCGTTCAGCCAGACAATTTTTTGTCCTGCGCAGAAATAAAGTGATCATCATGGTTCTTTTGTACTGGTAGGGTCTTATTTATGCTCAAATGGTCTTTGTTTTTGTTTGGGAGGGGAAGAATAGTGTTAATCAAGTTCAGTTCAGTACTAAAGCATTAATGTATATTTAGAAATTCACCCAAACAAGGGAGGTCACAACTTATGCATATGAGGGGTTATATTAAACAAAGGGAGATTTACAAAAGATGTTGCACCAGGGCTTCTAGCCTATTACATTCATCGGTATTTCACAAAAGACTCCACTATACACAAGCCCTGACTGCCATCCTGTATGTCGATGTTATACGTACAAAGTACCCATTTCCCTCTGAAAGCAAATTCAAGGAAAGGCATGCCCCAAGACCAAGTTATGACATGGGAGCTAAGCAGTAGTGCTTTAAGAGGTATTTGAAACCCCCTAGTGTATCTTCATTGCTACTGGAGCCAATCTAGTTGTTGGGGGTCTCTTCGAAATTAGAAACCACCTCTATGGCATCTTCGTCATCACTGCTCACAAATAGGAGGTCTAGAGTGAGAGGCCAGAATCGCTCTATGTCGTCGTCTTGAAACAAATGGGGGATTGTTTGTAAGAAAATGAGGCAACAATATTAGGTCAAAATGAAGCAAAAGTTGAAAGTGTAGAGAAATAACCTCGAGGAAGTGTAAAAAATGAAGAGGAAAGGGACCTAAAGATAGAGGGCCTTGTCCATGCCTGTACCCATGTCTTCTACCTTCACTCGGTGCTTGACCGGGTCTATAATAGCAGCCCCAAGCACGAGCATGGCCTATCGGTTGTCCGTGGTTTTCACCACGACCTCTAACTCTTCTCCTAGTAATGTTACTAGCTTTCCTTAGGACTGTCCATTATTCATCTTTACCTCTGTGACCTAGCCTCCGCCTACTACCATAGTCCCTGGAATGAGCCATTGCATAAGTTAACTCCAAATCCAAGGTTGAAACCACAGCATCACCCAAGCCATCATCTGAGGAATCACTGTTATCCGGGTAATGAGGGAAATCAAACCTGGGTGGAGAATTGGGAGGAAATGGAGGAGAAGCATTTTCATCCATGAGAGTGGATCAAAAATGATGGAGATAACAATAGTAAGGTTTTTGAGTGGCTATAAGCTATCTTCAAATGGTTTTACGCCTTTTCGTAACTATCAAAAGTTGAAAAGTCGTATACGCCCAGGCTCCATCCTATTAATCTGATCAAAAATCTTTGTTCGGTGTGACTAGCAAAAACACAATAGTCCTTTTGAGAGTAAGCAAGGATCTTTTGGGTACAAGCAGTGTTGTTTTATTCAGAACAGGGGAAATGATGTGCTTTGTTGTGTTTCAGCCTCAAAATATCAGTGTGCAAGAAAATTTGGAGGCAAGACAAGAAGCGAGGATCATCTATTTGCAAAAAGTAGTTATATATATAAGCCACAATGATAGATTGATTACAACTAGACTACTACAAATATATTCTTTGCACAGTATAGTAGTGGTTACATCATAACCTAACAACTATACAAAGGGCAAAAAGTGAAATGAGTATGTGCCATGGCCAAGCTATGTTGCAGGAGCTGCTATCGAATGAGTCAAGAGGTAGCCAAGATTCCTAGGTCCATCATCATCATTATCATTGCCACTCCTACCACCATAACCGTCATTAGCATCATTTGGGAGATCAATGTCCTTATCATCTTCATCATCACTACTAATAATGATCACGTCATTGGCCTACAAAGACAAGTCATCAATCAAAAAGCAGAATTTGAGCTAGCTCAGAGAAAGTGAAATAAATTATAAAGTGTGAAGGAAAAAGACCCAGAGATAGAGGGCCTCGTCCTCATCCTCATCCTCGTCTACATCCTTGGCCTCGTCTTTCACCTGGGGCTTGATCTCGTGTCATGACCCAAACCCGCCCCTATAAGTTTAGCGTCATAACCGACCAGTAATCTGAGATTACCAAAGGCCTTCTTGTACAATCATAAATAATCGGGGCTAGCGGAAGCAATATGCAAAAACACCAATAGTCCAATGAGCTGTGCATCTATATGAACAAATATTTACATGCAAAAACGTTAATTTACCCACATTCAATACATAACTTATAACTTAACATCTTATACATAACATATGCACACAATAAAAGTTTATTTCACGATCAAAAGCTTGACAACGGCCTTCTAGGCCTAGCCTCAACTCTAAGGCACTCAAAACCACGCGGTAGGCTTCAAAACGGTGGCTCGACTAAAGACCCCTTCTAGACTTGTCCTCCAGAAGGCTCACCTATACATATATATATATATATAAACAGTGAGCTAAAACCCAGTGAATAATATTAAAGTAAAGGGGTTAGTGAACGAATTCCAAATATATCATATCCGTAAAACAAATCATGACACAATCATTCATATCCGTCTCATATCAGAACATAACATAATGGTACATCTTACAGAACATATCACATATCGTCTTTCGATTAGAGTAATCGATTCCAGATATCGATTAAACACATATCACTACAATGAAGTGGCTAACGAGATCTCGTATCACATATATGTCATGGACCTGCATTTAAATGTCGTTCCCCATGACTTGAGACTATCTATGGATGCCATAATAGATTCACAAATAGGACATTCGATCACATAATCAAGACATCATTTCAAGAAACCGTAGCCTATCGATAACAATTAAAACATAATTTATATCAACATATCTCTACAGAAATGTTACTCACAGTGGGCTTTCAGAACGGTTGGTCAAGCAGTCCTTGACTCGTGACCTACAATCACAAATATGCATAACACGATACACAATCATCTTAAACGTATTTAGTTCACTTAAGCTTTTAAATATAGATGACCAGAATTAAGATTTAATTAGATCATTAATTTCCTTTAACCTCTAATTAAAACATGTTTAGTCATGTATTAACCAAACTAATTAAATATAAATAATCTAATCATATACCAACTCTTATTAAGTTCACTAATTTCACAATTAAACTTAAATTAGGTTCATACACATTAAATTACAATCATTCAGTCATGTTTAAATTACTGAATGAGAAACTCATAAATATGCACATTTTGCAATTTCAACTCTATTTTCAAGCAAATCAAGGCCCAAATAATTAATCTTCACGTTTATTTACATAATTTTAAGCCTAACTCAATTTCAATTAAATTTAATTAATTGTCAATTAAGGCTTAATTTGACTACATCTAATTCTATGAACTTAAATTAGATGCTTAATTGAATTCTTATAAGGCTCTAAACATCAAATTAAACCCATTTTCCATTTTTGAAACTCAATTTCATGAAATATCCATTTTCTTGAACCCAAGCTCTAATTCATTCTTAATCTCTCCTTAAACTCCATGAATCATGTTTGAAAATAAGTTTAGAATCGTTGTTCTCTTGAAAATATGTCATGCATGTAAGGATTATGAACTAATTGATTCAATTCTTCCATATATATATATATATATATGTATATATACATGCATGTCTTAATCCTTAGCAATATGAGCAAAACCTTCATTTGATCATCAATTCTTCTTAATTTCCACCTTAATCTTTAAAGATGTTGCATGTGTAAATCTCAATTTCAAGAAATTAGAGAGAGAATGCTTACCTTACTTGTTGAATTATGAGAACTCAAGGCACTCTTCTACCTAAGTTCTTCTTTTCCTCCTCTTGGTGTTCTTTTCTTTCCTCTCTTCTACTCTTTGAACTCTTTAGCACAATCTCTCCCTCTCTCTCTACGTGTATAACTTGTATGACACCCAACAAGACCCACTAAACTCTCTTTTTCTTTTCTATTCAATTTATGGCCACACACTAATCCTTTTGATTCTACCTATTTTGGGTTTAATTAAAACAAAAGTTAGGAATTATATGAATTCACTCAAATTAATTCAATCCTCATCCTTGTAATCTTAATTACACTAAATTAAATTATACTAATGTGTATTAAGCTCTAACTCCTATTTAATTATTTAATTCCAACCTATTAAAATTAGCGAATCAGACGGAATCAATTTTTAATTAAACTTCCCGGATAACTCTAAAAATTCCAATTAACATATCCTTGTACTCAATTTTAATTTCTGAACCCATTTATGTCATCAATTTCAATTCCAAAGTTGTATTCTCAACAAATAATTTCTCAATTTGGACAAATATACACGAATTAAATCATATAATTCGTAATTAACACATGGATAATTCATATAATTATAATTTGCATTTTTTGGGGTGTTACAATCTCCCCCCCTTAGGAAGTTTGGTCCTCCAAACTTATTCTACCCTGTAATACGATTAGAAACCTCGGTCTTATATTATTATTCAATTCCGTCACACATGGTCAACGCAATTCAAAGATCTATTTCAATCATTCAGAATTCTAAATCAACTCCATATTTCCATCCCATAACAGTGAAGGCAGTAGTAGCCAAGCACATAATGAACATATCTTTCGCATTTCCCACAAAATCAATTGGAAGATAAGGCAATGTATCTAAGTAATATACTTCCAAGTAGCTAGTAACATAAATGAAACCATTCCCTGAACAAGCAATAGCAAAGGTAATATCGAGGCATTCAATCTTTGTAATACGACATGTGCTCCCAATCAGTCGAAGTTATATAGTAAACAAGTTCTCAGTTTACTCTTCCCTTATCAAAGTTAACCCTATCCTTCGTTCAATAACAATTCATAGTCCTCATAAAACAAAATCAAATCAAATAAAGGTTCCATTTCAAACGGGTTCCTTCGTCACAAAACCATGGTCTCGAGGGTCTAATTCTGAGGATCACATATCATAACAAATTACTCTGAGGAAAGATACACACATACGAGCCCAGATTCCATGATTACATAAGCATTTGGTTATAAATTCGGAAGTAATAGTATTTATTAACGAAATTTGTCCCTCGATAATTAGCATAGGTGATTTGTCAAAGTCACAGCATTTCAAAGCATCACATATCTTCTCTATCATTTCAATTAGCATATTCCCAAGTCATATCAATCAAGGAAGGTACATAACAGTGTTTGATAATTCGGCTAATTCCTTAGTTTGTCTACAAGTGTTAAGACCAATCAGTATTCCATGTAAGCAATAGGAGTTAAGCTCCATGAGTAAGCAAAAGCAATTATCATAATTCTATCACAAGAGTCCAACAAATGCCATGATGTATAATACTTTCCACATATATATTTTGCACATAAGTAAGATAACACCTGCATCTGTTGTCTCAATATTCTGCATATTTTCTGAAACTAGAGTGTAAACTTTTCCCTGCCTAAGGTTACTCCTCTCCGTAGTAGCAATTACATTCGTTTTTGGTGTCATTGCCGATTCAAACCTACTGGTAATCGGTCTTTCATTGTTTGGGTGAGCTTGTGGACAAGATTTGGCTAAGTGTCCTTTTTGTCCACATCCGAAGCAAGTTCCCAAAAGGTGGCGGCAAATGCCCCAATGCTGTTTCCCACACTCCCTACATGTAGGTACCTCATTGTTTCCCTTATTTCCCCGACTTGTATTACCAAACGTTCTCAAATTTGATTTCTTATTCACGGAGGCCATTGATTCACTAACCATTTCCATTTTCTGTTTCCTTAATTTCTTACTTTCTCCTTCGGTTGTTGTTGTTGGCTTGGACATTTTCAAGGCAACAATGTTTGCTTCGGACATCAAGGCTCTATCAAGTACATCTACATAATTTACCAATTTCAAAACATTCACTCGATCAAGAACTTCAATAGTGAGTCCACCCTCAAATTTCGTTGCCTTTTTGTAATCAGTATCAACCATATGAGGTGCATATCGGGCTAATTCAGTAAATTTGGCTTCATATTCTGCCACAGTCATATCACCCTGTTTTAGTTGTTCAAATTTGGATCCCTTTCTGTCTCGAATGCATTGCGGGAAGTATTTTTCATAGAAAATTTCTTTGAGCCGATCCTATGTCAAGTCTCTATTCTCGTCTCGAATGAGCATACACCATCTTCTAGCTTCTTCTTTTAAAGTAAATGTTGCCAACAAAACTTTATGTTCGTCAGTACACGGGAACACTTCAAAGATCTTTTCAGTTTCCAGTATCCAAGCCTCTGCTTTTAATGGTTCAATACCCCCTAAAAATTCTAGTGGCTTCATTTTGTTGAATTTTTGTGTTAGGGCTATGACGTCATCATTGTTTGGTTCAACTTGCACTGGTGGCGGAGGAGGAGGTGGGAGCTGTTGATTTTGCTGTTGTTGCTTTAAAGATTCAGTTAGTAGTTCAGCCATTTTTTCTAACCTTGCAATTCTTGCTTCTGAAGATTCAGTCTCATCTGTATTTCTTGCATTTTCCATCGGTCTAATAGACACAGAAGGATCTCATGTTCACATAGGTCACATACATTCATATTCATGCCAAAATAGTAATCATGCTCATTCAAATCAAACTTGTATGGTAATTCATTCACTTTCTTTGTTCATGCTCAACCCACATTCTTATATAGGTAATATAGCTTTGTTGTTTATGTCCAAACACTAATCATATTTACCCATGTATTACATTCTGTCTATAGTTATTGTTCTTTCTAATTTTCCATGGTGAGCACTACATGCATAAACAAATAATCTCGTACAGTTGTCACAGTGTTCCATTCAGGTCAGTTTAATTCAAATATATTCCTTTTAATTCACACGTATCCATTTCATGTCATTTCCCATACGTGCATAGTATTCAAGTTCATTTTATCTCATATAAAGCACATACACATGCACGCATGTCTATGCCATGCCCTATTTCTTTTCTAGGACACCCTACAGCTCATACGGACACGTGTGTGGGTAAATTAACTCGTGCTTTGATACCATTCTGTCATGACCCAAACCCGCCCCTATAAGTTTACTGTCGTAACCAGCCAATAATCTGAGATTACCAAAGGCCTTCTTGTACAATCATAAATAATCGGGGCTAGCGGAAGCAATATGCAAAAACACCAATAGTCCAATGAGCTGTGCATCTATATGAACAAATATTTACATGCAAAAACGTTAATTTACCCACATTCAATACATAACTTATAACTTAACATCTTATACATAACATATGCACACAATAAAAGTTTATTTCACGATCAAAAGCTTGACAACGGCCTTCTAGGCCTAGCCTCAACTCTAAGGCACTCAAAACCACGCGGTAGGCTTCAAAACGGTGGCTCGACTAAAGACCCCTTCTAAACTTGTGCTCCAGAACGCTCACCTATACATATATATATATAAACAGTGAGCTAAAGCCCAGTGAATAACATTAAAGTAAAGGGGTTAGTGAACGAATTCCAAATATATCATATCCGTAAAACAATTCATGACACAATCATTTATATCAGTCTCATATCAGAACATAACATAATGGTACATCCCACAAAACATATCACATATCGTCTTCCGACTAGAGTAATCGATTCCGGATACCGATTAAACACATATCACCACAATGAAGTGGCTAACGAGATCTCGTACCACATATATGTCATGGACCCGCATTTAAATGCCGTCCCCCATGACTTGGGACTATCTATGGATGCCATAATAGATTCACAAATAGGACATTCGTTCACATAATCAAGACATCATTTCAAGAAACCATAGCTTATCGATAACAATTAAAACATAATTTACATCAACATATCTTTACAGAAATGTTACTCACGGTGGGCTTTCAGAACGGTTGGTCAAGCAGTCCTTGACTCGTGACCTACAATCACAAATATGCATAGCACGATACACAATCATCTTAAACATATTTAGTTCACTTAAGCTTTTAAATATAGATGACCAGAATTAGGAATTAATTAGATCATTAATTACCTTTAACCTCTAATTAAAACATGTTTAGTCATGTATTAACCAAACTAATTAAATATAACTAATCTAATCATATACCAACTCTTATTAAGTTTACTAATTTCACAATTAAACTTAAATTAGGTTCATACACATTAAATTACAATTATTCAGTCATGTTTAAATTACTGAATGAGAAACTCATAAATATACACATTTTGCAATTTCAACTCTATTTTCAAGCAAATCAAGGCCCAAATAATTAATCTTCACATTTATTTACATAATTTTAAGCCTAACTCAATTTCAATTAAATTTAATTAATTGTCAATTAAGGCTTAATTTGACTACATCTAATTCTATGAACCTAAATTAGATTCTTAATTGAATTCTTATAAGGCTCTAAATATCAAATTAAACCCATTTTCCATTTTTGAAACTCAATTTCATGAAATATCCATTTTCTTGAACCCAAGCTCTAATTCATGCTTAATCTCTCCTTAAACTCCATGAATCATGTTTGAAAATAAGTTTAGAATCATTGTTCTCTTGAAAATATGTCATGCATGTAAGGATTATGAACTAATTGATTCAATTCTTCCATATATATATATATATATACATGCATGTCTTGATCCTTAACAATATGAGCAAAACCTTTATTTGATCATCAATTCTTCTTAATTTCAGCCTTAATCTTTAAAGATGTTGCATGTGTAAATCTTAATTTCAAGAAATTGGAGAGAGAATGCTTACCTTGTTGAATTATGAGAACTCAAGGCACTCTTCTACCTAAGTTCTTCTTTTCCTCCTTTTGGTGTTCTTTTCTTTCCTCTCTTCTACTCTTTGAACTCTCCAGCACAATCTCTCCCTCTCTCTCTACGTGGATAACTTGTATGACACCCAACAAGACCCACTAAACTCTCTTTTTCTTTTCTATTCAATTTATGGCCACACACTAATCCTTTTGATTCCACCTATTTTGGGTTTAATTAAAACAAAAGTTAGGAATTATATGAATTCACTCAAATTAATTCAATCCTTATCCTTATAATCTTGATTACACTAAATTAAATTATACTAATGTGTATTAAGCTCTAACTCATGTTTAATTATTTAATTCCAACCTATTAAAATTAGCGAATCAGACGAAATCAATTTTTAATTAAACTTCCCGGATAACTCTAAAAATTCCAATTAACATATTCTTGTACTCAATTTTAATTTTTGAACCCATTTATGTCGTCATTTTCAATTCCAAAGTTGTATTCTCAACAAATAATTTTCCAATTTGGACAAATATATACGAATTAAATCATATAATTCACAGTTAACACATGGATAATTCATATAATTATAATTTGCATTTTTTGGGGTGCTACATCTCACCATCACCTCTGGCCCGCTCTCGGTCGTGTCTCCTCACGTGAACTGTGGCATATGTGAGTTCTAAATCCACATCCTCCATTATGGCCAGAACAAGCGCTTCCACAACAGTGTTTCTAGAAGAATCATTATTCTCCAGAGTCTCTGGTTTATCAGAACCACTGGGAAAACTTGAAGAAAATGGAAGAAAATCATCGTTGTCCATGGGTGATGTTTAGAAATGGGTTCAAAGAGAGTGCGAAGTGTTTTCAGAGGAGAACGAATGGAAGATGGATGGTTGCACCTTTTTATAAACTTCAAAGATGCAAAAAGTTGATTTTGTCCCTGGAATTGCTCAATTAGGCTGGCCGACTACATCTTGATTTGGCCGGACACATTATGATCTGACTAGGAGGTCGTAAGCAGTATGTTGAGATAAATAAGTTCAAAAGTGTGTGGATGTTGTTCCTATCATTTTCTTAGGCATGGTCATTCAACGGGGTTCTTGTAAGGATGAGGTGTGTTCCCATTATATTGTGTTTTTATTGCATTTGCCTCAGTGGCATGGTGTTTCTGTTGTTGCCTTCATCATTTACATGCGCAAAGTGTTTAGGTTGTCGACCCTTGGTTAATACCTTCTCTCTTTTCGGGTTGTTGGTTAACATCACCCCATGGTTAATACTTTCCTTTTTTTCGGGTTGTTGGTTAACACCACCCTTGGTTAATACATTCCCCCCTTTTTGTGTTGTTAGTTAACACCCTTCTCCCTTCTCACGTTGCGGCATGTTTGGGGTTTGTTTCGGGGTTCACCTTTATTGATTGCCCGTCAAGATTGGAGTTTCCTATCGCTATGACTGCCGGTCAAGTGCGAGTTTTGTTGCGGTCACTCTTTCTCCCCTCGCATCGTGGTGTATTTGGAATAGGTTATGGAGTTCCTGTCGCTGTGACTGCCAGTCACGAACATTTTTAGCTTCAATCACTTTTCCTCCTTTTAGGTAGACTACATTGGGATTTACATTCTTCTTTTGTTGTTCTTTATTGTGTTTGCATTATTTAGCATGCTTCATATCATTTACACAAGGATTGCCTCTTTCATTTTCCGTCTTTGCAGCTTTATCTTTGTTCCACCTTATCACCTTTTCTGGCATTCACATCAACAAACTTTTCAAAACTCCAGTATCGTGGTACACATAAGCCCAACTCTCAAACTCTGGCAGTGTGTGGTGCGTAAGTCCAACTTTTCAAACATATTTTGAGCATGACATTTGCATTTTGTCCCTGAATTACGTTTGTTTGATTCCTTGCAAAGGGATACGTAGGCAACCCTCAAGTTCAACTAATTTCATTTTCATTTTGTTTGTTTTCCCAAGTCTTACGGCCTTGTCAAAAGGGTCATCTTCGGGTTTTGACATTCACTTATGTCATGAAATAATGCACTGAGCTTTGTCAAGAAGGGCCAACTGTAGACACCCCATTTTTGACCAGCCTTAATTTGGGCGTTTTTTCATAGGTACCCAATGATGAAAGCTGAGACATGTTAGTCTTATGAATTTCTCAGCAAGAAGCCCAAGGGTCAAGCTTGAAACCAACCAAGGACATTTTTTGGCCAAGATACTTTTCTACCGGTTAAAAACCTTTTTCAAAATGCGTATGGTTGCGCAATTCTAGCTATTACTACGATGTCTTGAGGCTTACGTTTTTATAATCAAAATGTCACTTACATTCAAACAAACTGAGCAAAGGATAAAGTTGAAATGAATGAAATGAGTAAAATCCTCTAAAATACTTGTTTTCCCTTTAATTTTGTACTTGTTGATCCAATGATGTATTTTTCGACTAGTCGAACAACATGTCATGGCTAGCTTAAAATACATTCGGCGGGACACCAAATGGTATGGCCGACTAAATTGTCTAGGTATAGAGCATTTTTCAGAATTTCAGCTTGTTATGCACACTTTCCATAAATATCTTAGATATTTATATCCAAAACTCTATAAATAAAGGACAAAATAACATTTCAAGGGGTTGAACATTTTTCCCAAGGTTTAGAACAAGGTTGGAGAGCTCCCTTATTTTTTATCACCTTCAACCTACGTGTTCTCACTTTCTATCATCAAAACACCATTAAAGCTCCCCTCGAAGCTTGTTGTGGAGAATCTTAGACACTCTACAACACATCTAGAGGATCTTGAGGGTACCAAGAAAGGGTTTCGAAAACCAAAGAGCTCACCCTCTTCGAAAGGTGAAGTTCTTGCACTTTTCACCTTTTTCTTCTTTCTTGTTCTTCATTTTTTTAGCTCTATTCTTGTTCTTTGCTTGTTATGACTATGTGATAAGTCGTTATGGATGTGGTTGGGGTTAGAAAGTAGCCACCCATCCAGTGAGTTGATAGTTTTTCTTCTTTTCCCATAGTTCATCTCTATCTTCTTGGTTCCCAGAACTAGAATTTCTTAAATCCATTGTTTTTATGCATTTTGAAACCTTGTGGATGTGATTGGGGGTAGAAAGTAGCCATCCATTCACAAGCTTGATATGTAGAGTATATTTTGTCATTATTACACATCGTCTCCCCACATATGTTACCATCTAAGCATATTAATCCATGTGTTTCAACATATGCTCAACATTAGTAAGTAATAGTGGTTGTTTTATAGGATTACTTGGATGATTCTTGGGATTTGATGTTGAAAAGTTTGTGGTTTTCCGTTTCATTGATCCTTTTTGGAAGTTAAATAAGAGATTCTATGTCAAGACTGTTGAAATCTCTTTTCTCAATCATTCATGAACTTGGAAAGGAATGGAAACATCCTTTTTCCATGAATAGAAGAAGAGTTCTCAAGGGCTTTTGACGAATCCCTTGCTTTAAAAACAAAGCTTCCACTAAGAAATGATGTGCATTAATCTAATCTATTCAATTAATAGTATGGATTTTGGTATTATTTTACCCTTATTTACAAAGAAATGATGTAGGTTTTCATCTATTTCTTAGGCTTGAATTTGATCTTCCTTTAATCCATTTAATTTGATGAATTGTTGCAAAATATATGTTGTACATATCTGTTCTATACTATTGTTGAGGGTTAAGGCCCATCTACCTCGTCTTTAAGTGTATATGTGAGAGGGAGAGGTAGAAGGAATGAGCACCCCTTGGAAGATGTTCTTTGTCTTTGTTCTGGACTTTCTGCACCAATTTGAATTCTACTTAGAGGTTATGTTAGGCCAGTCATATTAGCAGTCGGCCGACCTATTTTGTGTCTAGATAGATGATCTTCCCAAGAATAGGATAGACAATTTTTGGGAAGTGCTCTCCTGGGTGGTTCTGGAGATGCTGATCAATTTTTATTTTTTATTTTTTTATTTTTATTTTTTTCTTTTAACTTGATTTGTTAGATTTAGCATTAATTTGGCTGAATCAATTCATTGTTGTAATAATTCCTTCAATCCCAAGTCTTTTTTTTTTTCATTATTATTCATTCAATTATTGTAATAATTTCTCTCCCCCCATTCTCATTTGAATTATTGTAATAATCTTCTAACCCCACGTTTTTCTATCCTTTTTAATTTCGTGCTTTTAGTATATTCATAGCATCATGTTTTATTTATCATATTCATGTATTGCATCCATTTCTCGTGCACTCGGGTTTGGCTCATGTGCATTCGTGGGTTTTATCATTTCCAAAATTGAATATGCGCGCTACCTCATATCATGAGATGATACACATGTCATATGTTAGTAGCCAGACCCTTTAGATGCATTTTGTGTATGTGTTGCATTAATTATTTGTATGTAGGATCATGCATGTATTCTAATACATTCTTTTGGCATTTCCACGGAGTACTAGGTGAGAATTTCTTTGTTTTAGCATGTTGTATGTGTATTTTATTAATCATATCCGTTTCTATACTATGAGGCTAAATGCTTAAATGAGATATCTGTGGGAATGCTAGTGAATGGAGGTTGTGTTGATTATGTTAGAATGTGGTTGATTCTTGCTCCTGAGTTTGTACAAAAAATGTTTTTTCGAAACGCATGAAATCAAAGCATAACCACAATTGTTGACACCATCTATACTTGATTGCCTCATATAGTAATGTTAGCATTCTTAATAATCAGAATATGAGCATACATCGATTATAAAAACCACATCATGACTTAGTAGAGGCCGATGAGTAGGATGCTCAATTCATGACCTTCTCATCTCATATCTAAGTTCCCAAACCATGACGCTTTAGTTATGATGAACAGTGGCCTTTGGCATGAGTCACAGGTCTCCTAATTTCTCCAAAAGATTAGGTGGTGATTCTGAGATATGGTGATGCAGCCTATTTTCAGCAAAAAAAAAAAAAAAATTGTAATAAAAATAGATTTTCAACAAAAGTTACCGGATATGGAGTTTCATTTTCTATTTCACATTGCACTAGTAAATTTAGATCAAGAGATTGGAAGTTTGAACTGTAGAGCATGCTTGGTTGCCCCAAAAACATCCTACAAAGGCCCAAGGTCAATTTAAAAAATTGGGCGTTTATACATATTTAAAATAAAATAAAAAAGGTTGTTCAATCTAGTTCGTATTTTTTCGTGTACAAACTATTTAAAATATTAGGTGATAAATACAATTTGAAATATAGTATTATTGAATATTTAATTATTATTTATTTTTTAAAATAACGATAATATTTTATTTTCTGAACAAATACATATGATTTATTTAATTGACCATAGTTATTGAGATAGACATAAATCGTAATTATTAAAATAGATTTTGGACATTTTTGATGGGTAGCATTATTAATTTATTCAAACTTTTTTGTGACGTGTTTGACTGAATGTATAATTTGATCAACTTCTGCATAGAAAAAAAAAATTCTGAATAGACAATTGTAACCGGTACAATTGACAATATTCTATAAACAATCTACACATTTAGCAAATAATCATCCATTACTATTAAATAATTCACCACTTTAATTATTTAAAAAAATTATGTGAAACTTCACTTTTAAACTATTTATACAATAATGTAATATTTCGTTCATTAAGATGAAATGGAATCGTCATTGTTTAACCTCTCTATATGTTGATTATTCTTTCACAATAGTGAATGATAATTTTATTTGTAATATATTTTTTATTATTTTTGTTGGGAACTGGATCTGATTCGACCCGATCCATTACCCATGGAGCGCCCACATGGGTTACAAAATTATTATCATATAATAATAAGATAATTGTTGTATTATCTTTAGTTATTTGAATTATATGGCAAGATAATTATTTAATTATCTATAAGAGAGTTTTATTGAGTGTGGATCTCTATCTACATATCTTTATATATCAGATATGAGAAAATAAATATACGTGTGTTGTGTGGTAGTTTATCAGTAAGAGATCACTCAAAACTTATTTCTCTCTTTGTTCATCTCTCCGAGGTCACCATTTTTGTACCTTGGAATTTGGAGTCTGTGTTCCACAAGGAAGACTCTAATAGCCTCTTTACTAATGTAGAGTTTGCAACAAGGACTCGTAATTCAAGCTTTCGAATCTTACTGCGTGGGTGTTTTTTTGCCTAAGGTAACCCATATTTCCTTACAGTAGTATCAGAGCCTATTGCTTATTTTCGCCACTTGATTAGTATGGCATTGATTTGAATATTGCTTATAATATTAGATTGATGCATCATTAATATTGTTTTATATTATATCAAATTCAAAGATATTTTTCTTTTTTTTTTGGGGGGGGGGAGGGGGGTAATTCACATACCGCAGATTTTTTGTATACAAAAACAGAAAATAAGATTTCATTTTTTGTAAATGAAATTGACTTATTTTGATTGTACTCTCCATAAGCTTTTTATTGACATAAAATAGGCTTTAATCAGAGTTAAAATTGAAAAATATATGATTTTTCAAATTTTTTGAGTTAAATCTGTATTTTCTACAGACAGTAGATTTTTTGTACTCGAAAACAGAAAATAAGATTTCATTTTTTGTAAATGAAATTGACATATTTTGATTGTACTCTCCATAAGATTTTATTGATATAAAATAGGCTTTAATCGGAGTTCAATTGAAAAATATATGATTTTTCAAATTTTTTGAGTTAAATCTATATTTTCTGTATACAACAGATTTTTTTGTAGTTAGAAACAGAAGATAAGATTTTATTTTTCGTAAATGAAATTGACGTATTTTGATTGTACTCTTCATAAGCTTTTTATTGTTATAAAATAAGCTTTAATCCGAGGTAAATTGAAAAATACTTGATTTTTCAAATTTTTTGAGTTAAATCTTTATTTTCTGCATACAGCAGATTTTTTGTAAACAAAAAAAGAAACTAAGATTTCATTTTTTGTAAATGAAATTGGCATATTTTGATTGTTCTCTCCATAAGCTTTTTATTGATATAAAATAGTACTCAATCGGAGTAAAATTGAAATATATATATTTTTTCAAACTTTTTTGAGTTAAATATATATTTTCTGAACAGTTTGAGCAGAAAATAATTTTTGAATACTGTTATTGCAACTCTGCATGTCTGGCTAAGCGCAGCGTGGGGCTCGCGGCTTAGGCATGCGTTCTGCCCCCAAAATAGCAAGATTGAAGTCCAAACAAAGAGTTTGCTAATTGCTAAGTGGGCCTGTTATATAAATATGTTTGCTATGTTGGGCTAGGTTTAGCAGATGGATCGTTGGTCCAGCCCAAAAGTGTTTGGCATGTTGTTGCTAATTTCTGGGCGATCCAAGCACTGAGTTGGGAGTAATTTCTGGTCGATCCAAGCAGTGGCCCATGAAAATGTCAGGACTTTTGTGGCACTAATTTTTTTTTTTTTTATAATCTTTAAAAAAAATAATAGAAAATAATTAAAAAAGAAAATAATCTAGAATTTTCTTTCTATTATATTAATTATTGTGCATAATTAATTAACTCCTTTTAATATTGTTAGCATTTTATTTTGTGCTATTAAATTGTTGAGTTAATTTATTTTGTGATCAATTAATATGTTGGTTATGTACCAATATATTAAATATGAGTCTTAAGTTTTATTGTCCAACACTCTTTCCCTTGGATGGAATTTTAGTTGAATTCCATCCTTTTACGCATTTAAAATTGCTTTTATTTATTCATTTCTCAATTAAATTTAGTTTTTTCTTTTTTCGTTTTTCTTTTTTTTTTCCTTGATGGATGTGACATTGGTATTCATGGGTACACATTTTTTTTTTTTCCAATTGTTATTGTGTATGATTAAATCTATACCCCATAAATGTGTTGGTGAAGTGGCATCCCCATATTATTTCCTTTTGTATTTAGAATCAATGTAGTAGTATTCTTTTAGGTCGTAAATTATTTTTTGGATGTATTTTTCCACAGCCATGTATGGGGATGTGTTTCACTATCACCAATATATTTCAAGGTTGCCTTAACATGTTGCACCAAAATACCAATGGGGTTTCAAGTGGATAATTTAACGTTGTAGATAATGGGAATTGTTCCCTATATTTTATTTTAAATTAAATAGACATTTTATTCTTACTCACATTGTGGGAGATGATTATTAGCACCAAAAAAAGCGAAATTTTTTATCGTATAAAGTGAGAAAGAATTTTATGGTCTAATAATATGTAGAACAAAATATTAAGATATGTGTCTAATTAAATCCTTGCACAATGAATCAATGAAATGGCCTCAAAGAATATTATTGCTGAACTTAATAAGGGAGATAAATTGGATGGAAACAACTATGATACCTGGCATAGGAAGGTTCAACACTTTCTCAATGAGTAGGAGTTACTCGACCATTTGACCAACATCATGGCCATACCTGAGGCAGGAAACATGGCACAACATCGTCGTAACCAAGATGCCTATGCAAACTGGTTTAAAAGGGATAAAAGTACGCGCTTTGCCTTGTTGAGCTGCATGCATGATGACCTCATTGGGGAATTTGAGAAATACCCAACTGCCAAAGAAATGTGGGATCAATTGCACCTGCAGTATAGAGGCACAAAAACAACTAGGCTGTGTGCCCTTACATTGAAGTTTAATCAATATGTGATGGACCCAAAACATACTATGGCTGAGCACCTTAGGGTGATTTCGGCCATGATTAGAGAAATGAAGGCAACTGGCAATGATCTCACTGATAAGCAATAGATTTTGTCAGTCATCAGATCTCTACCTAACCCTTTGTGGAGACATGTGAAATTGGTGCTCAAGCATAATGAGGGAATCAAAAATTTTGATGACATTTCTCGACACCTTGAGCTCGAAGCGGAGCATAAAGATGCGAATCACTCTACTACACTTGTCGCTAAAGCTGGAGAGTGTAAGGGATACAAGCCTCAGCGCAAAGGATAACAAAAGAAGCTAGACAAGCAAAGGTTGAAAATATGACGCCAAAAGATGGTAGAGTAACCAAGCGTCGCAAAGGCAAGCATGCTGGAAAGAATGATAAGTCCAAACTCAAATGCTATAGCTGTGGATAGAAGGGACACTTCGCTTAGGAGTGTACTGAGCCGAATAAGGTACACCTTATTACCAGCTGTCTAAATATGTTTGTTTGTTCACATGTTTTTATTGCTCACTCTCTCCTTGGTTGGATTGTAGACATGGGAGCAACCAAACATGTAGCTTGAGTTTAGGATGGATTTGTAGATTATCATCGAATACCAGTTGGTAGGAATTATATAATAATGAGAAATTGAGCTGAAGAATAAGTCTTATGAGTTGGTACATTTTAGCTCAAGTTGTGTACTGGGCGCAACTTGCTCCTTCATGATGTGCTTCATGCACCCACTATCCGATGCAATCTGCTTTCAGTTTCAGCACTTTTGAAGTCAGGTTTTTCTTTTCATTTTGAGGGCATTAGTTTGTCAATTTATCTTGGTAGAACATTTTATGGTCATGGTAGTTTCAGGGATGATTTCTTTATGTTAGATTAAGAATCGGAATTGAATAATAATTCCCATATTTATGTTGCATCTTTTTCTTCTTCTGATAATGTATCTGATTCCATTAAATGGCATACAAGACTAGGCCATATATGACAAGAAAGAATGGCTAGATTGGGCTAGAGAAGGGCTATTGGGTTCTTTCGCCAAAGTTAGCCCACCTATATGTGAGCCATGTTTAGCTGGAAAGGCATGTAGAAAGCCTTTTGCTAAGGCTTCTAGAGCTACTCATCCGTTAGAGTTAGTTCATTTTGACATTTATGGACCAATGAATGTTAAGGCATGACATGGCGCACCCTATTTTATAACATTTATAGATGATTTCTCGCGTTTGGACGTAGTATTTCTGTTAGGTCACCGTTCTAAAGGTTTGAATTATTTCAAACACTTTGTAGTAGAGGTTGAGGAACAGAAAGATAAGAACTTGAAGGTTCTCCGAACTGATAGGGGTCGAGAATATTTTTCTAATCATTTCAAAGAATTATGCAAGGAAAAAGAGATACACAGACAATTGTCAATTCCTGGTACTCGGCAACAAAATGATGTTACAGAGAGAAGGAATCGTACTCTTTTAGACATGGTTAGGTCGATGATGGCGCAAGCTAATCTCCCAATAAGATACTAGGGAGTTGCTTTAATGGCTGTGGCTTACATCCTTAACCAAGTGCCTTCAAAAGCCTGTTCCTACCACTCCATATGAGTTATGGAACGGTGAAAAGCCTGATTTAGAAGGTTTACGCCCATGGGGATTAGCTAGATTTGTTCACAATACTTCTCATAAGTATTTTTGTGGATGCTGATGAGCCAGCTTCTTTTGAGGAAGCTACAAAATCACCCAATTTAGAAAAATGGATAACTACTATTCAATAAGAGATAAACTCAATGGCTAAGAATAATGTATGGGACTTAGTTGACCTTCCACCTAGGCTCAAGACCATTGGTAACAAATGGGTCTTAACAATTAAGCGCAAGACTGATGGATCAATTGACAAGTACAAGACTCGACTCGTGGCAAAAGGCTATACCTAACAAAAGGGTATAGATTATGAGGAGACATTCTCTCTTGTGGTGAGATTTGCATCCATTCACCTCATTCTAGCTATCGTCGCACATCTAGATTTGGAATTGTTCTAAATGGATGTAAAGACGACATTTCTCAATGGAGAACTAGACGGAGAGATCTATATAGATCAACCAGTAGGTTTTCAGGTTGAGGGAAAAGAACGCAAGGTTTGTCGCTTGAAGCGTTCTATTTATGGTCTAAAACAGTTGTCTAGGCAATTGTATATTCAGTTTCATCAAGCTACTGTCACTATGGGTTTTGTGATGATGGAAGAAGACCATCGCATATGTGTCAAGAGGATTGGGAATACGTTTCTTATCTTATCGTTATATGTGGACGATATTTTGTTAACTGGGAATGATTTAGAGTTGATTCATTCCACTCAAAAGTGGTTGTCTTCTACTTTTGAGATGAAGGACACGGGTCAGGAAGATTATGTGCTAGGAGTTAAGATCTCTAGAGATCGTTCTAAGAGACTTCTTAGTCTGTCTCAAGAGACTTACATGAAGAGGATTTTAGAGCGGTTTCATATGCACTATTCGAGACTAATAGACACTCTAATTGAGAAAGGTCAAATTTTTAGCACCATGCAAAGTCCTAAAATAGTGGAAGAAAAGCGGCAGATGGCTAATGTTCCCTATGCGATTGCTATTGGTAGTCTGATGTATGCAATGATGTGTACTCGACCTGACATATGTTTCGTGGATGGAATGGTTAGCCGATATCAAAGCAATCTTGGAGCTACACATTGGGCTGTAGTTAAGAGGATATTTCGGTATTTGCGAGGGAATGCAGACTTCGCTTTATGCTTCCAAGGTGGTTCTCTCAAATTGGTTAGATTTAGTAATGCAGATGGGTCTGTTGATAGTGACGAGCGTGAATCAGTTACTGGCTATGCTTTTGTACTTGGAGGAGGAGCCATTTCATGGTGCAATAAGAAACAACAATGTGTTTCCTTGTCCACGATGGAGTCAGAATACGTGGCTTGCACTGCTACCGTTCAAGAATCAATATAGTTAAGAAGATTCTTGAAGAGCTTGAGTGTAATAGGGCATTTGGATGAGGCTGTTGTGGTCTACTGTTATAGCACAATTGCTATAGCTTATGCGAGAGATCCCAAATATCATGGGAGAACTAAGCATATTGATACTCGTTATCACTTTATTTGATATATCATTGTGCAGGGATTGGTGGTCCTAAGGCATGTCTCTATTAGCGACATGGTTGATGATCCATTGACCAAACCCATTGCAAGGGATGTTTTTCATAGACATGTTAGGGGTTTGGGCTTATGTGCGATTTGATATTATGAGACCATGAAATATCCTCTCACATGGATTGTTGAAGAGATTCAACGAAGATAGTTCCATGAACCTGCAAGAGATAAATATGGTTGATGCCACCTAACCGGGGTTACTGGCCAGGGACACTCCAATGATGAAGTTAGAATCTATGAATGAAGAATCAAGAATTGTAAAGAGTGTTTGTGTGCTGTGTGGAGTAGAGAGAAAGATCCCTTACATTCCATGAGGTGCCTTTCTTTTATAGACGGAGAGTGGGCCGAATCAGCCCAACAGTTGGCCCCCTTGGTAGGCCTTATTTGGGTTAGCCCAATAAGCTGATATATATATTTTTTAGCTTTGACAATTGCCCCAAAACTTTCATTGCCTTCGATAGAATGAATGAGAGTTTTTATTGCCAAGTTATGCTGTTCAAACAGATGTTAGGTCTCTTGACAAAGAATACAGTTGATAAATAAATAATATGAATGAATGAATGACTGGATGAATGTATGAATTTATGTACAAATATATGTGGTACATCAATAATGCACAATGGGACCGCATAAGTCTAACATAGGGACCCCCTCGGGTTTACATCCGATATCTCTTTAACGATGGGCCACGGTATTATAACCCTCGAGCGAGGGTATAGGCCGCGGTATTATAACCCCCGGGTGAGAGTGTAGGCCATGGTATTAGGACCCCCAAGTGAGAGTGTAGGCCGCGGTATTATAACCCCTGAGCGAGAGTGTAGACCGCGGTATTAGGACCCCCGGGCAAGAGTGTTGGCCGCGGTATTATAACCCCCGAGCGAGGGTGTAGGCCGCGGTATTATAACCCCCGGGTAAGAGTGTAGGTCGTGGTATTAGGACCCCCGGGTGAGAGTGTAGGTCACGGTATTCTAACCTCTGGGAGTAGGTGTAGGGCTTTACTGATGGCGTTCTGTGCCGAGTGCAAAGATTACGCTGTACTCAGAGATTTTTGCTAATTTTAAGTGGCAACCAAGTGCCAATATGGCAAGGACTTTGAATAATGCATCCTGTGTTAGTGATGGCCAGTATTGAATGAGGTAGACGTGTTAATCACAAAGAATATTGCTCCACTTGTAAGGAATGGCCAAGTAGATATTAGGCCAACTATTTAATTACGAGTAAATATTAGGCCAATTAGCATTGCTCGGTTTGTGTTTAGTCCAATGTAGACCTGCCCCATTGCTTTCAAATGACAGGCGTTAGTCGGAAGGAATGTAGATTGGACTTGCCCAATTGCCCTATGTGGCGGGGTAGATTCGGCTTTGGTAAAATGACGGAGTGAAAAAATATGCGAACTGCCGACTGCCAAGTGTGTAATGGATTGCCCCAAAACTGGCGCTTGTTTGGAGCGGTGTGAAACAAGCGAGAGTTTGTAACTAAAGTAAATTTCTTTGCAATGTTTGTACCAAGTTGGTCGAGTATGCATGCATAAGAAAGGTACCGAGATGAGGATCGGCTGATAAATGACCAAGGTAACGCAGGTAACACAATGAATGATTGGGGAAGACGAAGGATTATATCCTCACCCCAAGATCTTGTTGCTGAAATTGCATGCTGATCAGATATGATGTAACCGTTCAGCAATCTTGTAATGCCTGAACGTTCTAGGGCGTTGATCCTAATATTAGGCGCGAAATTTGTAGAATTGGACTCCAATTGAACTACCAAGTGGCCGAATTGAAAGCGCCAAGTGAGTGTAAAAGTTGTTCAGTGAGTTCGGCGATAAGCGTTAAGCTGATTAAATTGCACCATTGTCTTGGAATTAGTTGAAAAATTGCTTCCATTGTCGTGAATATCTAACATTGGATCGCCATTACCCCATTGCTTGCGAATGACGTTAGGTATTCGGAAGAAATTCAGATTGGACGTTGGCCAACATTGTCGAGAAGTAAGTTGAGAACAAAGTATAGTTGCCCCATTACTTTCGAATGACAGTGGTTATTCAGAAGGAATTCAGAATAGACTTGAGCCAAAATTGCCAAATGATGCGGGTTGTTATAGTGGCGGGAAGATGCCAAAATTGTTGAATGCGACATTGATCAAATGCCAGGCTTAGCGGCAAAAGTATTGTTTAAGTTGCGATATGTAGCACTGCATATAAAATCTACAAATTTTTGGTATGGAATTTACAAAGTCAGACCATATGGATGTTTTCAGAATGCTCCAAATAGTTGGAAACGACTATGGGATCACTGTAATTGGACTCCTGATGGCGTAGTTGTAGCGAAAATGATTCTGACGGCTTAGATTGGTAGAGACTGGTGCTCTGTGATTCACTGGATAATTGCTCTTATATTGCAAAAAATAAAAGAAAATTGTGGTGGCAAGAATTGAACCTCCGCTCTTGTGATAAAAGACTAACACTGAACCACTCTGGCATGGCATACCTTGTGTCCGTATTTTGTACATTATATATTTGAACTTAATTGTTTAGTTATTACAGGATGTAACTTAGCTGCAATCTACCGAATAATTTCTTACGTTTTGCCAACTGTTGAGTCGTCTTCTTCGGCAAAATATGTGATTTTCTGGGAAAATTTCAATTGGCTCGTACAACTTCGTTTTAGCTCTGATTTTGACGCGATTTTTTGTGTTAGACTCATCTTGGTGAGTACTTCACATTGGTATAATCAAAACTTAATGTTGACATTGTTGAAAATTGCAAGTTTTTGAAACTATGAACTGTTGCGCAACTATCGACAAGCATCGGTTACTTTTTTGCTCCTCTAGTTAGTGGCTTTGGACTCCCTAAGTTGAGGTGAATCCTCTGGTATTGTTAGATGTGGATTACAGTAAGCCACGGTGCTAGTTTTATGCCTAGATTGTAGTGCCAAACAAGTTGCCCACGCTAGATAAAATGCAAAGTTGATATGAATTTGCTCTTGATAATATGCTAAATGATTTGCGCATCGCAGCAGCAATATATCGAATAAGTTGTAAATTGATAATATGCGGATTTGTAGTTGCTAATATGTTAAGTTTCCGAACAAGCCGAGTAAGTTGATTGCATGCAGAGTTAATACAAATAAAACAATAAGTCGTCGAAACTTTGTTGATATTATACTGACGAATGATACTATGCAAAGTGAATGAAAATAAAAATTGCTGAATAAGCCAATAAGTTGCCAAATAAGTCAATAAGTTGCCGACTTGTTCATTTGGCCGGTGGATGTAAGTTGGTTCATTGGTGGTTGCCAAATAATGTGTGTTAGCTGTGCTGAGCTGGACTAGTACATTTGGGTTGTTTGATTGTGCCGAAAATATGTCCTTATACTATTTGGTCTTCAACTTTTTGGCAACGCGGTCGGTTGACTATTTGCTATTGCCGAATGATTTAATTGGAGTGGCATCGCCGAATTGCGGAGGCAGAGGAACAGGCGATTGATAAGCCAATGACAACGCCGAGTAAGGCGGGTTCCCAAACTGCTTAAGTGGCCGAGAAGTGCCGATGTAATAACTCTTGATCGAACTGGAACTCGGCGAGTGTATGGTTGCCGATCAATTCGCCACAATGGGCTTACGTTTTCGTTGCATAATTGCTTGGAACTCGGCCGTTCGTGATGAATATCATGCCGACGAATGTGGTGATGGAGTTGTGGTGCCTAGTGTCAAAAAACAGCCGACTGTGAATTCAACTTGGGAGCCGATTGACGTATGTGCGGTCGAGTAGTCTTGCCGAGTAGGCAATGTTGCCGAATAATGTCGTCGAGCCGATTTGATGTAGGGAATGGAGAAATTTGATGGTATAGCAGAGGAAAATTTGATGCTTCCATGCATGGGTGTGCCGAACAACTATCAAAGGCAAATTCAATGCGTCCATTATTGCCAAGGAAGAAGGAACGCAAACAGAACTTAGGTAATCAGATTCCTCAAGGCTGTTGTGTTTTATGTTATTTATTTTTATGTTTATTTATATTCATTCTTTTTTTTAATATATATATATATATATATATTTCGTTTGCTGAATGAAGTGCAATTCTCTTGGCAAATGATGCTTCGGAACCTCATTTCGGCAGGGAGAATGTTGAAGTGAATATTTCTAACGTCCTTATCATAACGGCATCTCGGTGACATCATTTCTACTCAGCAAAGAGTATGCATGTTTGGTGAGGGCGTAATGGTGCTCGTCCCATCCATTCTTGATCGGCAGTGCCATTGCTAAATAGCGTGATATCCCCTTTGATTGTTGTGCTCAGCAGATTATGCTCTTGGTCGGCGGCGATAACTGTTAATTTGCTGCAATGTTAGTTCTTTGGATACCCCATAACAACTATTTTGGCTAGAATAGGCGGATGGTCAGATTGCCGAGTTACTTGATTGGCAATTTCTCTTGGCGTTGTCGCTTGCACTTGGTTGGCAACTCCACTTTGGTTTTCCAAAGCACCTCTTTGAGAGCTTGGTTGTGTCTTGTTAAAATTTCATTGGCCAGCGAGTTGGACGACTTTGCTTGCCGAAACATTTCTTTGGCAATTTGCCTTGACCTTCTGTGTTGCCGAAACCTCTTCTAGAGTGAGAATGTCAAGTCTCTGTTGATCTACAAACGTAAGCAACAATAGATATGCACATAAATCTATAAACTTGGTCAAGGCTCTATATTTAACAAAGGTTGCACACCACTTGTGAATCTAAATGTACATAGATAGAATAAATAAATTGAGTTTAGTCAAACAACTTTGTTGAATTACCGAAAAGATGCTCTCTTCAAGAAAAGTGACCCATTTGTAGAGAGAGAAAATGGAGATGAAAAGGTAGATCCATGAATTCTATGTTATTTTAACCCTTTTTCATCAAGATTCACAGTGAACAAAAGTTTCCATAGAGTTTGTACGTAGACACATATGTATATACGAGTTAAGAACCAATTTTAAAGTGATTTTACAAGTTTACTCAGAGAGAGAATAGATTACCATCACAATGTTGTTGGTTGAATTTCTACTTACAGTAATTGTAACATGTTTGCTATTTACTTCGTTGAAATCTCTTAGACAATTCCCACAGACGGCGCCAATTGTGAGACCATGAAATATCCTCTCACATGGATTGTTGGAGAGATTCAACGAAGATAGTTCCATGAACCTGCAAGAGATAAATATGGTTGATGCCACCCAATCGGGGTTACCGGCCGGGGACACTTCGATGATGAAGTTAGAATCTATGAATGAAGAATCAAGAATTGTAAAAAGTGTTTGTGTGCTGTGTGGAGCAGAGAGAGAGATCCCTTACATTCTATGAGGTGCCTTTCTTATATAGATGGAGAGTGGGCCAAATAAGCCCAACAGTTGGCCTCCTTGGTAGGCCTTATTTGGGTTAGCCCAATAAGCTGATATATATTTTTTCTAGCTCCCACAGATATGCTTCTATCAGATGGACCCTTTTTCAATTTTATGCATTAATGAAATTAGGTTTCCTTTCTATTTTGCATAATGATGGATTGTTTGAGCACATATTTTGAATTACATGTATGTCGCCAGGCTAAGATCGACCCTCTCACACTGGCGATCACCCTGGCGCTTGTCGAGTGAGTAGGATAAGACATAGATTATCTTGTTGTTTGGAGAATGAGCGAGGTAAATGTTTTGTTACTTGGGAGTGAACAAAACTGGTTTATTAGTGGATGGCATCTTGGCATTAGCTGAGATGAGACTTATATAAGTCGAACATGAAGTTTTTCCACAACTTCATGAAGCCTAAATATAGTCAAATGTGAGGTCTTAGATAGGCGCTTGATAAGCAACTAGGCTAAGAAACTTAGGTTAGACACTTGTATAGTGACTAGACTAAGATTCGTATGGCGTTAGAGAGTGACAAACCCAATTGAGTGGGAGCTCTGTCATAGCAAACATATCATACTTTGTATGCTATAGTCGACCATGTAAGGGAGTGGCTAGATGAATCCCTACTCTAACACTATGTGAGCCCTATTAAGCCATTAATTGGTTTATACTATGCCCTTGAACTTGGACCTATGTTATGAAGTGATGACTCGATGTTTCTACTTTAGCATGTCACCCTAGGATCATGATGAATACGATCTAGAGGACCATGTATGTGAGAACCCGAATATAAAAATTAAGTAAATAATTAAATACTAATAATAATATTACAATCTCAAATATTTGATGGGGAATCCTAAAGTGCAAATTAAATATTTGGATGGTCTTTTAATTAATTTTTAAACCTAAAATAAATTTATGGTGAAAGTATTTAATTTAGAGGCAAGATTTATTATAAAAAAAAAATAGAGGGTAAGTTTGTAAGTATCTTTTGTTATATTAATAGTTATATTTTATTTAAATTAATGGGTTAGAAAATAAAATAATATAAAGAGATAATAATTTAAAACCTTTTGTTTAAATAATTATTTAGAGTTTTGTTTAGATATATATAGAGAGCAACCCTAATTTTCCTAACAAAAACCCTAACCCTTAATTATAATTGCTTTGCACTACACCTTCAACATATAGCAGCAGCCACGAGAGTATAGCAGCAGCCACGAGAGAGAGAGAAGTTTTCAGCAACTTTGTGGTTGAACAAATCTAAGGTAAGAATCAATTTATTCTTGTTCTATTATAGATTATTGTTTACATAGTTATGGTGCTTGTGGGTGTTGTGAGTTGGTGGAAGAAAAAGGAATGGATTGGCTGATGGGGAGAGTATTCTAGAAATTTTAATCGAATTCATAATGTTGTTCCTAAGAATATTAATCTGCCAACAAACTTTAAAAATCGAGAAACCATATCAAACGGATGAATTTTGATCTAAAATTTTTACAGTAGATCAATTACATATTGAATTGCATATCTGAATTTTTTCATAATTTTTGGGAGTCAAAATCCATATAAATTGAGGTATTCAAATCTGTCCAGGAAACCAGTCCAAAACAGTAAATTCGGGAGTGTTGTTCTCTTTGGGTATAAATCCAAAAATTATCAAATTAGTGTCATTAGAACCGGTTACAAGTTTAGTTTCGTACGTTTTTGGCCTTGTATTGATTGCTTGTGTATATTAAGAGAACCGTCAATTTCTTTAAAGTGCTGCAGAAAATAACCTGTTTGGATATAATAAATTGTAGATAATTATTTTGATAAGAAAATCAAGTGAAACCAATTGGGTTTGAAACTTAGGATATATTAGATCATATCTGGAGGTTATTGGAATTTTTCGAATAGAGCGGAGTGGGTTTTGTAATTTTCAAAGTTAGCGAATAGGTTGGGAAGGCTTGTTTGAAACTCTATTTTATCTTAAAGTCACAATTAATTAAATTTTGACCGGAACCCAAGTCTTGGGTGATTTTAGACCTTGAAGAACATGAACTTAGGTAATATTTAAGAGTAACGATGAGTTGAGTTGAGCCGTGTTAGTGCGCTCTAGTTTGGGGTTACTTAGTTTATTATTCTTTATGGTTTTGGATTCATGTTTAGGCTTACGTGTGCCTTGGGCCAAGTCCCTGTGGGCCACGGCCGGTCATGCCCGAATTTGGGGTGTGACATTTGTGGTATCAGAGCTATAGTTTATCGAGTTACATATCTTACATTTCATCATTTAGACGAGGTCCAAGTCCTTATGGTCCTTAGTAGTGTGTGGTTGAGTCAGTTTTGTTTAAACTTGTGTTGAATGTTTATCGATTTCAGTTTGAAGGTTAAGAGTTAGCATCTAGATTTCTACGTGGATTGTCTATTCCTTGTGCGCCTTTGGATGCATGTATTACCTTGTCTACTTCATTACGAGAATCAGTAGTATTGGGAGATGTTTGTAGATCTTGTGAGATAAAAATGGATGGTAGGATTTTTCCAGTAGATTTGATTTCTTTGGAGATGAAGGATTTTGATGTGATTTTGGGGATTGATTGGTTAACGAAGCATCATGCCTCTATTGATTGTTTTAGAAAGAGCGTAGTTTTTGCTATGCCGGGGCAACATGAGTTCTTCTTTCAGGGAGATAGGAAAGGGTCTTCTATCTGTTTTACTTCTTCCCTTTCGGCTGATCGAATGTTAAGTAAAGGGTGCCATGATTATTTAGCTTGTGTGGTGAGTATTGAACTGCCATAATAGAAGTTAGAGGAGTTGCCTGTAGTGAGTGATTGTGTTGATGTTTTTCCAGAGGATCTACCTGTTCTTTTTCCAGACTGTGAGGTCGAATTTTCCATTAACTTGGTCCCTAACACAATACTTATTTTTAAAGCGCCCTATAGAATGGCACCGTTGGAGTTGAGGAAGTTACAAGAGTTGTTAGTCAAAGGTTTTATTGGACCTAGTGTTTTACCTTGGGGAGCACCTGTGTTGTTTGTGAAGAAGAAGGATGGGTCTATGAGATTGTGTATTGATTATAGAGAACTGAACAAAGTCATAGTGAAGAATAGGTATCCTTTGCTACGTATTGATGACCTATTTGACCAATTATAGGGAGCTCAAGTTTTTTCTAAGATTGACTTGGGGTCAGGCTATCACCAGTTGAAGGTAAGGAATGAGGATATTCTTGAGACAGCTTTTAGAACCTGTTATGGGCATTATGAGTTCTTAGTGATGCCTTTTGGTCTCACAAATGCACCAGCCACATTCATGGATTTAATGAACAGAGTATTTAAGCCCAACTGTATAAATTTGTGGTAGTGTTTATTGATGACATCCTAATTTATTCGAGGAGTAAGGAGGAGCATGAGCAGCATTTGAAGGTAGTATTGCAGATCCTTAGGGAGAAAAGACTGTATGCAAAATTTAAGAAGTGTGAATGTTGGTTGAGCAGTGTATCCTTTTTGGGTCATGTAGTGAGTAAAGATGGGGTATCTATGGAAAGCAACAAGGTGACAGCAATTGTTGATTGGCCACGACCTACTTTTGTGGCAGATGTACGTAGCTTTCTAGGGCTTGTTGGATATTACAGACGGTTTGTGGAAGGATTCTTCCGTATTGCTTTGCCATTTATAAATCTCACTAGGAAAGAGGTAAGTTTGAGTGGAGTAATGATTGTGAGTGTAGCTTCCAAGAGTTTAAACAAAGGTTGATATTAGCTCCAATCCTTGCCTTTCGTACAGGTGGTGGTAGTTTTTTGATTTATAGTGATGCTTCACGATAGGGTTTAGGATGTGTGCTCATGCAACATGGGAATGCGATTGCTTATGCGTCACGATAGTTGAAAGTACATGAGAGAAATTATCCTACGCACGACTTGGAGTTAGTAGCAGTGATTTTCGCTTTAACATCTGGCAACATTATTTGTATGGGGAATCATGTGAGATTTACACTGATCATAAGAGTTTGAAGTATATTTTCACACAGAAGGAACTAAATTTGAGGCAAGGAAGATGGCTTGAGTTGTTTAAAGATTTTGATGTGAATATTTTGTATCATTCGGGGAAGGAAACGTGGTGGCGGATGCCTTGAGTAGAAAGGTCGCAATTGGAGATGCAGCTGCTTTGTGTATTAAGAGTTGTTTTGTGGAAGACATGAAACGTTTGAGGCTTGAGGTTATTAAGCCTAGTGATGGGGCTTATTGTAGTCAATTGATAGTTTAGCCAACCTTGAGAGAGCGGATTCATTTAGCTCAGGAGATTGACCCCCAGTGTGAGCATATTAAAGGAGAGATGCAGAGGGTAAGCATGTAGACTTGGTGGTTAGTGATGATGGGTTGCTTAGATTCCGTAGCCGAATTTGTGTTCTTGCTGGTGGTGATTTGAGGAAGGAGATTATGACGAAGGCACATAGTTCTAGTTATAGCATTCATCTTCGAAGCACTAAGATGATTGAGATCTTCATGAACATTTTTGGTGGAATGGTATGAAGGGAGATATTGCAGAATTTGTGGCTCAGTGTTTGGTGTGTCAACAGGTTAAAGTAGAACATCAGAAACCCACAGGGAAACTACAACCGTTATCTATACCAGAGTGGAAGTGGGATCATATTAGCATGGACATTGTGTGTGGTTTATCTCGTACTAGTAGTAATCACGATGCAATTTGTGTAGTTGTTGATAGATTAACCAAGTCAGCACATTTTATTGCAGTACAGATGAACTATTATCTAGCTCGATTTGCACAGTTGTATGTGAAGGAGATTGTTAGATTGCATAGTGCACCTGTGTCAATAGTATCAGATCGGGACCCTCATTTTGTGTCTAAGTTTTGGGGTGCGTTACAGCCAGCTATAGGTACTCGGTTAAATTTTAGTTCAGCTTATCACCCTCAGACAGATGGGCAATCAGAGAGGACTATTCAGACCCTTGAGGATATGTTGAGGGCTTGTGCTTTGGAGTGGAGAGGTAATTGGGATGATTATTTTCCACTCATGGAGTTTGCCTATAATAATAGTTATCATTCTAGGTTGGGAGTAGCACCTTATGAGGCTTTGTATGGGAGGAAGTGTAGGTCTCTTTTGTGTTGGTATGAGGTTGGTGAGAGGCAAATGTTGGGACCTGATTTGGTGGAGGATGCTACACAGAAAATTATCACCATTAGAAAGAGATTATTGACTGCTCAGAGTAGAAAAAAAAAAAGTTATGCTGATCATCGTAGGATAGATTTAGAGTTTCATGTGGGGCGATATGGTATTCTTGAAAGTATCACCATGGAAAGGAGTCATCAGGTTTAGAAAGAAATGAAAGTTGAGTCCTAGATACATTAGTCCATTTGAGGTATTGGAGAAGGTTGGTGAGGTTGCGTACCGCATTGTTCTACCCCCTAGGTTGGCAGGAGTGCATAATGTGTTTCACGTGTCTATGCTGAGGAAATATGTGCACAGTTCGTCGCATGTTATAGATTATGAGCCACTTCAGATTAGAGAGGATTTTTTTGTATGAGGAGATGCCTGTTCAGATTTTGGATTCGAAAGAGAAAATGTTGCGTGCGAAGGTCATTAAATTGGTTAAGGTATTGTGGCAAAATCATTTAGTTGAAGATGCGACTTGGGAGCGCGAGGACGAGATGCGCGAGAAGTACCCACATCTATTCTCATGATTTACTTGGATTATTTTCGAGGATGAAACTTTTCTTTTAGTGGGGGAGAATGTGAGAACCCGAATATAAAAATTAAGTAAATAATTAAATAATAATAATAATATTACAATCTCAAATATTTGAGGGGAATCCTAAAGTGTAAATTAAATAGTTGGAAGGTCTTTTAATTAATTTTTAAACCTAAAATAAATTTATGATGAAAGTATTTAATTTAGAGGCAAGATTTATTATAAAAAAAAATAGAGGGTAAGTTTGTAAGTATATTTTGTTATATTAATAGTTATTTTTTATTTAAGTTAATGGGTTAGAAAATAAAATAATATAAAGAGATAATAATTTAAAACATTCTGTTTAGATAATTATTTAGAGTTTTGTTTAGATATATATAGAGAGCAACCCTAATTTTCCTAACAAAAACCCTAACCCTTAATTATAATTGCTTTGCACTACACCTTCAACATATAGCAGCAGCCACGAGAGAGAGAGAGAGAGAGAGAGAGAGAGAGAGAGAAGTTTTCAGCAACTTTGTGGTTGAACAACTCTAAGGTAAAAATCAATTTATTCTTGTTCTATTATAGATTATTGTTTACATAGTTATGGTGCTTGTGGGTGTTGTGAGTTGGTGGAAGAAAAAGGAATGGATTGGCTGATGGGGAGAGTATTCTAGAAATTTTAATCGAATTCATAATGTTGTTCCTAAGAATATTAATCTGCCAGCAAACTTTAAAAATCAAGAAACCATATCAAACGGATGAATTTTGATATGAAATTTTTACAATAGATCAATTACATATTGAATTGCATATCTGAATTTTTTCATAATTTTTGGGAGTCAAAATCCATATAAATTGAGGTATTCAATCTGTCCAGGAAACCAGTCCGAAACAGTAAATTCGAGAGTGTTGTTCTCTTTGGGTATAAATCCAAAAATTATTAAATTAGTGTCATTAGAACTGGTTACGAGTCTAGTTTCGTACGTTTTTGGCCTTGCATTGATTGCTCGTGTATATTAAGAGAACCGTCAATTTCTTTAAAGTGCTGCAGAAAATAACCTGTTTGGATATAATAAATTGTAGATAATTATTTTGATAAGCAAATCATGTGAAACCAATTGGGTTTGAAACTTAGGATATATTAGATCATATCTGGAGGTTATTGGAATTTTTCGAATAGAGCGGAGTGGGTTTTGTAATTTTCAAAGTTAGCGAATAGGTTGGGAATGCTTGTTTGAAACTCTGTTTTATCTTAAAGTCACAATTAATTAAGTTTTGACCGGAACCCAAGTCTTGGGTGATTTTAGACCTTGAAGAACATGAACTTAGGTAATATTTAAGAGTAACGGTGAGTTGGGTTGAGCCGTGTTAGTGCGCTCTAGTTTGGGGTTACTTAGTTTATTATTCTTTATGGTTTTGGATTCATGTTTAGGCTTATGTGTGCCTTGGGCTAAGTTCCTGTGGGCCACGACCGGTCATGCCCGAATTTGGGGTGTGACAATGTCTAGGAAAGCAGTCAAGTTTGAGTGGATTGACATGAGTGGCTAAGGAAAATTCTTAGATTTCATACCAATGTATTGTAGCTCATTACTTGGGCAATTTTGTCAAATTTGTGTTCTCGATATAGTCATGAGTACAAATACAACATTTGAAGTCAAGCATGATTATGAGTCGACTCATGAGGGATTTAAAATGCTTAATCTGGTGTGATCTAACGAATTTGGGATATATAAAAGTTTTTTGAGTGATGTGCTATGTTAGCTTGATGGTGACTTAATATAGCACTTCTATCTTGTAACATTTTGTTCTAGGCGACCCCCTGAGCGGTGAAAGTACCGCTCGAGCGAAGCTAGAGGGCATCTAGCAGTTTTTCAGGTTAGGGTGCACTGCTCAAGCGACCATTAGTTTGCTTTAGCAAAGATACAAGGCTCTCAGTATCTTGTTTTGCAAACAAAAATGCTGAGAAGTCTGGTTCACCGCTCGAGCGATAAAAAGACAGCTCGAGCAATCTACGCGAAATTCAACAGATTAAAAAGGATATTTCTTGATCATTCTTTTCATTTTTCTTTTCTCTCTTCCTCCATCTTGTCTTAAGTTAGAAAAACCCTAGGTTTCTCACTCTAAATACCCCTCATTCCTCTAAGATCTAGTGTAAATCTCTTGCAAGGAGTGAAGTATACATGAAGCTCATCCTCTCAACCGATTGGATTTTCATTTTTGGTGCAGAACTCTCCTAGAAGCTTGGTTTATTTGCTCATAGCTTGAAGTAGGGTTACTTTTAACCTACTATCTATTTGTTTTGAAGATGTTTCTATGGTATTATTGTGACTTAAGATTTAATTTGATGACTGAGTGGATTAAACTCTTATTTAATAAAAATGGGACATATTACTCAACTTTTATTAAAATTTTTCTAAATCTTTCTATGGAATATGTATATTAATGTTAAGAAAATACACATATATGAAGAAGGGGAGAAAGCCCCAAATTGATAAAACCGTAATTACTAATTTGAGTAGAGAATGGTATTTGGAATGAAATTTCCTTAAAATTTGTGGAATTTTGTGAATACTGAAGAAATGGAACATATGGATATTGTTGTGGTGTTGAAATTGTGACTTGGGGATTGATGCTTCTTGAATGTTATATTTTTCTTTTTTCTTGTTTAATGTTAAATCCTTGTTATCTTGGAACAAAGTTTGGTAAAGTGAACATGTGTCTAGGTTAGGAGTCGGTTTTGAGAATGCGGCGTGGTGTTGGTACTTGCTTGGGGAGTGAAGGTGCCCAACTGCCCTGTCTGCGCTTATCGCCGAATGAATGTGGGAAAATGTTTGTGGGTGTCCATGGGTCTTGCCATATTGCAGTCAACAAAAGTGGAAAAACTGATGATTTTGGATGCCCACGTCCTGCCGTATAGTAGTCGGTTAATGTATGCATAGTATTAAATGAAAGTGACTTGTGTATGTGATTTGGACTCTTGTAAGGGACTCATGGTGCATTTCTCTTTCTAATGTTCAGAACGGTTTTGTGTGGGATTGAAGTGTACTTTAATTTTTATTTTTTTTTAATTTATCTATTTATTTACCTAGTTGGTTGTTTATCAATATTAATTATTTTATGTTGTTCTAGTTATAATGGTTCCATGTGCTTGTTCAAATGATTAGATACTTGGTTAAATGTATTTCTACTTGGCATGTAGCTCAACCCTATCTGATTTTTCAGGAACTGGTGACATACCACCGCAACGACTTGCAATTTGTAGTTTTATTTTGCTAGAAAGTTAGGTCGAAGAAATTTAATTGTAGAAGTGTAGAGTTTGGTGTCAAGCATTGTAAATCTGTTTCATTGTATTGGACGGACGCTTAAAAACTTTTGTATGACTTAATGATGAATTTGTTTTGTATAGCCATGTAGCTTATTGAACTTAACCAAGGACATGGACTGAGATTAATCTGTAAACATGGAACTGTAAATTTTGAACCTTAGTTCAATGAGAAAGAGGACTTTATTGTATTATGCTATGCATGGTTGTGGTATATTCTTGTTATAAGAGCGAGGATTCAATACCGTGGGCTCATGGGCAGTGACATTGGTCCCAATAAGTTTCCTAAGCTAGGGTTGGACGCTTATGTGCCTTTCTTGTTTTGACTATTCATGTGGTTATATGGGTACGAGGTCAAACTTCTACGATATAGCTTTTATCCGTTGCATTCATCAAGATCCTTTTGGAAAGGAACCTAATGAATGCTCTTTCCATTTGGAGGTCCTTGATTGCCATGGAATTAGCTAGTATCCTATGAGCATGACTTGTATGCGCTTTATGTGATTATGTGACTCTATGGATTGCTTTATGTAAAAGTAGGTATCTGTATAGACACGTGCTTGGATTGTGTATAATTTATAAAGATCTTGAGTGGGGCCTTCAGGTGTATAAAGTCAGTTTGAACTTAGTATCGTCTTCATTTCTTATAGGATGTCCGGGCGTGTTAGAAGTCGCAACAGGCCTTGTTGGGAAGGCCGAAATATTCCAACCCAAGCTGAGATCCCTCCACAAGAAGAAAGAGTGGGTCAAAACAATGTGGCCTCACCATCCGCCCAGGATGCGATGGGGGCTTTAGCCTTGGATATGGCAAGGGCTCTTAGGGAGTCCATGAAGATACTCAGAGCCGAGCAAGCAACTAGAACAATCAAAGAGGAAACTAGAGCTTTCTTTCTGAAGAAAGAGCTCTTTCGTTCTAATCCGGCCGAGTTAAGTGGTGGGCCCGACCCAATGAAAGAAGACGAGTGGTTGAAGCAAATTGTGAAATCTTTTGAAATTTTGGATATCTGAGAGGATGAATTACGAGTAGCACTAACAGCTTTTCAATTGAAATGAGAGGTCGGACAATGGTGGAAGTATGTCAAGAATAGAGTTTATCACACTTGGGAAGCATTTACACATGCCTTCCAAGACTACTACTAGGGAGCAACTGAGGAAACAGTTTGAGGAGTTAAGGCAACTTGATACACCAATGGCCAAGTTTGAAGCCACATTCATAAGTCTCTCGCTTTGCGCCTAAACTAGTAGTAACAGAAGAACACCGATGCCTAGAATTTGAGAAAAGGTTGAGGCCAAAAATTTTAATGGTGGTAGGCAATATGATTTGTGATTATGATCACCTAGTAAAAACAGCAGCTCATGTAGAGATCACGGTGGGGGCGGAGGAAGCAAGACAAGAGCCGAAGAGAATAGGACATTTTGAATCCAAGGGTGAGTTGGAAGCCTCTAAAAAGTCTAGGAACTGCAGGCGCGCCCTTTGGGGGGCTCATACTACAGTTCGGACTCATTTGTCACGGTTCTTAATCTAATCTCACGATGTGCAATGTGAGATTGATAAATCACCAAAGAGTCCAAATCCGGCAAATCGTTTTGGAAAACTGATTTTTTAGAAAGAAGTGCCAAACATGGACTGCTTTGCTAGATACAGAGTCGCCATCTAAATATTTAGTTTGGGGGAATTTAGGAAACCCTGACTCGTTGCCTAAGGTGTGTCTGTCATCACCAAAGTTGCCTCGGCTCGGGAACTTGGGTACGATTGGGGAAGGTCATCTATGAGCACCCCCGTTCGCCCAATCAAAGATCGGCCTGTACTAAACATGATATTTTGTTTTGAAAACACATGTGTTCTTATTCCGGTTATTAGCCTAGAAATACTATGTGATGCACACAACACACAAGTATAGACGAGATCGCCTAAGTTAGAACAAATCATCTCATGTTTGTTTGTTTGAAAATGGTTTGAAGGTGTTACTCATAAGTAGGCTAAGACGTGAATTTTGCCACCCTCAAGTGGACTTAGAAAACATGATTTTGCCACAATCAAGTGGGCTTAAAACTCGCATTTCAATGAATTATTCCAATTCAAGTAATCTAACCTTCACCCACAAGCATTCAGGCAGTTATATCACATAAGCAAATAGCCTCATGGCAAGCATACTATCATGGCAACACTCACACTCATGCAAGATGGTAAAGCATAAAAGCTTACCTAGTACTCCGAGCCAAAACAATAGCTAATTAGTAATCAATGCATGATCCTAGCTATGTTAAGATGCTTAATGCAACACATGCAAAATGCAACTAGAATAGGCTTGGCTATCTAAGAATGGCATGTGAAATACGGCAATTCGATACATGTATTCAAATAGGAATTGAAATACAATGTAGTTAGTATGATGCACCGAGCCTGGTGCATGCAATACAGATGAATGATGCAAACATGCATAGCATAAGGTATGCTAATGGAAATATGCCCTAAATCTAACCATCGTAAGCGGTTAAATAAAAGGGAGAAAGAAATGGAGGTTGGAAGACATGCATCACACACACGCACACTTATTACAAATTCACCCTCTCGACGGAGGTCCGAAAGAATAATACAAACCAACTAATTAACTAACTATCCTAGCTAATTAATTATTACACAACACTTAACTAATTAAACAAATTAATTAAGCTACTAAAGCAATAAACCAGCCTCGGGAAGAGGGATGCATGCATGCTCAGTCGACTTCGCTCGGAAACCTATTGCCATACCACATGTTGCCTCTGTTTGCACTGTTTTACACCTCTGAAAATTGTGCCAATTTCTGTGACACTTCTGAACTGTCTTGGGGACGTGCTGAGAGTCCATCGGCCAAGAGATAGGGCCATCGGCCAAGGAAATGGTGCCATCGACCAAAGATAAGGCTCTCGGCCAAATTAAGTTAGCTGGGCGGCACTGAAGATGGCCAACCAGCCATCCCTTCCTGCAGAATGCTGTTTTTGCTACAGCAGAGGACAGACAGTGCATGGCAAGGCATTTTCAAGACAATGTGTGCACAACCAGACGTCCCCGAACGCCCCGGGAGGAACGAGCTCCCGTTCTGTTCATTTTGGGGTCACTACAGCTCGGACTCTCAAATTTTGTTGTCGCGGTTCTTAATCTGAACCAAAGAATCCAAATCTGGCAAATCGTTTTGAGAAACAGATTTTTGAAAAAGTAGTGCCAAACATGGACTGCTTTGCCAGATACAGAGTCGCCACCTAAATATTTTAAAATGGGGGAATTTAGGAAACCCTGACTCGGTGCCGAAGGCCACATGTCCGTCATCACCAGAGTTGTCTTGGCTCGGGAGCTTGGGTACGATCGGGGAAGGTCAGCTATGAGCACCCCCTTTCGCCCGGTCCGAAGACCGGCCTCTACTAACCGTGATATCTGATTTTGAAAACTTTATGTGTTCTTATTCCGGTTATTAGCCTAGAATTACTACGTTATGCGCACAGCAAACAAGTATAGACCAAATCGCCTAAATTGGAACAAAACATTTCATGTTTGTTTTGAAAATGGTTTGCTACTCGCAAGTAGGCTAAAATGCAGGTTTTGCCACCCTCAAGTGGGCTTTAAAATTCACAATTTTAATGTGTTATCCCAATTTAAGTAATTCGACCTCCATCCACAGGCATTCAAGCAGTTATATCACATAAGCAGCTAGCCTCATGGTAATCATACTGTCATGGCAACACTCACACGCATGCAAGGATGCTAAAGCACAAATACTTACATCGTACTCCGTGCCAAAACAAAGAACTCGTTAGCAATCAATGCATGATCCAAGTCCATGTTTAAATGCCTAATGCAACGCACACGGAATGTCACTAGAGTAGGCTCGGCTAGTCTATGAATGACATGTGAAAATGCGCAGGTAGCATGTATTCAAGTTAGATTTGGAATGCTAATGCTGTTAGCATGATGCGCCGAGCCTGGTGCATGTAAGACAAATGTATGGATGCACGCATGCTATCATACTGTTATGCTAATTTAAATATGCCCTAGTCTACCATCATAGGCAGGTAAATAAAAGGGAGAAAGAAGTGGAGGTTGGAAGACATACACACACGCACGCACACTTATTACAAATATGCCCTCGCTCGGAGGGAACAAATAAATATTACAAATTAATTAACTACGCAAGCTAATTAAATATTACAAATTAATTAATTAATTAACAAATTAACTAATCTAGGAAAACAGGTAGACCGCCTCGGGAAATGCGCCGCCATGCATAGGCTGCCTCTGTTTTCTTTCCTCTGCTCCTCTGAAGGCTACCAAAACCTCAGGACTGCTTCCTTGGACTCTGAGGAGTGCCACCGGCTGAGTAGAATTGCCACCGGCAGTGTGGTGTAGTCACCGGCACAAGATGAATCCATCGGCTGCTTGTTTACTGCCGGTCGGCAATATATACTGCCGGTCGGCAAGGAATGTCTGCAGAACCTGCAATTGACAGCAACAGAGTGCAAAGCAAAGCATGGCAGCACAATTCAAGGCATATATGCACCATTCATGTCCCTTATCATGGTAATGACTCAAAGGGGCATGTGCCTCGATTCTCGGACCACCAATCGCGCATTTCCATCCATGATGGCCCAAGGAATCAAGTATGCAACTTTCATGTCAAATGAAATGCAAACCAATCAAACAAACTAAAGCCCAACCTCTATCACATGATCAAGAGGCAAGGCATGCATGCCAATGCAATGCAACCTAGGTATGCAAACAAGAATACAAGCATGCTATGCAACTACATGGCATACACAATGCTAACAACATAACATGCGCAACGCTTTGAAACATGGCATACACAATGCAGGGTGGACTTACACCAATGTGAGTGGACCTCAGCCGCACCCACATCAGTGGCCATAAGATGAAAATGAAGTGCCTCGAAATGCGTGCGCACGGGCACGCAAACTGAGGCAATGGCATATGCAATGCAATGGCTAAAATGGCATATAGAATGCAACGTGGACTTATACAAATATGAGAGAGCCTCAGCCACACTCACATAAGAGGCCGAAATATGTCCTTTTCAAGGACAACAAGGAGAGGGGGTGGCCCTCTCCTTCTTGGGACTTCAAAGCATCATCTTCACCACTGAAATCCCTCAAGATTTCAGTGGTGAAGAGACCCCAACACCAAAATCCCGGAGCTAGCACAAAATGGCTCAAAATGAGGCCTTTCAAGGCCTAAGGGTGATCAACAACCCTCAAACCAAGAAACACTCTTAATAAACAATAAAGAGGGCCTAAAAACAGAACTTTTTTATGTTATACAATAAGCACAAAAACAGCTCTAAGATAGGTATAAAATCAATGCAAGAATGGGGGAAAATGGGACTAGATTCTCACCCTTGATGACCCCTTTACAAGTGGTGCTCCAATGACCTCCTTTAGCTTGAATTTAACACCAAAACTTCAAAACAAACCCTTTAGAACCTCAGCTCCAAGAGGAAGGTGAAACACTAGGTGTTTGTGTGCAATAGTAAGACACAAAGCACCTAGTGAACAAAAGAGAGGGAAAGAGAGATAGAAAATGTATGTAACTCAAACCCTAGAACAAGAGCTCAATAATGGCTGTTTTTTTGCTCCCAAAATATCTCTCTGTCTAACCTAAGTCCTCTCTTCTTGTTCCAAGAGAGAGCCTCTCTCTATATGTCTTGTAAAACTTACAAGACAAGCTTTACAAGAGGGAGATCCCTCCATACACGTGTATGGAGGGATGCAAAAGCAAGACAGCTGTCTAAAAATATCTGCAAAAGCAGATGAACAGCAATCGGCCGGCCAAAAATGCCATCTTGGCCAAAAAGAGTGCCGACCGGCACAACAAAGTGCTGACCGGCAACAAATAGTGCCGGCCGGCAAACTACATTGCCGGTGGCAGCAAACACCAGCCGGTGGCCTCTAGCCACTGCCGGTGATGGGTGGGGATGGTCTACAAGCCCTACCCTGCCTCTCAAGGGCAAAACAAAAGTGTTTGGTGCAAAACCAGACACTAAACGGTCGAGTTCGGGGATCTTGAAGCAAAGCGCGCGAGCCGAGACTTCCGGGAACTCCAAACGAACACAAACATGGAAAATCACCGAGTGTTCAAACGGTGACGTCCAAGTCTTGAGGACGGTCAAAAATGGGGTGTCTACAGTTGCCCCTCTTTGACAGAACTCGAAAGTCATAACAATGACAGGAGTGAATGTCAAAGCCTAGAGACGACCCATTTTTGACAAGGCCGAAGACTTAGACAAACATGCAAGACAATCAAGATATGCGCCCGAAGGCAGGGGCAAAATGCAAGACAATGCACAGAGCCGAGCATAACCTATGATCATGCAAAGAAAAGCTGTAACGAAGCAAACATGCGACAGTTTTAAGCTAGCATACCAAACTACACTACAATGCAGAAAGGATGTAAGAGAATTATGGAATTCTCAATACGTCTCACTCGGGAGATACAATACCTGTGCGGCTCGTCTGGTTGCACCAGCTTCAAATGAACCGTACATACAATATCATGCCTGCAAAGAAAACAAACTTAACAGGTACAATATTGTTAGCAACATGCATGACAATGCAAATGTGGATGCAAAACGAAATGCAATATATACAAAACAATGTATAAACAATGCAAATGAAGATGCAATGTAATTGAAACAATGCAAGCTACATGCAAAGCATTTGAATCGTGATCCAATCACGAACGGTTCGAAACCACACCTATGTCAAAATAGATTGATGGAAATAACAAGTCTGTCTACCATAGAACGGTCAACTGAACTATGAGCATTGTAGACAGACGCAAGAACAAGTATTGGGTGGAATTGACATAAGTGGGGAAACGACCCGCTAGAGAAAGGACTACGATCCTGATGCCGGATGCAAAAATTACACTACAATGTAATACATGAATATGGCACACAGGCCAAACCAAATCTTGCCTAGGAAAGGCGTGTACACATACAAGCCATGTGTAACACAGAAAAGGTGCCGCAACCCTCAACCAACATATTAGCGTGGAATCGGCGCGATACACATGCAGAACTGTGTTTTAATATGAAAAGTAAGGGCACATACCAGACCAAGCTCGACCTGGAAAGGCGCAAGCCATAGGCGGAAGGTGATGCAATGAATGCATGCAATCTACAATGCAATATCTACAAATATGCAATGGAGTGGATATAGATACAATGGATATGGCACGCAAGCCAAACCAAATTTTGCCTAGGAAAGGCATGTACACGTACGAGCCATGTGTAACACAGAAAAGGTGCCGCAACCCTCAACCAACATATCAGGGTGGAATTGGCGCGATACACATACAGAACTGTGTTTTAACATGAAAAGTAAGGGCACATACCGGACCAAGCTCAACCTGGAAGGGCACAAGCCATGGGCGGAAGGCGATGCAGCGGATGCATGCAATCTACAATGCAATATGTACAAATATGCAATGGAATGGATATTTACAAAATGCATGACAATGCAGTATGATGCGACCTACTGGGGAAAATGCAATGGATGCAAGCTACAATGGAAATGCATGACAATGCACTATGATGCAATGACTATGGTTGCAACTTTCCCTATCTTACCAACAGGGCGATATACTAGGTTGGTTTAGTATCCAGAATTGAGGCGTAGACATGCCGCCTCAACCTATGGGGCTTCCATACAGATTTCAAGCCGAGGGTAAACCCCTGGGTATTTAAACCAGACTTTAGTCTCGGAACTCCCGAACCTTTGCGTTCTAGGCATAAGCCGTTCGAACTCTAGTTTCCACCGTCCCAGTTGGTCTTCTAGGAACTCATCGCAAACATAGGCAGGTGGCTTTACCAGACCACCAAAAGTCATTCGGGCATGACAAACACCAAAGGAATTGCACCTTTAGAGGATTTAAGGTCTCCTAGACCGTGCGTGTTTAAGGTCTCGCCAGACCGTAAAATACCTGTCCGGTTCGTCTGGTCGCTCCAGCCTCAAATGAACCGTACATACGATACCGTTCCTGAAAAGAAAACAAACTTAACAGGTACAATATTTAGCAATATGCATGACAATGCAAGAATGAGGCACGCATGCCGTATGGAATGTAAGTTGATGCAAATGGACTTATATGCCAAATAAACAAAATGTGCACATCAATGCACCGGAGGTTTCGCACCTCCCAATGATTTAAGGTCTCCTAGACCGTACGTGTTTAAGGTCTCGCCAGACCACAAAATACCTGTCCGGTTCATCTGGTCGCTCCAGCCTCAAATGAACCATACATACGATATCGTTCCTGTCCGGCTCGTCTGGTCGCTCCAGCCTCAAATGAACCGTACATACGATACCGTTCCTGTCCGGTTCGTCTGGTCGCTCCAGCCTCAAATGAACCGTACATACGATACCGTTCTTGAAAAGAAAACAAACTTAACAGGTACAATATTTAGCAATATGCATGACAATGCAAGAATGAGGCACGCATGCCGTATGGAATGTAAGTTGATGCAAATGGACTTATATGCCAAATAAACAAAACGTGCACATTAATGCACCGGAGGTTTCGCACCTCCCAAGGATTTAAGGTCTCCTAGACCGTACGTGTTTAAGGTCTCGCCAGACCGGCGCGAAATGTAAGTGTGGTGCACAAAACAGTGCGATGCGCAGAACAGCGCGAGTGAAATACAATGCACAAAACAGTGCGACAATAAGTGTGACACGCACGCCACACGGAATGTGAATGGGCTTAAATGCGCAACAACGCACGTATTCCAGAATGCATGACAATGCATGGAATGGAAATGCAATGATGATGCATGAGAAATGTGCACGACAATGCAAAGGGGTGCGTGTTGCAATGCACGTAACACGTGCATAACAATGCAAATGTGTGGCGCATGACAGCGCGATGTAATGCACCGAAGTAGTGTGATGAACTCGTGCAACACACATGGGGCAACTTTTGAATTTAAAAGGATACAAAAAGGATACACCTTGCATGAATTCGAGTGCCACGCACTGGAGATACGGCCTGCGGTCAGAACGGAGGTCGGTTGAGCGTCGGAGATGCACTTTCTTGCACGTTCTTGAGCTATGAAGACCAAAAACAACTCAAATGGCCTAAACAAGGCTGTGGGAACCCCACCGGTCGAAAGGGGAGGCCACCGGCTGGCCATCGGCATCAAAATAAGTTCATCGGCACAAAAAAGTGCCGGCCGGCACAAAACATTGCCGACCGGCAAACAGTTGCTGGTGCGGGGCAGTATTGACTTTTCACCTTGGGTGTTATAAAATAGGGTTTCAAAACCCTATTCCTCACTTTCCTACCGCCGAAAACTCTTGCCCTCTCTCTCTAGAGTGTTTCTCTCTCGTTTTTCGCCCGTTTCTTCGCGTTTTACGCTCGTTTCGTCGTCGGATTCGCGATTCCCTTCGCGTTTCGGACATTTTCCACCGATCACATTTTCGTTTCGGTGCCTCGTTTGGCGTTCTAGCCTTTTCGGGGTTTGTTCCCCTCACTTTCCTCTTCATTTCCGTGCCTTTTCACATTCCGGCCTTCCCGGCCATTTTCGACCCTCTCGGGAGTTGACTTTTCGGTTGACTCCTCGTATTCTGACCCGATTTTCCTTTTCCGGGCCATTTTCACATCATTCTCTACATGGCGGACGGCATTCCACGTGGCGGGACTCCCCCGGACCACGAGATGGATCCCGGGGTCGAGCTCTTACCACTGAGCGAGCGCCCGTTCGACCCGGCGACCTACCGGCCGGCGATCCATGTTCTGCCCCCCGACGGCCTGCGTCAGTTCCGGAGCTTCGAGAGGCATGTGGCGCCTGAGTTACTACTGCGTGAGCCTACCTCCCACCTTTCATTCGGCACTTCCGAGGTAACTCTCTTTCTTCCGCTTTACTTTCCGCAATGTAGGATACAAAAACTGTCATAGTTAGTTGTATTCTTTAACTGCTGAAAACTGATATGCCGTAGACCGTAGTTGACTGTAAACATACATACAACTGATATCTGCTTGAGACTAATACATGCACACACACTGCACTAGCCCTGAATCATTCAAACACACCGCACTCACTGTATTTTACTGCATATACACTGGCACCCAGTATTTGTCTGAATCTGTCAAACCCGCATGCATGCCATATCTGTTCTGAAACACCCAAACACGCTGTCACAGCACACGTATTTCACCGCAAGCACACCGGCACCCGGTATTTGCCTGAACCTGACAAACTTGCATACATGTTATATCTGTCCTTTCAAAACCGCATTTTGAATGTTGTCTTGCAATTGTCATCTTCTGTTTACAGGAGGGTTCCCATACCATTCGCGGGTATGGGAATACTGGTGCGCGGGAGTGGTATGATGAGCTTCCTGACGCAGTCCGACGCATCGTAGACCGAGCGAGCTTCGGCACCTTCTGCCGAGGGCTCTCCAGATTGTCCACATGCAGACCTCTCCTCGCCGCTCTGGCGGAGAGGTGGTGGGACACCACCGATTCTTTTCATTTTTCTGCTGCAGGGGATATGACGATGACCCCTCATGACTTCTCGATGCTCACAGGCATCGGAGTAGGGGGGGATCCGATCCCTTTTGACACAGACATGGATAAGTGGACCGCCGCTTAGGTCCATCTACTGGGGGAGGCGCCACCCCTAGCTCGCCCAGGTTTCGTCCGATACTCCTGGTTCGAGGTCCAGTTTCGAGTCCAGCCCGTGTTGGAGGAGGAGGCGCAGATGACCCCAGAGGACGTGGAGAGGTATGCTCGCGGCTTCCTCATGTTCCTGTTCGGGACTACCATCTTCGCCGACCTGGCAAACACCGTGCCTCTCTGCCTTCTCAGCGCACTGGTGGACGTCCGGGACATCCTGCACTATGACTGGGGCGGTGCTGCTCTGGCCACCCTTTATGGATATATGAGCTCGGCTTCGCGCGGCAGCGGCCAGTTGCTTGGAGGCTATTGGCGGGCTTGGGAGGTACATTTCTTCTCCGCTTTTTCATTTATGTCTCATACTTTCTGTACTCTGTACACTGCACACACTGTAGTCTGCTCTATACTTGCTGTATACTGTACACACGGCACACACATACATTCTGCTTTACACTGGCTGTACACTGCTCACACTGTACACTGCAAACAATACACTGCACAACACACGGCTCTGCCATTTCTGCTTTATCTGACGGTCATACTGACATCTGTTTTGCAGTTGTGGGTTTACGCCTACTTTCCTAGGCTTGCCCCCGTGCCAGTTGCGGAGACTCCCCTGGCCGTCCCCTTTTCGAGTCGCTTCGACGGGAGATGCACCCGGCGACCGCGGGAGACATTCGGCTTCTTCCGCCAATATTTCGACACCATCACCCCCGCGGAGGTATGCTTTACTTACAGTTCATTTAAGCTTCGCTTTTCCACTGTATATTTCAATAACAGTAGATAACAAACTGTCTGTCATTTTCAGATCACATGGCGGCCGTGGGCTCCTATGCCGGCGGCGATGCGGGATCGGTTCCCTGGTGCGGAGGAGACCTCGCGTTTCTGGATTTTGCTTGAGGGCCCGGTCTGTCAGGCTTGGTACCTGGGGGAGCATTTTCTACGCCAGACCCTAGGGTTACCTGAGCAGATAGTCCCGGTTCCCCCTCCTGCAGACATGAGAGAGACCGAGGGGCTCACTACTGAGCAGCTGGATGATTACTCCATCGGCTGGAAGGAGGCCGGCTTTCGAGGCACTGGAGACTATCAGGAGTACATACGGACGTACCTGATGCGCCCCCTGAGCGACCGTTGAGCAGAGGGGGCCAGGCCTGTGGCATCGGCGGCTGGGGCCGGAGCGGGAGCAGGGGCTGGATCTTCGAGGAGGGCCCGAGTCCGTGGTAGGGGCGGAGTGCAGGGAGGACGGGGAGCTGGCTGGCCTGCCCTGCCTGCTGTACTGACTTTCCAGGGGCAGGGTGGGTCGACCTATCAGATCCCCTTCGCCCCTCCAACGGCTGGGCACGAGTTCATTGACGTCCCCGACTTACCTCCGGTATGTACTACTGCACTTTTGTATAGTCATTTCAGTTTACTTGATATTCCACAGAATATTGATGCATCTGATACTTTTGCAGGCTTCTTCTGAGTACACCCGTCAGTCGTTGGCGATGAATGCCTCGATGATGGGGATGCTCTAGCGGACCTTTGACCTCCTAGCCCTTTACAGCATGCCGGTATGTCCTTCTAACATTGGCCTCAAACCACTTATACACTACTTTACATAATCTGACGCACGGCACAACACCTGATATACTGATCTCACAGCATCTGACACACTGCATACATTGTATTCTGCACCGTACTCTGTACTGATAAACTGCTCACGGCATCTACACACTATACTCATACGCTGCATTCTGCACCTTTCAACTGCTCACGGCATTCTTACACTGTACTCATACACTGCATTCTACACCTTTAAACTGCTCACAGTATACTGATGCGTTTCCCTTTTGTGTACCTTTTCAGTCTCCTTTCCAGATTCCTATGGCAGGAGGCGCTCCAGCTAGGCCTTCTGTCCCTGCTCGGGGGAGAGATGAGGAGGGCAGGATATTTCCCCGTACCAGGGGAGGGCGTACTCACGTCGGGAGCAGCTCGCGAGCACCAGTCCCGGATGATGACGACGACGAGGAGTCAGAGGCGGAGGCAGAGGCGGAGTCCGAGTCATCGGAGGAGGAGACCGGAGGCAGTTCTAGCTCGGGCTCTGATGACGATGCTGATGATGCTCCTGGACCCTCGTCCAGGAAGAGGACTAGGACGAACTGACGGCCCCCGGAGTGCTTGACATGGATGCGGATTTTTGCCATTTTTCTTCTTTGTACTTTTCTTTTTGTTGGTAGATAGATTACCTTGTACTGCCGCAGGCAGATTCTGTTTCCAAAACTTGTACATTTGAAAAGATAATGAAATGAAACGTACTTTTTATCTGAAAAAGTGTTTACATTTACACATTTCATGCATTGTATCGCATCTCATCATGTTACACCTCAATGTAAATTAAATTGATTGGTTGTCTGAAAATTGAACACTCGCACTGTAATAATCAGATAACTAAACAGCCAACAGCAAAATAACCCAAGCAACCCACTGCCTGATTCTTGGACACACGACCCTTGCTCTACTGGGGATTAATCTGTATACAGCCCTTAGCACAGCATTCGGTTCATTCTGCACACGGCAAATTCTAAACAAACGACCCAATCTGACCGGACGGACCTCAAAGATGGAACCGGTTGGAGTCGAAACACGTTCAAATGTAGAGAATGGCACAGCATTCTTGAGCATAAATGATTTTTGAAATCGAATGAGGGTTTTTCAGACCGGGATGTCGAGCCTACAACTGAACACAGCGGGGAGGACTCAAATATAGGTACACGACCTAAACACAACGAGACACGCTCGGAAAAGACTAAAAACAAAAGACGAGAGCGTCAAATCAAAGAAACACGACACACAGACGCGTGAACGAAGATGGGGGACCTCAGATCACGAGGGGCCAGTTTCTCTAGGCATTGTTTCCCACCCTGTCTGATTTGTGACTCTCACATCACTTGGCTCTTGAGCTCGGATTTTTTTTTTCTCAAAAACCCTTTTCCTCACTTTTCTCTCAACTTACACCTCTCTATTCTTCATTCTCTCATTTTTCATCCCTCCCCGGGGTGATTGATGGATAAATAGAACGGTGTGGGTTCATGCCCAATGCCGTTAGCTCACAGCTATTTCTTCTGGCGGGTAGAGCGCTCTTCTGGAAAGTACGTCGATGACGGGGGAAAGACAGAACGCCTGGCTCAACTGTGCCCCTAGTTCATCATTTTAACCATTTTTTCGTTTTTGCTTTCTACTAAAACGGTTGATCAAAATGAGAGTCGGATTAACATACTTGTTCGATTTTTGATTTGAAATGCATGCAAGTCAGGCAGCAAGCACTGAAAGTTTTCCTTTTTTGGGTCCAAGACAATGGTCCAGTTTTGGAAAATGAAATAGTTTTCGAGAAAATAGTCAACCTCAGTAAAAATTTTCAAAAACTATTTTTCGAACAGCTGATGCTCAACAAGCATGGAACTTACTCTTCGAGACGCGCAACCTCGGATCGGAGGCAATGGATAATTGCCCCTGGTTTGAAGGGGGGTGGGAGGCAACGGAGAGTTGCCCCTAGTTTGAATGGCGGCTCACAGCGGCTCGTGGCAACGGAAAGTTGCCCCTTGTTTGGGATGGTGCCGCAGCAATCTGCAGACAGTCTTCATTGGCGGTGGTCGAGCTCTTGGACACAGCGATGAGGAAGACGGTCACAACAAATATATGGACACAATCACCTTGAAGGGTGTCGGCCACTGGACTTTGAGATGAAATCGAAACCATTGCATGGACTGAGACGCTTATGAAAGCGTTGGGGGCTGGATTTCATGATGAAGTTGCCTACGTATCCCAAACATGGGAATCAAGCCTTACGTAGTTCCGGTTAAGGTACACTCGGGTATTTTAACCTTCACTTTGTTTGGCTCTCACTTTTGCCAAGGCGCCCAATGCGGGTTTTCGACCTTGCGAGCTTCTTTTCATTTTCTATTTCTTTTTTTCTTGCATTTTTTTCTTTTTTTTTTCTTTTTTGTATCTTTTGTCTTTTCTTTTTTTTTTGCTTTCCTGTATTTTTCTTTTGCTCTAACTGTTGCCTGGGTCGCCCTTCCGGGTTTTCGACCTAGCGAGCCTCTCAAAGGGTAAAAAGTGTAGCAAGTCCATGTCAAATGGTTTTTTGAATTGAAGCCCCTCTGTATCTAAGAGAACGGTTGTTGCACTGATTTGCGGAGAATCCATCCCGGTTGCTCCACGAGCTTGTTCCGGCAAGATCTACTCCTTCCGATTCGGCTTTGGTGCCTCTTGCTCAAGGGCTGCTTCAAAACTGGCCACACGGGCCTTCTCTGACAATCGGCCGTTTAGATGTTCTGAACGGGTCCAAGGTTCGGAGCGGGTGAGTTGAATCTTGAGGCCGAGAGCGATCCTAGGCTGCGCAATCTTAAGAGCGATTCCACACAGGTCTTCACAGGGTCGCGTAAAACATTTGTTTTTGAAAGTTTTTAAGAAAGCGACGAATCGCTCGCGCCGAAGATAGTGTGGAACCAATCTGGGTCAGGCCAGGATCCTTCTCAGTACTCACGCCGACAAGCATGGTTTCATCATAAAAAGGCTTAGCACGCCTTTCTTTCTCTCAAAATGATCAAAATTTTGCAAAACCCGAGGGATTCCTTCCTCTTCGTTTTTATCACCGCAGTGTTCAAAAAAGTTTGTTTTTTTTGGAAAACTTAGGTTAATGCAATGAGTTTGGCGCGCAGGAGAGCAGGCGAGATGTACTGTCAGCCCAATCAAATTCTCTGGCACTTATGCTGAAAACAAGCATGAAGTTTGAGATAGCAACAGCTGTTTCATCCGGATCTGTTGGTGCAACTGGCCCCTCGGCAGAAACAGACTCAAAAACCAAAACAGGTAATTCCAGAACAAAACGGTGTTCGAGGGAACAACCCCAGAATCACCTGGTATTATATACAACGGGGACTAACTCGATACAACCAGACAGACCCTTAAGCAAAAAAGACTGACTCAAGACAAAGAGACAGACTCAAAACAAAAGACTGACTCGATATCCGAGCCAGGATTTACAAAACTCGGCTTCACCGATGCTCAAAAAAATGCATGCCAGACGCTACATCGAAAATACACCAAATGTTGCCCGCAGGCGGTCCACTTTACATACTCGCAGTATCTGAATCCTCGAAATCCAATAGCTGAGTGGTGACGGGCTTGCCTGAGGTGGGTGGTAGGATAACCTTGTTATCAATCAAATCCTGCACTTCATGACAAAGGCGGGAACATCCATCGGTACTGTGACCGGACTGTTGGTGGTACGCGCAGTACGAGGTAGCATCATGGGTGGCGGGGAGATTCTTCGGGAGTGGCCGGGGCTCCAAAGGCTGAAGATGCCCATTCTTCGCCAATTTTAGCAATGCCCTAGACAAAGGCATGTGGAGGTCGTGAAAGACCCTGCGCCCCCGGGGCAGGTACTTTTGAGGATTCTTGCCAGATGCGCTGGCGAAAGGATCGGCTGGCGTTGCCTTGGCTTTTTGAACCTTTCCCGGTGCAGGGTTGGGAACTACAGGATCTGTCTGGGCATGACGGGGCCCATCCCGATTTTCTGCCTGGCTTGAACTGCCTTTGATTGGAGCGTGGAAAGCATCATCCACAGCTTTTATCACGATTGCGGATGTTTGTTGCTTGTTCATTCCTCTGACTTTCAGAGCCTCGACTGCCCACAACAGTTGTTCAATAGGGTCGGCGTCTACCTTTGCCTTGTCCTTTCCCCTGGCCTCAGCCTGATCAAGGGTCGGGGTTGATGCTGGCATGTCGCGGCTGTAGCTGGAAGCCACCTCTGGCTGGCTAAGCTCTATTACGATCCGCCCCAGTAGCGGGGGCTCCTGTGGTACGAAATTCTCGGCATACGGCGCTGCTGGCGGTGAAGCCGACATTCCATAGGCCAGATCGGCCACGGTCCTCTGGAGGTCCCCTATCATTCCCATCAATTCGAAGGTGGTGGGCTCACGAGCCTGATATAATTGGGGAGCCCAAACCAGGTGCACAACGGGCGACCTGGGCGGGTATGACATACTGATGGCGGCCTCACTCTGCGGAGCGGTTCCCTGCTCCAATGCAGCCGCCATAACCACAACTTCTTCTGTATTTTGTGCCGCCATAAATCCTACCTCAGCAAGGGGAGACACTGGCTATTCTAGATCAACTCTGCAACCCTCTGAACCTTGAAAGGAAAAACAGACAGCATTTCAACCCAAACTGATCAAACACGGGTGTAGCCAAACAACTGTACCCTACTGCTGATCACTGTTCCCAGAAATCACTGTTCCCCAAAAAAACTGAACCCGATACCCGCAGATAACTGATTCTCATAACTGATACTGATACTGGTGTCCTCAGGTTTGATACTCAAACTTACAAACTGACATGTGCGTTCCTATAGAGCAACACTCTAAAAGCACATAGCAAATAAAGAGAGCTCAATCACCCCTATGTTGGGGTAGGGTTTCCCTGTCCTATTTTGTCAGGAGCTAGGGTTTCACTATGCACACAGTGGTTTCAAACAACCTATAATCGGGTAAGCAACCTGTCCTAGCTGGGAAGGGTCACTATGGATTCCGAATATGCACTAGGTCGAATGGTCAAAAGGGTACCCCGGTAAACTGGGGTTTGTGTTCCCATGCTGTCAGAGCCCATAGCCGGTCAGCCTTATGGACATGCCTTGACAAGACAAGCCTCCGGCAAACCATTCAGGAATGGCAGATAGCAAACACCGTGTTCCTAGGCGCACCAATGCACATGCAATGCAAAGAAACACATAAATGAAATCAAAACGGGATATCACGAGTTCGAGTCAAGCTCTCTAAAACTCCCCAGCAGAGTCGCCAGAAACTGTAGACGTCCCCGAACGCCCCGGGAGGAACGAGCTCCCGTTCTGTTCATTTTGGGGTCACTACAGCTCGGACTCTCAAATTTTGTTGTCGCGGTTCTTAATCTGAACCAAAGAGTCCAAATCTGGCAAATCGTTTTGAGAAACAGATTTTTGAAAAAGTAGTGCCAAACATGGACTGCTTTGCCAGATACAGAGTCGCCACCTAAATATTTTAAAATGGGGGAATTTAGGAAACCCTGACTCGATGCCGAAGGCCACATGTCCGTCATCACTGGAGTTGTCTCGGCTCGGGAGCTTGGGTACGATCGGGGAAGGTCAGCTATGAGCACCCCCTTTCGCCCGGTCCGAAGACCGGCCTCTACTAACCGTGATATCTGATTTTGAAAACTTTATGTGTTCTTATTCCGGTTATTAGCCTAGAATTACTACGTTATGCGCACAGCAAACAAGTATAGACCAAATCGCCTAAATTGGAACAAAACATTTCATGTTTGTTTTGAAAATGGTTTGCTACTCGCAAGTAGGCTAAAATGCAGGTTTTGCGACCCTCAAGTGGGCTTTAAAATTCACAATTTTAATGTGTTATCCCAATTTAAGCAATTCGACCTCCATCCACAGGCATTCAAGCAGTTATATCACATAAGCAGCTAGCCTCATGGTAATCATACTGTCATGGCAACACTCACACGCATGCAAGGATGCTAAAGCACAAATACTTACATCGTACTCCGTGCCAAAACAAAGAACTCGTTAGCAATCAATGCATGATCCAAGTCCATGTTTAAATGCCTAATGCAACGCACACGGAATGTCACTAGAGTAGGCTCGGCTAGTCTATGAATGACATGTGAAAATGCGCAGGTAGCATGTATTCAAGTTAGATTTGGAATGCTAATGCTGTTAGCATGATGCGCCGAGCCTGGTGCATGTAAGACAAATGTAAGGATGCACGCATGCTATCATACTATTATGCTAATTTAAATATGCCCTAGTCTACCATCATAGGCAGGTAAATAAAAGGGAGAAAGAAGTGGGGGTTGGAAGACATACACACACGCACGCACACTTATTACAAATATGCCCTCGCTCGGAGGGACCAAATAAATATTACAAATTAATTAACTACGCAAGCTAATTAAATATTACAAATTAATTAATTAATTAACAAATTAACTAATCTAGGAAAACAGGTAGACCGCCTCGGGAAATGCGCCGCCATGCATAGGCTGCCTCTGTTTTCTTTCCTCTGCTCCTCTGAAGGCTACCAAAACCTCAGGACTGCTTCCTTGGACTCTGAGGAGTGCCACCGGCTGAGTAGAATTGCCACCGGCAGTGTGGTGTAGTCACCGGCACAAGATGAATCCATCGGCTGCTTGTTTACTGCCGGTCGGCAATATATACTGCCGGTCGGCAAGGAATGTCTGCAGAACCTGCAATTGACAGCAACAGAGTGCAAAGCAAAGCATGGCAGCACAATTCAAGGCATATATGCACCATTCATGTCCCTTATCATGGTAATGACTCAAAGGGGCATGTGCCTCGATTCTCGGACCACCAATCGCGCATTTCCATCCATGATGGCCCAAGGAATCAAGTATGCAACTTTCATGTCAAATGAAATGCAAACCAATCAAACAAACTAAAGCCCAACCTCTATCACATGATCAAGAGGCAAGGCATGCATGCCAATGCAATGCAACCTAGGTATGCAAACAAGAATACAAGCATGCTATGCAACTACATGGCATACACAATGCTAACAACATAACATGCGCAACGCTTTGAAACATGGCATACACAATGCAGGGTGGACTTACACCAATGTGAGTGGACCTCAGCCGCACCCACATCAGTGGCCATAAGATGAAAATGAAGTGCCTCAAAATGCGTGCGCACGGGCACGCAAACTGAGGCAATGGCATATGCAATGCAATGGCTAAAATGGCATATAGAATGCAACATGGACTTATACTAATATGAGAAAGCCTCAGCCACACTCACATAAGAGGCCGAAATATGTCCTTTTCAAGGACAACAAGGAGAGGGGGTGGCCCTCTCCTTCTTGGGACTTCAAAGCATCATCTTCACCACTGAAATCCCTCAAGATTTCAGTGGTGAAGAGACCCCAACACCAAAATCCCGGAGCTAGCAAAAAATGGCTCAAAATGAGGCCTTTCAAGGCCTAAGGGTGATCAACAACACTCAAACCAAGAAACACTCTTAATAAACAATAAAGAGGGCCTAAAAACAGAACTTTTTTATGTTATACAATAAGCACAAAAACAGCTCTAAGATAGGTATAAAATCAATGCAAGAATGGGGGAAAATGGGACTAGATTCTCACCCTTGATGACCCCTTTACAAGTGGTGCTCCAATGACCTCCTTTAGCTTGAATTTAACACCAAAACTTCAAAACAAACCCTTTAGAACCTCAGCTCCAAGAGGAAGGTGAAACACTAGGTGTTTGTGTGCAATAGTAAGACACAAAGCACCTAGTGAACAAAAGAGAGGGAAAGAGAGATAGAAAATGTATGTAACTCAAACCCTAGAACAAGAGCTCAACAATGGTTGTTTTTTTGCTCCCAAAATATCTCTCTCTCTAACCTAAGTCCTCTCTTCTTGTTCCAAGAGAGAGCCTCTCTCTATATGTCTTGTAAAGCTTACAAGACAAGCTTTACAAGAGGGAGATCCCTCCATACACGTGTATGGAGGGATGCAAAAGCAAGACAGCTGTCTAAAAATATCTGCAAAAGCAGATGAACAGCAATCGGCCGGCCAAAAATGCCATCTTGGCCAAAAAGAGTGCCGACCGGCACAACAAAGTGCTGACCGGCAACAAATAGTGCCGGCCGGCAAACTACATTGCCGGTGGCAGCAAACACCAGCCGGTGGCCTCTAGCCACTGCCGGTGATGGGTGGGGATGGTCTACAAGCCCTACCCTGCCTCTCAAGGGCAAAACAAAAGTGTTTGGTGCAAAACCAGACACTAAACGGTCGAGTTCGGGGATCGTGAAGCAAGGCGCGCGAGCCGAGACTTCCGGGAACTCCAAATGAACACAAACATGGATAATCACCGAGTGTTCAAACGGTGACGTCCAAGTCTTGAGGACGGACAAAAATGAGGTGTCTACACTATCATCTCATAAGCTCAAGGGAGTATGGTTCTCGACCCTCGGACCACCAATCACGCATTTCAATGCATGATGGTCAAAGAGGCCAAGTGTGCAATTCAATATGAAATGAAATGCACAAAACACATAAGGGGCCCCAAGCTCTATCATGATTGATCAAGAGGCAAGGGAATGCACACTCAATGCAATGCAACCTAAGCATGCAAGCAAGCATGCAAAGAACCTAAGCATGCAACAACATGTGAGGCAAGCATACAACTAATATGAAATGGGCATAGAACCTAAACATGTAAGCTAGCATGGCGTGCAACAAAATGCAATGGGGTTAGTATGCAACAACATGCAATATACTAACATGCAACAACATGTAATATACTAAGTATGCAACAAGCATATGACAACATGCAAGGCAAGCATGCAACAACGTGTGAAGATGGACTTAAACCAAAATGGGAGGACCTCAGCCATGCCCAAATCAGTGGCCAATATGCTAAGGGATAAGGGACAAAATCACATACAAACATGCATGGTAATTGGCCTAACACATAAGCATCAAGGGCAACTTTTGAGAATACTTAAAAGGAATGAAAAGCGTGCACATGTAACAACATTGCATGTTCTGAAATGAGGCTAGGAGTGATGCCGAATCACATAAACAAATCATAATCATAGCATGCACAAGGCTTAAAGCCTAAGACAAGTGAAGAGACTTGAACCAAAGCTACACAAAACAAAGAGAATATGGAAAGCATGACCCAAAATAGTCCTGAAGCATGGCAAAGTAAGCCTAAATCATGCAATGACCAAAGCCAAAACAAGCTAAAACAAAGGGGCAAAAACATGGGACATGCAAGACTACCGAAGAAGTCTTACATTACACCTAAGAAAACCAAACATGGCATGTTTTAAGTCAAAGGAAACAGAGATATGGCATGCGAAAATGAGCCCAAAAACCCACTTAGATGGCATCCCAAATGCCTAAGCACGGTGGCATACATGATGACACATTCATGAGGCATAACATACCAACTCTTCAAAGCATTAAAGAAGTCACAAGTGCAAGCATGTGAGCATACTTTATGGACTGAAATAGCATAACAAGTGATGCCAAACCACTGAAATGGTCGAAATAGAGCATACTAATGACTTGAGCACCCGAAGCTAATAAGCTAGATTACATGGTAGCTATACAAAACAATGCAAGCATGACCAAGAAGACCAAAATCAAAGCTTAAGCACGTCATATCATGGTTAAAAGCTTCATGGCAGTGGGCCAAAACATGCAAGCATAGTAGTCTAAATGCTAGACACATGTTAAGGCAAATGAGGGGTTTGCAAGGTGAGTACATGAAGCATGTAAGAGACCACTAAACCAACTTTAAATAGAGGTAAAGCATGGCAAAATGACACCAAATACTTGCTGAAATGGAGCTAGAACAAGCTAAGCAAACATGCTACCTACATAAGTCATTTATGCAAGCATTCAAGACAACAAGGAGAGGGCATGACCCTCTCCTATTTAGGACACCAAAACCACCTCTCCACCATTGAAAATCCTCTGGATTTCAGTGATGAAAGGGTCATGCAAAGCTCAAAGCAAGGGCCAAAAGGGATGGCCTAAAATAAGGCCTAACAAGGCCTTGGAGGGGGGTAAACAACCCCAAACCTCAAAATGACCTTAAACAAAGATCTAAAGGACACAAAATCAGAACTTTTATTAGTTATAAACTAAGATTAAAACAATAAAGAAGAAGGGCTAAAACCTTAAGCAAGAAAGGGTATCTAAAGTAAGGAACTCACCCTTGTAGAACCTCTTCAAGATCAAAGCTCCAGAAGGTTTTCTGAGTTCAAACCAACCCAAGAACTCCAAAATCAACCTCAAGAGACCTCAGCTCCAAGAGGATGGTGTTCTAGTGTGTGTTTGTGTGCAATAGTAAGATAATACTACACTTTTGAGCACAAAGGAGGATCAAACAAAGGAGTATAGATACAAAACTATATCTAACTCCTCTAACCTAATTTTTTTGAACCTTTAAGGAGTGTGATACCCCAGCTCCATAGTATGCTAATTGGTCCTTAAATTGAGTATGATTATGTGTTTAGCATGATTTTATGTGCCATTATGTGAATATATGTGATTTTGAAGTTTTATCTGTTCACCGTAGGAATATCTGTTCGAATAATCTGCTTTGGAAATTAAATTGAGGGCCCTATCGGCCACAGAACCCGAAATTGTTTACATCATTGTGATTGGCATAATTTTTAGAACCTACGGTGAAATTTAATTAGAAATTGATTCTGGTCAGATTAAACTGATTAAATTGCTGAATTGAGTACTCAATTATTTTATGTTGAAATAATATGTGAGTGGGGCTATTATAAGCCTTATTAAAACCAATTCCTTCCCTTTACATTGATTTTGGCTGATCAACTCTAAGAGAAAAAGAGGAGGGTCAGCTATTAGAGAGAGGGAGGGGAGAAAAATCTAAGTTTTGCTCTTGATCTTTGAATGCCTTGAAGATAACACAAGAATTGCCATAGATTGTGAAGATTGAACTCCTTGGTGAGTAGTTCATGTAAATTTTAACTATCATTTTGTGAATTCAAGTTTGAAAGAGGGTCTAGAGCATGGAATTGTTTGATCATAAGGAAATTGAGTTAAATTTGTTATAATGGAGACCCATATATGCATGCATGTGTGTGATTGTCTTGAATATTGCATGTTTTGAGCTCAAAGGGTATGATCCATGTAAATTGTAGTTGAAACTCATGTTTTGATCACCAATTGTGCATCTAAGTTGAGAATGTGGCTAATTCGTCACATGCATGTACAAATTATGAAGATATGGGCTTGAATGTATGAATTTGTTATGTTAGAATGAGTTTGATGGGAGATTGGGGCATGCATGTGAATTGATTGCGAATTGAGCTTCATTGGGTTGTGATTTGGGGTTTGCATCATGTTGGTATAATTATATTTGAGAATTGAGCCATAACATGCATGATTTGTTGGTTGAAAACCGAATTGGAGCTCAAGAACATATTCTGGGTTTTCCAGAATTTTGAGGTCCGCTCGAGCGGGAGAACCTCCGCTTGAGCGTAAATTTCGTGCTCCCAGCACTTTTCGCAGAGTTGGATGTCCGCTCGAGTGAGATATTTCACGCTCGAGTGAGGAGCTTTTGTAGATAGGCATTCCGCTCAAGCTCCCTAAATCACGCTCGAGCGTAATTTTGAGGTAACCAGTACTTTTGCAGGCCTCTTGGGTCCGCTCGAGTGGGGAAGTCCACGCTCGAGTAGAGACCCTATTTCCTGAAATTTTGTTCATGCGTTCTGTGTTTCGTTTTCCATTCTCTTTCACTTGTGATCACTCTTAGGCATATGTTAAGCATTGTAAATGAGTTAATGAGATAAGAATAAAGCCTAAAGAGGAATATGTGAATTAAGGAACGAATTGAATTGTTAGTGACCCTTTTGTGTTCTTGAAATGTGTAGGGTCAAGCTCCAGGGCAAATCCACAAGCCGATCACTGTGAGTAATATCGATATTTGAAAGCTTGTCAATGTCCAATTGTTTATTTCCCTTATAAGCTTTATGAGTTGCTAATTGGGATTGTGGACAAAAGTTTGACATGATAGAAATGAATGGACCGAAGGTCGTTTTGATAGAAATGAATGAACCGATGGTTGTTTTGATAGAAATGAATGGACCGAAGGTCGTTTTGACATGAATGAGTGGGCCGAAGGCCGTTTTGACATAAACGAATGGACTTAAGGTCGTTTTGATAGAAATGAATGGGCCGAAGGCCGTTTTGACGTAAATGAATGGGCCGAAGGCCGTTCTGACATAAATGAATGGGCCGAAGGCAGTTTTGACATGAATGGGAATCTGATTGGGCCAAATGCCAGTATGTTTGGAACTATAGTCATTTGATCTGAATTTTGTACAAGTGTATAGATGTTAAGCAGAAATATGCATTGGGCCCAAGGCCGTTCGGAGCATGTTGTTCTTCATATTGCTTATGTAACTTATGTATTCGATATTATTCACTGGGCTATCGCTCACGCTCATTCATGTGTTTGTTGGTGAACTGAGGGAAGTCCAAACCTAGCCCCAGTGAAGTCTGCCAGGAACAACATGAGTTTTGGAGAGTCAGCCTTGTGTCTCACGTACGAGACCCATCCTTGCCATTTTGTTATGTATTTATATTTTGTCTTGTTGGCAAGGACTTTGTGTACATCTGTATATAGTTGTGATATAAGTTGACTCAGTTTGGATGATCCTGTCTGTAAGGGATTTTGTGATACTGTACTTGTTGTGGGTTATTAACGTATATGTGCATGGTTTGTTTTGAGTGCACATAAGCACGGCTCTATGGACAAAATTTTAAATTTTTACTTCCGTTTGGCCGTTTTACTCTGATGAGTTATGTCTGTTAAGGTTTGAGGCCGTAGGTAATCTTAGGATTACTGGCCGGTTATGTCCTTAACCCATAGGGGTGGATTCGGGTCATGACAAGAAGGGAGAAGGAACTCCCTCTTTATAGAAGTTCAATCCCAAAGCTTCTAAGAGGAGCTAATCAAAGGGTATAAATCCCTCCATACACCTGAATGGAGGGGGTTAATTGTCGATGCCAATTGTGCCAGCTGGCACAAAATATCTGCATAAAGCAGATGAACAGGGTTCGGCCAGCAAAAATGGCCGATCGACCAACACAATGTCCGGCCGACCAAAAACAGTGTCGATCGGCCAACACACTTGGCCGATGGAAAGAAAAAAGGGCCGGTGGCCTCAAGCCTTGGCCGGTGGGTTGAGGGCATGGCAAAAAAAGCAGCCCTCTTCCCTTAGAAGCAAAAACACAAGTGTTTGGTTCACAACCAAGCACAAAATAGACAAGTTGAGAGACCTTGAGACAAGGCGCGTAGCCGAGACCTCCGAGAACTCAAAATGAACACGAGCAAGGATAATCTCGAGTGTTCAAATGATGACATCCAAGTCCTGAGGACGGTCAAAAATGGGGTGTCTACAGTTCATCATCATCATTTCAGTTAACCCCACAACAGGCCAAATCGTCTGACTCTCTGATGGGTGAAAGCTCATGGAGCACTTGTCGAATTCGTGGCACATGTTATAAATGTGGCCAATTAGGTCACAAAGCCTCAAAGTGCGGACAGAAAGGTGGACTACAATCTCAAGCTGCTCATTCTGAGAATCATTTACTGAATAGGGGTCAGTCACCCTCTTATTATTAGTGTGGTTGTAGACACCCCATTTTTGACCGTCCTCAAGACTTGAATGTCATCGTTTGAACACTCGATGATCATCCATGCTCGTGTTCGTTTTCAGTTCCCAGAGGCCTCAGTTGTGCGCCTTACCTCAAGATCTCTCAACTTGCCTGTTTTGTGCTTGGTTGTGAACCAAACACTTGTGTTTTTGCTTTTGAGGGAAGAGGGTGGCTTTTTGGCCATCCCTACACCCCACCCGCCGAGGCTTGAAGCCATCGGCCCAATTTTCTTTCCATCGGCCAATAGTGTTGGCCGATCGGCACTATATTTAGTTGGTCGGCCATTGTGTTGGTCGATCGGCCTTTTTTGCTGGCTGAACCCTGTTCACCTGCTTTATGCAGATATTTTGTGCCAGCTGGTGTAGCTGGCATCCACAATTGCCTCCCCTCCATACACGTGTATGGAGGGATTTGAGCCTTGCTTAGCTTCTCCAAGAAGCTTTGCAAAATTGAATCACTATAAAAGGATAGCCTCCTCTCCCTTTCCAGGGGTTCAAGAAATCTGATATATGAGTTAGATATCTCTCTCTCTATATATCTCCATCTCTCTACATTTTGTGTGTGAGTTTGAGTTCAAAAGGGTGTTTTGTTCTTACTATTGCACGTAAACACCTAGAGTTACACCATCCTTGTTTGCTGAGGTACTAGGAGGTTGTTTTTAAGGTTCTTGAGCTGGTTTTGATTAGAGAGAGTTGCTAGTCTTGTGTTCTTGAAGTTGTTTTTCAAGGGTGAGTCAACTTGCTTTAGATACCCCATTTTTGCTTAAGCTTTTACACATACTTCTATATTGTTTTAGGCTTGGGTTCTTGAAGTTGTTTTTCAAGGGTGAGTCAACTTGCTTTAGATACCCCATTTTTGCTTAAGCTTTTACACATACTTCTATATTGTTTTAGGCTTGGCTCTAAACTAAAAAAAGCTCTTATTTTGTATGCTTGTTATTGTTGCTTAAGGTCATGTTTTGGTTAGGGGTTGTTTACCCCCCTCTTAGGCCTTGTTTGGATTCATTTTGTGCCTTTACTTTTGAGCTTTGGTGTCATCTTATTTTGACCTTCCCACCACTGAAATCCAGAGGATTTTTAGTGGTGGAGAAGTGGTTTTGAAGTCTTGGATAGGGGAGGGACACCCCCCTCTCCTTGTGTCTCACATGCTTGTGTTAATGGCTTAGTGTGGTAGCATGTATGCTCGGTTTGTTTCCACACCATTTCAGTAGGTATTTAGTGTTATTTTAGCATGATATACCTCTATTTTATGATGGTTTAGTCAGCTCTTGCATGCATCATACACTTGCCTTGCAATCCTCTTATTTGTCTTAACATACATCATGCACTTGGACCATCATGCTTACATGTTTTGACTTAACTTTGAGAAGTTTTTTAGTCTTGTTTTATCATGCTTAAGCTCTATTTGGTGTTGTCTTAGCCATGTTTTCCATGCTTTGTATAGCTTCCATGCATTTTAGCTTGTTAGCTTCAGGTATGTGAGTCACTTGCATGCTCTATTTGGGTCATTTCAGTGATTTGGCATCACTTGTCATGATATTTCAGTCCATATTCCATGCTTGTAGGCTTGCATTTGCCATCCTTTTAATGCTTTGAAGAGTTGTTGTTTTGTGATCCATATTTGGACCATTGCATATGCCTCCATGATTAGGTCTTTGGCATGCCTTCTCATTGGGTTTTGGGGCTTCTTTTGGCATATTATAACTCTGATTTTATTGGCCTAAGTCATGCCATGTTCGATTGTAAGAGGTGTAGTGCATTTGCCCTTTTGGGCCTTGTATGTGTCTTGTTTTGTGCTCACCTTTATAGCATGTTTTGGCCTCATTCCATGCATGTTCTAGCCTTGTTTTGGTCTTCCCTAGGACTGTTTTGGGACACCTTGGCCCTTTGGGGCTTGGGTGACACGGCCTTGAGGTAAGTCCTTTGGCTAGCTTTGAGCTTTAAGTCCATTAGCATGCTAGGCTTGTCTTGTTTAGTTGATTTGGCATCATTTCTCATATGATTTCAGAGCATATCGTATTGTTACATTCTCATGTTTACCATGCCTTGCTCATGTTTGAGGATTGTGCATTGTTGCATAGTGTTTAGACCAATATATGTACATAGCTATTTCGCATGTCGGTACCTTTTAGTTTAAGTTCATTTGGGCATGCTTGCATTCATGATATTTGCATGTTTGTATTGCATCATATTTACGTGTTTGGTATATTGCATGATGCCTAGCTAGTTGCATCACATAACATTGTTACGTACTTGGCATTTTCATCCTACATTAGTTTGAATTGCAGGCTTAGGTTGTAGTCCATTTGAGCATGTTTGTCATCTTAGCCTTGTGTACATGTTTTAGTCACATTACATTTTGGCATGCTCATCTTGCATTGCATTACGTTTCTATATCGTGTTGTATTTGGCATACATTCATTGCATTGTGTTTGGTTTGGGGTGTCAAACCAAACACGATGAGTAAGGGACGCTCGTACTTAAAGTGACGAAACGTGCCTCAATCCTTAGTTGTCGACGCTCTTGATTCAACATGATCGAGTGCGTAGCATTCATTTATTTTGTACATGCATTCCATATTGATTCGCACACTTGGCAACTTTGACCATCATGCATTGAAATGCGTGGTTGATGGTCCGAGGGTCGAGGACCATACTCCCTTGAGTTCATAACATGATAGAGAGGATGGTTGTGCACACATTGCCTTGAAAATGCATTGATGTGCTCTGTTTGTCCTCTGCTACAGTAAAACAGCATTCTGCAGGAAGATATGGCCGGCCGGCCATCCATAGTGCCGATCGACTACAAATTTATGGCCGAGAGCCTTGAAAATGGTCGATGACCAATTCCACATGGCCGGTGTTCTCCCACCCTGGCCGGTGACATCCCATAGCACCTAAAATGTGATTCAAAAGCATCCTTGGGACTTGTGCAGTCTTCAGAGGAGGAAAACAGTGCAAACAGAGGCAACATGTGGCATGGCAACGGATTTCCGAGCGAAACCGACCGAGCATGGATTTGTCCCTCTTCTCGAGGCCTCTTTACTATTTTTTGTAGCTTAATTAATTTGCTTAATTATTTAAGTGTTGTGTAATTAATTAATTAGCTTGTTAGTTAGTTAATTAGTTAATTTGTATTATTCTTTCGGACCCTCCGTCGAGAGGGCCAATTTTGTAATAAGTGTGCGTGAGTGTGTGCATGTCTTCCAACCTCTAGTTCTTTCTCCCTTTTATTTAACCGCTTACGATGGTTAGATTTAGGGCATTTTTCATCAGCATACCTTATGCTATGCATATTTGCATCATTCATATGTATTGCATGCACCGGGCTCGGCGCATCATACTAATTGCATCATATTTCAATTCCAACTTGAATACAGGTATCAATTGTTGCATCTCATATGCCATCTTAGAATAGCCGAGCCTATTTCTAGTTGCATTTTGCACGTGTTGCATTAGCCATCTTAGCATAGCTAGGATCATGCATTGATTTCTAACTAGCTATTGTTTTGGCTCGGAGTACTAGGTAAGCTTTTATGCTTTAGCATCTTGCACGAGTGTAAGTGTTGTCATGATTGCATGCTTACCATGAAGCTAATTGCTTATATGATATAACTGTCTGAATGCTTGTGGGTGAAGGTTGGATTACTTGAATTGGAATAATTCATTGAAATCCGTGTTTTAGCCTACTTGCAACTAGCAAACTTCAAACCATTTCCAAACAAACGAATATGTGATGCTTTATTCCGAATTAGGCAATCTAGTCTATACTTGTGTGTTGTGCGCATCACATAGTAATTCTAGCTAATTAACCGGAATAAGAACACATATGTTTTCAAAAAAAAACATCATGCTTAGTACAGGACGATCTTCGGATCTCGGGCAAGCATAGGTGCTCATAGATGACCTTCCTCAATCGTACCCAAGTTCTAGAGCCAAGGAAACTTTGGTGATGACGGACACGTGGCCTTAGGCAACGAGTCAGGGTTTCCTAAATTCCCCCAAAATAAATATTTAGGTGGCAACTCTGTATCTGGCAAAGCAGTCCATGTTTGGCACTTTTTTCTTAAAAATCTGTTTTCCAAAAACGATTTACCGGATTTGGACTCTTTGGTGATTTATTAGTCTTGCATTGCACTTTGCAAGATCAGATTAAGAATCGTGACAAATGAGTCTGAACTGTGGTAGCATAAGCCCTCGGGGGTGCGTCCACAGTGGTTAACTAGGCCATCTGAAGAAGTTTTGTCCTCGTAGAGCAAGGTCCACAAGAGTGACTAGATCTCGTCAGTCTTGAGGTTTTTAGATAGGCCATGGACAGAGATAGTCTTACCAACCAACCCAGTCAGGCTAGGCATTCAAGGCCGCATAGGGGACCACATCTTCGCAATCTGCACAGCGGACTTATGCCCATAGAGGTGATTTGGGAGATCAAAGGTCATGAAGAAGAGTGTATGATGTCACCACTTTAGAGCAGTCTTCAGGACCATCAGTTGTGAGAGGTACATGTCTCATTTTCAATACATGGGCTACTATATTGAGTGACACTGGGGCATCTCACTAGTTTATAGCAACTTTATTTGCATCGTTGTTGGGATTAGAAAGTAAACAACTAAAATCTTCACTCACTATAGAGTCTCCAGTTGGAGGTAAGGTCATTCTGACCCACGGATGTCAGGGGTGTGTAATTGAGGTCGCAGGATGACAACTTCCATTTAATTTCATATTGTTGAAAATGTCAGGTTTTGATGTTATTCTTGGCATGAACTAGTTGTATTCTTACTGGGCTATTATAGGTTGTTATCGTGGGAAAGTTACAGTATGCACGTCAAGCAGTGATTGTTTCACATTTTTGGGGGATAGGAATGATAGGTCCTTTCTTTCGTCATACTACCCATGTGGCCAAGGTGAATTTAGTTCCCTTTTAGGAGACTTTTTAGATAATGAAAGTGGTACAGTCTAGAATGGGTTTCTGAGGGTTGTATATGAGTACTCCAATGTCTTTCCTGAAGATCTCACTGAATTACCTCCTCACCGGGAAGTTGAGTTCTCTATAGACTTAATACTAGGTACAACACCTATCCCCTTGTCGCCATATAAGTTCGCTCCAGCTGAATTAGTTGTTCTTAAAGAACAAATACAAGAGCTACTAAGTAAGGGCTTCATATTCCCTAGCACCTCACCTTGAAGAGCCTCAGCCTTGCTTACGAAGAAGAAAGACGGGTTATTAAGATTGTGCATAGATTACCGTAAATTGAATGAAGTTAAGATTAAGAACAAATACCCTTTGCCTAGAATAGATGACGTTTTTGATTAACTCAAAGGTTCTCATTGTTTTTCCAAGATAGATTTAAGGTTAGGCTATCACCAGATTTGGGTTAGGGGGAAGGATATTCCCAAGACTGCTTTTCGTACCAGATATGGTCACTACAAGTTTCTGGTTATGCCCTTTGGTTTAACTAATGCACCAGTTATATTCATGGATTTAATGAACCAAATGTTTTGGGAATTTCTTGACAAATTTGTGGTCGTCTTTGTAGACGACATTCTTATCTATTCGCCTTTCGAAGAATAGCATGAAGGACATCTTCGTACTACCTTACAACTTCTTAAGGAGCATCGTCTGCATGTGAAATATGAAAAATGTGAGTTTTGGCTTCCAGAAGTGAAGTTCTTGGGTCATGTAGTCTCCAGAGATGGGGTTATGGTGGATTCTTCAAAGATAGAAGCAGTACAGAACTGGGAACAACCCAAAAACACTTCTGAAATTCGTAGTTACTTGGGTTTAGCTGGTTATTACTGCCAATTTGTAAAGAATTTCCCTTCCATAGCATCATCCTTGATGAGATTAACTTGTAAGGGAGCAAAGTTCATTTGGAGTGAAGCTTGTGAGAAATCCTTACCGCCCCAATTCTTATCATTCCAGAACGTGGCTTGGGGTATACTGTGTATTGTGACGCCTCAAAGGAAGGATTCAGGTGTGTTTTAATGCAAGAAAGTAGAGTGGTAGCTTCTGGTTCGCGCTAATTAAAAACTCATGAGAGGAACTACCCGACGCATGATCTTGAGCCCGCCGCAATGGTTTTTGCTTTGAAACTTTGGAGACATTATTCATACGGTGAGAAATTTGAAGTATTTTCTGATCATAAGACCCTTAAGTACATTTTCTCTCAAAAAGAATTGAACTTGCGTCAGTGAAGATGGATGGAGTTTTTGGAGGACTATGACTTTGAAATACTCTATCACCCCGGTAAGGCTCACGTCATAGCGGATGCTTTAAATAGAAAATCTGTGAGTACTATAGCCAGCTTAGCGGTGAGGGAATGGAAGATGATGAGGAATATCGGTGAATTTGATTTACAACTCCATGAGTCTTACAAACAAGCCATCCTACTTACCACCGTTGCACAACCCACCGTTGTTATGCGAGTGGCAAAAGCACAATTGGGTGATCCAGAGATGGATGCAATTCTAGAGAAAATTTCCAAAAGGAAAGAAGAGAGAGGCCTGAACATTTATACCGACTCTAGTGTTTGTTAATGCGACCGATTGTTTATGCCGAAATCCAAGAGAGATGAAATTTTGCGGGACTTTCATCATTTACATCTTGCAGTGTATCCGGAAGGCACCAAAATGTATCATGATCTCAGCCGACAATTCTGGTGAGAGGATATGAAAAACGATGTAGTTTTATTTGTGTCCAAGTGTTTAACCTGTCAACAAGTTAAAGGCAAACATCAAAGACCTACAGGATTATTACAACCTCTCCCAGTTGTTGAATGGAAATGGGAGCATGTTAATATGGACTTTGTTACAGGCCTTCCTAAAACACAGAGACGTAATGATGTGATATGGATGATTGTAGACAAACTTACAAAATCAACCGACTTTCTTTCCATGAGCATAAGGGATTCTATTGAGCTCCTAGCTAAACTTTACATTCGTGAAATTATTCGCCCTCATGAGGTTCCAGTGAGTATAGTTTCCGATAGGGACCCTCGCTTTACAACTAGGCTATCGTAAGTCTTCAAAGTGCTTTGGGTACCCAACTAAATTTCAGTACTACTTACTATCCTCAAACCGATTGGCAATCCGAGCGTACCATACAAATCTTGGAATACATGTTGAGAGCATGTGTGTTAGATTTCAAAGGGTCTCGGGAAAGACACTTGCTATTCATCGAGTTTGCTTATGACAATAGTTAATAATCTAGTATTGAGATGGTGCCTTTCGAAGCTCTTTATAGACATCCTTGTAGATCACCATTATGTTGGGTGAAAGTAGGGGACTCACCAATGCTTGGGCACAAGTTAGTTCGTGAGACTATGGAGAAAGTAGCTCCTATTCAGAGAAGATTAATCACTGCCCAAAGCTGTCAAAAGCTATGCTGATCAGAGGCAACGACCGTTATCTTTTTAAGTAGGAGATCATGTGCTCTTGAAGATCTCTTTGAAGAAGGGATTGATGAGGTTTGGCAAGAGTGGAAAATTATCTCCTCAATTTATTGGCCCCTTTGACATTATTGAACAAGTAGGAGAAGTTGCGTATCGTCTTGCCTTACCGCCACATCTTGTCGGAGTGTATAATGTGTTTCTTTTGTCTATGCTTCGCAAATTCGAACACGATCCCTCTCACATGTTAGACTGGACGGAGATTGAAATTGATGAAGATGTATCTTATGAGGAACGACCAATCCAGATTTTGGATACCTGAGAGCAAGTGTTAAGGGGTAAGACAATTCCATTAGTCAAAGTATTGTGGCACCATCACAGTGATGAAGAAGCGACATAGGAACGTGAAGCCGAGGTCTGCGAGAAATACCCGGACTTATTTCCAAATCTATGATGTAATTGTTTCCTTGCTCCTCCTTTGTATATGATAAATTGAATGTAACCCATAATTTTCTAAATTCTTCTTTGTCTTTGCTTTTGAATTGATCTATTGTTTAGTTGGGAGTTGATAAGGAATAATGAGTATATTGTTGTCGCCATATTTTGAGAGTGAATGCTATTTCGGGGGGTGAAATTCCCTAAGGAGAAGAAATTGTGACATTTTGTTCTAGGTGACCGCTTGAGCGGTGAAAGTACCTCTGTAGACGTCCCCGAACGTCCTGGGAAAATCCCATTTTGTCCATTGGGCTCACTAGAGTTCGGACTCAAATGTCACGGTTCTTAATCTGATCTTGCAAAGTACAATACGAGATTGATAAATCACCAAAGAGTCCAAATCCGGCAAATCGTTTTGAAAAACTGATTTTTAGAAAGAAGTGCCAAACATGGACTGCTTTGCTAGATACAGAGTCGCCACCTAAATATTTTATTTTGGGGGAATTTAGGAAATCATGACTCGTGCCTAAGGCCACGTGTCCGTCATCACCAAAGTTGTCTCGGCTCGGGAACTTGTGTATGATTGGGGAAGGTCATCTATGAGCACCCCCGCTCGCCCGATCAAAGATCGGCCACTAGTAAACATGATATCTTGTTTTTGAAAACATATGCGCTCTTATTCCGGTTTATTAACTTAGAATTGCTACGTGATGCGCACAACATACAAGTATAGACTGGATCGCCTAAGTTGGAACAAAACATCTCATGTTTGTTTTTTAAAGCGGTTTGCTACTCGTAAGTAGGCTAAAATGCGATTTTTGCCACCCTTAAGTGGGCTTGGAAAATATGGTGATTTGCCACTCTCAAGTGGGCTTAAAACTTGCAATCAATGAATTGTTCCAATTCAAGTAATCCAACCTTCACCCACAGGCAATCAGGCAGTTATATCACATAAGCAGTTAGCCTCATGGTAAGCATGCTCTCATGGCAGTCACTCACACACATGCAAGGATGCTAAAGCATAAACACTCACCTCGTACTCCGAGCCAAAGAAAGAAGCTAATTAGAAATCATGCATGAATCCTAACTATGCTGAGATGCCTAAGGCAACACATGCAGGATGCAACTAATATAGGCTCGGCTATTCTAAAATGGCATATGAGATGTTACAGATAACATGTATTCAACTTGGAATTGAAATACAATGCAATTAGTATGATGCACCGAGCTCGGTGCATGCAAGACAGATGAATGGATGCAATCATGCGAACATAAGGATGCTAATTGAAACATGCCCTAAAACTAACCATCATAAGTTGGTAAAGAAAAGGGAGAAAGACGTGGGGTTGGAAGACATGCATCACACACACGCACACTTATTACAACAGTTGGCTCTCTCGACGGAGGGTCCGAATAAATAATACAGCACCAACTAGCTAATCTAAGCCAATCTAATTAAGCTAGTTATTACACAACCAAAATGAATAATAAATTACAGCTAATTATTACACAACTCTAATTAATTAACAAACTAACTAAGTAAGCAATTAAACTAGCATGCAAACTACATGAATGTGGACTGCCTCAGCTCTACCTTGAATGATAAAGGATGCATGCATGCTCGAGTCGCCTTGTTTGGAAATCCCTCGTGACGTCCCAACTCACCTTTGTTTGCAATTGATCTCATAAACTTGCACAAAGCTCCAGAGAGATGAAACTCCACCCTGGAAAACTGTGGGAAGGCTGCCGACCAGCATATAGGCATGGGAGACCAATGACCGACCACCTTTTGTGGTGAAAACAAAAAAGTGGTCGGCCTACCAGTAAATCTGGTCGGCCTACCAGTTTCCTCTCCTGGTTTTCTGCAACAAAGGGAAAGAAAGATGCATGGCAAAGTATTTGTAACACATGTGTGCACGATCACTCTCCTCATTATTGCATAAGCTCAAGGGAGTGTAGTCCTCGACCCTCGGTACACCAATCACGTATTTTGATGCATGATGGCCGAGGAGCCGAATTGCACGACTCAATGTGAAATGAATGCAGACACAAGCACCTAAAGCCAACAGCTTCGTCATGGGTAGTCAAGAGTGTCGGCGACCGGGGATTGAGGCACGTTTCATCACTTCAAGTATGAAACGTCCCTCACTTCCCGTATTTGGACTAACTCCTATTCTGAACACAATGCAACAAACAATGGCATGCACAATGCGACTTTAAGTATGCAACCTAAATGCTATGCAACTAAGTGATGCAAACATGCAAAAGATGACATGCAAACATGCAACTAGCATACACAATGCTATGAACTAACAATGGCATACTCAATGCATGTAGTACTTAGCATACACAATGCACCTAAAAACTAACGTACACAACGAGATGAACAAGGCATGCACAATGCAATGATCAATCATGCGACAATGTGGCATACTCAATGCTATGGAATACAATGGCATACTCAATGCAAAAATGGACTTAAACCAAAATGAATGGGCCTCAGCCATGCCCAAATCAGTGGCCATAACACCAAGATAAAAGCACCGAAATGCAAAGCATACATGCACAATGCATTGGCCAATCAAGTAGGCCAAAGAGCACAACTCTCAAGAGTGCTCAAGGAATGATAAAAGTGGAAGTGTAACAATGCTAAGTGCACTAAAATGAAGTAAGAAATGATGCTAAATCATTCAAACAACACAAGTATGACATGCTAGGACCCTAAGGCATGAAAGCTAGCAAAGAGGACAGCAAAGGAGGCATGCAATGCATGGCACAAATGCATGAACTAAACATGGACAGAGCTCAAGTAGGTCAAAATAAGGACCCAAACATGCTGAGATGATGGCTCAAATACCTAGGCATGCAAGCATACAGGCTAAGCCATAAACTAGGCAATAATGCACAACACGTAAAGGCATTCAAAGCATGAATGAAGTGAGGACATGGCAAGTCTATATGCTCTGAAATCAAGTATTAAATGATGCCAAATCATCCAAAAAGCTCAAAGATAGCATGCGTGAAGCATCGAAACACAAAGCTAGCAAGGCCAATTGCACTATAGCTATACAAAGCGTGAGGCATATGACAAAGGCAACCCAAAATAGTCCTAGAACATGTTAAAATGAGTCTAAAACATGTATGGATGGAAGCCAAAATGTGCTAGCATGAAGGGCATAAGGCATGGTGTCTGTGAGGCAAATAGGGTGAATTACACTACACCTATTAGGACCAAACATGATATGACTTAAGCACCAAAAATAAGAGTTATATTATGGCAAAATAACTCCAAATAATCATTGAAATAATGGCTCGCAAGCTATGGCATGAATGCATACACAATGGCTCACGTTAAGGTATAAAGGACCAACCTTCCAACGCATTGATTGAGTGACAAATGTGAATGTATGGCCATGAAAAATGGACTGAAATCACATTATGAATGATGCCAAATCATTAAAATAAGCCAAGTAGAGCATGCTAGATGACTCAATACACAAAGCTTATAAGCAAGATTGAACCAAAGCTATGCAAAACAAGCCATGGATGACCAAGACAACTAAAATCAGACCTCAAACATACCAAAACATGGATAAAAGCTTCTTGAAGTCAAGCCAAAATCGTGCTAAAAAGACATGTCACAACATGACGCATGTTAGGCTATTTTATGGGATTGCATGGCAAGTGTATGGACCATGCAAAGGCTAACCAAACCAAACCTAAACAGAGGTATGACATGATAAAATAAGCCCAAGAACATGCTGAAATGGACATAACATAGGCTAAAATGACATGCCACTTCAAGGAGCATACAAGGCTAGTGTGTGTGATTTACACTACCAGTGTATAAGGCATGCAAGAGCCAAACAAACCAAGCAAAAATAGATCTAAGGCATATTAAAACTACACGAAAAATCTACTAAGATGGCCCAAAAACAAGCTAGAAACACATGCTCAAACATGAGGCATACAAGACTAGATTGTGTGATTTACACTACAAGTGTATTAACCATGCAAGGGGTGACCAAACTAAGCAAAAATAGTGGCATGCCTCAGCAAAATAACCACAAATACAAGCTAAGACATGGCCAACACACACTTACCAAAGGTGCTCAAACATGAGGCAAATAAAGCATGTATTGAAGACACAAAGGAGAGGGGATGCCCTCTTTTTCTTAGGACCTTAAAACACCATCCCCACCACTGAAATCCCTCTGGATTTCAGTGGTGGATTTCAGTGGTGAGAAGGCCAATACAAGGTGGTCCCGAAGCTCACAAAAGAGGCACAAAAACAGGGCCAAACAAGGCCTAAAATGGGGTAAACAACCCCAAATGAAAAAATGACCTTAAACAAACTTTTTAAGCATGCAAAAAAAGAACTTTTTCCAGTTAAGAGCTAAGCTTAAAACAGTATGTAAATAAGGCTAAAAGCTTAAGCAAAAACAGGGATTTAAGGGTTGGAAACTCACCCTTGATGACCCTCTTCAAAGCTGCAACTCCAGCAACCTCTTTGAACCCAAACCAGTCCAAAAACTCCAGAAACAACTCCTAGGTGCCTCAGCAACAAAAGGATGATGTTTGGATAGGAGGTTGTTTGCACAAAAGTGTGAAGAATGGTCACTTTAAAGTACAAAACAAGAGGGAAATGGAGGATTATAGATATAGATGATATGTATAGCTCAAGCCCAAAATTCTGAACCTGGAGAAGGGGGAGAGGCCTCCCCTCTTATAGAGAAACAACTCTCAAGCTTCTTAGACAAGCTAAGAGCTTGTTTAGATCCCTACGTGTATGGAGGATACAGTCTGTGCCCTCCAGCTGGCACAATTGGCATCCACAGACTTTGCAAAATCTGCAGGAAGGCCGCCGACCCAAAAAAGTGGTCGGCCTGCTACTTTTACTGGTCGGCCAACCACTTTTTTCTGGTTTCCCAAAAAAAAAGTGGTCAGCCAAGGTAATTGGTGGTCTCCACACTGAAAGCAAGCCAATGGTGGGGTGGGAAACCAGAAAATGTGGCCCAAAGACCAAGAAAACTAGTTTCCCGACCAGAAAATCGGCTAGCGGGGAGAAAAGTGGTCTCCAAGGAAAAAAGCTGGTTTCCCACCCTTGTACCACTTCCAAACAAGGAAAACAAGGTTCGTGCCAAGAACGAACAAACACGGATGCAAAACGAGAGTTCGAGAGGCAAGACGCGCGGCCGGGGGCCTCGAAAACTAGTTGTTGAGCACAAAAAGTGTCGTACGACCACAAAAGTGGTCTCCCGGACCACATTGTCCTTCTAGACAGAGCAAAACAAGGTGTGTTCCAAAAATCGTGCCAAACGGAGAATGTTAAGTGGTCCCGAGCCGAGGCGTATGGCCGACGGCTCCGAAAACTGGAAACTAGTTTCCAAACGAGAACAGTGGCCTACGACCATGAAAAGTAGTCAACGACCACTGAGAGATGGTCTACAAGACCACTCCCTCCCTCCGGAAAGAGAAAACAAAACTTGGTCCGCGGACCGAGTCAAAGTACAAAAGGTCCCGACGTCCAGAGGCAAGGCTCACAGCCAAGAACTCCGAAACCTCAAAACGAGCACAACATGCGCAATCACCGAGTGCTCAATCGATGACGTCTGAGTCTTAAGGTCGGTCAAAAATAGGGTGTCTACAGTTGCCCCTCTTTGACATAACTCAAAAGTCAAGAAGTGACGGGAGTGAATGTCAAAGCCCAGAGACGACACATTTTTGACAAGGCCGAAGACTTGGACAAACAAACAAAGTACAGATAAATAAATGGTTGCGCCCGCAGGCTGCCTACGTATCCCTTTGCAAGGAATCAAACCAGCGTAGTTTAGGGACAGGATGCAAAATGTTATGCAGGAAGATTTTGATAATTGGCCTTATATGCTATGCAAAGCCGATTTGATAATTGGACTTACACGCTATGCGAAGCCGGTTTGAAAATTGAACTTACACGCTACGCGAAGCCGGTTTGAAAATTGGACTTATACACCACGTAAAGCCGGTTTGATAATTGGACTTATACGCTACGCGAAGCCGGTTTCAAAATTGGACTTATACACGACGCGAAGCCGGTTTGATAATTGGACTTATACGCTACGAGAAGCCGGTTTGGAAATTCAGGATTTATGCAATGCAATGTAATGAAACAATGCAAATGATATGTAATGTATCGAAATAATCAAACTACAGGCAGTGCAAAATCACACAAATATCATATGGGGATCGAGATGCAAAATCAAACTACGTGTAACATGGAAAAGGTGCCGAAGAACTCTAACCACAACTCTCTTAGTGGAATAGGTGCATGCACAGATAGAACTATGCGTTTCGCAGAAAAAATACAAGTAATTGGTTGGCATGATATAAGTGAGGAATGATCTACTAAGGAAAGATCGTGTTCCTACATGCTGAATGCGACAAACTACAATGTAATGGATGCAATGGATGGAGTGAATAAGGCGCGTGGCCAAACCACATTTTGCCTAGAAAAGGCATAGACACAAAACAGACCACGTCTAACATAGAAAAGGTGCCGACGCCCTCAAACCACAATTCTCTTAGTGGAATAGGCGCGTATACAAAATCACAGAACCATGCTTTAACGCGAAAAGTATGGGCACATGCCGGACTAAGTTTAACATGGAAAGGATGCAGGCAATACAATGGATATACAGTATAGGCATGCAATATATTCAATATGCAATGCAATAGACATACTAGATGATGTAGTAGTCAGGAAGCGAAGGTACCTTAGAGGGGCAATTGGCAATGTCCTACCTCATGCTGCTGGGGACCTTCCCTTTCTTCTCGGTTGAACCGCAGGTACTACTTTTCTCCTTGACTATGGTCGCAGTTTTCCCTATTCTCCAACAGGGTGACAGACAAGGTTGGTTTAGTATCCAGAATTGAGGCACATAAATATGCTATCTCAATCTATGGGGCTGCCATACAGATTTCAAGCCGAGGATATACCCCTGGGTATTTAAACCAGACTTTAGTCTCGGAAATCCTGAACCTTTGCGTTCTAGGCATGAGCCATTCGAACTCTAGTTTCCACCATCTCAGTTGGTCTCCTAGGAACTCACTGCAAACACAAGCAGGTGGCTATACCAGACCACTGGAAGTCGTTTGGGCATGACAAACACCAAAGGAATTGCACCTTTAGAGGATTTAAGGTCTCCTAGACCAGAATAAAAATAGATATGATGCAATGGATGTAACAGATAGAGCAATAGATACAAATGGGGTAACACACTCCAACCACGCTGGAATTGTGAGAGGGGGAAGAACAAAGAAAACCAATCAGGGGCGCCTTCCACACAACCGGAGATAAATTCTAAACACGCTGAAATCGTGTGAGGAAGGGGACACTCTAACCACGCTGAAATCCTCAGAACAGGCCTGAAAACAACCGCCTAGGTGCATACACAATGCAACCTGAGATGAATTCCAAACACACTGGAATCGTATGAGGAAAAGAACACTCTAACCACGCTGAAATCGCGAGAAGAGGCTCGAAAACAACCGCCTAGGTGCATACACAACACAACCTGAGATGAATTCCAAACACGCTGAAATCGTGCAAGGAAAGGGACACTCAAACCACGCTGAGATTGTGAGAAGAGGCTCGAAAACAAACCGCCCAGGTGCGTACACGACGCAACCTGAGGTAAATTCCAAACATGCTGAAATCGTGTGAGGAAAGGGACACTCAAACCACGCTGAAATCGTGAGAGGAGGTCCGAAAAAAAACTACCCAAGTGCGTACACGACGCAACCTGAGCAAACACGCTGAAATCGTGTGAGGAAAGGGACACTCAAACCACGCTAAGATCGTGAGAGGAGGTCAGAAAACAAACCGCCCAGGTGCGTACACGACACAACCTGAGATGAATTCCAAACACACTGAAATCGTGTGAGGAAAGGGACACTCAAACCACGCTGATATCATGAGAGGAGGTCTGAAAACAAACCACCCAGGTGCGTACACAACGCAACCTGAGATAAATTCCAAACACGCTGAAATCGTGTAAGGAAAGGGACACTCAAACCACGCTGAGATCGTGAGAGGAGGTCCGAAAACAAACCGCCCAGGTGCGTACATGATGCAACCTGAGATAAATTCCAAACACGCTGAAATCGTGTGAGGAAAGGGACACTCAAACCACGCTAAAATCGTGAGAGGAGGTCCAAAAACAAACTGCCCAGGTGCGTACACAACGCAACCTGAGATAAATTCCAAGCACGCTGAAATCGTGTGAGGAAAGGGACACTCAAACCACGCTGAGATCGTGAGAGGAGGTCCAAAAATAAACCGCCCAGGTGCGTACACGACGCAACCTGAGAAAGTCCCGGACGACAACGACCCTAAACGCAGCTCCGTGTAAAAGGATAAATGGTACAAGATAATACAAGATGCAAATAAACGCAATAAGTGTGATGATACAGTACATGTTACAAGCAATGTAGAGCATGATGTTTAGGGAATGCAATAAACAAACAAAGCGGCACTTTAGAAAGCACCTCATGGAGTGAGTGGCGGTAAACCGCTTTACTCTGACAAGGATCTCCCCTCCATTGTGTTCTTCGAACACTTACCTTCAACTCGCAGTACAAAGGTCCTGAAGTGCTGACAAGGGGTAGCTTCTGCTTGCAGAAACCACAAATGTCGTTTTCCTTCCTGATCATATTCACAACTTTCCCTCGTTGCAAACATAGCCAAGATAACTTTGATGGGGAATGGTACTCAGGGAGAGCACTTCTGATCACCATTCTGTCCTGAAATAGTGAAACAGTCAACATAGTATTCTAACAGATAGGTCCTGGTTTTACTATTTTGACATGACCTGGGTTGAACCCTGCAGTTTTATGAAAGAACCAATCCTGTTTTGCACAAATGTTGAGAACGGCACAGCACTCCTGAGCACAAAACGATTCATTTTGAAATTGAGAAATGAGTTCTTAACCGGGTATTGAGCCAACGACTGAACACAACGTACTACGACTTAACAAAGAAAAACAAAAGGTAAACAACCTAAACACAAACACAGACACTTGAAACAACTCAAAACAAGAATCGAGACAAACAAAAACAAGAGACACGACACTCAGACGTGTTCCAATGGTGAGAGACCTCTTAGTTCATGAGGAGCCAGTTTCTTCGGGTATTGTTTCCCACCCTTTCTCATTTATGATTCTCACATCACTCGGCCCTCAAGCTCTGTTTTTCTGAAAAATCCTTTCCTCACTTTTCCTCTCAACGCACATCTCTCTATTCTTCAATCTCTCATTTTTTTATCCCTTCCCTGGGTGGTTGATGGATAAGCAGGAAGTTGTGGGCCCTTGCCCCTGGTATTCTACCAGATTCTTATTCTTGTTCACAACAGCGAGTTTCTCCCACAGAGGGGTTGCAATGCGACCAGACGCGCAGCAGATCTGCAATTGACATCAGTTGACGATGCTCTGCTGGGGAGTTTGGACGTGATCAGATCTGTCTGGATGAGGGAATGGAATACCTTGCTCCATTCTTGTTCGTGCTTCGCACTTGGTCTGATACCTCGCTGCTCGGAAGATATGAGAGCTTTCAGTCCTTTTCTGTTAGCTTCCGCTGTGCCCTTCTTGGCGAATAGGGTGCCCTTTCCGACAAGTATGGTGCCTTTTCTGGCAAATGCATTGACAACAGGGGAAAGACAGGAAGCCTGACTCAACTGTGCCCCTAGTTCATCATTTTGACCCTTTTTTTTTTCTCTAAAACAATTTTAACCAAAATGAGAGTTAGATTAACACGCTTGCTCAATTTCTGACTTGAAATCATGCAAGTCAGGTTATGAGCACTGAAAATTTCCTTTTTTGGGTCCAAGAAATGGTCCAGTTTTAGAAAAATGGAATAATTTTGGAGAGAATTAGTCAATCTCATTAAAAGTTCTCAAAAATTATTTTTACAAATGGCCACTGCTCGACCAACGCAAGATTTACTCTTGAGATGAACAACCTCAGATTCAGGCACTGTATGACAATGGAAAATTGCTCCTTGTTTGACTGCAGCACATTATATGGCAACAGAAAGTTGCCCCTTGTTTGAATAGCACCGCAGCACACTGTAACCAGTTCTCAAAGTGACGATCACCAACGAACACTCAGATACAGCGATGACAAAGATGACCCGTTCAATCTCATGGACAGGACAGTTGAATTTGAAGTGTTTTATAGCTGGACTTCAGAATGAAGTTGCCTACGTAACCCAAACATGGGAATCAAGCCTTACGTAGTTCAGGGGTAAGGTACACTCGGGTATTAACCTCTCCTTTTGCGCTCTAACTTTTGCCAAGGCCGCCCTTTTTGGGTTTTCAACCTTGCGAGCTTTGTTTTTCTTTTCTTTTCAATTCTTTTCTACTTTTTTCTTTTTCATCTTTTCCTTTCATTTTCTTCATTTTTCTTTTTTTGTTCTTTGCATTTTTCTTTTTTTTTTCTTTTTCTTCTTTTTCTTGCTCTAACTTTTGCCTGGGTCGCCCTTCCAGGTTTTCGGCCCAGCGAGCCTCTCAAGGGTAAAAGTTTAGCTTTGTCCATGTTGAATGGTTTGAGATCTCGAAGCCATCTGAATCCGAGAGAATGGCTGCTGTTCGCTGACGATGTAGAAGTCCATCCAATGGAGGGTGAATTTGCTCCTATTGTTGTGGATAGGAACTTGGTTGTCCTTCAGCAATACTTTCTTCTTTTCCCCTTCTGGGATTTGGCATTCTTGTCAGTCTTCCCTGGTTTGCAGAAAAGACTCATCTTTGACGCATCTGACATTTTTGCCCCTAGTTCAAAGGCTACTTTTGATCTAGCTTCGCAAGCTTCCTTTGATCACATCTGATATTCTCGCCCCTAGTTCATGGGCTGCTTCTAATCCGGCCACACGGGCCTTACATTGTGGTTGACCGTTGAACATTCTAAATTAAGGTTCAAGGTTTGGAAGCAAAGGGGTTGAGTCTCGAGGCTGAGAGAGATCCTAAGATGCACAATCTCAAGAGTGATTCCACACAGGTCTTCGTAGAACCACGCAAAACATTTTTTGAAATCTTTTAAGAAAGCGACTAATCGCTCGCATCGAAGACAATGCAGAACCAATCTAGATCAGGCCAGGATCCTTCTTAGTACTCACATTAACAAACATGATCTCAATCATTAAGGGCTTAGCATGCCTCTCTTTCTCTCAGTTAATCAAATTTTTTTGCAAATCCCGAGGAATTCTTTCCTCTTTGTTTTCATCACAATGTTCAAAAAGTTTTGAAAAACTCAGGTCAATGTAATGATTTCAAAGCACAGAAAAGACACAGTTTTTAGTGAAATACTGCCATCTCATTCAGAACTTCTGGCACAACTAGCACAAGGCAGAAGCAAACACAAGAGTGTGAAAATCATTGTTGTTCATTCAAATCTGTTGGCATTACTGGCTCCAAGGCAGAAACAGACTCAAAAGAAAACGAAAACACAAACACAAAACAAGCAAGTGATGTCCTAGGTAACACCCCCGAAATCACCTGACTCCAACAAAATAGGACTGACTTTGTATAACAAGACAGACCCAACTGACTCAGCAAGAAAAGACTGACTCTGTACAACACAACAAGACTGGCCCAATACCCAAGTCAGAAAGTAAAGTAAACAGCATTCGCAAATGCTCAAAATAGTGCGTGCCATCCCCACAGCTGGAGTGAACTGAGTGCCATCCGCAGGTGGTTCATCCCCCGAACACATGGTCACATTATCCCCCAAGTTCACCGATCCAGTGCCGATAGACTTTGCAGAACTTGGCGCGACAATGACCCCGTCGTCAATCAAGTCTTGCACTTAGTGGCGAAGACAAAAGCAATTGTCAGTGCCATGACCGGTTTGTTGATGGAAGGCACAGTACTGGGCAGCATCATGCGTAGCCGGAAAAGGATTCGGCAGAGGCCGAGGCTCAAGGTGTTTGAGATAGCCTTGTCCAACAAGGATTTGGAGAGCTTTGGACAAAGGCATATAGAGGGCATGGAAGACCCTCTGACCTCGGGGTTGGTACTTCAAGGTTTGTGGATTTTTGCTGGACGCACCAACAAAGGGATTGGCAGGTGCTGGCCTGGTTTGCTGACCTCTTCCGAGTGGAGGATTAGAGCTAATAGGATTGTTTCTGGTACGATGGCCCTTCTCCCGGTTTTCCCCTTGCTTCGAACTGATCTCATTCTGAGTGACGAAAGTATCCTCCACAATCTTTGCAACAACTGTGAGCACTTGCTGTTTGTTTAGCCCTTCCGCTTTTAAAGTCTCCATAGCCCATAGAAGGTGTTCATGGGGATCAATGCCTGCCCCTACCTTCTTCTTACCTCTTGCCTCCACTTTGCCAAGGGATTGGCCTTCTTCCAATACAACCCATCTCAAGATTAGGGAGCCTTTTGTCGTGAAACTCCTAGCATGTGATGTGGTCGATGAGGGAGCCAATGTCCCGGAGGCCAGATTTGTCACAGTTCTTTGAAGATCTTCAATCATTCTCATCAACTCAAAAGTAGTGGGTTCACGGGTTTGAGATGATTGGGGTTTAGGTGCACCCATTATGCATAAGTCCATGCTTTCTGGAATGAACACCTCAGGTTTGGGTAGATGGGCCGAGGTGATGTATATGTTGGGGTCGAAGGTGGATGGTAGCGTATGGATGAGGTTGAGGTGGGGAGGTGACGAGTCAGTACTAACCTGAGGTCCTTTGGGTGGAGCTAGGGTCTCTTTGTCAATAAGAGCCTGAATCTTATGACGGAGGCGGATGCAACGGTTCGTATCATGACCGTGTTGTTAATGATAGGCACAGTATTTAGCTAGGTCATATCTTGGTGGAAGAGGATTTGGAAGGGGTTGGGGTTCTAGGAGTTCTAGGTACCCTTCTTCTTGCAGCTTTTTCAAAGCTTGGGAGAGACTCATGTAAAGAGGGTTGAACTTTCGGGCTTGGGACCGATTTGAAGTGATTGGTTTCTGGCCATTGAGGGAAGTGGTGATAGAGTCTACTTCTGAGCATTTTGCAATTATGCTACCATCAGTAGTAGCATTGGAACTGGGGACAACATTCTTCTGCAAAGGCTCATCATCTTCCACAAAGATTCCTTGTCTGATGGCATCCTCGATTTGAACCCCCATTTCATGAAGGGCTGGAAAGGTAAACAGAGGTAGAACCACCATCTTTTGCAGCAACTTGCCATGCAAATTCCGAACAATCATCCTGATATGATCTTTGTCAGAAGGCATTGTAGTCATCATTGAGGCCTTTGCTCTCCATCTCGTCACGAACTCTGAGAAACCCTCCTTTGGTTCTTGGCGGGTGACTTCGAGATCACGAGTTGTGACCTTGATCTGTGTGTTGTAGGAGTATTGAGCAATAAAGGCCTCAGCCAGCTTTTCCCAGTTCCATTTCACAGAGTCCTCCAATTTCGCATACTGGATTGCGGCCATCCCAGACATGGTTCGGCCGAAGAGAGATAACTTCTGGGCTATGGTCAAACCCATTGGCCTTAGGATATCGAAAAATAGGTGGAGGTACACCATTGGGTCTCCAGAGCCGTCAAAGCGGTCGATATGCGGCATTTTGAATCGGTTCGGCAGAGTCACAGCCGAATCGGCGTACCCATCCTCAATATCCGGAATGGACTTCACGCCCTGAGACTTCTTGAACAACTTTTCTAGCTTGCTCACTTTTAGTGCTGTGGGGTCCACTTCGAACTCAAAGGGAGAATCCGGTAGGTTGGTGGGTGTGGGTGCCTTGGACAGTTGGGGTATGATTGGGGGGGGAGCCGGCCCCGTTGGGATGCCCGTATCTTCCTGGACATTTGTTGTCTCCCCGAGTATTGGGACTCTTGGTGGGGGAGGAGCTGGGTATGAAGCAGATGCCCCGGTTTGCTGCTGTAACCTGGCGATTAACTCTGCCTGTTGGGCCATAACCTCAGCCTGGTGTGCGGCAAATTCTGCTTGACGGGCAGCATCCTGCTGCATGGCTTGCATACTTTCCCGGAGCTGACGCGTTATCTCTTCCATACCTATCATAGAGTGTTGGTTTATCTGAACAACTAGTATATCTGTCCCTGTAGTAGAAACTGAGACCTCAGCCTGACTGTTCATTGGTGGGGTGGATAAGGGCCACTGATCTGGTAACTGCTGAACTGGTGATCTGTGCCTGACTGGCCCTTTTACCCTGCCTTTAGCAAAGGAAATATGATTTCTCTTGAACTGAATCTCCGACCTGACAAAGTCTATCAGCACAAGTCCGATGAACCTCGGGGGATATTGGAGCCTTGTGAAGCTACGATTCCAAGACTACCTTGTAAAAGAGAAAACATGCAGCATCTCAGCCCAATTTCACTGGAATTGATGTGAGCATAGCTGAATGACTGCACTCTCTACTGAATTCTGCCGAAAATTCTTCCTGCAAACTGATACCCTCAGGTAAAACTGATTCCCCTAAAATACTGATGCCCTCAGGTTTGATACCCAAACTTGCAAACTGATACATGCATTCCTTGTAGAGGCACACTCTAAAAGCACATAACAAGCAAATGAGAGCCAAAACACCCCTATGGTGGGGTAGGGTTTCCCTGTCCTATTTTGTCAAGAGCTAGGGTTTCACTACGCACGCAGCGGTTTCAGACAACCTATAATCGAGTAAGCAACCTGTCCTAGTTTGGAATGGTCACTATGGATTCCGATATGCACTAGGTCAAATGGTCAAAAAGGGTGCCCTGGTAAAAAACGAGGTTTGTGTTCCCATTGTGGCAGAGCCCATAACCAGTCAACCTTATGGCATGCTTCTCAAAGCGGGCATCCGGCAAACCGTTCAGGAATAGCAGATGGCAAACACGGTGTCCTAGGCGCACCAATGTAAATGCAATGCAAAGAAACACATAAGTGTAGTCAAAACAAGATATCATAAGTTCGAGTCAAGTTCTTTAAATCTCCAACAGAGTCGCCAGAAACTGTAGACGTCCCCGAACATCCCGGGAAAATCTCGTTTTGTCCATTGGGCTCACTACAGTTCGGACTCAAATGTCACGGTTCTTAATCTGATCTCGCAAAGTGCAATACGAGTTTGATAAATCATCAAAGAGTCCAAATCCGGAAAATCGTTTTGAAAAACTAATTTTTAGAAAGAAGTGCCAAATAAGGACTACTTTGCCAGATACAAAGTCGCCACCTAAATATTTTATTTTGGGGGAAGTTAGGAAACCCTGACTCATGCCTAAGGCCACGTGTTCGTCATCACCAAAGTTGCCTCGCCTCGGAAACTTGGGTACGATTGGGGAAGGTCATCTATGAGCACCCCCACTCGCCCGATCAAAGATCGATCACTACTAAGCATGATATCTTGTTTTTGAAAACATATGCGCTCTTATTCCGATTTATTAGCCTAGAATTGCTACGTGATGCGCACAGCATACAAGTATAGACTGGATCGCCTAAGTTGGAACAAAACATCTCATGTTTGTTTTTTAAAGCGGTTTGCTACTCGTAAGTAGGCTAAAATGCGATTTTTGCCACCCTCAAGTGGGCTTGGAAAATATGGTGATTTGTCACTCTCAAGTGGGCTTAAAACTTGCAATCAATGAATTGTTCCAATTCAAGTAATCCAACCTTCACCCACAGGCAATCAGGCAGTTATATCACATAAGCAGTTAGCCTCATGGCAAGCATGCTATCATGGTAGTCACTCACACACATGCAAGGATGCTGAAGTATAAACACTCACCGAGTACTCCGAGCCAAAGAAAGAAGCTAATTAGAAATCATGCATGAATCCTAACTATGCTGAGATGCCTAATGCAACACATGCAGGATGCAACTAATATAGGCTCGGCTATTCTAAAATGGCACATGAGAAGTTACAAATAACATGTATTCAACTTGGAATTGAAATACAATGCAGTTAGTATGATGCGTTGAGCCCGGTGCATGCAAGACAGATGAATGGATGCAATCATGCGAACATAAGGATGATAATTGAAACATGCCCTAAAACTAACCATCACAAGTTGGTAAATAAAAGGGAGAAAGATGTGGGGTTGGAAGACATGCATCACACACACGCACACTTATTACAACAGTTGGCCCTCTCGACGGACGGTCCGAATAAATAATACAACACCAACTAGCTAATCAAAGCCAATCTAATTAAGCTAGTTATTACACAACCAAAATGAATAACAAATTACAGGTAATTATTACACAAATCTAATTAATTAACACACTAACTAAGTAAGCAATTAAACTAGCATGCAAACTACATGAATGTGGACTGCCTCAGCTCTGCCTTGAATGATAAAGGATGCATGCATTCTCGAGTCGCCTTGTTTGGAAATCCTCGCGATGCCCCAACTCGCCTTTGTTTGCAATTGATCTCAGAAACTTGCACAAAGCTCCAGAGAGATGAAACTCTACCCTAGGAATCTGTAGGAAGGCTGCCAACCAGCTTATAGGCATGGGAGACCAATGGCCAACTGTAGACACCCCATTTTTGACCATCCTCAAGACTTGGACGCCATCATTTGAACACTCGATGATCATCCATGTTCGTGTTCGTTTTGAGTTCCCGAAGGTCTCGACCACGCGCCTTGCCTCAAGATCTCTTAACTTGCCTGTTTTGTGCTTGGTCGTGGACCAAGAACTTGTTTGTTTTTGCTTCTGAGGGCAGAGAATGGCTTGTTGGTCATCCCCACACCTCACCGGCTTTGGCTTGAGGCCACCGGCCCTGTTTTGTTGCAACCGGCCATTGGTGAGGCCGGTCGGCTTTGTTTTTGGTCAGCCGGCCGTTTGTTTGGTCAATCGACCATATTTTCTGGTCGGGACTTCTTTTTTACCTTTTTCAAGCATTTTGCATGCCAGCTGGAGCACACATACCTATCCTCCATACACGTGTATGGTGGATTTGCACCCATTGCACCCTTTTGCTCTAGCTTCTTGGGGAAGCTTGAACCCATTACCTTAGCTTCCCCAAGAAGCTTGGACCTTTGTCTTAGTTTCCCCAAGAAGCTTGAACCTTTGTTCTAGCTTCTTGAGGAAGCTTGACCCCTTTGTCTTAGCTTCTCCAAGAAGCTTAGGCCCTTTTTTGTTCTATAAAAGAGGGCCTCCCTTCTCCTTTAGGGGGGTTGAGCAAATCAGAGATATATATCACATATATCACTCCCTCTATATCTTCCTCTCTCTCTCTCTCTCTCTACATTTGTGTATGGAATAGTGTTTAAAAGTGTGTTTTGTTCTTATTTTTGCACTAAAGCACCTAGTGTTACACTATACCTTGGTTATTGAGGTGTTGAGAGGTTGTTCGTGGAGTTTTGAGTTGGTTTTGATTAGAATGAGGGGGCTGGAGTTGCTGTTCTTGAAGTGTTCTTCAAGGGTGAGCACTATTGCTTTATATTCCCCATTTTGGCACTAGCTTTTAGCCTATCTTGCATGCTGTTTTGAGCTTAGTGTATAACTGATAAAAGTTTTGTATTTTCATGCTTAAGATGTTTGTTTAAGGTCATTTTGGTGTTGGGGGTCATTTTCATGCTGTTTTGGCCTCTTTTTGTGCCTTCTTTGTTGAGCTTTGGAACTTTCGTGTATTGACCTTCTCACCACTGAAATCTAAAGGATTTTCAATGGTGGTGAAGTGGTTTTGAGGTCTTGTATAGGGGAGGGACACCCCTCTCCCTTTGTGTCTCATATGCTTGTGTTTTTTACTCATATAGGTAGCATGCATGCTTAGTCGAATTTGGCTCCATCTCAGTGGGTATTTAGTGATATTTGGTCATGGTTTACCTCTACTTTAGGTTGGTTTGTTGACCCCTTGCATGCACCATACACTTGCTTTGCATTCCTCTATTTTGCTTAGAAATGCATCATGCATTTAGACCACCATGCTTGCATATTTTGACTTAGCTTTGTGAAGTTTTTAGTCATGTTTTAACGTGTTTAAGTTTTGTTTGGTGTCAATTTGGTCATGCTTGCCATGCTTTATATAGCCTCTTTACATTCTAGCTTGTTGGCTTCTGGTGTGTGAGTCATTAGCATGCTTCCTTTGAGCTATTTCAGTGATTTGGCATCACTTGTCATCATATTTGTGTCCATGTTTCGTGGCCATACACTTGTATTTATCACCTATTCTATGCTTTGGAGAGTTGTTGTTTCATGCTCCTTATTTGGACCATTGCATGCGCCTCCATGATTTGGTCTTTGGAAGACCTTCTTATTGGGTTTTGGGGTTTGTTTTGGTATATTATAACTCTGATTTTATTTGCCTAAGTCATGTCATGTTCGGTTGTAAGAGGTGTAGTGCACTTGCCCTTTTGGGCCTTGTATGCGTCTTGTTTTGTGCCCTTCTTTACAGCATGTTTTGGCTTTGTTCCATATGAGTTTTAGCTTCATTTTGGTCTGCATCGGGACTGTTTTGAGTCGCTTTGACCATTTGGGGCTTGGTTGACATAGTCATGGTTCAAGTCTCGTAGCTATCTTTGAGCTTTAACTCCATTAACATGCCATGTTTGCATTGTGTAGTCGATTTGGCATCATTCTTCATGTGATTTCAGAGTTTATTGTAATGCCATATCCTCATATTTATCACATCTCGCTCAAGTTTGAAGGTTGTGCATTGTGGCCTAATTGATAGACCAACATGTGTGCATGTTTATCTCGCATTTTGGTGCCTTATTTTTGGTATTTTGGCCACTGTTTTGGGATTGGCTGAGGTCCTCCCACTTCGGTTTAAGTCCATCCTTGTACATAGTTGCATGTTTGGTATGTTGCATCATGTTGCATCTCGTTATATGCTTGCATTATATCATGTTTGCATGTTCTTGTTACATTAGCTTAGCTTACATGTTAGATCGCATTGCATTGCATCTTGCATGCTTAGCACATTGTACATTTGCATGTTTATGTTGCATCACATTTGGCATGCTTTGCTGGCTTAGCCCCATATTGCATACTCGAACCATTTTGCATATTTGAGCCATATTGCATACATACATTGCATTGTGTTTGGTTTGGAGTGTCAAACCAAACATGAGGTATGAGGTGTGTTCGTACTTCAAGTGACGAAATACGCCTCAATCCTCGGTCGCCGACACTCTTGATCCCAACATGATAGAGTGTGTAGCATTTATTTGTTTTCGTTGCATTCATTTTACATTGATTTGCAAACTTGGCACCTTTGGCCATCATGCATCGAAATGCATGATTGGTGGCCCGAGGACCGAGAGCCATGCTCCCTTGAGTTCATTGCATGATAAGGAGAGTGGCTATGCACACATTGCTTTGAAAATGCATTGCCATGTCTTGT